>NC_058085.1:179237629-180437629 GCF_014858855.1 Bufo gargarizans
TACATATTCAAATATTAGTTCACCAAAAAGTCATAACAAAAATGGCTGAAGGTTGAAATGGTGATCTTATTAAATGTAACTTTTAATTGATATCAGGATAGAAAAAAAGTCCCTAAATATAAACAAAATAACAAATAAGTGCAAATTTACACATGAAAAAATGGTGTGCGGTGGCACCTGAGAGTAGAACCGATTGTCCTACCGTAACTTAGGTGTCATCCAGTCGTTGTGTATATTCAGAAGGTGTTCGTCGTACTGAAAAGAAATTCTTAGTGGTAGGCACCGGACATGGATGACAGAGGGCTCTAAGTCCCTATTTCACCCTAGGATAGGGATACTGGTTTGTCCCTGTACTCCTAACTACGGAGCACTCGTCCTAAAAAAAACGACCTTATCCTTACACTACTTGGCCCTGTTGTGCCCTATTGCAGCTAATCCCTACATGCATGTTTCATGTAATAATCATCAGGGGAACTGTTGTGCAGTCGAGCAGGGCATGTATTACCTAGAATATTACTCCAAGTTGATTCTAACATTCTCACTGGAGATATTCAAGTATAACAGAGTGAGTGGAGGACACTTACAAATAATGAGCCCCTGGTGTGGGATCCATTGTATATCAGGGCTGAAACAGGCCTAAAGTGATGGGGCCATATATCAAGACAGTGAGGTCTGCTGATGTGCAGCTCCCTGTAACCTCAGGACATACCGTGGCGCTGTTCTACAGGGAGCTGCACATCAGCAGACCTGCACTAGGGCACAACAGGGCCAAGTAGTGTAAGGGTAAGGTTCCGGACAGGGTCGTTCTTTTTAGGATGACTGCTCCGTGTTTGGAGACCAGGGACAAACCAGTATCCCTATCCTAGGGTGAAATAGGGACTTAGAGCCCTCTGTCATCCATGTCCAATGCCTACCACTAAGAATTTCTTTTCAGTACGACGAACACCTTCTGAATATCCACAACGACCGGATGACACCTGGGTTACGGTAGGACAACCGGTTATACTCTCAGGTGCCGCCGCGTACCATTTTTTCATGTGTAATTTTTCACTTATTTGTTATTTTGTTTATATTTAGGGACTTTTTTCTATCCTGATAAAAATTAAAAGTTACATTTTAATAAGATCACCATTTCAACCTTCAGCCATTTATGTTAACGCATATGACAATTATATTTGCAAATCATGTAGACGATAGATTGTGGTATATAAAAACTGTTCTGGTTTGCGTAGCTGTATACAGTACATGTTGAAGATCATATCCTACAGTATGTGCGGGCAGGATCATGTAGGGCAGTGATGTCGAACCTTTTAGAGGCCGAGTGCCCAAACTGCAACCCAAAACCTACTTATTTATCGTAAAGTGCCAACACGGCAATTTAACCCGAACACTATAGTTCAGTATAGTATATATACCATGTACTTTATCATTTAGCTATTAAAGCCTGCCTACACTTAGTGCCCTGCCTGTGCTGTTCATAGTGCGCCCTGCGCTGATGAATGGCAGGAAAAGTCTAAGGCATATTGGTACACCATAGACTTTTTTCACAGTGCGGGTGCCCACAGAGAGGGCTCTGAGTGCCGCCTCTGGCACCCGTGCCATAGGTTCGCCATCACTGATGTAGTGTAATAATTGAGCACATATTTAGCACAACTTGTAACTGATTAAAATTTCTGCTGATTTTGAAACTTTGAGTTCAGTGGTCGGTCTCAGCTATTTCTGTATGTATGTTCGCGCACAATTAGACCAATGCTAACAGGAATTTGAATAAACAACAAGTAATGCAATTTTTTCCAACAATTTAGTATGTATGAATTGCTCAGACTCTCATCCACCATAGTATGCAGACCACAGAAAGGACACTACAATCAATGTGACAATTCTGTGCTGTGTACTAATGGTTTGATCATACAAGCCAACAAGTTTTATGGAAATCATGATACATTATTAGGTTATGGTAGATGCATAATGATACATATATTATTATTGTCATGTTCTAATCTATTATCTCTTTCCTGGCAGATCCCTGCAATCCCTGCTGTCCAGACCCTTGTCAGGATCAAGGAAGCTACTGCTGTAATAAATGAAAACCTCACAGTGCAATATAGCATGTCCTTCTCCTTGCCCTCATGTTCTTCTATAATAGTCTTCTCTGATTTACCATCCTTAAATCCAGTCTCTGTCTGCTCTCTGTAATACAGTCTGCTACTGAATAAAACATTTATTTTCAGCTGATACATTTGTTTTATTTGGGTACAAGATCATCCTCAACCAACACAGATTTGATCTATGTTTCTCAGAGAGACATTAAAAGTTTCTTCTTGCAGCTGTTTCACAAAAGGTTGTTTATGGAACTCCATGTGCTTCTGATACCATAGATGGCATACAGTTTCATTTTATTTTCTTAGATTCATACTGAATCAATAACAGACATTTATGCGCAGCACTAAGGAACAGGCAATATTCGAAGGTCCAGTAACAGGCCGAAGTTGGGGGCAGACAACGGACAAACAAATCTGAGAAGCAAGTCAGAAGTCAAGGCGGCAGCACTAGGGCAATTTGACAAATAGGCTAAGGTCAGGGCAGGTGACCAGAAATTGGAGTCAGCAGTCAGGCTGGAGTCAAGCAGGGAATACACCTTTTCTGGTCACTAGAGACTAGGAATCTTAAAGCTAAGAAACCCTCTTACTGGGGACATCTTGAATACAATTGAGTAATCATGAGCGCAGGTCATAGAAGCATTTGCATGCAACAATTATTTCCTTGCTATGGGGATGAATGATTGCTATGGAAATTTTGTTAGTTTGTTAGTACCACAATTTGAGTTTACAGAGGGAGTCATGCTGCCGGCATATTATGGTTTTATGTGCCGCATAAAAAAGGCAAATACCTGATAAACAAGTGTTTGCTTATCCATTGGATAACCAGTGGCACATTTACACTCAGGAATTACTGGAAACAACCATTAATACAAACGATCACCCCCAACAATCACTCCAATCCTTGACCTATGAAAAAGGGTCTTTATTGCTTTGTGATTTATTCTTGACACTCCTACAGCTTCTTTTCCCACTAGCAGCCAAGTATGTCTCTTTTATATAACTTCTATCCTTCTAAATGGAAATGTAGAGACTATTTCAGTGTCAAAATTGTTCATCTCACAATTTTTAATTAAACCATCAACCTACTTCCTTCTAACATAAACTGACAAAAAATATAAAACCACCAAATAGAAATGTTAGCCTGCTGCAAAAGTCTGCATGTAGTTATGTCTCATTTACATATGCAAGTGATGAATGAATGATGAAGGTGGTCTGATTAGACACTGGGTCTTGTAATAAGAGTGCTTGAAAGTGTTTTGCTCACTGCCATAAAAAATGTTTTGAGAGGCTACTTTTGGGTAGTGTACCTCTTGGTGACAGATCGCTGGCGGCTGGAGATGCCTCTATGATGCAATAAAGACATTTTGCCAAGTTGGTGAGGGGGCATCACTTGACTAAGAGGAGCAGGATGGTCATTTTGACTCCAGGCTGTTGGGAGCAGTGGTTATGGGAAGGCACTAAAACATGGCAAACATGCTCTGGTGAGCCCAGACAGACCACCACCAGTAGAAAAGATAATTTGAGCGGTCAACAAGCACAATAAGCTCCCACGGTTTTGTTGTCAACAATCTAGACAAAGGTGGCACTTTCATTACACACTCCTTTATCTGCCCTAACAATTTTAATACGCTTAGCGGAAGAGAATTTGGTGTCACAGCACCCGTTACATGCCCTGCCATTTACAGTCAGGCATTGTTATTAGAAATGAGCGAACTTTTCAAAAATTCAATTATGATGTTTTGCCGAATTGTCCCAAAAGATTTTATTCAATCTGAATTTATTTGTGATGAATTGCATTAAAAACAGCTATTTCCTGGCTGCAGAGAACTTATATATTGATGTAGAACACTGTGCATTGCGGAAATATGCATAGGTAGTCCGCTGTGGTAAAGAAATAGTTACTTTGTGTCTGTTTGACCAGCAGTTGACAGGCGTCACTCTTAGAATCGCTTAATACTTCACTTATTTAATCAGTTACGGGGCCAAAAATAACTGAAGTGTGAACTCAGCCTTACAGGTTGACTTTAGCGTCAGTTATAAAGAACCGTGCAGTGGCCCAAGATTGTACTATAGAGCGAAATAGCGCACTCCTTTTACACCGTCGTCAGCTGATTCCACATAGATTTCTAAAGAACCTGGTCAGTTACACACTGAAACAAGTAGTACCCCATGACCGAGTGGACAGGGTGTCAGCAGTAAGTTTGTGTTCAGGTCACAGTTTATTTTGCCCTTCCTTTCATCCGGCATATGAACAACCCCAAAAAAATAATGGATCCTGTCTTTTGAGCATCTGCCTTCACACGGTAAGCATTTGCTCAGTAATCCATCAATATTGCTAAGGCAAAAAAAAATGGATTTGATCCAAAACAGAGATGACATGTGATTGGAAAGTGCATGTCTTCTGTGTTTTGTACCCAGTCCTGCTTTTGGCTTTCAAATCATGAGTATATCTGTTAGTTAGGTGGGCGGCGGCGGCCATTTTAAGCAAGCTCAGTGTAACTTTTTTTTTTTTAAACATTCTTTTTTTGCAATATCCAACATTTAGTGCCTTTGCAGGATTAATCAGTGTGCAGAAATACAGCCATAATTTTCTGGGTTTTTAGCAAAATACACAATTTTACAGCCCTTGCTGCATCTGCACGTGTGAAATTAAAGCGTTATATACAGTCTTCATATTCTTTTAGGAAAAAAACACCCTTTTTTTGCAAAATACTTAATATTGCACCCCTTGCTGCATCTGTGATTGTTAAAAAACAAGTTTTAAAAACTTCAATAATTTTCTGGCTTTGAAAAAACACCCATTTTTGCAATAACCTTCATTTGGCCCTCTGCCTCATTAGTCAGTGTGCAATTTAAGCTAGAAATACAGCCATAATGTTCTGGGTTTTTAAAACCACCCTTTTTTGGCTAAATTAAATTTTTTACAGCCCTTGCTGCATCTGCACGTGTGAAATTCAAGCGTTATATACAGCTTTAATATTCTGTTAGTAAAAAAGCACACTTTTTTTTCAAAATACTTAATATTACAGCCCTTGCTGCATCTGTGATTGTTAAAAACAAGTTTTAAAAACTTTAGTAATATTCTGGCTTTGAAAAAACACTCATTTTTGGCAATAACCTTCATTTTGGGCCTCTGCAGCATTAGTCAGTGTGCAATTTAAGCTAGAAATACAGCTATAATTTTCTTAGTTTTAAAAAACACCCTTTTTGTGCAAAATACACAATATTACAGCCCTTGCTGCATCTACACGTGTGAAATTCAAGCATTATATACTGCTGTCTTATTCTTGTATAAAAAAAACACCTATTTTGGACAAAAAACTTGCGGCCTAGTCTGGATCTGTACATGTGAGATACACCCTTTATATGCTGTGGTTCTATTATGCTATTAATACAACACCCATTTTGGGTAAATATCTTTAATTGCAGCATAGTTTGCATCTGTACGTGTGAGATACACACTTTAGATACTGTGGTTCTATTCTGTTATTTGAAAAACAGCCATTTTGTGCAAAAATCTTTAATTGCGGCCTAGTCTGGATCTGTACGTGTGAGATACACCCTTTACATACTGTCGTTCCATTCTGCTATTAGAAAAACACAAATTTTGGTGAAAAATCGTAAATTGCAGCCTAGTTTGCATCTCTACGTGTGAGATACACACTTTAAATACTCTGGTTCTATTATATTGTTAAAACAGTCTTTTTGTGCAAAAATCTTTAATTGCGGCCTAGTCTGCATCTGTACATGTGAGATACACCCTTTACATACTGTCGTTCTAGTCTGCTATTAGAAAAACACTAATTTGGGGCAAAAAAAAAAAAATTCGGCCTAGTCTGGATCTGTACGTGTGAGATACACCCTCTACATACTGTGGTTCTATTCTGTTATTTAAAAAACAACAATTTTGGGCAAAAAACTTAAATTGAGGCCTAGTCTGGATCTGTATGTGTGAGATACACCCTTTACATACTGGTGGTTCTATTCTGCTATTAATAAAACACCCATTTTGGGCAAAAATCTTTAATTGCGGCCTAGTCTGAATCTGTACGTGTGAGATACACCTTTTACATACTGTCGTTCTATTCTGCTATTTGAAAAACACAATTTTTGGGCAAAAAAATAAAATTGCGGCCTAGTCTGGATCTGTACGTGTGAGATACACCCTTTACATACTGTCGTTCTATTCTGCTATTAGAAAAACACAAATTTTGGGCAAAAAATAATAATTGCGTCCTAGTCTGGATCTGTACGTTTGAGATACACCCTTTACATTCTGTTGTTCTATTCTGCTATTAGAAAAACACTAATTTTGGGCAAAAATCTTTAATTGCGGCCTAGTTTGCATCTGTACGTGTGAGATGCACACTTTAGATACTGTGGTTCTTTTCTGTTATTTGAAAAACAGCCATTTTGTGCAAAAATCTTTAATTGCGGCCTAGTGTACATCTGAACGTGTGAGATACACACTTTATGTACTGTGGTTCTATTCTGCTATTAATAAAACACCCATTTTGGCCAAAAATCTTTAATTGCGGCCTAGTCTGGATCTGTACGTGTGAGATAAACCCTTTACATACTGTGGTTCTATTCTGCTATTAATAAATCACTCATTTTGGGCAAAAATCTTTAATTGCGGCTTAGTTTGCATATGTACGTGTGAGATACACACTTTAGATACTGTGGTTCTATTCTGTTATTTGAAAAACATCCATTTTGTGCAAAAATCTTTAATTGCGGCCTAGTCTGGATCTGTACGTGTGAGATACACCCTTTACATACTGTCGTTCCATTCTGCTATTCGAAAAACACAAATTTTGGTGAAAAATCGTAAATTGCAGCCTAGTTTGCATCTCTACGTGTGAGATACACACTTTAAATGCTGTGGTTTTATTATATTGTTAAAACAGTCTTTTTGTGCAAAAATCTTTAATTGCGGCCTAGTCTGCATCTGTACGTGTGAGATACACCCTTTACATACTGTGGTTCTATTCTGTTATTTAAAAAACAACAATTTTGGGCAAAAAACTTGAATTGCGGCCTAGTCTGGATCTGTACGTGTGAGATACACCCTTTACATACTGTTGTTCTATTCTACTATTAGAAAAACACTAATTTTGGGCAAAAAACTTTAATTGCGGCCTAGTCTGGATCTGTACGTGTGAGATACACCCTTTGCATACTGGTGGTTCTATTCTGCTATTAATAAAACACCCATTTTGGGCAAAAATCGTTAATTGCGGCCTAGTCTGCATCTATACGTGTGAGAAGCAAAGCACGAGCTGCAGTGGAGTAGACACCTCAAAAACCAAGAAAGCTATCTGGCTCCTCCTGCTTCCTCTTCTGCTGCAGTCACAGCCTCTTCATCCACCTCTGGAGTGACAGTGCCACCTGCAACCCCGAAAACAGAGGATCTGCCAGCAGCAGCACCATCTGGGTCACCAAGCATCTCCACCTCCTCCTACTCCGCTTCCTCATCCTCTACCGCCTCCTTATCCAGTCAGTGTAACACCTTCACCACCAACTTCAGCACAGCCAGGGGTAAACGACAGCAGGCAGTTTTAAAACATCTATTTGGGGGAGCTGTGGACGGGCCTTGAACAAAAGACCGATGAGTGGTTGGTGCCAGTGAGCCTCAAGCCCGGCCTGGTGGTGTGCGATAATGGGCGAAATCTCGTAGCAGCTCTGGGACTAGCTTGTTTGACACACATCCCTTGCATGGCGCATGTGCTGAATTTGGTGGTGCAGAGATTGTTTAAGAATTACCAAGATATGTCAGAGCAGCTGCATAAAGTGCAGGCCGTCTGTGTGCGCTTTCGGCATTCTCACCCTGCTGCTACTCGCCTGTCAGCGCTGCAGCGTAACTACGGCCTTCCCGCTCACCGCCTCATATGCGACGTGCCCACAAGGTGGAACTCCACCTTGAACATACTAGCCAGACTGTGCGAACAGCAGCAGGCGATAGTGGAGTTTCAGCTGCAGCACGCACGGGTGAGTTGCTCTGCGGAACAGCACCACTTCACCACCAATGACTGGGCCTCCATGAGAGACCTGTGTTCCTTGTTGCGCTGTTTCGAGTACTCCACCAACAAGGCCAGTGCCGATAACGCCATTCTCAGCGTTACTATCCCACTTCTATGCCTCCTTGAAAAAACACTGCTGGTGATGATGGAAGAGGATGTGATACAGGAGGAGGAGGAGGAAGAGGGATCATTTTGTAGAGTTTCCAGCCAGTCATTCACAAGTGGCTCCGAGGGTGGGTTCCTGCACCCACAAACGCTAGGTAAACAATTGTCCAGCCAGGGCACAGTTCTGGAGGATGAGGAGGAGGAGATGGAGGAGGAGGAACCATCTTCACAGCAGGGTGGCAACCAGACCAGTTCATGGTCATCACTGGTACTTGGCTGGGGGGATAAAGAGGACACAGACGATACACCTCCCACAGAAGACAGCTTTTCGTTGCCTCTGGACAGCCTGGCACACATGAGCGATTACATGCTGCAGTGTCTATGCAACGACAGCCGAGTTGCCCACATTCTAACTTGTGCTGATTTCTGGGTGGCCACGCTGCTGGATCCCTGTTACAAGGATAACGTACCATCTTTAATTCCATCACTGGAGCGTGATCGTAAGTTGCGTGAGTACAAGCGCACACTGGTAGATGCGCTGCTGGTTGCATTCCCACCTGACAGCGGGGGCACAGTGAAAGCACAAGGAGAAGGCAGAGAGAGAGGTTGCCAACGCAGCTGGGGCACCCCCAGGACCTCAGAAGGCAGGGTTAGCATGGCCGAAATGTGGAAAAGCTTTGTCAGCACACCACAACAACCAGCACCACCAGCTGATTTGGAACATCTTGGCAGGAGGCAGCATTTCACCAACATGGTGGAGCAGTATGCGTGCACACGCCTACACGTACTGAATGACAGGTCTGCCCCCTTCAACTTCTGGGTCTCCAAATTGGGCACATGGCCTGAGCTTGCCCTTTACACCTTGGAGGTGCTGGCCTGCCCTGCAGCCAGTGTATTATCTGAACGTGTGTCTAGCATGGCAGGGAGTGTCATCACAGACAAGTGCAGCCACCTGTCCACAGCCATTAAAATGAACCAGGCATGGATCCCATAGGATTTGTCCGTACCTTGTGAAGAATAGACATGTATACCGGCCTTAACCAGCCATTGTTATACTACAGTGCAATTGCTCATTGTTGAATTTTGGAGTGTACCCTAATAAAAAACAAAAAAGATAATTAAAACCAAAAACCAGTGTTGGCTACCTCGTCCTCCTCCACCACCGCTTCCACCTACACCGCTACGTCCACCGCCTCCTCAAACTCCTACTCCATATGGAACTACACCTCTGTAAAGGGGGAATATTAATCACCAATATTATGCGAATATCGATAATTAATATTCCTAAATAGGAGGAGCCGTCTAGTGATGACTCCGCCTATTTATACCTTTATATAATAACAACACAATACTTTCGCTATGCTTTACACTAATCACTAATACTAGCTGCATGCGCCTTACTAACTCGCTACCGCTAACAAGTACAAGCTACACAAAGGGTACAAATATAACGGTATTTATTTAACACACTAAGCACGCAATACACTAACAATACACAGCACTACACATATACAATACTCAAACTACGCTACAAGTTCCCAATTCCACCCATAAACTAACTATACAATACACACATACAAGTATAACAACCCACCCGCCTAGCTCTATACTGTCCCTACGGGGTTACAAGAGGGTATAGATTCAGCACTGCAAGGGTTATTTGCCAGTGAGTGCGGAGGTTAATACCAGCAGGAGAGCTGGGGTTCTGGCAGGGAAGGGGTTAATGGGTTAGGGACATCAGGGGCACAGAATATGGTTGGCACTGCAAGGGAGGTACAATGCCATGCCAGCGTATACTCAGCCATCTCCAGGGCCAAATGGGCCTCTCTTCCTTCAGGCAGCAGTCCTCATGTGTCTCTGAATCCAGTCTGGTTGCAAAGAGCCCTGTTCCTTTGTCCTGGACTGATATATAAGTCACTCTCACCCCCCCCCCCCCCTTTCCAGGGGTGTGACATCATTGTGTGCGTGTGACGGAATGCATGCACTCAGATTGCAGCAGCCAACTGGCTGGCCCCCTGAGGCTCACAGCACCACACGCCCAGCCATGTCACAAACACAAGGTTGGGGCCGCATAGTAAATAGGCTGATAAACCTCAAATCAATTACCTTTGAAGTCACTAGCCACCTGGAGACATATCCACCCCCTGCAGGAACTTGATATATATATATATATATATATATATATATATATGTATATAGATACTTGGGGCGCATCTATATACATATATACTCATTAGAAACCTGGGGGCATACATGGGCAGTTATAGGCCCATATATATATATATATATATATATATATACACACACACCTGGGGGAGAGCCATGGCAGATACACATATATGTCACATATATAAGGGGCATAATGTATTCTAAGGGGGATTATAGATGGGGACGCAGTCATATATATAAGGGGGCACAGATAAGGGGGCACAAGCCCCTACATATATTATAAGGGGTCACATATTTCCCACAGGGGCCACCATGGGCCCCTGGGGATCACCATGGGCAGACGTGCGCAGATGCTGGGCACATCTGCGCACATCATCCCATGATGCTGTGGTTAATGTATGCACATATATACCATACATGCCCGCACGTGTTTGCAGGCATGCATGGATATATATGCATACGTCTCAACCCTTCCTCAACAACCTCATAAATCAAGTTTATTTTATTTGTATATATTTTTTATTATGTCGGTTCACTACTTTGTCTGTTACATTTTTGGGTGAAATTCACCAATTTTTGGGTGTGATGTACCACTGCTAGTAGACAGGTAAAAAATAAACTATTTTATCTTTTACATTTTAGGTTGAAATTCACAAATTTTTGGGTGTGATGTACCACTGCTATACCTAGTAGACAGGTAAAAAACAAAACAAATTTGTCTGTTATATTTTTGGGTGAAATTTACTAATGTTTGGGTGTGATGTACCACTGCTATACCTAGTAGACAGTTAAAAAAAAAAATATATAATAATTTTGCTGTTACATTTTCAGGGGTGAAATTCACCAATTTTTGGGTGTGATATACCCCGGCTGTACCTAGTAGACAGGTAAAAACATTTCACTAATTTATCTGTTACATTTTCTGGTGAAATTCACCAATTTTTTGGTGTGATGTACCAATGCTATACCTAGTAGACAGGTAAAAAAATAATAATAATTTGTCTGTTACATTTTCGGGTGAAATTCACCAAGTTTTAGGTGTAATATACCCCTCCTCTACCTAGATGACAGCTGAATAAATTTCAAAAATGTTTCTTTTACATTTTCAGGTGACAATAAACAATTTATTTCTGTCATAGACCCCTGCTCTACCAAGTAGACAGGTTAATACATTTCTGTAATTTCTTTTTGGACGTGAATAAACCCATACTCTGCATAGGTTACAGGGAATAACATTTCGGAAATTCTTCTTTAATTGATACGCGCTACCTCCTTTTATTCAATGCTTAAACTATAAAAAGTTGTACCACATATGCGCTTCAATAATTTGTCCCACATTTGCGCTTTACTAATTTGTCCCTCTTTTGCGCTTCAATAATTTGTTCCACATTTAAGCTTTAATAATTTGTCCCACATTTGCGCTAAAATAATTTGTCACACATTCACGCTTTAACAATTTGTCCTACATTTTCTCTTCAATAATTTGTTCAACATTTGCGCTTTTACAGCTTTTCCCACATTTTCGCTAGCTAGAGCAAAAAAAAAATGTATCCATTAATCTCCCTTGGATGTGGTCTCTCTTTCTCATGCTCCCTCTCCGGCGTGGAACCCTGATTCGCCAAAAACCGTGATCAACATGGTAGGCTCAGAAAAGAACATCGAAAGTTGATTGAGAAGATATCCAAATAGATGCTGGATGTCACGGGGGCACCTCTGCATAGGTGACAGGAACATAAATTTAAAAAAATCGTCTGTTACATTGTCAGGTGACATTTTACCAATTTTGTCGGATAGAAACCCCTGCTCTGCATAGGTGACAGGGAATAAAATGTCAGATATTCTTCTTTACTTGATGCGCGCCACCTCCTTTCATTTAATGCTTAAACTTTAACAAGTTGTCCCACATTGGCACTTCAATAATTTTACCCACATTTGCGCCTTAATAACTTTTCCCATATTTCCGCTTGATCAAAATAAAATTTCATCCATTTATCTCCCTTGGATGTGGTCTCTCTTTCTCACGCTCCCTCTCCGGGGTGGAACCCTGATTCGCCGATAACTGTGATCAACATGGTAGGCTCAGAAAAGAACATCCGAAGTTGATAGAGAAGATATCCAAATGGATGGTGGAGGTCACAGGGACGTGCGATCAGGCAGAAGTTATCTAGAGTCAACAAAGCGGCAGCAGGGCCTCTCCTGTCTAACGTTTCCTAATCCAAAATACTGCATTGACATGCCCTGTATTTTTTAATTAATCATTCCAATAACAGGGCATCTTAACAGTCCTCTATTGTTATTTATCGTCACTACCTCCCTGAGACGGGAGTGGGCAATTGCCACTCGCACCCTCCTTAACTTGGAAGCTTATGCTTCAATACTTTGTCCCATATTTCTGCAGCTAAGAAACGTGCAGGGAGGAGGCTCGAGCATGGCACTCGAGCACATACGGTACTCAGCCCGATCATCACTAATTATTTGCTTAGCTGTCATTGCGTTCAAGAGCTTAGTGAGAGGAAGGGAGGAGAGAAAAAGCTAAATTTCATAAACAATTAAAGAGATCATCTCTTTTCCTAAAGATTTGGTGTCCTAGGAGACTAGAAGGTGTTATACAGTATACCAATTTTCAGGTCAATTGGAGCAAGTTTGGTTTGAGAAGATTCCATTTGGGCCCAAACTAAACTTTATGAAAAAAAATTCAATGAACCTTAACTGAACCAAATTTAAAAAAGCTTGCTGATATATATCTTGTATTTTTTTGTCTGCATTTTAAATACAGTACATTTGTGTTATTAAACCTTGAAAGGCCAGGCCTGTTTTGAATTTAAAGGGGTTGTCTAGTTTTTGTTTTTTTATTTACCTCCTAGCCTGTGATGCTTACTTTCCCCCTGCCACTCTGGTCCCTGCCACGTAAATTCTAGTCCAGTTCTGTCATCTCCCGCATAGACATAATCACATGCATTGCTGCAGACAAGGATTGGCATCAGTAGTGATATGTACCATAAAAACATGCCATTGTTGCCTCCCATGCAGGGATTTGTGTATGCCAAGACCAGTCATAGGCTACAGCAGCACACATGATCCTGTCCATGGAGCAGTTGACAGATGGTTATCACAAGTCCAGTGAAAAGAGCCTGGAAGCAGAAGAGGTAGAACGAAGAGGCAAGGAGCAGATGAGTATAGATGTCTCCACAGATATAGCTGGCTGGAATGGAGGGCAAACAAAAAAAATAACTGGACAATCCCTTTAAGTATCAAGCATTCTTTTTTATTCATCACAATCAATAACCATAACTGTTTTATTTTTATTTATTTTCTTCAACATAACTGTAGGGGAACTTCTATTTTGTGGGATGAGTTGGAAATTTCAATGGCTTCATTTCATTTTATGGTATATATAGTTTAGTGATTTACTTTTTATCAAACCAGTGTTTGTGGGTTTATATTGTTTACATTTTGCACCATTTACATTGCGGCATAAATAATGTTATTGCATTCTGCAGGTCAATACACACAATTGCATTTTTTATTTCCATATATCGAGCTGTGTGACAAGCTGTAGTTTGTATTGTTAATATTTAGAGGTATTGCTTTTTGAAAGCTTTTTATTCCATTCTTTCCTCTTGTAAGTTGCACCCAACAAATATTGCTGTTATATCACTATCCCCAAATATCACTGTTTATCAAAACTGCCTTATTCTAAACGTATTAACCTACCATTGCGCCCTGTGGCAAATCAGTTTTAAATTCAGTTGCTGTTTGTTACGTCCTGTAGTGGAGCTTTGTAATACAGGACGCACATGCTCACAGCGTTTCTTTTCCTACCCTTCAATAACCACTCATATATGTGCAGTGTCACTTACATGGCAGTTACAGTGTCAGTTATGGATGGATAGACAGATGGACAATAGATAGGCAGATAGATAGACAGACATAATGATAACTTTTGATCTAAATTATGGACATTAGCATGAGTTGTGTCTGTGAGATATCTAGTTACACAGAGCAGTTTGAGTATGTGGAGGTAAAAAATGAACTGCTTAGCATCACGTGTCCTGCTTATGGGCACTTCTCACTGCTCTAAAGCTTGATGGGACAGTAGTCACATGGCAAAACAGGAAGTAGGATTCAAGAATGGGTGAAAAATAAAAATAATGCAAATGAGGCAAATATAAATGATAGCTTGAGTAATTGATGAAAATAAAATGTAAAGTGAAAGTAGTTTGTGAACTACAACACCTTTAACCCCTTAAGGACTCGGCCATATTTCACCTTAAGGACCAGGCAATTTTTTCAAATCTGACCAGTGTCACTTTAAGTGGTGATAACTTTAAAACGCTTTGACTTATCCAGGTCATTCTAAGATTGTTTTTTTCATCACATATTGTACTTCACGACACTGGTAAAATGCAGTAAAAAAGAAAACATTTTTATTTATTAAAAAAAAATACAAAATTTTCCAAACATTTGCAAAATTTTACAAATTTCCAAGTTTCTAATTGTCTACTTCTATAATACATACAACATCCGATATCCACCTCAACCGAGGGATGATTACTTTATCCAAGTAATTGATTAAGCCTATGGCAGCTATCATATATATATAGAACCTACACAGAGAATTGCCAGATCGCTTATACTATTCAAATTCTTTATTACAAAAAATCACAATTATTTGCATGATTAGACATAAAAACAATAAAGTGCAGGAGATAAAAACGACATCACTGGAGGAGATCTACAGCGGATCTAAGTCCATATGTATTCGACATGATTTTCACTTTTTAAAGTGCATGTACAGCAGAATGACAAATAAATGTATAGTAAATATTTAGTAAGTCTTTGGACATTTACCCATGCTGTTTCTCCTCCAGGTTGGCGCCATCCTGGAGGAGAAACAGCATGGGTAAATGTCCAAAGACTTACTAAATATTGTGAAACAAATACAGGGAAAAGAGAGAAACTGCACAGTGTGAACACCATAATCCATACAACAAATAAAAACATACATTTCAAAACCAAAGATGGCCTGATACCTTACAGTGGATTACAGATCAAAGAAATACATATATACTTTAATTTCAGATTGACACTTGAGCAGAAGCGATGACAGTTATTGTTTTTGTAACAATTTACATTGCTGTTGACTGAACATCAGTAAGCTGCAACTGTGGTATACTTCACACTGCGCAGGAACTCTCCTTCCAATTAAATCCCCAGGGATCGTATTACCATGCTTCTTGGCAGATACAGGGAAAGGAAAGAAAAGAAAACCTCACAGTGTGAACAACACCCTTTATACAACAGATGGAAACATGGATGCAAACCGATGTAACCTAAAGTCCTCCGATTGCTTGCAGATTTGGAAAAATTCCATGCTTATAAACTTCAAGATCATACTGCAGCCAAGGAATAGCAGTGGTTATATTTATTTCAATATTTATTTTTATTACTGGTAGATATACATCAGTTCTTTTTTCAGATTCAAACCAGTTGGAATTCTGGAGTTTTTTACGATGATCCCCCCCCCCCCCCTCCTAGGTGCAAAAACTCTCTCAATAACATAAGCTTGGAAGGTTTTGACCTGACGAGCATGCATTTGTATAAAGTGTCTCGCCGCATTGGAGATGTTCAGAGCATTCGGGTTGCTGATGTAATTTAAATGCTCCAGGAGTCGATTCTTAAATTTACAGATCGTGCTCCCGATATACATCAAATCACAGTCAGTGCATCGAATAACATAGACTACGCCTGCAGTGTTACAATTGATGTAACTTCGGATGGGAAAACTGCAGGAATGGTCAAACTTGTCAAATGACTGTATGGGGATCACATAATTACAGGTTTTACATGGATTGCTTCCACATTTTGAGAAGCCCTTATATTTAAGCCAGTTTGATTTAAAATTAGCTCCCATTCTGTTGGAAGTGAAGAGAGATGGAGACAGTGAGCAGGACAATGTAGTGGCTTTCCTAGAAACAATTTTACAACCTGATTTTAAGGCATTATATAGGATCTCATCATCATATAGGATGGGTAGACATCGCTTGATGGTGGAACTGATTTTATTGAATTCCCATTGACACTCCACGGGTCTGTAGGTAGTACACACCATCGAACATAAAGTAGTTATCGGTCAATAAAAATGCTGTGACCTCACAGACATAATCTATGTAGCTGGAACTCAATCCCGTGTATTTATGGAGGTGATACTCCATGGCGAGCAGGGCGACCCCGTGGGGGATAGACGGATAAAGTGCTATAACATCTGCCGCAATCCACTTGAAATTGACTTCCCATATGAAACTACATCGCTCGCAAAACGTCCGCCGTAACGTCCGCCGTATCCTTCAAGAACCCAGGTGTACGCCTGACTAGGGGCTGGAGAATATTGTCCAGCCAGCTACCCAGGCGCTCAGTAAGGGAACCCAAGCCAGAGACTATAGGACGGAGGGGAGGGGGGGGGGGGTGGACACCCTTGTGGATCTTGGGCAAGGCATGCATAATGGGAGTGACGGGCACATCCACGCACAGGTATCTATATTCCGTTTCATTGAATATACCCATATCTCTTCCTTTGCATATTAGTGACATATAGCCATCTTTGTATTCAGTCAGTGGATCTCTCCCTAGTGTCCTGTACGTGGATGCATCCGCCAGCATATCCCGCATTTGATTGCCATATACCTCTTTGTCCATGATGACCACCGCCCCCCCCCCCCCTTTCCGCCATTTTGATAACTATAGTGTCGCACTGTTGTAACTCCTGAAGTGCCTGGGCCTGAGAGTGGGTAAGATTCTCAGGACTTTTGGCATTCTTACTGTCTTTTTGAATTTTATCTAACTCTCTTTCCAGCACCTCCTGGAATACATCCATGCTGCCAGTGCGTGACATCACGGGATAAAATCTAGCATTGCGAGTGATAAATTTCTTGCCAGGTTTGGCTACCTCCCCGATTCCCTGCTCCTCCTGAAGACCCGCAAGGCAGCACAGAGACACCTGTTCTTTGAACAATAGATCTTTATATGAGTTCTCTTCATAAGTCTGAACCTGAGTAAGCGGGGGATCAGGGGGAGCCGTGATATCATGAAAATGCCGGGATAACATGATATTGCGCACAAATTTATTAATATCAAGCAAGGTAGAAAACATATCAAAATGCGCTGAAGGCGCAAAGTTAAGGCCAAGGGACAGTACATGTTCTTGATCACTGCTTAACCTGATGCTAGATAAATTGACCACATTTAACTGATCGCAACTTACTTCTGTTTCGTCTAAAGCCGGGTGGATCTTGGATGCTGCTGTCTGGTGTCTCCGTCCGGCCCTGGCTCCGCGTTTTTTGAAACATTCGCCGCATCTCTCTTGTCCTTATCTAATTTGGATTTTTTATAGTAAGAGGCTTTATTTCCGCCCTCTTCAGGTGAGAGAGGCAGAGCGGAAACACCAGACCCCGGCTCCAACATCCCAGCTGTATGAGAATAATCAGATACCTCTGTATCAGAGGAGAAGCTTACTCTAGATACTCTTTTATGTAGTTTCCCTTTCTTGCGGCTTTTGAGAATTGATTTAGGTGTGGAATATACATTCTCCCGTCTACCCCATTCATAGACCTGATTACTTGTATAGTCATGTAGATCATGCTGATATTTCGCATGTTTATAGTCCATGATAGTGTCCTCTAACTTGTTAATTGAAACCTTCATCTGTTCCTCCATGGATATGTAATCTGTGTACTAAACTTCACCAGCGATTCTCTGCAGGATTGAATATCCCGCTGTAGACCGATCAGTTTATCATTTTCAGAGTCTATGATGAGCTTCATTAATTTCAGTGAACAGTCCGACAGGATACTATTCCATTTACACACGAAAACCTCCGAGAAGACTGTAGTAGGTATTTTTTTGATCCTCAACCCACGTGGAATCATTCTCTTTTCCATATATTTGGTAAGAGTGGTGCAGTCCCACCAGACACGAGGTTCCTGACTCAGTAGCCGTTCCAGATTGCACATTTTGCTTTTTAGATCCAAATCACTGGAACCGGCCAAGTCCTCAGAAGAAAAGACTGAGTCCGCTTTTGACTGCCGATCCGGTAAGGTAGAAAAGGCCATCATTGGCCATCAACTTTAGAAAAAAAGTTACCTGCAGCCTGCAACGGGGACACACCCCTAGGGTTTCTAGAGTTGGGACTATCTTCTAACCAGGAAGGTGAGCTGGAGTAAAGTCTTTCTGTATTTTACAAAGTGGTGTTTCCATGCGATGCCCCTGGTTCCCGATGAGACAGTATTACCTCTGGCTCTTCATTTGAATATTTATTTTGCGGACTGCCACTGATTGGTACATGGACACACCTGTCCAATGATGGCCTTTTCTACCTTACCGGATCAGCAGTCAAAAGCGGAATCAGTCTTTTCTTCTGAGGACATGACTGGTTCCAGTGATTTGGATCTAAAAAGCAAAATGTGCAATCTGGAACGGCTACTGAGTCAGGAAACTCGTGTCTGGTGGGACTGCACCACTCTTACTAAATATATGGAAAAGATTATGATTCCACGTGGGTTGAGGATCAAAAAAATACCTACTACAGTCTTCTCGGAGGTTTTCGTGTGTAAATGGAATAGTATCCTGTCGGACTGTTCACTGAAATTAATGAAGTTCATCATAGACTCTGAAAATGATAAACTGATCGGTCTACAGCGGGATATTCAATCCTGCAGAGAATCGCTGGTGAAGTTTAGTACAAACACAGATTACATATCCATGGAGGAACAGATGAAGGTTTCAATTAACAAGTTAGAGGACACTATCATGGACTTTAAACATGCAAAATATCAGCGTGATCTACATGACTATACAAGTAATCAGGTCTATGAATGGGGTAGACGGGAGAATGTATATTCCACACCTAAATCAATTCTCAAAAGCCGCAAGAAAGGGAAACTACATAAAAGAGTATCTAGAGTAAGCTTCTCCTCTGATACAGAGGTATTTGATTATTCTCATACAGCTGGGATGTTGGAGCCGGGGTCTGGTGTTTCCGCTCTGCCTCTCTCACCTGAAGAGGGCGGAAATAAAGCCTCTTACTATAAAAAATACAAATTAGATAAGGACAAGAGAGATGCGGCGAATGTTTCAAAAAACGCGGAGCCAGGGCCAGACGGAGACACCAGACAGCAGCATCCAAGATCCACCCAGCTTCAGACGAAACAGAAGTAAGTTGCGATCAGTTAAATGTGGTCAATTTATCTAGCATCAGGTTAAGCAGTGATCGAGAACATGTACTGTCCCTTGGCCTTAACTTTGCGCCTTCAGCGCATTTTGATATGTTTTCTACCTTGCTTGATATTAATAAATTTGTGCGCAATATTACGGTATCCCGGAATTTTCATGATATCTCGGCTCCCCCTGAACCCCGGCTTACTCAGGTTCAGACTTATGAAGAGAACTCATATAAAGATCTATTGTTCAAAGAACAGGTGTCTCTGTCCTGCCTTGAGGGTCTTCAGGAGGAGCAGGGAATCGGGGAGGTAGCCAAACCTGGCAAGAAATTTATCACTCGCAATGCTAGATTTTATCCCGTGATGTCACGCAATGGCAGCATGGATGTATTCCAGGAGGTGCTGGAAAGAGAGTTAGATAAAATACAAAAAGACAGTAAGAATGCCAAAAGTCCTGAGAATCTTACCCACTCTCAGGCCCAGGCACTTCAGGAGTTACAACAGTGCGACACTATAGTTATCAAAATGGCGGACAAGGGGGGGGGGGCGGTGGTCATCATGGACAAGGAGGTATATGGCAATCAAATGTGGGATATGCTGGCGGATGCATCCACGTATAGGACACTAGGGAGAGATCCACTGACTGAATACAAAGATGGCTATATGTCACTAATATGCAAAGGAAGAGATATGGGTATATTCAATGAAACGAAATATAGATACCTGTGCGTGGATGCGCTCGTCACTCCTATTATGCATGCCTTGCCCAAGATCCACAAGGGTGTCCACCCCCCCCCCCCTCCGTTCTATAGTCTCTGGCTTGGGTTCCCTTACTGAGCGCCTGGGTAGCTGTCTGGACAATATTCTCCAGCCCCTAGTCAGGCGCACACCTGGGTTCTTGAAGGATACGGCGGACGTTTTGCGAGCGATGTACAGTTTCATATGGGAAGTCAATTTCAAGTGGATTGCGGCAGATGTTATAGCACTTTATCCGTCTATCCCCCACGGGGTCGCCCTGCTGGCCATGGAGTATCACCTCCATAGATACACAGGATTGAGGTCCAGCTACATAGATTATGTCTGTGAGGTCACAGCATTTTTATTGACCCATAACTACTTTATGTTCGATAGTGTGTACTACCTACAGACCCTTGGAGTGTCAATGGGGGCTAAATTCTCGCCTTCATTGGCAAATTTGGTCATGGCGTATTGGGAAGAGAAATTCATTTACAGCTTAGATAATCCATTTGGGCCTGGTTTGGTCTGGTACGGCAGATACATCGATGACCTGCTCATGGTTTGGGCGGGCGATGTATCTGCCGTCCCGGACCTCCAGGTCTATTTAAATGCCAATGACTACAACTTGCGCTTTACATGTACAGCAAGTGAATCCCATATTAATTTTCTCGACTTGACACTCCGCGGTAGTCCAGGAGAGGTGGTGCATACTCGAACATATAGGAAGGATGTGGCTGGAAACTCGATCTTGAATGCTAGGAGTCACCACCCTTTACATACCATCAGGGCGATACCCGTGGGGGAATATATACGCACTGCAAGAAATTGCAGTTTACCAGAGTGTTTAGAAGAGGAATTCGGCAGGGTAGATAAAAGGCTAAAAGCCAGAATGTACCCGGATTGGATGATACAAAGGGGCAGAAATATTGCGCTACGAAAGGACAGACATGAAATGCTTTTTGGAAAGGCAAAAGACGGCAACCAATCTAACATCTCTATTGGGAGTGGGAGGGCACATGGAGACAGGGACCAGGACAATATCCCTATCTTATCTTTAACATATAGTAGGGAATTCAATAAAATCAGTTCCACCATCAAGCGATGTCTACCCATCCTATAGGATGATGAGATCCTATATAATGCCTTAAAATCAGGTTGTAAAATTGTTTCTAGGAAAGCCACTACATTGTCCTGCTCACTGTCTCCATCTCTCTTCACTTCCAACAGAATAAGAGCTAATTTTAAATCAATCTGGCTTAAATATAAGGGCTTCTCAAAATGTGGAATCAATCCATGTAAAACCTGTAATTATGTGATCCCCATACAGTCATTTGACAAGTTTGACCATTCCTGCAGTTTTCCCATCCGAAGTTACATCAATTGTAACACTGCAGGCGTAGTCTATGTTATTCGATGCACTGACTGTGATTTGATGTATATCGGGAGCACGATCCGTAAATTTAAGAATCGACTCCTGGAGCATTTAAATTACATCAGCAACCCGAATGCTCTGAACATCTCCAATGCGGCGAGACACTTTATACAAATGCATGCTCGTCAGGTCAAAACCTTCCAAGCTTATGCCATTGAGAGAGTCTTTGCATCTAGGAGGGGGGGGGGGGTGATCATCGTAAAAAAACTCCTCTTACGGAGGGCATTCTGGATTTTCAGACTCAATACCAGAATTCCAACTGGTTTGAATCTGAAAAAAGAACTGATGTATATTTACCAGTAATAAAAATAAATATTGAAATAAATATAACCACTGCTATTCCTTGGCTGCAGTATGATCTTGAAGTTTATAAGCATGGAATTTTTCCATATCTGCAATCAATCGGAGGACTTTAGGTTACATCGGTTCGCATCCATGTTTCCATCTGTTGTATAAAGGGTGTTGTTCACACTGTGCGGTTTTCTTTTCTTTCCTTTCCCTGTATCTGCCAAGAAGCATGGTAATACGATCCCTGGGGATTTAATTGGAAGGAGAGTTCCTGCGCAGTGTGAAGTATACCACAGTTGCAGCTTACTGATGTTCAGTCAACAGCAATGTAAATTGTTACAAAAACAATAACTGTCGTCGCTTCTGCTCAAGTGTCAATCTGAAATTAAAGTATATATGTATTTCTTTGATCTGTAATCCACTGTAAGGTATCAGGCCATCTTTGGTTTTGAAATGTATGTTTTTATTTGTTGTATGGATTATGGTGTTCACACTGTGCGGTTTCTCTCTTTTCCCTGTATTTGTTTCAAAAGAAGGGATCATAGCACCCCAAGGGTTAAAATGGTTAGAGAGCTCCAGCACAGTGTGCAACCAATGTAACAAGTGATTAGTGTGTGAAAAGAAGGGTGTGATGCACAGTGTGTTAACCAATGGTGTTAGTGACTCCCCCCCCCCCCCCGGAATTTTGGAGGGATGGGCACCAAACTCCTTTAAATAGTGGGGTCACACTGTGCAACTTTGTTAAGAATAAGGGTCTAGAACCCGAAACGTGTCAATGCCTGTATTCCGTGTACCAAGTGGCATGCGTCTGCTGTCTATTCATGAGCAATAAAGATGAAGTTTTAGAGGATCTCCATTGCATCCGAGACCCCCTTTTTTTCAATGTCAACTGTATCTCATCATCATCCACCTTATTAAACACTTATTGCCATTTCCCACCATCATGTTCTTGTATTTGTGGATGCTCAAGAGGTTGGGAATCAGGGCACAAGATCTCATGCTCCTCTTCAAGCGTGCTTGGCGAGAGGGCCAAATCAAATAATTGCGATGAAAAGAGGTCTTTGGAATATCCGAGTGTGGGATCACTTGTTTGGCCACACTGTAAATGGTTGGAGGAAGGAGGATCAGGGTGAGGATTGTGTTGACAAGACTCCTGGCTACTGAGACTGGACTTGGTGGAAGACAGGGTGGTGCTTAACCGACTGGAAGCATTATCTGCTGCATTCCAACCGACCACCTGCTTGGACTGGTCTGACTTCAAGAGTGGTGTCCTGCGCCGCCCTGCAAACTGGGACATGAAGTTAGGTATCTTTGGATGATTGTTTTTCTTGTGCTTTGGCAGCAGGCAAATTTTCTCCATGCCCAGAACAACGGCCTCAGCGTGCACCATCAGCGTCACAGTCACTTCCCTGTCTCTTACTGCTCGCCTTCTTCATTTTAAATGTGATACAGCCAGGTCCATAAATATTGGGACATCGACACAATTCTAACATTTTTGACTCTATACACCACTGCAATGGATTTGAAATTAAACAAACAGGATGTGCTTTAACTGCAAACTGTCAGCTTTAATTTGAGGGCATTTACATCCAAATCAGGCGAACGGTGTAGGAATTACAACAGTTTGCATATGTGCCTTCCACAAGGGACCAAAAGTAATGGGAAAATTAGCTTCTCAGCTGTTCCATGGCCAGGTGTGTGTTATTTCCTCATTATCCCAAATACAATGAGCAGATAAAATGTCCAGATTTCATTTCAGGTGTGATATTTGAATTTGGAATCTGTTGCTGTCAACTCTCAAAATGAGATCCAAAGAGCTGTCACTATCAGTGAAGCAAGCCATCATTAGGCTAAAAAAACAACACAACAAACCCATCAGAGAGATAGCAAAAACATTAGGCGTAGCCAAAACAACTGTTTGGAACATTCTTAAAAAGAAGGAACGCACTGGTGAGTTCAGCAAGACCAAAAGACGCAGAAGACCACGGACAACAACTGTGGTGGATTACCAAAGAATTATTTTCCTGGTGAAGAAAACACCCTTCACAACAGTTGGCCAGATCAAGAACACTATGTGTGTCAAAGTCGACAATCAAGAGAAGACTTCACCAGAGTGAATACAGAGAGTTTACCACAAGATGTAAACCATTGGTGAGCCAGATTAAAAAGCCTTCACAGTTCTGGAACAACATCGTATGGACAGATGAGACCAAGATCAACGTGTATTTTAATTATAATACTTAAAAGTATGACAAACAGAACACATATTACAAATGTGACCGGAAGTACTGTGCGTTCCAACCACCGGAAGAGGGGTGTTGCGTTCCATTGTTTAATGTATTGTGTGTATTCTGTCATCTACCGATAGGCAATTATTCTACCCTCCATCACCATGTAGTAGGGTTGCATTAGGATATTTTAGTCCAGGTTCGAGGACAGGGAGTCCCCACCATCAGGGGCCATCCCTGGGCCCAGCATGAGACTAGGGTGAGACTGTAGGGATAGCTTCCCCACCGACTAGTAATTAGCAATGCCTACGGTAGTCTCACTTTTTGTAATATGTGTTCTGTTTGTCATACTTTTAAGTATTATAATTAAAGTGTATCATTTTAGAGGGTTATTATGATTGCTGGAATTAGGTATTTCTCCATTTGACCCTATGTACCAGTGATGGGAAGAGAAGAGTATGGAGAAGGAAAGGAACTGCTCATGATCCTAAGCATACCGCCTTATTAGTTAAGCATGGTGCTGGTAGTGTCATACCGTGGGCATGTATGGCTGCCAATGGAACTGGTTCTCTTGTATTTATTTATGATGTCACTGCTGACAAAAGCAGCAGGATGAATTCTGCAGTGTTTCGGTCAATATTATCTGCCCATATTCCACTAAATGCTTCAGAGCTCATTGGATGGCGCTTCACAGTGCAGATGGACAATGACACAAAGCATACTGCAAAAGCAACCAAAGAGTTTTGTGAGGGAAAGAAGTGGAATGTTATGCAATGGCCAAGTCAATCACCTGACCTGAATCTGACTGAGCATGCATTTCACTTGATGAAGACAAAACTGAAAGGAAAATGCCCTAAGAACAAGCAGAAACTGAAGACAGTTGCAGTAGAGGCCTGGCAGAGCATCACCAGGTTGATGAAACCCAGCATCTGGTGATGTCTATGCGTTCCAGACTTCAGGCTGTAATTGACTGCAAAGGATTTTTAACCAAGTATTAAAAATGTATAGTTTGATTTATGATTATTATTCTGTTCCCTTACTTTTGGTCCCTTAAAAAGTGGGAGGCACATATGCAAACTGTTGTAATTCCTACACCGTTCACCTGATTGGGATGTAACTACCCTCAAATTAAAGCTGCCAGTCTGCAGTTAAAGCACATCTTGTTAGTTTTATTTCAAATCCATTGCGGTGGTGTATAGAGCCCAAAATTTTAGAATGGTGTAGATGTCCCAATATTTATGGACCTGGCTGTATATGCTTGAAAATATGTCACACATACAGTAGTGTAGGATTAGGAAGTGTTGGTGCAACAAAATTTACAACAGCAATTGTGATGAGGAAACGTTATACAGGAGATATCCTGCAGGTAATGTCACTGTTCACAGTGTCTACGGAAAAAGTGCACTGGATGTCACTTATATTTTAGAGATGCGCACACATTAAACAGGAGATATGGCACAGGTAATTGAACTGTTCGCAGCGGACACCGTCTATGGAAAAAGTGCACGGGATGTCACTGATATTTTAGGGATGTGCACACTTTAAACAGGAGAGGTGGCACAGATAATTAAACTTTCCGCAGCGGACACCATCTACAGAAAAAGTGCACTGGATGTCACTGATATTTTTGGGATGCGCACACATTAAACAGATGTGGCGCAGATAATTTAACTGTCCATAGCGTACACCGGAAAACGGTGACCCCTTCTTTAACAGTGACTTTTACAGTGGCCACTGAATGCACCTTTCATAGTGGCCGCCCCTTTAATGATGACTTCCCCTTTAACAGTGAACTCCACGGTGCCCGCCCCTTTAACAGTGAACTCCACAGCGCCCGCCCCTTTAAAAGTGAACTCCACAGTGCCCGCCCCTTTAAAAGTGAACTCCACAGTGCCCGTGCCCCCATGCATGTAGTAGTGTAGTTGTGCCGTCATACGTCATATGACTGAATATTTCTGAAATTGTATACAGAAAAAGCCTGTGATCAGTTATTAAGGCAACCTGGAGTAGGACCTGCGAGCTTCTATTGGCTGATAAGGGACATGTGACAGTGTGTATGGCTGTTCGGATTTAAGTGCAAGGCTGGCAGGCTTGCATTGGCAAATGCAGGTCAATTTTTCGGAATATCTTGGGAACACTATGTCCTAGAGAGCTGAGACCCCTGCAAGATTTCTTTCCAGGTAGCAAGTTTTGTTCAAATGGATGGTTGCGTTTTTGAGTTTTCGTGGAACATGCAGTACAGACCAAACGTTTGGACACACCCCATTCAAAGAGTTTTCTTTATTTTCATGACTATGAAAATTGTAGATTCACACTAAAGGCATCAAAACTATGAATTAACACATGTGAAATTATATAGATAACAAAAAAGTGTGAAACAACTGAAAATATGTCATATTCTAGGTTCTTCAAAGTAGCCACCTTTTGCTTTGATTACTGCTTTGCACACTCTTGGCATTCTCTTGATGAGCTTCATGAGGTAGTCACCTGAAATGGTTTTCACTTCACGGGTGTGCCCTGTCAGGTTTAATAAGTGGGATTTCTTGCCTTATAAATGGGGTTGGGACCATCAGTTGCGTTGTGGAGAAGTCAGGTGGATACACAGCTGATAATCCTACTGAATAGACTGTTAGAATGTGTATTATGGCAAGAAAAAAGCAGCTAAGTAAAGAAAAACGAGTGGCCATCATTACTTTAAGAAATGAAGGTCAGTCAGTCTGAAAAATTGGGAAAACTTTGAAAGTGTCCCCAAGTGCAGTCACAAAAACTATCAAGCGCCACAGAGAAACTGGCTCACATGCTTACCGCCCCAGGAAAGGAAGACCAAGAGTCACCTCTGCTGAGGAGGATAAGTTCATCCGAGTCACCAGCCTCAGAAATCGCAGGTTAACAGCAGCTCAGATTAGAGACCTGGTTAATGCCACACAGAGTTCTAGCAGCAGACACATCTCTAGAACAACTGTTAAGAGGAGACTGTGTGAATCAGGCCTTCATGGTAGAATATCTGCTAGGAAACCACTGCCAAGGAGAGGCAACAAGCAGAAGAGACTTATTTGGGCTAAATAACACAAGGAATGGACATTAGACCAGTGGAAATCTGTGCTTTGGAATAATGAGTCCAAATTTGAGATCTATGGTTCCAACAACCGTGTCTCTGTGCGACGCAGAAAAGGTGAATGGATGGACTATTCATTCCTGATATTCACTGTGAAGCATGGAGGAGGAGGTGTGATGGTGTGGGGGTGCTTTGCTGGTGACACTGTTGGGGATTTATTCAAAATTGAAGGCATACTGAACCAGCATGGCTACCATAGCATCTTGCAGCGGCATGCTATTCCATCCGGTTTGCGTTTAGTTGGACCATCATTTATTTTTCAACAGGACAATGACCCCAAACACACCTCCAGGCTGTGTAAGGGCAATTTGACCATGAAGGAGAGTGATGGGGTGCTGCGCCAGATGACCTGGCCTCCACAGTCACCGGACCTAAACCCAATCGAGATGGTTTGGTGTGAGCTGGACCGCAGACTGAAGGCAAAAGGGCCAACAATGCTGAGCATCTCTGGGAACTCCTTCAAGACTGTTGGAAGACCATTTCAGGTGACTACCTCTTGAAGCTCATCAAGAGAATGCCAAGAGTGTGCAAAGCAGTAATCAAAGCAAAAGGTGGCTACTTTGAAGAACCTAGAATATGACATATTTTCAGTTGTTTCACACTTTTTTGCTATGTATAGAATTCCACATGTGTTAATTCATAGTGTGGATGCCTTCCGTGTGAATCTACAATTTTCATAGTCATGATGATAAAGAAAACTATTTGAATGAGAAGGTGTGTCCAAACTTTTGGTCTGTACTGTACATACATACATTTGTCCTTTTTTATATATAATGCAATAAAAAGTATGTGAACCCTTTAGAATGATATGGATATCTGCACAAATTGGTCATAAATTGTGATCTGATCTTCATCTAAGTCACAGCAATAGACAATCACAGTCTGCTTAAACTAATAACACACAAATAATTAAATGTTACCATGTTTTTATTGAACACACCATGTAAACATTAACAGTGCAGGTGGAAAAAGTATGTGAACCCTTGGATTTAATAACTGGTTGAACCTTCTTTTGCAGCAATAACTACAACCAAACGTTTCCTGCAGCTGCAGATCAGACGTGCACAACGGTAAGAAGTAATTCTTGACCATTCCTCTATACAGAATCTGGTGTGAATGGCTTTCTTGAGGTCATGCCACAGCATCTCAATCGGGTTGAGATCAGGACTCTGACTGGCCTACTCCAGAAGGCATATTTTCTTATGTTTAAGCCATTTTATTGTTGATTTACTTCTATGCTTTGGGTCGTTGTCCTGTTGCAACACCCATCTTCTGTTGAGCTTAAGCTGGTGCACAGCATCTCCTGCAAAATGTCTTGATAAATGTAGGAATTTATTTTTCCTTCAATGATAGCAATTCATCCAGACCCTGACACATCAAAGCAGCCCCAAACCATGATGCCCCCACCACATTACTTCACATTTGGCATGAGGTTTTGATGTTGGTGTACTGTGCCTCTTTTTCTCCACACATAGTGTTGTGTGTTTCTTCCAAACAACCAACTTTGGTTTCACCTGTCCACAGAATATTTTGCCAGTACTGCTGTGGAACATCCAGGTGCTCTTGTGCAAACTGTAAACGTGCAGCAATGTTTTTCTTTGGACAGCAGTGGCTTCCTCTGTGGTATCCTCCCATGAAATCCATTCTTGTTTAGTGTTTTACGTATCATAGATTCGCTAACAGGGATGTTAGCATATGCCAGAGACTTTTGTAAGTCTTTAGCTGACACTCTAGGATTATTCTTCACCTCATAGAGCAGTCTGCGCTGTGCTCTTGCAGTCATCTTTACAGGACTGCCACTCCTAGGGAGAGTAGCAGCACTGCTGAACTTTCTCCATTTATAGACAATTAGTCTTACTATAGACTGATGAACAGCAAGGCTTTTGGAGATACTTTTATAACCCTTTCTAGCTTTATGCAAGTCAATAATTTCAGTTGGCTGACACTTCACTCCAATTAGCTCTTGGAGATGTCATTAGTCTAGGGGTTCACATACTTTTACCACCTGCACTGTGAATGTTTACATGGTGTGTTCAATAAAAACATGGTAACATTTAATTCTTTGTGTGTTATTAGTCTAAGCAGACTGTGATTGTCTATTGTTGTGACTTAGATAAAGATCAGATCGCATTTTATGACCAATTTGTGCAGAAATCCATATCATTCCAAAGGGTTCACAATTTTTTTTGAAAACTTAGCAAATTTCTAAGTTTCTGTTTCTCTACTTCTGTAATACATAGTAATACCCCCAAAAATTGTGATGACTTTACAATCCCCATATGTCTACTTCATGTTTGTATCATTTTGAGAATGATATTTTATTTTTTGGGGATGTTACATAGCTTAGAAGTTTAGAAGCAAATTTCAAAATTTGTCTGAAATTTTCCAAATCCCACTTTTTATGGATCAGTTCAGGTCTGAAGGCTTACATAATAGAAACCATCCAAAAATGACCCCATTCTAGAAACTACACCCCTCAAGGAATTCAAAACTGATTTTACAAACTTTGTTAACCCTTTAGGTCTTCCACAAGACTTCATGGCAAATGGACATAAAATTTGCGAATTTCATTTTTTGGAAAATTTTCCAATATAATAAATTTTTTCTAGGAAAAAAGCAAGAGTTAACTGCCAAATAAAACTCAATATGGGTTGCCCTGATTCTGTAGTTTGCAGGTACACCCCATATGTGGTCGTAAACTACTGTTTGGCCAAACGGGAGGACATAGACGGAGGGTAACGCCATATGGTTTTTGCAAGGCAGATTTTGCAGGACTGGTTTTGTTTATACCATGTCCCATTTCAAGCCCCCCGTTGCACCCCTAGAATAGAAATTTCAAAAAAGTGACTCCATCTGAGAAAGTTTACCCCTCAAGGTATTCAAAACTGGGTTTGAAAACTTTGTTAACCCTTTAGGTGTTCCACAAGAGTTAACCTCCTTGGCCGTATTCCCGAGCGTGACTCTCGGTTAATTTTCGCTGCCAAGAAAATGTAAATTCTAAAATTGTTTCTACATTCATTATTTAGTTTTGTGGAACACCTAAATGGCTAACACAGTTTGTAAAGTAATTTTTGAATACCTTGAGGGGTGTAGTTTCTTAGATGGTGTCACTTTTTTGGAGTTTCTAGTCTAGGCTACATCAGGGGGTCTTCTAATGGGACATGGTGTAAAAAAAAAAACAGTCCATCAAAATCTGCCTTCCAGAAACCATATGGAGTTCCCTTCGTTCTATGCCCTGACGTGTGCTATATAGCCATTTAAGACCACATATGGGGTGTTTCTGCAAACTACAGAATCAGGGCAATAAATATTTAGTTTTCTTTGGGTGTTAACCCTTGCTTTATTACCAGAAAAAAAGGATTCAAATGGAAATTTTGCCCAAAAATGATGGTTGTTTTGGCACAGTTTTTTCATTTTATATTTTTAACGCTGTTCATCCGAGGGGTTTGGTCAAATGTTATTTTTATAGGGCAGATTCTTACGTATGTGCCGATACCTAATATGTCTACATTTTAAGATTGATTTCGATTTTACACTATATTACCATTTTAGGAACCCCAAAAATTATTTTAGTATCTCCATAGCCTGGGAGCTACATTTTTTTTTTTTTGTTGGGCGACTATCTCATTTTTTGCAGGATGAGATGGCGGTTTAATTGGCACTAATTGGGGCTGCATATGACATTTTGATCGCTCTCTATTACACTTTTTGTGATGTTCGGTGACAAAGAAATTGCTTTTTTTACCAGTTTTTGTTTTTTAACGCTGTTCATCCGGGGGGGTTGGGTTACATGTTACTTTTATAGAGAAGATGTTTACGGATGCAGCAGTGCCCAATATGTATGGCTCTCAGACTTTTGAGACACTAGGCAGGCATCCTAAAAACTGTGGCCCTCCAAATGTTGTAAAACTACAATTCCCACCATGCCCTGCTGATGGCTGTAGGTTGTCTGGGCATGCTGGGAGTCATAGTTTTACAACATCTGGAGGGCCGCAGTTTGAGGATGCCTGCACTAAAACTAATATTTTTGGAGAAAAATAAATTGTTTCCGTGTCTCCAAAGTCTGAGAGCCATAGTTTTTTATGTTTTCTAGGGGACTGTTGGGGATTATAAAAATGTAGTACTCCATGGAAGTATGATACTCCCTGAAGCATTCGATAACGCAGAGGCCCGGATGATCGGGGAACGTTTCGCACTGAGTGGTGGTGTCCTTCCGTATCCCCCTCCTGCGACACACTCTGCACTTTTTTGGGGTTCGTCTCTTCTTTCCAGTATGGGGGACCACACCTGGAAAATGTTGGCCAGGGACAATCCGGGCGCCTCCAATTCCCAAGGTACTCCGGCCTACTCTTTCCCGGTCCAAAAAGATCAGGTCCTTGAAGACTGCCTCATAGAATTGGAGGAATGTCCCTGTGCTGCCAGCGCTTCGGGATAGTACAAAAGAGTTGTACATGGCAACCTGCACCAAGTAGACCGCAACATTTTTGTACCATGCCCGGGTTTTGCGCATGGCATTATATCGCTTGAGGACTTGATCAGAGAGATCAACTCCTCCCATATACCGATTGTAGTCAACGATACAATCGGGCTTGAGGACCATTGCCACGGTACCTCGCACAGAGACGGGGGTGGTGCTGTTACCGTGGATTGTGGACAGCATAAGGACATCCCTCTTGTCCTTATACCTGACCAGCAACAGGTTTTCACTGGAAGGGCCACGGGTCTCACCCCTGGGGATAGGTACCTAGAAGGGGTGGGCAGGGAGGCCGCGTTGATTTTTCCGCACGGTCCCACAAGCGAACGTGGATCTGGCGGCAAGGGACCTGAACAAGGGAATGCTAGTATAAAAGTTATCCATGTACAAGTGGTAACCCTTATCTAGCAGTGGGTACATAAGGTCCCACACGAGTTTCCTGCTAACACCCAGAGTGGGGGGACATTCTGGGGGTTCAATACGGGAATCTTGCCCCTCGTACACATGAAATTTGTAAGTGTACCCTGAGGCACTCTCACAAATTTTGTACATTTTCACGCCATACCTCGCCCGCTTAGTGGGAATGTATTGACGGAAACTGAGTCTCCCCTTGAACGCAACGAGAGACTCATCAACCGCAACCTCCCTTCCGGGTACATAGGCCTGCTCAAATTTGGCCCCGAAGTGATCGGGGCCAAATACAGACGGTCTTATATAGACGGTCATGGGCAGGATCACCTCGGGGGGGACATGCTGCATTATGTGAATAATGCAGACATTTCCGGATAGCCTCAAACCGGGGACGTGTCATGGCCATACTGTAGAGTGGGGTCTGGTAGAGGACGTCCCCACTCCAGTATTGCCTGACACTGGGTTTTTGCACTAGACCCATGTGCAGCACGAGGCCCCAAAATGTCCTCAACTCGGCTGCACTGACCAGCGTCCAGCCACCGGGTCTAGCCAAAATTGAGCCCGGGTGCTGAGCAACGAACTGTTGGGCGTACAGGTTTGTCTGCTCCACCATCAGAAAAAAAGTCAATTTCAGTAAACCCCACTGTGGGAATCTGGATTCCTGGATTGCCAAAAAAATCCGGAATCTCGGGCTCAAAATCCGCTAGGGGACACCAGCTAAGTTCACCGGCAGGGAGCTCCGGTGGGCAAATTTGGTGGGCCAGGAAACCAATATGAGCCCCAGTGGGGCTCGTACTAGGGTGGGCGACAGAGTCCCTAGCAAGTGGGGCCCCTGGCTCCGCCGCCTTGGGGGATCATCGTCATCAGATGATGATGAGGAGGATGCGGATGACAATAGGAACGTGGGGTCATCCTCATCCACACTAGGGCTCTCGGAGTCAGAGGCAATCTGGGCGTATGCCTCCTCCACCGAGAACATCTGGCGGGCCATGGGTATGTGTGTGTATGTGCGTGTGTGTAAACCTTTATTGTATGTGCGTGTGTGGAGGCACGGGTGTTGCACGTACTAAAAAGTGAAAAAAAATGGAGAAGTGTTAGGAAAAAAAAAAAAAAAGTTCAAACTTGCTGATCAGCGGTGGGGCGGGCGATTGCGCTAACAGTGGCCGGACGCTAAGAGTGCCAGCCAGGGAGCGCATGCAGAAGAAAAAAAAAGTAGTGGGGGGGCTGGTGGTGGATGGACAAGTGGCAGGGGGGGTCTAGGGTCTGAAAGCTGAAACAAAAAAAGTTTAGATAAAAGTGATTTATTTATTTTCCTAACTAACTTTTCCCTTCTATCCCTGCCTAACGGTGCCTCTCCCTCACTGACCCTTACCTACCTAGAGGGTGATGAATGCAGGAGGGTGATGGATGCCGATTAGGGGGGATCTCAGGAGCCTGGTGAGGACGGTGCTGCAGGGTGCTGTTGCAGAACAGGAAGAGGAGGGAATAGAGGAGCGCAGGAAGTTTGAATCTTGCGCCTCTCTCCCTGCACCAGTCAGCACCCTGGACAGCAGCATTTAGCACCAGGGCCAGCACCACCTCTCCAAATCTACGTACTGCGATTGGTGGTATGTAATCACGCCATTGATCGCAGTCTTTTTCCGGGTCACCGGAGACCCAAATGGACCGGAAACGCAGCAAACCGCAGGTCTGAATTGACCTGCGTTTTTTTGCGATCGCCGATATGGAGGAGTCACATGACCCCCCCGGCGTTGTGCCAGGATGCCGGCTGAATGATTTAATCCGGCATTCTGTTCGGATTAACCCCCGCGGCGCAGCAATCGCGATTTAAACTTAGGACGTACTGGTATGCCCTGAGTCCTTAAGGATTTTGGGAAATAGGGCGTACCGGTACGCCTTAAGTCCTTAAGGGGTAAAAGTCTTCTGAGCGCAGGTTTTCTGATTCTGCTTTTTACACCATGTAAACATTCACAGTGCAGGTGGAAAAAGTATGTGAACCCCGAGACTAATGACATCTCCAAGAGCTAATTGGAGTGTAGTGTCAGCCAACTGGAGTCCAATCAATGAGATGAGATTGGAGGTGTTGGTTACAGCTGCCCTGCCCTATAAAAAACATACACCAGTTCTGGGTTTGCTTTTCACAAGAAGCATTGCCTGATGTGAATGATGCCTCGCACAAAAGAGCTCTCAGAAGACCTACGATTAAGAATTGTTGACTTGCATAAGGCTAGAAAGGGTTATAAAAGTATCTCCAAAAGCCTTGCTGTTCATCAGTCTATAGTAAGACAAATTGTCTATAAATGGAGAAAGTTCAGAACTGCTGCTACTCTCCCTAGGAGTGGCCGTCCTGTAAAGATGACTGCAAGAGCACAGCACAGACTGCTCAATGAGGTGAAGAATAATCCTAGAGTGTCAGCTAAAGATTTACAAAAGTCTCTGGCATATGCTACTATTCCTGTTAGCGAATCTATGATACGTAAATCACTAAACAAGAATGGATTTCATGGGAGGATACCACAGAGGAAACCACTGCTGTCCAAAAAAAAACATTACTGCTTGTTTACAGTTTGCACAAGAGCACCTGGATGTTCCACAGCAGTACTGGCAAAATATTCTGTGGACAGATGAATCCAAAGTTGGGTTGTTTGGAAGAAACACACAACACTATGTGTGGAGAAAAAAAGGCACAGTACACCAACATCAAAACCTCATGCCAAATGTAAAGTTTGGTGGTGGGGGCATCATGGTTTGGGGCTGCTTTGATACGTCAGGGTCTGGATGAATTGCTATCATCGAAGAAAAATAAATTCCTACATTTATCAAGACATTTTGCAGGAGAACTTAAGGCCATCTGTCCACCAGCTGAAGCTCAACAGAAGATGGGTGTTGCAACAGGACAACGACCCAAAGCATAGAAGTAAATCAACAACAGAATGGCTTAAACAGAAGAAAATACGCCTTCTGGAGTGGCCCAGTCAGAGTCCTGACCTCACCCTGATTGAGATGCTGTGGCATGACTCAAGAAAGCGATTCACACCAGACATCCCAAAATATTGCTGAACTGAAACAGTTCTGTATAGAGGAATGGTCAAGAATTACTTCTGACCGTTGTGCACGTCTGATCTGCAACTACAGGAAACGTTTGGTTGAAGTTATTGCTGCCAAAGAAGGTTCAACCAGTTATTAAATCCAAGGGTTCACATACTTTTTCCACCTGCACTGTGAATGTTTACATGGTGTGTACAATAAAAACATGGTAACATTTAATTATTTGTGTGTTCTTAGTTTAAGCAGACTGTGATTGTCTATTGTTGTGACTTAGATGAAGATCACATCACATTTTTGACCAATTTGTGCAGAAATCCATATCAAAAGGGTTCACATACTTTTTCTTGCAACTATATATGGTTCACCTCTGATGCTCTAGACCTATTCATTAAAGTCTTCTGAGCGCAGGTTTTGCTGATTCAGCTTTTCATAGGGGTTATTTTAAAGGATTGTGATTTCCATTCCCTTTTAGTGTATACCTAATGAAGTTATAGTTTTTAGTGTCTCCATGCTATCCCGTGATTCTCTCATCACTGAGATGTGATATCATTCCAATAAGGAAAGTCAGTGAACGCCATCTGGTTTTAACCCAAATATAAGGAGTTATTTGAGCCTAAGTTTTCGTGTCCAACATCCTGGAGTGCCAAGTGGTGTTTAGCACAAACCTTTCTATAATGCCCTTACATGGATCGCCGTGTGTCTAACCTTTGTCGACAGGTGCGGGTTACTCACTCAGCGTCATTCATCATAGGTATTGGGGATTGCAATACTGGAGCAGACTAATTTATTTGGTAAAATAATAATTTATTTGGTAAAATAATAATTTATTCGCTAAAATTTTATCTGAATAATTTCTCAGATAAAAGAATAATTTTTCCAACAAAAAACGATGATCAACTCGTGAGCAGCTCTGCTGTGTGAAGAATCAATTTAGTTGCACTGACCATAGCTTGTTAAATACGTTTGCTCTTTAACTCTAAAGCACAGTAATTAGCTAACAGAAGCAGTTAAATGTCAATGTGGACATGCCACAAACAGTAGAATGAGACAGTTGAATCACCCCAATCAGGGCCAAATAGAATTGTTTATCTATTAATCAATATGTCTATTTTAAACACAACAGATTAAGTATTAGTTGCGCAGCATGTGTACTAGATAAACACGGCTATATATTTGACCACCTGTTGAGACTGAGTCTGATGTAGAGTAAGTCTATGTATAACAGAACAGATTACGTATGAATGGAGCATTAGGTGAACAAGTTGCCTTGTGTTGATTACACTCAGCCTACACTGTCCCTGCACTCTCCCTATCCAATGTTTTACATTAAAATCTTGATGGAACATTGTCCCTAGTGCATGATCGCTTGCCACGTCTCTCCCTATGCTCACCTCACAGTGAAATGGTGGAGACCACGTGGGATGAGACTTTTATAGGGCTGTGACATCACAGGGGATAGCTATCTGTGTATTGGCTGGCTGCACATCATTATGGGTCATATCGCTTTCCCGAGCTTTCACTTTGTAACATGTGTAGCTTCCATTTTAGTAAAAAAACTCACTACCACAAATCATGAGGAAAATCAGATTTGTGGCAAATCAAATTTTTCCTGAAATTCGGATTGAATTCCACCTCATTAACTTTGATTCGGTCTACAGTACCAGCAGACAAGCAGAAGATCAGCTGGACACAAACCATAGCATGCAGCAGTTTGTGTCCAGTCAATTCTCTGCTTGTCTGCCAGAATGCATACAGATCTTTCCTGGACCCCATTATACTTAACCCCTTAGGGACCCATGACGTACCGGTACGGCATGGATCCCAAATCCTTAAGGACCCATGACGTACTGGTACGTCATGGCTTGAAATCGCGATTCCCGCGCCGCGGGGGTTAATTGGAACGGGATGCCGGCTGAAATCATTCAGCCGGCATCCCGTCACAACGCAGGGGGGGTCATTTGACGTATTGACGATTGCAGAAAACCGAAGGTCAATTCAAGCCTGCGGTTTTCTGCGTTTCCGGTTCATTCGGGTATCCTGTGACCCGATGAACCGGAAAAAGACTGCGATCGGTGGCGTAATTATACACCACCAATCACAGTCCATGCATTTTTGAGAGGCGGTCTGGCCCTGGTGCTGAACACTGCTGTCCAGGGTGCTGATTGGTGCAGGGGAGAGAGGCGCGAGATTCAAACTTCCTGCGCTCCTCTCTACTCTCCTCTTCCTGTCCAGCACCCTGACCATGCAGCACCGTTTAGCACCAGCTCCTGAGTCCCCCTAATCGTAATCCATCACCCTCCTGCACCCATTGCCACCCAGGTAGGTTAGGGTCAGTGAGGGAGAGGCACCATTAGGAAGGGAAAGAAGGGAAAAGTAAGTTAGAAAAAAAAAAAAAAAAGAACTTTTACACAAAACTTTCTTGATCCATCTATCAGACCCCAGACCCCCCCTGCCACTTGCTAGGGATCCTGTGGCCCACCCTAGTACGAGCCACCCTGGGGTACGTACTGGTTTCCCGGCCCACCAAATACGTTCACCGGAGCCCCCTGCCCATGAACTTAGCTGGTGTCCCCCAGTCGACTTCGAGCCTGAGATTCCGGATTTTGCTGGCAATCCTGGAATCCAGATTCCCACAGTGGGGTTTACTGAAATAGACTATTTTAGTTTTTTTTTTCCAGTAACCCACTGGTGAATTTGATGGTGGAGCAGACGAATCTGTACGCCCAACAGTTTGTCGCTCAAAACCCAGGCTCATTTTTGGCTAGACCCGGTGGCTGGACGCCGGTCAGTGCAGCCAAGATGAGGACATTTTGGGGCCTCGTGCTGCAAATGGGTCTAGTCCAAAAACCCAGTTTCAGGCAATACTGGAGTGGGGACGTCCTATACCAGACCCCACTGTACAGTATGGCCATGACACGTTCCCGGTTTGAGGCCATCCGAGGTGATCCTGCCTATGACCGGCTGTATAAGATACGGCCGGTCATTGATCACTTTGGGGCCAAATTTGAACAGGCCTACGTACCTGGAAGGGAGGTCGCGGTTGATGAGTCTCTCGTTGCGTTCAAGGGGAGACTCAGTTTCCGCCAATATATTCCCACAAAGCGGGCGAGGTATGGCGTGAAGCTATACAAAATTTGTGAGAGTACCTCAGGGTACACTTACAACATTTGTGTGTACGAGGGGCGAGATTCCTGTATTCAACCCCCAGAATGTCTCCCCACTCTGGGTGTTAGCGGGAAACTTGTGTGGGACCTTATGTACCCACTGCTGGATAATGGTTACCACCTGTACGTGGATAACTTTTATACCAGCATTCCCTTGTTCAGGTCCCTTGCCACCAGATCCACGTTCGCTTGTGGGACCTTGCGGAAAAATCAACGCGGCCTCCCTGCCCACTCCCTCCAGGTACCTATCCCCAGGGGTGAGACCCGTGCCCTTACCAGTGGAAACCTGTTGCTGGTCAGGTATAAGGACAAGAGGTATGTCCTTATGCTGTCCACAATCCACGGTAACAGCACCATAATGTCATGGAACCATGAACCAGACGTACAACAAGAGATAAGTGGAAATAAGAAGGCTTTATTGAAAATCAAGCTGTCAGGCAAAAGTCCAAACGGATGGCTAAACCGAAGCAGGGTCTTGCGAAGCCAGAGGTCAGGAACCAGAAGGGTAGTCAGACGAAGCCAGGATCAGGAACCAGCAGGGTAGTCAGACGAAGCCAGGATCAGGAACCAGAAGCAGCAGCAGTCTTAGAAGCATGTGAACACAGGAGGACCAAGCAAGGAACTGAAGCCACAGACCTCCTATATATATGAGCTAGGCATCCAGCTCCTCCCAGTGGGAAGGAGAAGCCGCAGGGTGGGAGGCTACAAGAAACCCGGAAACCAAGATGGCCGCCAGCACATGTCAAACGAAGGGAACAGCAAGAAGGTAAGACCATGACACATTCCTGTCCCTGTGCGAGGTACCGCGGCAACATTCCTCAAGCCCGATTGTATCGTCGACTACAATCGGTATATGGGAGGAGTTGATCTCTCTGATCAAGTCCTCAAGCCATATAATGCCATGCGCAAAACCCGGGCATGGTACAAAAAAGTTACGATCTACTTGGTGCAGTTTTCCATGTACAACTCTTTTGTACTATCCCGAAGCGCTGTCAACACAGGGACATTCCTCCAGTTCTATGAGGCAGTCCTCAAAGACCTGATCTTTTCGGACCGGGAAAGAGCAGGCCGGAGTACCTCGGGAACTGGAGGCGCCCGGATCGTCCCTGGCCAACACTTTCCAGGCGTGGTCCCCCATACTGGAAAGAAGGGACGAACCCAAAAAAGATGCAGAGTGTGTCACAAGAGGGGGATACTGAAGGACACCACTACTCAATGTGACACGTGCCCCGATCATCCGGGCCTCTGCGTTATTGATTGCTTCAGGGAGTATCACACTTCCATGGAGTACTAAATTTTTATAATCCCCAACAGTCCACTAGAGAACATAAAACACTATGGCTCTCAGACTTTGGAGACACAGGAAACAATTTTTTTTCCCCAAAAAAATATTAGTTTTAGAGCATGCATCCTCAAACTGTGGCCCTCCAGATGTCGTAAGACTATAACTCCCAGCATGCCCAGACAACCTACAGCCATCAGCAGGCCATGGTGGGAATTGTAGTTTTACAACATCTGGAGGGCCGCAGTTTTTAGGATGCCTGCTTAGTGTCTCCAAAGTCTGAGAGCCATACATATTGGGCATCGTCGCGTGCGTAAAAGTCAGTCGCTATAAAAATAACTTTTGACCAAACGCCTCGGATGAACGGTGTTAAAAATATAAAATAAAAACGGTGCCAAAACACCTATTTTTGGGCAAAATTTCCATTTGAATCCTATTTGCCGGTAATAAAGCAAGGGTTAACAGCCAAACAAAACTTAATATTTATGGCCCTGATTCTGTAGTTTGCAGAAACACCCCATATGTGGTTGTAAATGGCTGTATAGCCGCACGGCAGGGCATAGAACGAAGGGAACTCCATATGGTTTCTGGAAGGCAGATTTTGATGGACAGTTGTTTTTTTGGACACCATGTCCCATTAGAAGCCCCCCCTGATGTAGTCTAGACTAGAAACTCCAAAAAAGTGACCCCATCTAAGAAACTACACCCCTCAAGGTATTCAAAAGTTACTTTACAAACTATTTTAACCCTTTAGGTGTTCCACAAAACTAAATAGCGAATGTAGAAACAATTTTAGAAATTAATTTTTTTAGTACATTGCCTCAAAACAGAGTAATATAGAGCAACCAAAAATCATATTTACCCCTAAAATAGTCCCAAAACAACAACCACCTTATCCCGTAGTTTCCTAGATGGGGTCACTTTTATGGAGTTTCTACTCTAGGGGTGCATCAGGGGGCTTGAAAGGGTACATGGTGTAAATAAACCAGTACAGCAAAATCTGCCTTCCAAAAACCATATGACGTTCCCCTTCTTCTATGTCCTGCCGTTTAGCCAAATAGTAGTTTACGACCACATATGGGGTGTTTCTGCAAACTACAGAATCAGGGAAACCCATTTTGAGTTTTGTTTGGCAGTTAACCCTTGTTTTACTCCTGGAAATATTTTTATTATATTGGAACATTTTACAAAAAATAGAAATTTCTAAATTGTTTCTCCATCTGCCATTAACTCTTGTGGAACACCTAAAGGGTTAACAAAGTTTGTAAACCCAGTTTTGAATACCTTGAGGGGTGTACTTTCTTAGATGGAGTCACGTTTTTGAAATTTTTATTCTAGGGGTACAACAGGGGGCTTCAAATGGGACATGGTATAAACAAAACCAGTCCTGCAAAATCTGCCTTCCAAAACCCATATGGTGTTCCCCTCCTTCTATGTGCTCCTGTGCAGCCAAACAGTAGTTTACGACCACATATGGGGTGTTTCTGCAAACTACAGAATCAGGGCAACCCATTTTGAGTGTTGTTTGGCAGTTAACCCTTGTTTTACTCCTGGAAAAAATTGATTATATTGGAAAAATTTCCAAAAAATAGAAATCTCAAAATAGTTTCTCCATCTGCCATTAACTCTTGTGGAACACCTAAAGGGTTAACAAAGTTTGTAAACCCAGTTTTGAATACCTTGAGGGGTGTAGCTTATAGAATGGGGTCACTTTTTTGAAATTTCTATTCTAGGGGTGCAACAGGGAGCTTCAAATGGGACATAGTATAAACAAAACCAGTCCTGCAAAATCTGCCTTCCAAAACCCATATGGTGTTCCCCTCCTTCTATGTGCTCCTGTTTGGGGTGTTTCTGCAAACTACAGAATCAGGGCAACCCATTTTGAGTGTTGTTTGGCAGTTAACCCTTGTTTTACTCCTGGAAAAAATGTATTATATTGGAAAATTTTCAAAAAAATAGAAATTTCGAAATTGTTTCTCCATCTGCCATTAACTCTTGTGGAAGACCTAAAGGGTTAATAAAGTTTGAAAAAACAGTTTTGAATACCTTGAGGGGTGTAGTTTCTAGAATGGGGTCATTTTTGGGAGGTTTCTATTATCTAAGCCTCACAATATGACTTCAAACCTGAACTGGTCCATAAAAAGTGGGATTTTGAAGATTTCTGAAAAATTACAAAATTTGCTTCTAAACTTCTAAGCCTTGTAACATCCCCAAAAAATAAAATATCATTCCCAAAATGCTACAAACATGAAGTAGACATATGGGGAATGTAAAGCCATCACAATTTTTGGGGGTATTACTATGTATTACAGAAGTAGAGAAACTGAAACTTTGAAACTTGCTAATCTTTCAAAATTTTGGGTAAAAATTTTATTTTTTTGTGCAAAAAAATTTACTTTTTTGACCCAATTATAGCAGTGTCATGAATACAATATGTTACGAAAAAACAATATCAGAACGGCCTGGGTAAGTCAAAGCGTTTTAAAGTTATGAGCACTTAAAGGGACACTGGTCAGATTTGCAAAAAATGGCCAAGTCCTTAAGGTGAAATAGGGCTGAGTCCTTAAGGGGTTAATGGGGCCAGCGAACATTCCGTCCACATCTGGGAATGCCAGATCCAGAGGATTCCAGCAGGCTGTTCTTTACCAGAACAGTCTGCTGGAATTCAAACTGGAAATGTGAACATAGCCTAACTTTAGGAAGTTCAGATTCCGAATCCTGCATCCACTGTGTCCTTTGAGGCCTTGATTTTCATGGAATCAGCTATCATTTTTTATTGGTAGCATTTTGGTGTAAATAGGATTTAACTATTATTATTATTTTTTTCAGTAGAGTAGATGAACACTCTGCGAGAAAAATTATAAAATGTTAATTCTATAATGTGGACCATCATCAATAATAAATAGTTTTCCATTTTTTTTATTTCAGAATTAAAATTACCGCATTTTTCTATTTATATTTAGATATACCCCATGTTTTAGAGGAGTAAAATAAGAAAAAAAATGACTTTCCTCATATAAGATCCTCAGATCAGACCCCCATATCAGGAACTCACATCAGACCACCATATTAATAGCGGAAATCAAACCACTTGGAACCGAACCCGAGTTCATTACAAAGGTTTTTTACAGTAGAAATTAATGTCTGAAGTTATTACACAAAGTCTCGTGAGACTTTGTGAAGTAATAACTTTGGCTCATCGGAACCCATACATTCTAATACTGTACGGAGCTCCTGCTCTGTACAATATTAAAACAAATTTTTATGCGAATCGACTTTGGATAAAGCATCCAAAGTAGATTCACTCATCCCTACTTCTTTGTCTTCTCTGGCCCGCACTGTGTACAGCGCCATGTCATAGTGCTGCACTACATACTGATGCTGTACACAGTCAGGACATAAAGCAAAAAATACGGTATATACAAGGAAATTTTTTTTATTTTTTTTTCCAACACACTTTATTAAACTTTGACCTTTTTTTATAGTCTTACTTAAGCATTTTAAAGGGGTTGTGAAGCTGTTAATAGTGATGAGCTATCTTCAGGATAGATCGATCATCAATATCTGATTGGCGGGGTTCAACACCCGGAATCCCCAGTCGATCAGCTGTTTGGAGAGGAGCGGTAGTAGTAGTGCATTTACAAGTACTCGCATAGGTCATCAATAGATACGGTAGGTCATCAATATTAACAGCTGCACAACCCATTTAATTTGTAATCTTTTGATTGATTTTATATATTACAATTCCATTGTCGGAATTCTCTATTTTACACCTGACATCCACAGATTATGGCAAAGGCACAGCTCCTAATTCCCTACAATTTCCATGCCTTAATAGTGCAACAAGGTATGTAAATTACCCACTCCTCTTGACATACTATTACAATGAGAAGCAGGAAGGAGTTGAAAATAGAAAACTGTTTGCATATATTTCACATTTCACATAGAATGACAAACTCCTTTGTCCTCTGAATGCAGGAACCATAAACAGCAGGTATTATATCTGCGCAGCTTTCTACACTGCAATTAGAATCTTACTATATACTTCCCTATAAAATTGTATTTTCTATGTGATACTGAATCATGGTTTATTGCTGGCAGGTGTATAGTTAAATAGCTTGTAAATGTTGCTGTGATCAGACGATAAGGAATGTATCCTGATTCTATATCCACTGTACAAACAGTGATCTTCAATCCAACATCAGTGGAAAAAAATCTCCTACACATGATCCTCTCTGCAGTTAGAGAACATCTTTCCGGTACCCCTGCCAGAAAGTCCCTATCTGTGTAGATCCATGCCAAGACCATAAATGACTACTTCACAAGCCTTAAGATTTATCTTATACTTTTCATAGATAATATACAAACTGATAAAAGGGTAAAACATAGTTTCCAGCAGATATATAATATGAGCAACCTGTTCAGTTGGATAGGGGGCCTGCAAAGTTATCTAATGCTATTTCAAAAGTGTCCATTCTATTGTATGGAAGTAAATTTGTAACTATTTCGAGTCATGGATCACAATTACTAGTGGATATGCACTAGGGTTTTTCAGGAGGGCCATGAAGGAGGTGCTTTTATTAGCAGTTGAAAAGATTGGGAGCCCATACTTTTTTACAGTGTCCATGAAACAGTAATTTATACTCCACTATATAGCCCAAGAAAAAGATCAAACATCTCAGTGTAATGCAAATGACAACATTTTAACAATTTCATAAAAGATTTGAGAGTTAGAATCAATAGTGTAAATCATTCATTCAAAATGTGATGCCACCAGGAAACCAATGTGTTCCCAAGAAGAGATTTTGCAACTTAATAAATGATTACTCTTTATTTTGCCAGCATGTAAAACAGGACATCAGTTCTATGTCTACCATCATCGTCCAGGGTAGCCATGGTCTTCGCCGCAGGGGAGTAACCAGATGGCTACTGTACCTCCTGGGATGGCCTGGTACCCTTGGTATAAATGTGAAAAGTAACATATGTTGGTGCATAACACCAGCGGTCCAGGCACGTGACAAAACGGGAACATAAGCAAAAAGAGAGGAAACCCAAAAACACAGGACACTGTTAAGAAATAGACCAAGTACTGGAACACTGACGAGCCATATAGTAAAGAACCCATGCAGAACATTCACAGGCAGACCGGTACATGCAGACAAAGGCCTCATGCACACGGCCGTTGTTTTGGTCCGCATCCGAGCCGCAGTTTTGGCGGCTTGGGTGCGGACCCATTCACTTAAATAGGGCCTGCAAAAGATGCGGACAGCACTCCGTGTGCTGTCAGCATCCATTTCTCCGTTCCGTGGACTGAAAAAAAAAAAAAACATGTTCTATTCTTGTCCGCGCTTTCTGGACAAGAATAGGCATTTATATTAAAGGCTGTCAGTGCCGTTATGCAAATTGCAGAACACACACGGACGCCATCCGTGTTTTGCAGATCCGCGACTTGTGGACCGCAAAACACACATCGGTCATGTGCATGTAGCCAAAGACAGATGCCTGGACCCCATGCAGAACTGGACTCACAGACAGAACTGAACAAACATGAAGACAGACAGACTGCCTGGACCCCATGTGGAACTGGAAGCATGGCTTACACAAGCAGAGTGGGACATAGAGACATAGAAGCAACTCCCAGACAGGCTAAACATGGTGAAATTTACATAGAGACATAGTAACAAGGTACATACACCTGAACCCATGCACAATGGGGAGCATGCCATTCCCAGTCAGACTAGGCAATAGAGACATGGAGACATCGATGAAATCCCAGGCAACCACACAGATCAAGGTAGAATGACAAACACCCAGGTCAGGAGCATGCATCCTAAACATAGCAATCCTGGAGACAGACTGCTCAGGCACACCGCTCACAGGACTAAATAGCTGGTAATGAGAGTACCCGACCACCTGGAAATCAAACACAGAGACCAGGAAAACATTAACCCTACGTGAACACAGTATATAAGTCTAGCTAGCACACACCCCACAAGCAACCAGCTTTAATAAGGACAGATCCGATTGTAATGGCTCCGTTTGAGGCGGATCCGTTTCAAAACGTTTTGATCACTGAGCATTCTCTATAAATGTCCCCTCCCCCAGCAGCCATTTTGGATCATGTTGCCAAACAAACTGGTAAGTATAGAAAATTCTTTCTTTCTTTCTGATGGATGGACCTGGGTTAGAGGGAGGGGTGATGGCTTGGGGGGGAGCAGATGGCACTGGTGGGGGCGCCGATTATGGCACTGATGAGGGGAAGATGGCACTGACGGGAAAAGATGGCACTGACTGTGGGGGCAGATTGGACTGAGGTGGATGGGGCTGATGGCACTAATTGGGTCTGATGGCACTGAATGGGGCAGATTGGACTGAGGTGGAGCAGATGGCACTGAGGAGGGGCTAATGGCACTGAATTGAGGTGGATGGCACTGAATGGAGGAAGATTGTACTGAGGGGGAGCAGATGGTACTGAGGGGGGGTGATGGCACTGGGGGTAGATTATGGCACTGGGGTGGGGGGCTGATGGCGTTGAGGGGGGGAATTAAAAAACATAATCTTTGGAATAATGTTTTTTGATTTTTTTGTTTTTTTTGCATCTTCAAAAAAATATGAAAAATATTTTCTGTGATGGGCAAGCACAAGCTTATCTACTCAAAAGTAAGTTCTTGAAATAAATATTGTATAAATGTGATATCTCTGTCAAAGGTGGTCTAAACATATTCATATACTGTTTTTAATCTGCAATTGGTCTTGTATTATGTCTCGTACAGATGTCTGCACCATCTGAATATGAGCAGAGAAGCCCACCCAGAAGGCGCTGTCGAATTCAGAAGCCAGTAAGTATAACAAGCGACAATTGGAGTTTGCAATACTATTAGATTTATTGCATTAATCAGTATGTGCTTTATTCTAGTCTTCTTCATCATCATCATCTGGCTCACCTGCTGGAGCCTACTCACCTGATGGTGCCTCGGCGTCACCAAGGGGAGGTGGACCAAGTACGGACGAGGGCCGGCAAGAAGTAAGTGTATTTATAAATATTGTCTTTAAAAAAATATATAATTAGGGTTTAACTATGTTTATTTTTTTTATTTTTTTTAGGAACCTGCACCTAGAGCCCCAGGCATGATCCCCCACAATCCTCCAGATTTAGCAGATTTTGAGATTTTGTGAGATAGCCTGTGGTGGTCGGGGACGTGGAGGTATCAAATACGTAGTTCTAATTTGCATTTGGTCTTTGGACTTTCAATACATTTTTTGTTTCTTTTTCTTCCAGGGTTCCGGAGTCTCCACAGGGAAGATGAGGAGTTTGTTGTCCCTCACATCGATAACAAACTCATCCAACAGGTGGAGGCGAGTCCCACTTTATGGGACTACACCCACCGCCACCATGATGAATATCAGCGCACCCAGCAGCTCTGGAGGGAGATCAGTGAGGAGTTATTCACTACCACGGCAGCTCAGAGACAATATGGTAAGTACAGCAATATGTATTTTTACCACATGCATATGGTTAACCTAACAGCATGCTAATATATATATTTTTTTTTTCATAGTTCAAAAGGTTCTTATTCGGTGGCAGTCAATCCAGGACCACTTCAAGAGGGATAACAACCAGGAGGTTCAGGCCCCGAGTTGATCTGCAGCAACCTCAAGGCTGCAATATAAGTAAAGTGCGGCCTTGGGGTTCCTAAGACGGATGCTGGCACTAAGAAGGTAATTTGTTTTAAGGAATGGAAAATGCATTTGCTTTCCTCTCCCTCTGAGTGCAAAGGGCTGTCTGAGACAGAGGAGCATTTTTTTTTTTGGGAAGCCCCCTATGGTTTGAGGGACAAGTACTCTGATAATAAAGCCATTATAGTGAGTTCCTACAAAATTAAAGAGAATAATCGAAAATTGGTAGTAGAACCCTTAAACATAATCAATTATTAGTATCCTTAAAACACCCTTGGTGGTCAAATGTAACTAAAAAATAAACAAAACACCCTTATTCAAAACAGTCAAGGGCACAGGGGTAGGTATATGCAAGGATACAACCATGTGAGGAAAAAACCTTTCCCTATAATGATCCTGGTTGATCCTCAGCCCGGAGGCATCACCTAGTGGTGGTGATCCTCCGTCCTCGTATCTGCCCTGAATTGCCCTTAATGCGCCATAGCAAATCAATTAGTACCCTATCACTCAACGCGTTTTGCACAGTATTTGGGTTCATCAGGGGGTATACATAGAGGGTGGTTAAAAAGGGCTAACCACCAGCTACAATTCTCCCCCGCCCCTCCTTCACCTACAAAAAAGGAGGAGAGAAAAAGTGAAGCCAAGAGGTGGGGCAAGTTGATACCACGATACCTGAAGTGGATATGTGATCCAATATAGAGATGGCTGGGTTCCTCAATTTCATATGCACTGTCAAGCTTCCAGCCCCAGCAGAGATACCAAAATAAAGCGGACCTGATAGGGTACTATTTGGTTTGCTAGGGCGCATTTAGGGCAATCCAGGGCAGGTACGAGGACGGATGATCACCATCACTAGGTGATGCCTCCGGGCTGAGCATCAACCAGGATCATTAAAGGGAAAGGTTATTTCCTCACATGGTTGTATGCTTGCATCTACCTACCCCTAGGCCCTTGACTGTTTTGAATAAGGGTGTTTTTGTTTATTATTTAGTTACATTTAACCACCAAGGGTAGTTTTAAGGATACAACTGTTCTCTCCCTCTGAGTGCAAGGGACTGTCTGAGACAGAGAAGCGTTTGGCCCCTCTGTTTTGGGCAGCCCCCTACAGTAGGAGGTAGGCATAGCATAGAACCTAGATGCAGTAATCGAAGGCCAAACTCTTTTATTTTTTTTATTTTTTTCACAGAACTGCCAGCAGCACTTGTGCACCTGACCCACCTCTTGAAGCGGACCCGGAACCGACCGCCATCCCCAGCCCTCCTTTCTATCATGCCCCTGCTCAGGACAATCCTGGTCCCCTACCAGGGCCCTCTCTTCAACAGAAGCTCTCTAATTTGAGACAAAATGCGAGAACCCTGTTGAATAGTAGGATATCCGGTAGGTACCGTCATGAGGATTTTGGGAACCTTGTAGAACTCGTTTCCGATGCTCTAGAAAGTTCTGCAGATGAAATGAGGCGAAGGTGGGATGACTTGGTACGTTGCCCTGAACGGGGCAGGTGGCGGGCATCAACTCAGCCCTCACCATCATTTTGAGCTAATCATAAATTCCCATTATGGATGAAATGATTCCCGAGCAGGTGCATGATTTTAAAATTTTTGTTCAGAACGGGTCGTGGGAAATTCTGCACCGCCCTCCGTCCCATTCCTACCCCTATCCCACACCTACCCCCATCCTACTCCTACTCCTCATCCCACTCCCTTCACCCATCCCTTTTTTCGGCAACTATCCCATTCCCTATATCTATCCCTTTCCCAACCACCATCCCATTCCCATCCCCCGAGCATGTGTTCAATCCTCCTTCTTTTTCATCTACTCCTTCTCACTATGTTGCTCCCACTTCTTTCCAAACTACCTCTTCGACACATGCTCGGGAACATTGCAGTTCTGACCCGTCCTCTCTCCACACTTCACAAATCCACTATGCATCTTTTCCTGTGGCCCGTCGTTTTTATCCAGCCACTGAAGACAGGGGGGCTAGCGCTGCCGGCTGAAGAGAGTCCATCCTGCGATGGTCCACCCCCCTCCACAGTTTGAAGAAATATAATTTTTGTTTGTTTTGTTAATTAATATTTATTTATTCAATATAAAAAATGTTATATTTTTGTTAAATAAATAAGTTTACTGTACTTCAGTGTTTGTGTGCTTTTATTTTCTGTCCAGGCTATCAGCAACCTTGGTCACTGCAGCTGTTGTAAAACTAGAACTCCCAGCAGCACACTACTTTGCCTTTATTATAACGCCCATAGAATTGAAAATAGGCTTCTGGGAGTTTTATTTTCTAAACGGCTATAGGGCCAAAGGTGGCTGAAACTTTGAAGTTGTACGATCAATAACAGGCTTTCTTATAGCTCCTTATTGATCATATTCCCTCTGATTGGCACATGAACAAGCAAATGCTTGTTCATCAGTCAATCTTGTGCCTTTTTGCATGAACACTTGTGGGAGTCACGGTCCATGTGAATAAGCATCATCATGAATTCATCAGCTACAGAGCGTTAAATTTACAGATGACGCTCTCACATAAACTAGCGTGATTACCACAAGGGACACTGAAGGTACATGCTGCTGTTAAAGTTGTTGTCCGGGTTCAGAGCTGAAGCCGGACCTACACAGAATTTGCACCCAGGCAACTGCACGGATGTTAGCAATGGAGCATTTTAATCTCCAGTGCTCTTCTTTGCCCAGTGCAGGATCAGGCAGAACAAGGGCATACAATAACACACTGCTAGGCCGAGAATTCTGCCAAACAGTGTGTTTGGTGATGTCACCGGCTCTAATGGGCAGGCTTTTGTGCCGTTTTAACGCCAGCCCAACAATGCTTGTGACGCTACGGGGCTCACTGATGGGCCTAAGTCTCTGTCTGGCAGCGCTATGGAGACCCCAGTACATCACTGAGTCTCCATAAAATGCCTTTGCCCTCAGCAGTGGGGTAGTCTGAGTGAAAATGTGGGAATGTCTGGGTTTAGCTCTGAACCCTGATAACCCGTTTAACCCTGTCCCGACACATGAAATACTATTATGTCATGGGAACCACTGCGTTTCCTTAATTTGACATAATTGTACGTCATGGTGATCGCGCGGGCACCGGAGTGGTGCTCACGCGATCACTGCAGGGGCCCAGCAGTCCCTGGTAGCCGGGCCCCTGCTGTATCTGCCGGTAAAAGCTGATGCTGGTGGATTAACCCCTTCTATGCTGTGGTTCATGCTGACCGAGACATAGAAGGGGTTTGTGCCGGGTGAGTGAGCGCATCAAGTCCCCGCACTGCTGTGGCCGATGCCGTGCAGAGGCTGCCCAATGCCTTGCACGGCCTTATGCCTTGCCCTCAGGCTGGGTCTCCTAGGCAACCTGTTTGTGTACTACTCACTGTAGTACACGAACAGGCTATTCATTACAATACAGATGTATTGTAATGCATTGCAGAGGTGATCAGACCCCCAAAAGTAAACATCAGAAATAAAGTAAAGAAAAAAAAATTAAAAAAGAGGTTTTTAAATTAATAAAGTAATAAAATTAATAAAGTAAACAGAGAAAAAAAAACTCTTTCCCCTTATTTTATAATAAAAAACTGAAAAAAAACAAAACACACATACTGTATTAGGTATAGCTGCGTCCGTAATAACCGGCTCTATAAATATATCACATGATCCACCCTGTCTGATAAATACATTATTTTTTTAAACGGTGCAAATTTTTTTTTGTCACCTTACATCACAAAAAGTACAACACCAAGTGATCAAAAAGGTGTATGTCACACAAAATGGTATCAATAAAAGCGTCATCTCATCCCACAAAAAATGATCCCCTACCTAAGATAATCGCCCAAAAAATATAAAAAACTATAGCTCTCAGAACATGGAGACACTAAAACATAATTTCTTTGTTTCAAAACTGCTATTATTCTGCTAAAGTGAAATACTTTAAAAAAATATATAACGTACATATTAGGTATCGCCACGTCCGTAACAACCACCTCTAAATAAAAACTGTGTAAAAAAGGCATTTTTGTCACATTACATCACAAAAATTGCAACAGCAAGTGATCAAAAATGTGTATAGTACCTGATTGGTACTATACACCTTTTTGATCACTTGCTGTTGCAATTTTTGTGATGTAATGTGACAAAAATCTCGCAAAAAATGAGACCCTATCTAAGAGAATCGGTCAAAAAATAAAAAAAAGCTATCACTCTCAGACAATGGAGAAACTAAAACGTGATTATTTTTTGCATCAAAACTGCTATTTTTGTGCTAAAGTAAAATAAATAAAAAAAGTATACATATTAGGTATTGCCACGTTTGTAACAACCAGCTCTATAAAAATATCACATGACCAAACCCCTCAGATGAACACTGTAAAAAAATAAGCCATATTTGTCACCTTACGTCACAAAAATTGCAACACCAAGCGATCAAAAAGGCATATGCCCCCCAAAATAGTGCCAATCAAACCGTCACCTCATCCCGCAAAAAATGAGTCCTAAGACAATTGGTCAAAAACTTTAAAAGCTATGGCTCTCATATTTTGGATACACTAAAATATCATTATTTCAGTTTCAAAAATGCTATTATTGTGTAAAGTTTAAATAAATAAGAAAAAGTAGACATATAAGGTATTGCCACGTCCGTTTTCTCTATAAAAAAGTCACATGACCTAATCCCTCAGGTGAATGCTGCAAAAATAAATAAATAAAAACTGTGCCAAAACAACCAATTTTTTGGTCCCCTTGCCCCATAAAGTGTAATAATGAATGATCAAAAAGTCATATGTACCAAAAAATAGTACAATTAAAAACATCAACTATGGGGGCGGAGTTAGCGCCGGATGAAGATGGTCGCATAGCTCTCTGCTCTGCAAGGAGAACCGTCCCTAACGCCAGCTGACTTAAGCTAATACAGGCAAGAATGGTCAAGATCGGGAACGCTAGACACGGTGACCCTCCTGCTCCCTCTAAGAATCAAGTCTCAAGCGGAGAGATGGAGAAATTTCTGAAAAAAGCTGCCGGCACGATCGCTGCAAAAGAATCCAAGATGGCGCTTACGCCACAGCCTAAAGCCCCGAAGCGTGCCTCAGCAGACTCAGACGGGGAGAGCGACTCAGAGGCCTGCCAGCCCAGCACTGAACTCCCGATCACTAGAAAATACCTCGACCGTGCTCTAAACAGAGTACTGGAGCCGATTCTTGCGGAACTGTCGGCGTGCAGACACGAGGTGAGGCATGTGGGGGAGCGCATGGAGGCCCTTGAATTACACCAGGTGGAAATCCTGAACCACCAGTCAGCAGTCTCGGACTACCTGAATGACCTGCATAACTCCCTGGAAGACCAGGAAAACAGGGGGCGCAGAAACAACCTGAGATTTAGGGGAATGCCAGAGTCAGTTTCCCCGGGTGAAATTCCTACTGCCATCATTGAGCTTTGCGGATCCCTGCTGGGACCCGATCACCCACATGACATCGTTATAGAACGAGCACACAGAGCTCTGAGACCCAAGCCCAAACCAGCCGAACCCCCCAGGGATATCATATGCAGGTTCCTCAACTTTCAAGTGAAAACGGCCATCCTGGAAGCTGCACGCACTCATCAAGATCTGAGATACGAAGATTCCAAGATAGACATATACCAGGATCTGGCATCCTCCACATTGAAGAAACGCAGAGCCCTCAAGCCCCTGACTGATTGGCTTCGGTCCCACAAGGTTCTGTATCGCTGGTCATACCCCTTCGGCCTGTCGTTTTCATATATGGGCAAGAGGGTGAACGTTTCAGAATTTTCGGATCTTGTAGCAGTTTATGAGCTACTGAATGTGCCTCCTATGCCGATCGAAAACTGGGAACTTTTCCAAGATTTAAGTATTCTGCCTGATGTCCCCAAGGTGGTTCCTTTTGAAGTGCTCCGTACGCCAAAGACTTCTCGTTCCAAGAAAAGAGGCCAGCATCTCACCCCAAGAAGTCTCTCGCAGGAACACTGATTGGACTCATGTGTCCTCTACCTGCAATTATAGACTTTGATACTTATACAGCGTTGTCTCAGTAATATTCGGAGTCCCACTACCACCAGGACTTTGTGAGATCCTATCTCTTATGAGGTCCCTTCCCCTCTTCTTGCCTAATTAAGGCCATTCCCGAGGCGTTAAGCGGTCTCCTAAATTGGTCTACAGACCAAACTACCCCCTCCTGATTATGGCATATCCCAATATGTCTATGTTCTTGTTTTATGTATGTTCTTACAATTTTGTTATGTTTTCCCTTTTTTTCCCTACTCCAAGGTATATGTCTCTCGCATTGACATGGAACAGGCTTCTATCCTTCTCGACTCCTACAGCACACGGGACAATAGTTCCGCATAACTTCGATATGCTCTTCTGGGGAAGGTCACGTCGGCGACGAGGTAATTCTTCCCACACCACACCTAATGGCTGACCTTTCGATAGCTTCTTACAATGTCAAAGACTTTCACTCCCCTTCAAAAAGGAGCCAAATCTTTGCCATTCTAAGAAAAGCCGGAGCCGGGGTGATCTTCCTACAGGAGACACATTATCATTTTAACCACTACCCTGACATGCGATTTTCCCATTACTCCAACTGGTATCATTGTGGGGGAAGTTCCTCAGCCTCCAGCGGGGTCAGTATAGGGCTACAGAGGAGGATCCCCTTTAAATTTGTCAATCAGATCTTAGACCCAGAGGGGAGGTACTTGCTACTTAAGGGTACTATAGGGCCACAGACCTATACTTTCATCAATTTGTACGCCCCAAACTCTCACCAAGCCCGCTGGCTCTCTACCATATTCCCTTTAATAGAGTCCTTCAAAGAGGGCATTGTGATTGCAGGAGGCGACTTAAATGTGGCTCTATGGCCGCAACTTGATGTCTCCACCCACAAATCTTCCCATTCTAATAGGTCGCTAAAGGCAATTAGGAGCTCTTTGTGGGAACTACACCTGATTGACGTGTGGCGTACCAAGCACCCCAATGACTTAGATTATACGTTCTATTCGTCCCTACATGGTACATATCACAGGATCGATTACCTATTTGTATCTAAGGAACACCTACACTTATGTCATAAATATTCAATTGGCTCAATCCATTTGTCAGACCATTCCCCAATCTTTGTAACTGTTAAGGCTCCCAATGAAACCCCCTTGTGCTTTAATTGGCGCTTAAATGAATCCCTCCTGGGCCACCAAGAATCGTTTGAGAAGATATCTAAGCACATTAAGGAGTATTTTTCCCTAAATAAAAGTCCGGAACTCCAAATTAATACTATCTGGGACGCTCACAAACCGGTAATTAGGGGACAGTTCATCAGCATTGGCTCCTTCCGAAAGAAAGCCAGGAAAAAGGAAATAGACGTAACTCTGAAAAACATTTAAAGGCTTGAGTCCGCCCACAAAATTCAACCGACTGACCCCCAATTTAGTGAACTATCAAATTATAGAGCCAAACTCAAATTCCTTCTAAACGCTAGAGCAGCCAAGTTTTACATGAGCTCCCAACATAAATTCTTTGCGCACGGTGATAAGGCCACCAAATTCGTCATGAACAGGATCAAAGGGAGAAGGTCCGCGAATTATGTTCATCAGCTCACCTCTCAAGATGGGACTCCCATATACTCTGCGTCCCAGATTGCGGCCCAATTTCGATCCTTTTACAACGATCTATATAATCTCCCCCCAAAAATAGATGCGGAACCCCGCTCCTCGGCTATATCCTCTTTCTTAGAGGCTGCTAACCTCCCTAGCATTTCCCCAGAACAGAAATCGAGTCTTGAGGCCCCTTTTTCCCTGAATGAGCTTAAAACGGCGATGAACCAAATGCCACTAGGGAAAAGCCCAGGCCCTGATGGTCTCCCGCTGGCCTATTACAAAACATTTCATGAAATTCTCCTACCTCACCTCCTAGAAGTCTGTAACCAGACTCTGCGGGGAATCCCCCTGTCTAGGGATATGACCGCGGCCAACATCACTCTCATCCCCAAAGAAGGGAAAGATGCTAAAGTCTATGCTAATTATAGGCCTATTTCCCTCCTAAACATAGACCTTAAACTCCTGTCCAATATGTTGGCTAATAGGTTAGCTGCCCTTCTTCCTCAATTGATCCATGGAGACCAGGTTGGCTTCATCCGTAATAGGGAAGGCAAGGACAACACCACAAGGGTGATCAACACTATATGCCATGCCAAACGAGTATCCTCTCCGTTACTTTTACTCAGCACGGATGCCGAAAAAGCATTCGATAGGGTCAATTGGTCATATCTAAGACATCTATTATGGATCTTCGGCATTCCTGATTCCTTTGCTCAAGCGACATTTGCGATGTATGAGTGTGCATCAGCTGCTGTTCTAGTTAATGGCACAGTATCTTCTCCATTTTCCATTAGAAATGGAACACGTCAGGGCTGCCCCCTATCACCCCTTCTTTTTATCTTGGCCCTGGAGCCCCTACTGGCCACCATAAGATTGGACCGGGAGGTAATGGGTCTATGTTTGGGAGGCAGGGAACAGAAATTAACTGCCTTTGCTGATGACGTCCTTGTGATGACGGTCAACCCAAAGACTTCCTTACCCCGAATTCAGTCCCATCTAAATGAATATAGCAACCTTTCGGACTTCAAAATCAATACTAGTAAATCGCTAGTCCTCTGCCTAGGTGTCCCACTAACAACCAAACATCAATTGATGATAAACTCCCCTTTTAACTGGTCTTCTCCCACTATTACCTATCTTGGGGCCAAGATCAGCTCTAACATATCAGAACTATTCTCCCTCAACTATACCCCACTGAAACAGTCACTCTTTGAAGCCATTGATCAATTAGCTCGAACTAATCCCACATTGTCTTGGTTTGGTCGCAAAAACCTACTTATGTCCCTAATACTCCCACGACTCACATATTTGCAACAAGTTCCCCCATCTCGGTCCCCAAGCATTATTATGATTCCATTATGCAGAAATTCAGGTTCTTTATTTGGAATGGAAAAAAGGCGAGACTATCCAGCGCCCTCCTCTCCAAGCCTAGACAAGCAGGGGGAATTGGTCTGCCAAATCCTGAACTATACGGAAGAGCCATTCAACTCTCACAGGCCCTAGCTTGGTTACGCCCTTCTCCACCATCCATAGTGGTACAGATGGAATTAGACGTTCTGAATAGCCCAGCCAGGGCGCTCCTTCTAGGCCACAAACTAGTCTTTCCTGGCCCCATGACTCACTACCCAATACTTAAAGCCACGTTAGAAGCCTGGAAGTGGCTGTCCTCCACGCATTGTTCTATCCCTTTCCCCTCCCCAATCCTGTCCGTATCAGATGTATTAAATACGGCCCCCCCTGAATTGAGGAGGGCGACCTCTTCGGAGCTCTTGTCATCCAAGACCCCTATATTTTCTCTAGCACTTCCGACTGGAGAGTGGATGGATCTTAAGGACATGAATGTCCTACTGAACCCTCACCCGCGTGATTTTTTCTCTGTTACCTACATTAGAGCTTACCTGAAACAACATGTCACCTTGGGAGACCTCACTCGCCCGTGGGTTTGGCTTGAATCCCTGATATCCCAACTTCAGATACCAAAAAAACTAATCTCGCAGATCTATAGCAAACTCCGTTCATTCCCTATGCTAGCTAAGCCATCATTTATCGGCATTGGGAATTGAATCTAAATACTGCAATCCCATTTGAATTACTGCCTACTTTGCTGGAATCTCCCCATGGGACCTCCCGCTGCGTCAGAATCTAGGAAAATGGCTATAAAATCCTTACTAGATGGTACAACACGCCAGATAAAACATCAAGGTACACTAGATCTGTTTCTGACGCCTGTTGGAGATGCCTTGGAGAGAGAGGGACTTTCCTACACATATGGTGGACTTGTCCCCTTATCCATAAATGGTGGAGTGAGGTCTTCTCAGTCGCCAACAAAGTCTGCGGCACTTCGATCAATCTGTCACCTCAAATGGCCCTTCTCTCCCTCCCTCAGTCTAAGGAGGACGCTAAACCCCCATTTGTATTCATACAGATGTTGATAGCGACCCGCCTCCTCATCCCTAAATTTTGGCTCCGCCCTGAAGTTCCAACCCTGGAACAGTGGATACTAAAAATCGACCAGATCCATAGATTTGAGGAATTGTCAGCCTGGGAAGCACGCGTTCATGGGTCATTTCTCAAAAAATGGTCCCTTTGGTCTGAATTTAGATCTCCCAAGCCGTAATATGATTTCTCTGAGTGTAACACCTGTGGGTAGTTGTTTAGCAATTTCAACTAACATATGACATACTATTTAGGGGTGGTTTCCTAGCCTCGTTATGCATATTTCTATGTCTACCTTTTGGCTTTACCTGCCTTTTTGGATCAGACTCTGTCCTCTCCTCATCACCTCGCTTAGCTCTGACCTGATTGTGAGTCTTCCCTACACCAAATAACGTTCTGTGCTTCTCTACTACTTATTGATATGTGCCTGCTCCATATTTCATATTGATGTCTTGCATCTGCTTGGCCTGCGAGCCTTTACCTTGGTATCCTGTTACCTCTTGTTACAAAATTTACAATAAAAATATAAATAAAAAAAAATAAAAAAAACATCAACTATTCCTGCAAAAAATGAGCCCATGCACAAGACGATCGTCATAAAAAATAAATAAATAGGGCGTTCAGAAAATGGAGATACAAAAACCACATTTTTGTTTTTGTTTTGCTTTATTACGTAAAACTGAAACAAAAATGATAAAAAGTAGAGATATTAGATATCATTGCATCCGTAACAACCTGCTCTATAAAAATAGCGCATGATCTAACTTGTCAGATGAATGTTGTTAAAAATAAAAACGGTGCCAAAACATCCATTTTTTGGTTACCTTGTCTCACAAAAAACGTAATATAGAGCAATTAAAAATCATATGTACCCCAAAATAGTACCAATAAAACTGGCACCTTATCCCGTAGTTTCCAAAATGTGGTCACTTTTTTGAGTTTCTACTGGCATCTAAAAACCAGCTCAGTTAAATCTGCCTATCCTTTCCTACTGCGCCCTGCCGTGTGCCCGTTCAGCGGTTTACGATTACATGTAGGGTTTTTCTGTAAACTGCAGAATCAGGGCAATACATATTGAGTTTTATTTGACTTTTAACCCTTGCTTTGCTGCTGGAATATTTTTTATTAAAATGTAAAATCTGCCCAAAAAATGTAAATTCTTAAATTTCATCTCTATTTTCCATTAATTCTTGTAGAACACCTAAAGGGTTAACAAAGTTTGTAAAATCAGTTTTGTATACCTTGAGGGGTGTAGTTTCTAAAATGGGGTCATTTTTGGGTGGTTTCTATTATGTAAGCCTCAAAAAGTCACTTCAGGCCTGAACTGGTCCTTAAATAGTGGGTTTTGGAAATTTTCCCAAAAATTTCAAGATTTGCTTCCAAACTTCAAAGCCTTCTAACGTCCCCAAAAAATAAAAAGTAATTTTCAAAATGATCCAAACATGAAGTAGACATATGGGAAATGTAAATTAATAACTATTATATGAGGTATCACTATCTATTATAAAAGTAGAGAAATTTAAATTTATTTTTTTGGGGTAAATTTGGGATTTTTTCACAAATAAAAGGGAAATATATTGACTCAAGTTTATGACTATCATGAAGTACAATGTGTCACGAGAAAACAATCTCAGAATGGCTTGGATAAGTAAAAGTATTCTAAAGCTATTACCACATAAAGTAACACATGTCAGATTTGCAAAAAATTGCCTGGGCACGAAGGGACAAGGCAGATTGCGTGACAAGGCAGATTGCGTGATGTTGTCAAACAAAAACACAATTGTGCCTTGCAATATTGAGGAAAAGTCAATAGTTTAAAGGGGTTGTCTTAACAAAGACGATAGGGGCATAGGGTTAGTAGAGATGGCCTTAAGTGATGAGCAGCAGAGGTCATATTCAAAATCGCAATATTTCATGAATATTTTGTAGAATATTCATTGGGACCCGCATCTATAAGGAGGGAATATCCTAGCAATATGTACTCAATGTCTAAGAGGAGATACCCCCCCCCCCCACACACACACTTTTATATGTGTGGCTACCTACTACCCTTCACGTTTATTTCACAAAAGCTAATGCTACCCATGAGGATCTAGACCATGTACATGTTCACAAGAGTGATGCTGCAAGGTGAAATATGCCATACACAAAATCCAAACGTCATGGGCGTCATTAGCTTGGGTGGAAAAAATAAAATATATCATCAGTGTAGCAGAAGCATTCATGGGGCTGAGTAAAAAAGAAGAAGACACAAGGTGTATACCAAAAAATCTTTTAATTTAATAGAAGATAAAACAGTTTAAACAATTAAACAACATTATCCTGCCAACTCACTCTGCCCACTTCAGAAACAAAGTAATCGGCGAAACTGTCCCTCATTCGGGCGACGGCAAGGGTTGACCGATATGACAAATATTGCAGCCTGGTGAGTGTGCAATCAACCTCTTGCAGGTCCAGGCACAGTGGTTCCTCTGATAAAAGATAGTTATGTAGAACTACACAAGCCTTGACTATTTCGTCTATGGTTTCAACCTTAAGATTTATGGCTTTGGTGAGAAGATGCCATAAGGCAACTAAAATGCTAAAGACGCACTCCACCAGTCGTCTAGCTTGTGTCAGTCTGTAGTAAAACATGCGCTTTGTAGTGTTCAAGTCACGGCTAGAGTATTTGGAACGCCTCGTCCCCCTACTACCACAAATCCAAAGTCCTTTGCATACAGGAGGCGTCCCATTGCTGAGTTTTTGGAAGACATCAAGTCAATTGTCCGCCCATAATAATGTAAATGGAGACAAACCGGTAATCAGCATCCGCAATGGCCATCAAGATAATTGAGAAATATTTTTTGTAGTTAAAGAATTCAGAGCCACTTCCGGAAGGTTTCACAATCCGTATATGTTTGCCATCCACAACTCCGACACAATTAGGAAATTGGCAGGTTTCCAGGAACTTGTCTGCAATTTGAAACCACTGTTCTGTAGTTGGATGTGGCATGTAATCCTTGTGCAACTCCTCCCACAAGGCATGACAAGTATAGCGGACTATACCGGATATCATTGAAATTCCCATCCGATACCGGTAATGCATCAATGACAGACTTTCTCCCGTAGCAAGAAACCTGTGAAAAAATGAAAAATATAAATAAATATAAAAAACTCATATATACAGCTATAAAAAGAAAAACATTAGAACAATGCTTACCTTATTGTCACCATTAGCCGCTCTGCAGGATAAATTGCCCTTCTGTAGCGGGTATCCTGTCTTTCGATGCGTGTCGAAATGTGCTGCAGTTGCTGGTCATGACTCTCGACAGTCATGCGCATATTAATTGAAAACATTTTCTGGATGAGAACAAAGCTTCAAATACAGGACAGAAAAAACACCTCTGGTCATCCGTTTGGAAGTTATCGGAAGGACCCAATAACGGCACCTTCTTCTTTCCTGGGCACGTCTTCTCCATCTTGCTTTCAGGATTATTAACCTCAATTGTAGACGTAAGTGTTCAGGCAACAATGTCCCAATGTAGATCAATTTAAATTAGCATGTATAAATAAATAGATATAATGCAATTTACTATATACATGGCCAGATTCATTAGATCCCACCCTAAACTGAGAACAATCAGAAAATACAAAATATGCAACAAGTGTTTTTTATGTTAATGCTGTGTTCCTGTATTGCTAATTCATACACTTTATCCACCAAAATCGATCTTATAGAATTTGATTTAATGTGTTTTAAGCTGAACCCAAATTGATTCCAGTATTTTGTTAACTTCACCTAGAATATGTATTGGGTAGAGTTACCCATTTATAAAGTGGGGAGCAATCATTCATACAAGCAACAACTCGAAACCACAGGAGAAAACATCAGCATTTTTTGCTCTTAATTAAATTCTATCGATTTATCACTCTGACTTTCTGAATAGTCAAATCAGATCCAGTGAGAAAACAACACGAGATCTCTTTCCAAAGAATTTAGTCTCATTTTTATGCTGGGGGTATAAATTGAAGTCCTTTGAGCCTGATTTTTATCTATTATATATTTTATAACCATGGTGCTGAAATTATTTTTAGTATTATATGTATTGTATTAAAATATGTTTGCAGTAGAGATGAACAAATAGATACTGAACAAATCAGATTGGTTACGAATTACATAAAAATGTTCCCGCCAAACTAATTCAAAGTTTTTGCTGTGCCATTCCTGTATTATTTCTGCTAGAATTTTACAAAAACATTGCAGTGAAGGCACTGCTGGGTGTTACCATTAGCAGGTGTGCCTGACTCTGTCCAATCCGTGCTGCTGGTGTCAGACTGTACAGGGACAACCACCCAACTGTTTACACTAATCTGTACCTTTACAGCAAGTATCTGACAATTCATTCATAACTTCTAGTAGAAATAACAGAGGAAAGGCACAATATAGACACATAAGAATAGATGCTCCCGAGTTGTTATTACATGGGGAATGTAAGTAGTCACTAAAACAGGCATGTCAGGAGAGGCGATAAGTCTTTTTAAAAGCCGTATACAGATGTAGCTGAGATAACCTCGATGTTTAGGTGCCCTCTGAGCTCACGTTCCACTGCCATGACTGCTGGAGGAGGGTTGCGGGGGACAGGAGCAGCATCAGCTCTATTAGGAGCAACTTAAGTCTGGAGTCTCTAATGAGCACATTTCCTCACCCGCCTACTGAATAAACCACCCACCAGCAGAAGCAAGACATGGAGCGGAACCTGAACCAGCAGGTGGCGGCATACTTAGACTGCACCCTACTACCCAACATCCAAGATCCCCTGGATTACTGTTCAGCATAACTTGATTTGTGGCCACAAATGGCCGAGTTTTCCTGCCAGGCCAGTAGTTGTGCCTCAGAGTGGATGTTTAGTGCGGCTGGGACATAGTTACCACCAGGAGAACTCACCTTTCTACCCAAAATGTGTGGAGACTGACCTTTGTGAAGATGAATCAGGTGTGGATCAGCCATTATTTCCACATGCCAGTGCCCGATGCATCAGACAAGATCAGGGGTTGGCAACCATCAGCACTTAAGATGCTGTGAAACTACAACTCCCAGCATGCAGACTTACTCAGCTTCATTAATACCTTTTTTCCTTCTCCCTCTTTCCCCAACCCAACCCCCCTCCCCCCTGACTCCCCTTCAAGAAAAAGAAAGGGGCTAGAGAAAGGGAGAGAGAGAGAGAGAAAAAATAAATAAATAAAAATTAAATATTACAATCAATCAGATCTTCCAGCCATTTTATATCTTAATCCACTTCTTATCTACATCTCTCTGCCTATACAGAATCTGTTCACAATGTTTTACCTTGTTAACTAAGTTTATCCAGGTGTTTAATTCTGGGGTATGCCGAGCAAACCAGGTCCGGCTGACCAAAATTCTAGCTAACAGCAATATCCTACCTAGAAGAATCTTTTGATATTCATGACTACTTATTATGGAGAAATCATTCAGCAAGAACACTATCTATATCCAACATTGATTTATCATCCAGACTAAATAATGCTGACCGCAAATGAAAATACCTAAACCAAGAGAGGTTTTCTACATTATGTGATAACTCCCTGAACTACTTAATCTCTCTATCTTTAACTACTTATGAAATGTAAAAAATCCTATTCTTTTGCTAAAATGTATCCGCTGCTATACCATCTAACATCTGTAGATGAACGTTATGCCAAAGAGGCGTGAATGTAAGTGAACCCTTTACCCTCAACCATATTCTAGTAGTAGACCACATTTTAGAAAGTAATTTTATAATCTCTTTATAACCCTGCTCTTGGCTAATCAATAGTCCAGATTCCAAAAGAGTAAATATGTTATTATATGAAAAACTCCCTACAAGGCTCTTTAAAAGGTTTCTGTCACCCCACTAAACTTTTTTTTTTCTTGTGTACTTATAATCCCTATCCTGCGATATTGCTATACATTATGTTATTCATAATTTTCGTTCAGTAGATTTGGCAAAAAACTAACTTTTAAGATGTGCTAATTACCTGTCTACCAGCAAGTAGGGCGTCTACTTGCTGGTAGCAGCCACAGAAAACCGCTCCCTTCTCCTGTTGATTGACAGGGCCAGCCGCGATCTCCTCCTCCGGCTGGCCCTGTCAGCATTTCAAAAATCAGCGCCTGTGTTGATTCGGCGCAGGCGCTCTGAGATAAGGAGGCTCGCCTCCTCAGCACTCCCTCAGTGCAACTCCCTCTTGTCTATCCAGGTAGGTGTATTCCTGAGCACATACAGAAATTGTGGTAGGATCACCATTTTGACCAGTGAAATTCGATCAGCTCTAGATATAGGGAGTTTCAACCAAATCCCTATTTTTACTCTGATTTTCGTTATTAATGGGATCAAATTGAGTTGGACAAAGTTTTCAACCCTGGGCTATATCGTCAAGCCCAAGTATTGAAAAGTATCAACAACATCCAACTGAGACTTAGACCAATTTATTTGAAAACCAGATACCTCACCAAATAGTTTAACCATTCGGATGATTCTTGGGAGGGTTATTTCCGTGTGGTCTATAAAAAAAAGAACATCATCCGCATATAAGGAGATACGATCTTCCACTCCTAATGTTCCAAATCCGATAACTTGATCATTCTGCCTAATGGCCAGAGCTAGGTTCTCAATGTAAATATTGAATAACAATGGAGATAGTGGGCAATCCTGGCGAGTACCTCTATTTAGATCAAAACTAGTAGTCAGGATCCCATTAAGACTCAGTTTCGCCGTAGGGGATCTATACAGTAATTTAAGGATATTTATAAATCTTTCCCTAAAACCCAACCTTGTCAGAACCCTCCAGAGGAAACGCCGCTCCACCCTGTCAAAGGCCTTAGAGCGAGCGGTCCCCCCAGGGGCCTGTATATTGGCAAAGAGCCGATGGAGATTGTGATGCGTGCCCTTGTTTTGATTAAAGCCATTCTGGTCCGGATGGACAATGGAGGAAATTAGCCTAGAGAGCCTTGTGGCAAAAATCCTTGCGAGGAGCTTTACATCTGCATTAAGCAATGAATTCGGTCTATACGATCCCAGGTCTGAAGGGTCCTTGCCTTTTTTTGGAATTAATGCTATTACGGCTTCCATAATTGAATATAGCAGTTTCCCATCCTCCACCGATTCAGCAAAGACCCCCAACAATCTAGGGAGAATAAACTCCTTGTATTTGCTATACAATTCATATGGGAGTCCATCTGAACCGGGGGTGGAATTACCCAAACATAATTTAATTGCCCCCTCAAGTTCCTGAATCGAGAAATCTACCTCAAGTGCTTTCTTTTGGGCCACAGTAATAGTTGGAAAAACAATACCATCGAGATAAGAATCCATCATTTCATCTGTAATCTTAGATTCAGCTTTATAAAGATCTGAAAAATAATCCAAAAAAGCTTTCTCTACAGAACTTTGTCCACTAACCATCCTACCAATGGCCAGTCGGGCACTATCTATATATTTTTTGGATTCTTGACTCGAGATCACTCTGGATAGAAGTTTCCCTGGTCGCCCTGACTCTGTAAAATGTTTTTGCCCCTTTAAAAATTAACTTTGTTGGGCCTTGTCCAACAAAAAGTTTGAATATGCTTGCGTAGTCTTCTGCATATTTTCCCTGTTCTCCTCCGTGTTATTTATATAACAGGATTCTGTAGCTGAGGACACTAGTTCTTCTAAGTTTTTACGTTTTTTCCCATACTCCTTTCTCAGGTTCGCAATATTACTGACAATTATTCCCCTCATATAGTCCTTAAAAGTGTCCCGTACCACCTGGATTTTTGCAGAGCCATAATTAGTGTCCCAAAATCGGTTAATTTCATTTTGTATTATTTCATGTCTCTTTATTACTGATAACCAATAAGGGTTTAATCTTAATGGGGGTCTCTCTATGTATTTCTCATGGGTCAGACAAAGTTCAATGAGTAGCGGTAAATGTTCAGAGAATGACCTTGTCTCATACTTCATTCATTTTACAAGTCTCACATATTTTCTATTCATCAGGGCAAGGTCTATTCTGGACATGGATTTGCCTGATTTACTAATGCATGAAAAAGCCCTTTTCCCATGACCCAAAAAGTCCCCAAACATCTTCAAACCCGGCCTCAGAACAAAACCGTGCCAAGGGGGACCCCTGAACAGGAGTGTCTCCCTTGACGCCAGTAGAAACCTTATCCAACATATGATTAATAACACAGTTGAAATCTCCAATAATCAGTGTTGGACACTCTGGCCATTTATCGATAAATAATAACAGAGTTGAGCACTGAGAAAGAGAATGGCGGTGGAATATAAACAAAGGCCAAAATACATGTCTTCCCCATCATCCTGCAGTATAGGAAGACAAATCTCCCTTGCTGGTCGACCGAGGATGCCTCGCACACAAAATCAATCATTCCATGTATAAAAACAGTAACAGACCGAAGAATAGATAGAGAAAGTGGAATGATACGTGTGTGTAGCCCACCCCCTGCCGACCACCCTGGAAGTCTCCCCAGTGAGGTGCGTTTCCAACAAACATACTATTGCTGGGAGATGGATCCTCTTCAGATCAAAAACCGCTTGTCTCTTTCTTCTATTCCCCAGACCCCGTACGTTCCAGGCAAGAATTCTGATAGACATTATAAAGAACAGTTAGGTGAAAAAAAAAAAAAAAAAAAAAAAAGGATGACGCATCACAGCCCAGACCCAACCCCCCCATACAGGTAATCCACCACATGTTGCAGCAGATCTCTCTCCTATGACCATCCCTCCCACACTCCCCCCCTACTCGGCACCTCCCCACTAGCTAACAGAGAAAAATTGAGAGTATAAACACCCTCTACCAATTGTTTTTCCCAGCAGATCCTACAACAGTTAGGTCACATATCATTTTGTTCAAGCTAATCCGCAGCTTTGTCCGGGGTATCAAAAAATAAGGTTGTGTCCTTAAAAATAATCCGAAGTGAATATTTAATATCCTTTTCTCTTAACCTCTTTTTAACCATCATAAATGAGTGTCTCTTTTCTTGAATATCTTTTGAAAAATCACAAAAGAAGGCCAATCTGTTTCCATCATATAAAACAGGTGAGCATTCCCTCGCCCTTCTTAATAACATATCTCTGTCCCTTGAAACCAACAACTTAACAAGGAATGTCTGAGGTTGTCTCCCAGAGATTGGTTTGCCACCTGGGATCCGATGAGCTCTTTCTATCATAAACAAAGGAGAAAAGGGATCCCTCCCAAAATTCTCAAGGATCAACATCTGTATAAATTTGGTAGGGTTCTTATCTTCAGCGATCTCTGGAACCCCCAGGATTCTCACGTTGTATCTTTGTAATCTATCTTCAAGGTCCACCACCTTTCTTTTAAGAAGATTGAGAACTATCTTCAATGTGGAAATCTCAGTGTTTGTTTTTTGGGATTCATTCTGTATGATAGCCATGGAGCTCTCCACATTGTTAACTCTATCTCAAATTTTTGACAAGTCGTCTCTGATCAATCCCACATCAACTTGGATAGACCCGAGTTGGGTTGTAATACCCTGTATTAGATCCCCATTCTGTTTTACCACAGACAGTATTTCTTTTAGCAGAGAAGAATTGGCACTAGACATGTCTTCTACCTCTGTTCCCTCCTCCCCTTGGGAATGTCCAAGAACTTTTTATGATTCTATTTCCATCACCTCAAAATTAAGCCAGTGTCCTTTTGTCCCCCTCTCGTATTAACCCTTGGAGACCTTAGGAATTGATCTATTTTTGTCCCTTCAAAGGATTTAGTGACCGCTTTCTGGCCAGAGAGGTCTGCCGAGAGCCTACTAGCTTTTGGATCCATTCCCCGTTCCTGTTTCTTTTTATTTCTTCCTTTTATTCTCCTTTTTTTTTCTCCGTTCTCCTTTAGGTATATATAAAAAAGAAGGAACAATCTCACCAGCTTTTTCCACTCTTCGACGTGAATTTCTTCACCTGCCTACTGAAGAAACCACCCACCAGCAGAAGCAAGACATGGAGCGGAACCTGAACCAGCAGGTGGTGGCATACTTAGACTGCACTCTGCTACCCAACATCCAAGATCCCCTTGATTACTGTTCAGCATAACTTGATTTGTGGCCCCAACTGGCCGAGTTTGCCCTGGACAAGATTTCCTGCCAGGCCAGTAGTTGTGCATCAAAATGGATGTTTAGTGCGGCTGGGGGCATAGTTACCATCAGGAGAATTCACCTTTCTACCCAAAATGTGTGGAGACTGACCTTTGTGAAGATGAATCAGGTGTGAATCAGCCATTATTTCCACATGCCAGTGCCTGATGCATCAGACAAGATCAGGGGTCGGCAACCATCAGCACTCCAGATGCTGTGAAACTACAGGGTGGGCCATTTATATGGATACACCTTAATAAAATGGGAATGGTTGGTGATATTAACTTCCTGTTTGTGGCACATTAGTGAGGGGGGAAACTTTTCAAGATGGGTGGTGACCATGGCGGCCATTTTTAAGTCGGCCATTTTTGGTTTTAACATAACTTTATTCTTTCATGAGTTATTTACAAGATTCTCTTTGTTTACAGCCATTGACATGTCGTCGAGGTTAACACGTGCGGAGCGGATAGAAATTGTGTTGATGTCTGATGAATGCAGTAACTGGGTCATTGCAGCAAATTTCAATGCAAGACAGCCTACGAGACCACCCATCTCCCATGCTACAGTTAGCAAACTGCTTGCTAAGTTTCGTGAAACTGGTTCAGTGTTGGATTTGCCAAAATGTGGACGCATGAAATCTGTCACTAATGAAGAAACATCAGTGGCTGCCCTAGCTTCATTCAGCAAGAGCCCACAGCGTAGCACTCGCTGCATGTCACTGGAGAGTGGCATTAGTCGAACATCCCTTCGGCGGATATTAGCTACTCACAAATGGCACCCTTACAAACTCCAGCTACTGCAGCATCTCAACGAGGATGAACCAGATCGACGCCCTGAATTTGCAGAATGGGCAAAACAAAAATTGGAACAGAACGCTCAGTTTACGCAGAAGATTTTGTTCAGTGATGAGGCAAACTTTTATGTGAATGGTGAAGTTAACAAACAAAACCACCGCTATTGGTCTGACACTAACCCACATTGGATAGATCCCTCCAAGACTGTTAGAACCAAAACATTTATGGTATGGTGTGGTATATGGGGTACAAAGATAGTGGGGCCATTCTTCATCAATGGAAACCTCAAGGCCACTGGATATGCAAAATTGCAACATGATGATGTGTTTCCATCTTTATGCACTGAAGCTGGCATGTTCCCTGAGTTTTTCCAGCAAGATGGTGCACCACCACATTATGGGTGTCAAGTCCGAGCATTCCTAGATGAACAGTTTCCTGGAAAGTGGATTGGTCATCGTAGGCCAGTTGAATGGCCCCTAAGGTCTCCCGATCTGACCCCCTTTAGACTTTTATCTTTGGGGTCATCTGAAGGCAATTGTCTATGCTGTAAAGATACGAGATGTGCAGCACCTGAAACTATAGATACTGGAAGCCTGTCCTAGCATTTCTCCTGCTGTGTTTCTATCAGTGTGTGAAGAGTGTGAGAAGAGGGTTGCATTGACAATCCAACACAATGGGCAGCACATTGAACACATTTTATAAGTGGTCAGAAACTTGTAAATAACTCTTGACAGAATAAAGTTACGTTAAAACCAAGGACACCATTGTTTTTCTTGTGAAATTCTCAATAAGTGTGATGTGTCACATGACCCTCTTCCTTTTGAAAAAACAAAAGTTGGATTCAAAATGGCCGAATTCAAAATAGCCGCCATGGTCACCACCCATCTTAAAAAGTTTCCCCCCTCACATATACTAATGTGCCACAAACAGGAAGTTAATATCACCAACCATTCCCATTTTATTAAGGTGTATCCATATAAATGGCCCACCCTGTACATTCCCTGCATGCAGACTTACTTGGCTGCTCTTGTAACTCCCACAGAAGTGAAAGGAGGATTCTGGGAGTTGTAGTTTCAGAACAGCTAGCGTGCCGGAGGTTGCTGATCCCTGGGCTAGATCATTTTGGGTGCCAACCAAACTTTGTGAAAGAAGACCCATTTCTTCTTGCCACCTGCTACACCCAATATTCTAAAGCTGCAACATGACTGATGCCACACACCTGCTGCCTCTGCTGCCATGTTCTCCTACTGTCACCCACCATCTTGTGCTGTTACTGCTACTGATGTTGCCCCCTACCCTGTGACTGGGCCACTGTGTTTACTCCTCATGCGTTTGCCACCCTCACCACTTTGTGACTGACCACTACGTTGACTCCTCATGCGTTTGCCACCCTTAACACTCTGTCACTGACCACTATGTTGACTCTTCATGTGTTTGTCACCCTCACCACTGTGTTGACTCCTCATGCGTTTGCCACTTCACCACGCTGTGACTGGGCCACTGTGGTGACTCCTCATGTGGTTGCCACCCTCACCACTCTGTAACTGTGCCATTGTGTTGACCCCTCATGCTGTTGCCACCCTCCCTAAAATGTAACTGGGCCACTGTGTTGACTCCTCAAGTGGTTGCCACCCTGCCCACTCTTTGACTGGACTACTACTGTCCCTGTTTGGCATTGTTTACATCACTATTTATTTTGCCCTTCTTCTGATCTGTCAGAAGGATGGAAAAACGAGAAACACAACCGATCCTGTCTTTAGAGCATCAGCAAGGCCTGTATCACACGGTCCCTATTTTGCATCAGGATATGCTCATGATTTGGAAGCCAAAAGCAGAAGTGGGTACAAACACAGAAGACATGCACTTTCCAATCACATGTCATCTCTGTTTTGGATCAAATGCCGTTTTTTGGGGCCTTAGCAATATTGATGGATTACTGAGCAAATGCTTACCGTATGAAGGCAGATGCTCAAAAGACCATTTATTTTTGGGGTTTTTCTTGTGAGAGATGAGAAGAAGGGCAAAATAAACAGTGACCTGAACACAAACTTTCTGCTGACACCCTGTCCACTTGGTCATGGGGTACTACTTGTTTTAGTATGTAACTGTACAGGTTCTGTAGAAATCTATGTGGAATCAGCTGACGATGATGTAAAAGCAGTGCACTGTTTCACTCTATAGTACAACCTTGGGACACTGCACGATTCTTTATACCTGGCGCTAACATTGACCTGTAAGGCTGAGTTCACACTTCAGTTATTTGGTCAGTTTTAGCCCCGTAACTGACTAAATAAGTGAAGTACAGTATGAAGCGATTCTAAGAGTGACGCCTGTCAACTGCTGGTAATACAGACACAAAGTAACTATTTCTCTACCACAGCGGACTACCTATGCATATTTCTGCAATGCACAGTGTTCTACATCAATATACAAGTTCTCTGCAGCCAGGAAATAGCTGTTTTTAACGCAATTCATCACTAATAAATTCAGATTGAATCAAATCTTTTGGGAAAATTCGGCAAACCATTCAAAAATAATTTTTGAAACGTTCGCTCATTTCTAATAACAATACCTGACTGTTAATGGCAGGGCATGTAATAGGTTCTGTGACACCAAACTCTCTTCCGCTAAGCGTCTTAAAATTGTTAGGGCAGATAAAGGAGTGTGTAATGAAAGTGCCACCTTTGTCTAGATTGTGGACAACAAACCTGTGGGAACTGATTGTGCTTGTTGACCGCTCAAATTATCTTTTCTACTGGTGGTGGTCTATCTGGGCTCGCCACAGCCTGTTTGCCATGTTTTAGTGCCTTCACATAACCACTGCTCCCAACAGCCTGGAGTCAAAATGACCATCCTGCTCCTCTTAGTCAAGTGATACCCCCTCACCAACTTGGCAAAATGTCTTTATTGCATCATAGAGGCATCTCCAGCCGTCAGTGATCTGTCACCAAGAGGTACACTACCCAAGAGTAGCCTCTCCAAAAATTTTTATACGGCAGTGAGAGAAACACTTTCAAGCACTCTTATTACAAGACCCAGTGTCTAATCAGACCACCTTAATCATTCATTCATCATTTGCATATGTAGATGAGACATAACTATATGCAGACTTTTGCAACAATCTAACATTTCTATTTGGTGGTTTTATATTTTTGGGCAGTCAGTTTATATTAGAAGGAAGTAGGTTGATGGTTTAATGAAAAATTGTGAGATGAACAATTAATAGACTGATATTGTCACTAAATTTCCATTCAGAAAGATAGAAAAAGTTATTTAAAAGAGACAGACTTGGATGCTATTGGGAAAAGAAGCTGTAGGCGTGTCAAGAATAAATCACAAAGCAATAAAGACCCTTTTACATAGGTCAAGGATTGGAGTGACTGTTGGGGGTGATCGTTTCCATGAATGTTTGTTTCTAGTAATTGCTGAGTGTGAATGTGCCACTGGTTATCCAATGGATAAGCAAACACTTGTTTATCAGGTTTTTGCCTTTTTTATGCGGCACATAAAATCATGATATGCCGGCAGCATATCTCCCTCTGTAAACTCAAATTGAGGTTCTAAAAACCAAAAATTTAAATGGGGATGAGTGATCTCCATAGCAATCGTTCATCCCCATAGCAAGGAAATAATTGTTGCAGGTAAATGCTTCTATGACCTCTGCTCAAGTTTACTCAATAAATGTAAAAAATTGGTTCATTCCTGATTGTCTGTGCATTTTTCCATGTACTGTAACAGGGACTTTATAGTCCTCAAATGAAGCAGTCAGCTAGCTATTAACATTCATTGATAAAGATATGATTAAAACTGTTGGGGTGGGGATGTAGCATTCAAACCTGCTGTGTTCCTGAGTCTTCCTGTTGAACTGCATATACAGTGTATGCAGCAGGCACAGGGGCGCACTAATCAAGTTTCTGCCATCCAGCCCCCGCTCCTCTTCTTCCAACTCTGGTAGTTCCATCCACTATAGGCATTGGCTATTATGTCTGATTTTTAGGCTTCCAGACCTGCTTCATAGGGCACAGGAGCTCTTGGCCTCTTAAAAGGCAAGCATGTGCGCATTCAAATTGCTAGTCATCCACATGTATTCAAGATGCTCTCCCCAGTAGGAGGGTTCCTGAGCCTTAAGATTCCTAGTGACTGGAAAAGGTGCATTCCCTGCTGACTCCAATTTCTGGTCACCTGCCCTGACCTTAGCCTATTTTTGAAAATTGCAATAGTGCTGCCCGCCTTGACCTCTGACTTGCTTCTCAGATTTGTTTGTACGTTGTCTGCCCCCAACTTCGGCCTGTTACTGGACCTCGAATATTGCCTGTTCCTTGGTGCTGAGCATAAATGTCTGTTATTGATTCAGTATGAATCTATGAAAATAAAATGAAACTGTATGCCATCTATGGTATCAGAAGCACATGGAGTTCCATAAAACGATCTTTTGTGAAACAGCTGCAAGAAGAAACTTTTAATGTCTCTCTGAGAAACATAGATCAAATCTGTATTGGTTGAGGATGATCTTGTACCCAAATAAAACAAATGTATCAGCTGAAAATAAATGTTTTATTCAGTAGCAGACTGTATTGCAGACAGCAGACAGAGACTGGATTTAAGGATGGTAATTCAGAGAAGACTATTATAGAAGAACATGAGGGCAAGGAGAAGGACATGCTATATTGCACTGTGAGGTTTTCATTTATTACAGCAGTAGCTTCCTTGATCCTGACAAGGGTCTGGACAGCAGGGATTGCAGGGATCTGCCAGGAAAGAGATAATAGATTAGAACATGACAATAATAATATATGTATCATTATGCATCTACCATAACCTAATAATGTATCATGATTTCCATAAAACTTGTTGGCTTGTAGGATCAAACCATTAGTACATAGTACAGAATTGTCACATTGATTGTAGTGTCCTTTCTGTGGTCTGCATATTATGTTGGAAGAGAATCTGAGCAATCCATACATATTAAATTGTTGGAAAAAAATTGCATTACTTGTTGTTTATTCAAATTCCCGTTAGCATTGGTCTAATTGTGTGCGAACATACATACAGAAAGAGCTGTCAATCACTTATCAGCTGAGATTTTAATCAGCTAGAAGTTGCACGAAACCTGTTCTCTCAAAACTGCTCAATTATTACCCTACGTCATCCTGCCCGCACATACTTGTACTGTATACAGTTATGCAAACCAGAACAGTTTTCATATACTCCAATCTATTGTCTACATGGTTTGCAAATATAATTGTCCTATGCTTTAACATATGTTGGAAAATACAGCATTATGTATCAGTGTATGTAAGTCACATATAAACAGAGAGAAACTATAATGGAAAGGTTTGAACCTCTTCCATGTTTTTCCCCAGTTCTGATTTTAGCTTACCAATATTAATGCATAATACCAACTAAAATCCTGTTGATCCGCCCAATCTATAGCATGCCCTGTGTGACGGGGAACCATATAAACAATTATGTTGCAGTAGTAACGGAGGCCTAGGGGGAAGGTGCGTTGAGTGCTGCATTCATAGTGTCATCTACCTATCCATTTGTAGGCTTACACAGGCCATGGAAACCTTCACCACTGTGCTGTAATTGTTTATGTGCTCCTGCACCACATAATACAAGAGAAGCAAGACTTGTGAAGACATTGTTATAAAGCTTTTAAAGAGGTTGGTCACTTTCTATAAAAATTCCTAGAACCTGCTAACCTTGTGGCCTTGCTATGTCTTACCTGAGCTACCTGGTTCATTACCCCTCACTGCCCATGATTCCAGTCTGTAAACAGTCGATGCTGACAACTGGCACATCCATGGCAAGATGATAACTAGGCTTTAGCAAATCAAACTCTGGAACCTAGATCAAACCTTAACCAAACCCGACTCCGGATTGCTAATTTTAAATTTCTTTAAAGATGCAGAAATTAATACCAAATTCATTCACCGAAGTCTCGCATGACTCTGGGTGAAACTAATTTTGCCTCCGAGGAGGCAATGCATGTTAATGCTATAGAAATAAAGGTCAAATGAAGTGTTTGAAAGAATCAATTTTGGATCTATGATGTCAACACTAATGATGACGGTCACATGATTAACACATAGGGTCACCTGCCTATATATTTTTAGGATTGTGATAAAAGCATTCAGTTTAGGCACAGATATATGCAGTGACATTAGCACAGAACAGAATACGTCCAGGGCAGTGGTCTCTGTGGATGTGACCACCACCATCTTTATTACCTTTAATGCCATGGATGTGATGTGTGTCAGCATTCACCATTTCCAGAACAGATCTATGGGTAGCAGGGGACACTGGACTGGGGTTATCAGATAAGGCATGAGGAAGCTTAGGTTTTCCTAGCCTGGTGCCCACAAGATTAGACTGTTTTAAGCATTTTTTCATTCGTTTCAGTGCCACGGCAGCAGTGGTGAAGCGCCATACACTGCTGCGGCTATTCACTGATTGGTTACAGTGGTTAAAGTGGTTACACAGGTGTACAACACATCACCCCTCCAGGCAAATAATAATGAAAAAACTAAGTGGACCACTGGAGTGAGTGCAATACTGAGATGGCAGGCGGTTTATCAAGGAAAAAATGGTTCTTAATCTGTTATTTTATGGTACTTCCCCTCTGTTTTCTGTTTCAGAAATCCCCTTTAATCCATGCATTGATAACCATCAATCTGGGACCCTTTATCTAAATGTTTCAGTCTGTATGTGTACAATGTTTTTAACCAGATAACATATTACATTGCATGCTTAGTTCTGTTTCATCTTCTCTTTTGCAATTCCCAGTTACAATACAGCACTTAGGCTTCATTCCCACAGGAGGCAGAGCAATCGGGCAAACTGTTCCGGCAGACAAGGTCTCCAGATCCACCATAGCCGGATAGTGCAGAATGCCCGCCGGACCCCATAGATTATAATGGGCTCTAGTGGGAATCTGATCCCTCCCCAGCATTTAAACCAGGATTTCGCTGGAAAAAATGTAAAGCATGTAACTAACAGTTTTTGTCCGCCCAAATCCTGGCATAAATAGAGGGAAGCAGCGTCAACCCTGCTAGATCCCATTATAGTCAATGGGCTCCGACTCTTAAAGGGGTTGTCCGGGTTCAGAGCTGATGCTTTCCTTTGCACTGCACTAAATCACGCAGGGCAAAGGCATTTTTGGGAGTTCCTGGGATGAACCAGGCTCTCCATGGCTTCCAGGCAAAGGCTTCTGCCCAGCAGTGATCCCGGTGACATCACCGGCACTGATGGGTAGGCTTTAGAGCTGCCCTAGCCTGAAAAACAGCTAGGGCATTGCTAAAACCCGCCCATCAGAGCCAGTGACGTCACCAAATACCTAATACCGGTAATTACATTTATTATAACAGAAAAGTAAATGTCTAACCCTGGGTTCACACCTGAGCGTTGCGCAAACGCGCGTTTTACGCGCGTTTTTGTCGCGCGTTTTTATGCACGTTTTTTGTAATAGTAAACGCGCGTTTGACGCGCGTTTGTGTCATTGACTGCAGTGTCCTATGGCCACAAACGCGCGTCAAAACGCCCCAAAGAAGCTCAAGTACTTGTTTGAGCGTCGGGCGTTTTACAGCGCGTTCGTACGCGCTGTAAAACGCCCAGGTGTGAACCCTTCCCATAGGGAAGCATTGGTTTTCATGTCTTAAGCGTTTTACAGCGCGTGTGAACCCAGGGTTACAGTTTACAGATTTACAGCTTAAAGATTACCTTGCTTGTGGAAACGGTTTTGACCATGATGATTATGGTGAGAGCCATGATTCTGAATTCCAAATGTACATGCTAAAAATACACAGAATGGGATTAAATTCATATTTACTGATGTTATATTGTGCACAATTTTGTGTTACTTGTTTATACTGTGTATTAACACACCTATTTATAAACTGGTGGTAATATATCAGAAAGGATGTCCACATTTATACACCATTTTACAGTTCATACATGGACATAATCTAGATGGATGGTTAAGCAACATTGGAAACAGTCAACAAGCTGGTCATCAGGCATGGTTCTTACAAATTAGCCGAGCTCCTATAATATAGTGGTTGATTCCTACATCAGAATGCTAAATTTTATATGGTGTTTCATATCATTCAAATTACTAGAGAAAGAAATGTGCAACCATTGAGTAAACCAAGGAATTCTGGGAGAATGAACATCTAAATCCATCAGACCTGTGAATCCGGTTGTAAAAAGTCATATAGGTACTAATCAAAAAATTACATCTATTCAAGCTTTCATGTACTTTATATCCATGTAAAAACTATAAAATAGTGTTTGATAAAATTGATATTTGCTTTGGCCTTCATAGTAAAAACTTATGGTCTTGGCATGGATTTACACAGATAGGGACTTTTTGGCAGGGGTCTTTGCATGGATTCTGGCACTGGATCTTTTGGCCACATTTTCCTCCTTTGATTCCAGACATGATTGGTTCCTGGTTCAGTTGTTTTCTCTGGATCCAGAGATATTGAAGAGTAGAAGCTTTTTTTCCCCAATGATGTTTGATTTCAGACTACTCGGTTTATATAGTGGAGCTGTAATGAGGAAACATTCCTCGTATGGCTGGTCACAGCAACATTTACAGGGTGCTTACATATACACATGTCTGCAATAAAACTTAATTTTATATCACATGGAACATTCTTTTATTGATACATGAGCTAAATTATTAGTAATATCATGACTAGACATAAATAATTACAGATAAAATGTATCACATGCCTTACTTATTGCTTGTGCATGGAACAGAGGAGTTTGTCACACCTTGTGATAACAATTAATACGTGCAAACTAGAGAACAGCAAGTTTCTTGAAATTGGTTTCGGGTTCAATTTGTTGATTTTATTTCTTTTCATTTTTTTTTTTATAGATTTTTAGCTGAATTGTTTCTACACAAATCAAATTTGTACCAATTGATTATAACATTGGTATATGACACCCTGAGATCTCCTAGGACTTTGATGTTTATATATTTTCATTATCTTTTTTTTAAAAAAGATTTCACAATGTTTTGCTCTTTCTCACAGAGACAGACATATATAGCTAAATGCTCGTTTGACTCTGTTAACTTACAGTGTGTTTAAAAATATACTGCACCGTCACATGTGTTTTTTCATATTAGAAATATTTTTTTGAAATTTACCTTATATGGGGCAGATGGTGTTTAAACACACACAGTGTTATGCAGAAAAAAAGCATCACAGCGTCCTCAGGCAGAGAGTTCCATAGTCTCACTGCTCTTACCGTAAAGAATCCTCTTCTATGTTTGTGTACAAACCTTCTTTCCTCCAGACGCAGAGGATGTCCCCTCGTCACAGTCACAGTCCTAGGGATAAATGGATGATGGGAGAGATCTCTTTATTGACCCCTGAGATATTTATACATTGTTATTCGATCTGAATAACCGTAATTTTGATAATCTTTCAGGGTACTGTAGTTGCCCCATTCCAGTTTTTACTTTAGTTGCCCTCCTCTGAAGCCTCTCCAGCATTGCTACGTCTGCCTTGTTCACAGGAGCCCAGAACTATACACAGTATTCCATGTGTGGTCTGACCAGTGATTTGTAAAGTGGTAGGACTATGTTCTTATCACGGGCATCTATGCCCCTTTTGATGCAACCCATTTACTTATTGGCCTTGGCAGCAGCTGCCTGACACTGGTTTCTACAGTTTAGCTTGCCGTTCACTAAAATTCCTAGGTCCTTTTTAGTAGCGTGCCCAGGGTGTTTGGCACCCGGTGTGCGTCCTTACTCTGGCCCCCCTTCAATACTTGACCACATACCTCTTACATCCAGGGACATCTCCTGTCATGTAGACCTTCTATTTCCTCCTCTCCTCCTTTAGACCGCCATGACAAATTCTTTCAGTCGCATCTCGTCTCTATGGATTTTCTAATACAGACACGTTAGATTTCTCAATTTTCCGTCATCCTCCCCATCCTGGTGTCCCCACAGTGTCATCCTGCTGCCACCCCCAATACTTTGCCCGTTGTGCCCCCCAATGCCCCAGGTACTATACTGATGAAAAAGTAGTGACACCAGTAGACATAATTGGGGTCATTTATCAAACTGGTGTAAAGTAGAACTGGATTTCCAAAAGAGCTGTCAAATATGAAAAGTGAAATTTGATTGGTTGCTATGGGCAACTAAGCCAGTTCTACTTTACACCAGTTTGATAAATTACCCCAAATGTCTTATAGTGTTGACAGCAGTTATAATGTCCCCTAGAGCGCCCCCAGTAATAATAACACCCTATATTGTGCTCCAGGTAATAATCCCTGTATAGTGTCCGCAGAAAAAATAGAATTGCCCCTACAGTGCCTCCCCAATAGCAAGGCCCACCACACTACTCCCATATAGCAATTTCCTTCGCACTTCCCCATATAGTAATTTCCCCCACACTGCCCATAACAGTAATTTTCCCCACACTGCCCCATACAGAAATTTCCCCCACACTGCCCCATACAGTAATTTCCCCCACACTGCCCCATACAGTAATTTCCCCCACACTGCCCCATACAATAATTTCTCCCACACTGTCCCTATACAGTAATTTCCCCTCACACTGCCCCCCACACTGCCCCATACAGTAATTTGCCCCATACAGTAATTTGCCCCATACAGTAATTTCCCCCACACTGCTCCCATATAGTAATTTCCCCCACACTGCCCCATACAGTAATTTCCCCCACACTGTCCCTATACAGTAATTACCTCTAACACTGTCCCCCACAGTAATTTCCCCTACACTGTCCCATACAGTAATTTGACCCACACAGTAATTTCCCCCACACTGCCCCATGCAGTAATTTCCCCGACACTGCCCCTATACAGTAATTTTCCCTCACACTGTTCCCCAGAGCAATTTCCCCTCACACTGTCCCCCAAAGCAATTTCCCCCACACTGCCCCATACAGTAATTTCCCCCACACAGTAATTTCCCCCATACAGTAATTTCCCCCACACTGCCCCCATACAGTAATTTCCCCCACACTCCCCCATACAGTAATTTCCCCCACAGCAATTTCCCCCACAGCAATTTCCCCCACACTGCCCCCATACAGTAATTTCCCCCACACTGCCCCCATACAGTAATTTCCCCCACACTTCCCCCCACAGTAATTTCCCCCACACTGCCCCCATACAGTAATTTCCCCCACACTGACCCTATACAGTAATTTCCCCCACACTGCCCCCATACAGTAAATTCCCCCACACTGCCCCCATACAGTAATTTCCCCCACACAGTAATTTCACCCATACAGTAATTTCCCTCACACTGCCCCATACAGTAATTTCCCCCACACTGCCCCCATACAGTAATTTCCCCCACACGCCCCATACAGTAATTTCCCCCACACTGGCCCCTTACAGTAGTGTCCCCCCACACTGCCTCCTACACAGTAGTGTCCCCCACACTGCCCCCCACACAGTAGTGTCCCCCACACTGCCCCCCACACAGTAGTGTCCCCCATACTGCCCCCCACACAGTAGTGTTCCTCACACTGCCCCCACACAGTAGTGTCCCCCATACTGCCCCCCACACAGTAGTGTTCCTCACACTGCCCCCACACAGTACACACTGTAGTGTCTCCCACACTGCCCATATAGTAATTTTCCCTCACATAGTAATCCCTCCCATAATAATTTGCCCCCACACAGTATCCCACCATATTTATCCCCCATGTCCTCCTGTGTGCACCCCCCTCATGTCCCCCAAAGTTGGCACATAAAATAAAAAAATTCAAATAAAAAAAAACCTTAAAGCTAAATACTCACCTGACACAGGTGCACGCGATGACGTCATCATGCGCGCCTGCGCCGGGATTTTACTACCGTGTAATTCAAGAGAAGAAAGAATACCGAGATAATAGTCGCACATCTATAAAAGTATCACATTTATTAAGGACAACAGACACGACAGGAATGGAGTTTAAAACATTGTATACAATGAATCTGGGCCATGTGAACAAATCATGTAACATGCCCTGCCTGACTCACCACAACACCATGAGCAAACCCCCACACATACAAATGAGCAGAAAACAGCAGAGCGCGCATATTCACAAGGCACACTCTGCGTGCCAAATACCAGAAGTCATCCGGAGTTGTTAGAATTGGCACCAGCGCATGCAGAGAAGAGGCCCTGCGGACAGAGCGACATAGCAACAGGGTATAAACATAAAAGAACAGGAAGTGTGTAGAAGACAAGGAAGAAAAAATCATGTTACTAAGTCTAGCCTACATTGAATATATTTATGCATAATTATGCAGCAGTGGACCATAGTACTATTACTAACCTTAACTATTCAGTATATAGAGAGCTCCATAACTGGAAAAATAACCCCATAATAAGGCACCATCTATTCACATGCTAAGTCCAATGCTGCATATAAAGCTGAAAATGCAATAATTGAGAACTTTTAAATCAATGTCCCTTTACTATCCAACAAATATATATATATATATATATATATATATATATATATATATATACATAAACCCTGTTGAGTGAATTCTCCTTTGTCTTATTTATACTTTAAATTTCAATATAATTTAAATTTTATTTTTATTTTTATATTATATGATTTTCTATTTTGCATTGTTTTCATTATTTATTATTATTAATATTTTCTATTATATTTTTCATATTTTATATATATATAACAGATTTTATTTAAAAAAAATTAAATTTAATTGTTATTGTATACCTAATTTTTATATTAAATATTACATATACTATTGACATAGATTTATAGTTCTTATTATATTAGCACTATATTATATTCAATTTAAAATTTTGATTAGGATTTTAATAATTTTTTAAATTTTTGCAAAGATTTTTTATTGATATTCCTTGTCTTTTGCACACAAAAAAAAACTTGCTCAAACCCACAAAAAAAGGGGGGGGGGGGAGAAAAAGGAAAGAGGGGGGACAGAGGAGGGGAACCATATATGCCAGAAATTGGAATGATTACATATGTTGTACCGAATATTACAATTCAAGGCACTATTCTATGTCCATAACAAGAGCAACGAGTCCTACAAATTGCATCATCCTGAAGGAACCTCAGACAACGATCCAGAGACTTCTTTATGCTTCATTTTAGGCTGTTCCAGGTAGGAGACAGAGAAATATTATAAATTCCGGCTGACGCTGGAGTGAAGAAACGGTGATCAAACGAAAAGAGTGCACACTACATATACACATCTAGAGAAAAGAGAGAAAGAAAAAATATATTATAGTATGTGAATAAAGAATTACCCAGAGTAAAAACATGTAAATAAAAGTTCCTCATTAAGACCCCGGGATTCAGCTTTAAGTAGACATTGTGCCATGTGTATACCCCTGATATCATCCTGGATCTTTTCTAAACCCACCACCTCTAAACCATTATACTTACCAGCGTGATAATCCAAGAAGTGAGTGGCCACAGAAGTGAGAGGTTTCTCATTTTCAAACCTATCCCGGGCAGCCAAAGTAATGTTAGACATGCTGCTGGATTCTCTTCCGTAGTTCCTGTGAGGTCTGCCCCACATATACTTTTTTGCATGGACAGATAATGCCATATATGATATTTCTTGTGCGGCAGTGGATGTAATGTTTGAGACGTATGCATTGTTCATACTTAGTAAACATATCTTTGCCCAGCATAAAAGGGCAGACATTGTATTGACCACACGGGTATGTGCCCTTCAATCTGACCCCCCTCTCCAGACCCCGTGTGGGGCGCTGAAAGTGACTTTGTACAAGTTGGTCTTTGAGGGAACGTGCCTTGCGTGCAATCATTTTTGGTTTTTCATCTATGTAAGGTGCCAACTTTTGATCAGACATGAGCAAAAACCAATGATTTTCCAGGAACTTATAAAGTGCTGTCCACTGATTGTTGTAACGGGTGATAAGATGTATCTTGCCATCGCTAGTTTTGGATCTTGGGATAAACAAATTTGTTCGGTCGTAACTCTTAGCATCCTCATAGGCACGGGATATAATTTTCTTGGGGTAACCCCTGTCTTTAAAACGTGAAGACAGGTCTTCTGAGGCTGTCCTGAAGTCGGTCAAATGAGTACAGTTGCGTCATAGTCTAAGGAATTGACCTTTGGGCATTCCATTTCTCATAAGCGCCGGATGAAAACCCCATAATGCAACAAACTGTTAGTGGCAGTGCTCTTTTGAAAAAGGGAAGTGCTGATCCGTCCCTCTTCCCTATGTATTTTTAGGTCCAAAAAATCAACTGAGACCTCCGAGATGGTATACGTTAGATGAATATTAAAGTTATTCTCATTTAATGCATCAATGAATTTGATGCATGTCTCTCTTGAGCCCTGCCAAAAAACTAAATGTCATCAATATAGCGGAACCAGCCCACCACGCACTCATGGAAAAATGGCGACGGGTGAACGCACCCCCCCTCCCACCAACCCAGAAAAAGGTTGGCGTATGACGGTGCGCAATGCGCACCCATCGCCGTTCCGGACTCCTGCCTGTAAAAATTCTGATCAAAAACAAAATAATTATGATGCAAAACAAAATGCAGGAGACTCACCAAGAATGCGCGGTGGACTGGCTCTGCAGAGACCGACCTTTCCAGGAAATAGGAAACAGCCCCAATCCCGTCCTTATGCGCTATATTGGTGTACAGAGACTCAACGTCACAGGTCACAGGTCACCAATAATGCGTCCGGCGTGAAAGACACATTTTCCAACATCTCAATCAGGTGAAGGGAATCCCGAACATAGGAAGGCAGCTCCAGGACTAGAGGTTGAAGAAAGAAATCAATATAGGTACAGGCCTGCTCACACAGGCCCCCAATGCCGGCCACAATTGGTTGCCCTGGGGGATCCTGGAGATCCTTGTGGACCTTGGGGAGCAGGTAAAAAGTTGGAACAATCGGTTGACTCACCTCCAAGAATTGATGTTCCTTCTTGGTAATTACAAACATCTCCCGTGCTTTTCTTAATAACTGATCTAATTTCTTCTTAAAGACCATGGTTGGGTCAGAAGGCAGAGGTGTATAAAAAATTTGATTCTTAAGCTGTCGATTCGCTTCCCGCGTGTATAAATCAATATTCCATAGGACCACGTTGCCGCCCTTATCCGCTTCTTTGATGATAAAAGTGGTATTTGCTTGTAGTTTGCGTATGGTATCAGATTCCAAGTTATTCAAATTTCTACCATGTATGGAATCAGGTTTTAATTTATGTATTTCATAAACCACCGCTTGAAAGAAAAGCTGAATATTTGGGAATAGATTCAAGGAGGGAGTGAGAGAGGAGGGTCTGTTAAAAGTGAAACACCTCCTACCTGTGTCTGATTCGCTCTCCCGCAATAGGTCCATGAGATCCATGAATACACCGCGCTCATCATCGGCCAAATTATGTAGTATTGATGGTTGATTGTATAAGAGCTTGAAACAGAGTTGTCTGCAAAACAAATATGTATCTTTAACAAATTCAAATTTGTCCAAGGTCCGCATAGGGGAAAAGGAGAGGCCCTTTTCCAAAACCGACTTCTCAAGGGGGGTTAGGTTGTGCCCAGACAAGTTAATGACCTGAAGGGTATTAGCTTCCATACCATTTAGTATTGCTGTAGTCGTCTTTTCTGGAAGAGTGGATAGTTGCTGTTCATGTGATGTTGAGGTCCTCTTTTTCTTGGATTTGCGTAGTCCCCTACTTGACCTCTGTCGTCGCTGGTTTCTGATAAAAAATCCCCCTCACTTAAGCTCTGGTCACTAAACTCAGAATGACCCCCAGCATTTCTTGTTGATGGATTCGTGGCCTTATTTCTACCTGGACCCCACATATTCCCTGCATGTTTCCACTTAAACACCTGTTTATTTTCAAGGTCAGTTTTATCACGTTGGAATTTAGATTTCTTACCCAACATTATCTCTTTGTCATATTTGTCCAATGTTTCCCTTAGTCTAATGTTATAATTGTCAACTTTGGTTATGTCATGTACCACCAGCTTTGTCTCTAGCTCAACCAATCTCTGCTTTGTTTGACGCAACAAGTCCTTATCATGTTCAATAAGCATTCCTATAAGGATTTTGGAGCACTGGGATAAACCTTGCTCCCAAGTGTTCCTAAATTCAGGGGTAACTTCCCAAGCTGGGAATTTCTGCACTCGAAGGCCCCTGGGAATCAGGCCGTGTCTAATATATTCTTCTAAGCTCTTAACGTTCCACTAAACCCTAGATAAAAGTTTATGTGCCTCAGTCAGCTCAACTGTCAGAGCCCTAAAATCCCCACCATCCTCCAAGTCTCTGCCCTCCTGAAAAATTGTAGCCACCTGAGAGTTCCACACCGCCTCCCTCTCCTCCACATAAGCCGCCATATCAACAACAGATCATAAAAAATTATGAAAAAATATTTGGTAGGAGTGCCACACCCTTAAGAAAACAGTGTGAGAACACACTGCTGAAAAACAATTATATAATCCAAAGGAACGGGGGCACATCAAAATTAAAGTAAGAGTGCCGGCACACGGTATAAAACACACTATGTAATTCAAGAGAAGAAAGAATACCGAGATAATAGCCGCACATCTATAAAAGTATCAAATTTATTAAGGACAACAGACACCATAGGCTTCAGGCCAACTAGGCTTGAAACCTATGGTGGTGATTGGTGGCAGGGCAGGGAACTATGTGCTCCGCTAATGTGCCCCGCCGCAGTATGTGGGTGTCAGCACTTCAGCAATGAGCGCTTCCATCTGTATTGATGGAAGCGCTCATTGCTTCTGGGCCTGCTGACACCCCAGTGAGAGCAGGCACCCGGGGCGGACAGCCCTTCCCCCCCGGGCACGCCACTGGTCTTTTTCCATGTTAGTGTCACCCAGTGTTTTACCATTTAGTATATAGTGGTGACTTGTCCCTTCCCATGTGCATAACCTTACATTTATCAGTCATCAACCACTTCTCTCCAAGCCACCAATCTATACAGATCCCTCTGTAGCAGTATACTGTCCTCTTCCGTGTTAATTACTTTACATAGTTTAGTGTGATCTGCAAAAATGTATAATTTACTGTGCAAGCCTTCTACAAGATCATAAATAAATATATAGAAGAGAAAAGGGCCAAATACTGACCCCTGTGTTAGCCCCAGTAGTGACAGTGACCTAATATTTTAGAAAACCTTCAAACAGTTTACCCATGACAGATGTTAAACTTACAGGACTATAGTTTCCAGGCTCCGTGTGATACATTTTTGCATGAATATAATTAACACATGCAGCATGCAGGTAGCATGTCTTATTTCCTCAAAATGAACCATGGCTATGATGTTCCAGACATTTTTTATGACTACTTTACCTAGATTAAGCTGGCAGGGAGACAGCCAGAAAGATGTTTGCTGTACAGATGTAGCCAAGCTAAAATTGTCTTTGATAACACGTCACAGTGTTATTTTGTGACAAAAGCCATTGCAATCCATCAAAAAGGTCAATTAACATTTTCGTGTCAATGTTTACTTAACATTGTAAACATTGAGGTTATCTCAGCTACATCTGTACAAGGCTTTTAAGAAGACTTATCGCCTCTCCTGACATGCCTGTTTTAGTAACTACTTGCATTCCCCATGTGATAACAACTCGGGAGCATCTATTCTTATGTGTCTATATTGTGCCTTTCCTGTTATTTCTACTAGAAGTTATGAATGAATTATCAGAAGCTTGCTGTAAAGGTACATATTAGTGTAAACAGTTGGGTGGTTGTCCCTGTACAGTCTGACACCAGCAGCACGGATTGGACAGAGTCAGGCACACCTGCTAATGGTAACACCCAGCAGTGCCTTCACTGCAATGCTTTTGTAAAATTCTAGCAGAAATAATACAGGAATGGCACAGCTAAAAACTTTGAATTAGTTTGGTGGGAACATTTTTATGTAATTCGTAACCAATCTGATTTGTTCAGTATCTATTTGTTCATCTCTACTGCAAACAAATTTTAATACAATACATATAATACTAAAAATAATTTCAGCACCATGGATATAAAATATATATTAGATAAAAATCAGGCTCAAAGGACTTCAATTTATACCCCCAGCATAAAAATGAGACTAAAGTCTTTGGAAAGAGATCTCGTGTTGTCTTCTCACTGGATCTGATTTGACTATCCAGAAAGTCCGAGTGATAAATCGATAGAATTTCATTAAGAGCAAAAAAATGCTGATGTCTTCTCCTGTGGTTTCTGGTTGTTGCTTGTATGATTGATTGTTCCCCACTTTGGAAATGAGTAACTCGACCCAATACATATTTTAGGTGAAGTTAACAAAATACTGGAATCAATTTGGGTTCAGCATAAAAGACATTAAAATAAATTTGTAAGATCGGTTGTGGTGGATAAAGTGTATGAATTATCAATACAGGAACACAGCATTAACATAAAAAACACTTGTTGCATATTTTGTATTTTCTGATTGTTCTCAGTTTAGGGTGAGATCTAATGAATCTGGCCACATATACAGTAAATTGCATTATTTTTATGTATTTATGCATGCTAATTTAAATTGATCTACATTTATACTGTTTCAATTCTTCAACGTTCCTTCACAGGTTATTATCTCCCCTTCTTATGGGAAGTCAGCTTCCTTACAGATTCAATGCATTGTCTACTTAAAGATTGAGCAAAGCGGATGTCAATCTGTTAGAGATCTTGCAGAATGTTCATGAAATGCTCTTAAGGATCATAGAGAAAACTGTGTGGGTGTCCATTTACAGCTCCAAAGTTCTCTTACTGCTAGGGGGTCTGTATGTGATGCGGCCCAGTCACTAAACTTGGATTACTATTAACTTCTGGGCTGCACCTGATTCGCCAGGACTATGGGATGAACGATGTAATTTCACTCCTTTGCGTCCTGGAGCAGATGCTCATAAATCTGGCTAGACAGGGGACAGGAGACATGGTGCTTACATCTCACAGCCATGTAAGCCAGTCTAGGGGATACTTCTGTGTGGGGGAAATTACTGTGGGGGTCAGTATGTGCGAAATTACTGTATGGGGGCAGTGTGGGGGAAATTACTGTGTGGAGAAAATTACTGTATGGGGGCAGTGTGGGGGAAATTGCTGTGGCGGACAGTGTGAGGGCAAATTACTGTATAGGGGCAGTGTCGGGGAAATTACTGTATGGAGGCAGTGTGGGGGGAATTACTGTGTGGGTCAAATTACTGTATGGGACAGTGTGGGGGAAATTACTGTGGGGGGAAGTGTGAGAGGAAATTACTGTATAGGGACAGTGTGGCGGAAATTGCTGTATGGGGCAGTGTGGCGGAAATTGCTGTATGGGGCAGTGTGGGGGAAATTACTGTGTGGGGGAAATTACTGTATGGGGCAGTGTGGGGGAAATTACTGTATGGAGGCAGTGTGGGGGAAATTACTGTATGGGGGAAATTACTGTATGGGGCAGTGTGGGGGAAATTACTGTATAGGGCAGTGTGGGGGAATTTACTGTATGGGGCAGTGTGGGGGAAATTGCTGTATGGGGCAGTGTGGGGGAAATTACTGTAAGGGGGAAATTACTGTATGGGGCAGTGTGGGGGAAATTACTGTATAGGGCAGTGTGAGGGGCGTGGCTTGGCTGCCGAGTCTAATGGACGCTTAGCACAACAGCTCCTGCACCATAGCGACTTCAAGCAAGCAGAAAACCCGCAATTTCACCTGATTTTGCCCGGTAAACGGTTCGTCTGGACCTGTACACGATGGGGAAGAATAAAAGGCTACTCCCAAGGCTGCACAGTGAGAACTTAGAAAGATATTTTGAAAGAGGGAAAATCCAAGATGACGCCCGGAGCCCTGTAGATGATTAGGCTCCCGCTTCCCCTCCGATGAACGCTCCGTCTCCTTCTCAGACGGCAGATCATCTCCCCTCGACCTCTCCCCCTGCATTACCGGATCCCTTTCTCCTCAATACTCCTCAGTTTCCTGATACACCGGAGGATGTCAGAGCGGCGGGAACGGGTCACAGAGATGCGCAAGATGACGCAGCAGGCACCTCTAACTCTCCTTCATCAAGCCCTCAAAAGAGGAGACCGAGGATGGAGCTAACGGAGGACACTCAGGTTAGTCCAGTTACCTCTCCTCAGGAAACTGAACTTTTCACCAACTACCCGGTCTCTGACAAGCTAGTGTCAGAAGACTCTCTAAAACAAATGCTGCTAGCTTTAAAATCTGCAATGCAACAGGACCTAGCAGCTCTAATTGCCCCCATGTCTGCCACTCTACATAGCGTTGAACAGAGGGTGTCGCATATTGAGTCTAAAATGTCAGACTTTGCTTCATCCCAAAACGAAGTGATCGACGCACATAATGAAATGGCGGATGAAATGGAAAACATGAAATTGAAAATAGCTGACTTAGAGGATCGCTCGCGAAGGAATAACATCAAATTCCGCGGCATCCCAGAAGATATTTCTAACACTGAGCTGCCTGCATACATCCAAAAGCTTTTTGTGTCTCTTGTCCCCAAACTTTCTTCGCATGATTTAATTGTGGACCGTGCCCACAGAGTTCCAAAGCCGAAACACCTGGGCCCAGATGTACCGAGAGACGCTCTAGCACGCATCCACTTTTTCTCCACAAAAGAAGCGGTGATGTACGCTGCTCGGAAAATGGGTTCTCTCCCGGATCCTTATCAATCAGTCAGATTATATACTGACCTCTCAGCAGCAACCTTGAAATTACGCCGCGAGCTTCTACCTATCACTCTCTCCCTACGCAAACATGAAATTGTGTACAAATGGGGATATCCTATGAAGCTGCTTATCTCCAAAGATGGACGCTCCTATCTTGTTCGGTCCCTGGAGGAAGGGAAATCCCTACTAAAAGGTTGGCGTATTAATATCTCTGCCCCGGTTCACAATACTCCGTCTGTGTCTCAACATCAAAAGTGACTTGTGCAGTTGTCTTCTCAAGGACATTCCTGTTTGTATTTTACAAATTAGAACTGTTCCTTACTCCCTCAAGATGATGGTAATGCTGCTGATTCTTCGTGGGCAAGCCGCGAAGACCTCAAAGGAGAAGACACTGAGTCCTTGAATTGTTTGTTCTCTACCATGTGTTTTCCCTTGTTATATCTATTTCTCTCAGGTGACGCAACGCATCTTCAGTTGAATACGCACTTATACTTATCATAGGTGCAGTCTAAAATATGTTATCCTTTTCCGAAGGCTGAATAGATTTCTATTCTTGGCTTCAACATGGAACTTTTGCCCCTACTCGTAGACACGATGTTATGTCTACTTCAGTTTTTCTTATTATTTTATGGTAATTTTTTCAAAATATTGGTACTAATGCTTCACTCTGTGATGTTTCATAATTTACTTATGTCTCCTTCAGGTCTTTTTGAGCAGTGCGGTGGTCATCTTCAGCGTCATGGTTTAAAACCATGGGACTGACGATTTTTTCTCTCAACTCCAGGGGACTGAACTGTCCGCAGAAAAGGGCTTATCTTTGGAAAGAGGCGATGTCTGGTAAAGCTGACATACTGTGTATTCAGGAATCTCACCTGTTACAGAAGGATGCGTACAGGATTAGGCATCGCTTGTTTCCAACTATAATACATTCCCATAATACACAGAAAAACAGAGGAGTGTTTATTGCTATTAAGAACTCAGTGTCTTTTTCTTTATTGTCGCAGGTGGTAGATCCTTGGGGCAGATACGTTGTCTTGGTATGTGTGGTGAACAATATCAAATACACATTGGTGAACATTTACGCGCCAAATGAACGTCAGATTTCCTTCTTACACAAGGTTATGAAGAAAGTTCACAAAATTAAACAAGGTAAACTAATCGTCTGCGGAGATTTTAACTCAATTGTGGATCCCTGTCTTGACTCAACTAATCCCTCCAGACGCTCTCCTATAGGCTTAGCAGCTTTTCTTCATTCCGAAGGCCTTATAGACGTCTGGAGGGCTCAGCACAGCCAGGAAAGGGATTACACATTTTTATCCTCCTCACACCTCTCTTACTCTAGGATAGATATGTTTCTAGTAGACCAAACGACCCTATTCCACACCTTAAAATCATCCATTGGGGTCATTAAATGGTCTGACCATGCCCCTATTGTTCTCCAACTGGCGGAGCAATTCCAATCTTCCCCTCCCCCAGTGTGGAGGAATAATCCATTCCTTTTCTCCCATTCTAAACATAAGCTTGATATTACAAACTCCCTACAGGAATACTTCCACTTAAATGAGAACTCAGTTCCCGACTCTTACGTGGTCTGGCAGGCACACAAGGCATTTATCAGAGGAGTCTTGATAAAAATCAACCACATTGAAAAGAAAAAAAGGGAAAAAGAAGTATCAGATACTATAGCACGGATCTCGTCTCTAGAGTTTAGAAATAAGCAATTCCCAACTGCAGAGATTACCGCCGACTTGCGTGGTGAAAGGGACAAATTGATGTGTCTTCTTAATAATGACTTTGCTAAATCCCTCATGCGTTCTAAGGCCAGGTATTACACCCAGGGAAATAAAGCAGGGAAACTTCTAGCTTCAAAGCTTAAACACCAGCAAACAAAGTCCAGAATTCCCTTTCTCCTACACCCTACGACCAAATCAAAAATCATTGACCCAAGAGAAATAGCAGAACAGTTCCGCCTTTATTACAAAGACTTAAAGAAAGCTTGTCCCTCCCGACCGATTATGAATCATTGGTACGAGACTTTATAGACAAGGCCAATTTGCCCAAATTATCTCAATCTCACCTTTCACAACTAAACACTCCAATCACAGATTTTGAATTAAATAAGTTAATCTCCTCCCTCCCCTTGGGAAAGTCTCCAGGCCCTGACGGGTTATCGAACGAATATTATAAGCACTTTTACCCTACTCTAGCCCCCTTTCTTCTCAAGATGTTTCAGAAAACGATGTCTGGCTCCCCCTTTCCTTCAGACATGCTGATGGCGTTAATTGTCACTCTACCCAAACCTGGTAAATCTCCAGATTCACCTCAAAATTTTAGGCCAATATCCCTTCTAAATTCCGACATAAAAATCTTCGCTAAATTGATTGCATCAAGGCTTGCCTTAATTCTTCCCACACTGATAGGTGATGACCAATCAGGTTTTGTGAAAGGCAGACAGGCCTCTGACAACACCAGACGCCTATTCAATATTATCAATGTTGCGGAAACACGCAAATCTCCAATGGTTGTGGTCACCCTGGATGCAGAAAAGGCATTCGACCGCCTTCATTGGCATTATGCCTTTGCGGTTCTCGACTCCATGGGTTTTACCGGCCCTATTACTCATGCAATCCGCGGTTTATATTCTGATCCTTTAGCGAAGATTTTTGTTAATGGAGTTTTGTCACAAAGTTTTCATATTACCAATGGTTCCCGACAGGGATGCCCTCTTTCCCCCCTCTTATTTATCCTAGCCTTAGAGCCCCTGGCCCAGCATATTCGCCTTTCGTCTGACATACAAGGTGTGAGAATAGGCTCAAAGTCCCATGTAATATCACTATATGCTGATGATATCATTCTGACTTTAACGAATCCTACCCACTCCTTGAGTCACGCGTTCTCTACTATATCACACTATGGGGATCTATCATATTATAAAATTAATACCTTAAAATCTCAGGTACTCCCTATTAATATTCCACTCTCAGAACTGAGAATTCTAAAAAATATGTTCCCGCTGGATTGGCAATCTTCATATCCTCCTTACTTGGGTATAAAATTGTCTTACCCTTGTTCACTCGCATACCAACACAATTACGCTCCTCTACTCTTAACAATGACTAAAGATTTTACTTCAGTATGCAGGAGATCTCGTGGGTTGGCAGGATAGCGTCTTTCCAGATGATGACCTTACCTAAACTCATTTATATTTTTAGGGCGCTGCCTGTTCCGGTCCCTGATTCTTTTTTCAGAGACGCCCAAAAGATAATCAACAGCTATATCTGGAAATCTAGCCGTCCTAGAGTGGCCCAATCTATTATGTTCAGAAGAAGACAAGTGGGTGGCCTGGGCCTTCCTTCTATTAAGGATTATTATTTAGCTATCAATCTCTCTTTCACTAGAGAGTGGTGGAACCCGCTTACCACAAAACCATGGGTGGAGATGGAATCCATGCTTACCCCTAATGGATTGTTGAGAGATTTGCTCATTCTTTCTCTATTAAAACCAAAGCAGATAGAGCATCCCCTGATTGTGGTGAAGCAGGCTATTACGGTGTGGTCCAAATTTCATCTATCACAGGGCTTGCCCAACCACAACTTTCTTTCGCAGGTATCAATGAGTACCTTAAGTTTATGCATAAATGACATTGATTTGTCAACCTGGATTGGGGCTGGCGTTTTATCTGCTGCCCAATTGGTGGAGAATTTGGCAGTGATCCCCTTTGATAGATTGCGCCAATTGTATAGCCTGCCTTCCTCTCAATTTCTATCTTATATGAGATTGGAACACTGTCTTAGTAATTTCATTGCCTCCCCTCCCAAATCTCATACGGAAGTGATGAGGATCTATAGGTCTCCTTCCTTATTTAGGTATCATACTACTCATCATTTATATAATCTACTTAATGACAAGGCTAATTTGATCAAATCTCCTCCCTTACTGAAGTGGGAAAGAGAACTAAAATTATCCTTTCCAGAGGAGAAATGGGCTGCGGCAGTTAAATTTATTGGGTCTACGTTTAAATGTGTAACGCATTACGAAGCTGGGATTAAAACCCTTTTAAGGTGGTACTATACACCCCATCGCTTAAGCATCATTTATCCTGGCACCTTGGCCTGTTGTTGGCGTGAATGCGGTAATACCGGTTCTCTCCTTCACATACTCTGGGCGTGCCCGAAACTTACTTCCTTCTGGAGCTCGATGTTTGACTTGATAACCCAGATCACGGGTATACGGCGTTCCCCCTCCCCATCGTTAGCTCTTTTATTTCTCAATATAGAGGACTTACCGCTCGATGGTAGACGTTTGATAGGACATATCCTGCTCAGTGCTAAACTGGTTATCACCAGACATTGGAAAGAGGTCACTCCACCAGCAATCTCTGAAGTAATTCAGACTATAAATAATACATGTAGACTTGAGAGTCTATTGCCAGGCTCAATGATTAGCCTGACTGTGAAGGAAAAGACTTGGTCCCCCTGGAGGTTGAGCTCCTACTACACACCTTGAATTAAATATTATTCTTTTCTAGTCTGGCTGTCGCTCTGCTCATGAGACCCTAGAGGTTATGATATTAACTTTATTTTCGGATTTTTCTTTTCTTTGTGTGTTTATTCTTTATTTTTTGTTATAGTGAAGTACCCAGATCATAGTTCTTTTATTCTATTGAGCCATGCTTCCTGACATTTGGCTCCTGATTGTTACTGACTTCGGTCATTATTGTGAGGCAATTAGAGGGTATGTGCCTCCCCCTCAACTGTATTGTACTACAATGTTTTCGATATCAGTCCGACTGTTCTTTGTACCAAAATAATTTTGCATAATGTACAACGTCTATATACATATGCTTTGCAAAATTAATAAAAACGATTAATCATATAGGGCAGTGTGGGGGAAATTACTGTGTGGGGCAGTGTGCGGTAAATTACTGTATGGGGGTAGTGTCAGGCAGCTGCTGCCAAGGTCAAAAAGATAATGGGTTGCATCAAAAGGGGCCTAGATGCCGTGAGGAGAACATAGTCCTACCACTTTACAAATCACTGGTCAGACCACACATGGAGTACTGTGTATAGTTCTGGGCTCCTGTGAACAAGGCAGACGTAACAGAGATGGAGAGGCTTCAGAGGAGGGCAACTAAAGTAATAACTGGAATGGGGCAACTACAGTACCCTGAAAGATTATCAAAATTAGGGTTATTCACTTTAGAAAAAAGACGACTGAGGGGAGATATAATTATTATGTATAAACATATCAGGGGTCAGTCCAGAGATCTCTCCCATCTTCCATTTATCCCCAGGACTGTGACTGTGATGAGGGGACATCCTCTGCGTCTGGAGGAAAGAAGGTTTGTACACAAACATAGAAGAGGATTCTTTACGGTAAGAGCAGTGAGACTATGGAACTCTCTGCCTGAGGAGGTAGTGATGCTTTTTTCTGCATAACACTGTGTGTGTTTAAACACCATCTGCCCCTTATAAGGTACATTTAAAAAAAATATATTCCTAATATGAAAAAACACATGTGACAGTGCAGTATATTTTTAAACACACTGTTAGTTAACAGAGTCAAACGAGCATTTAGCTATATATGTCTGTCTCTGTGAGAAAGAGCAAAACATTGTGAAATCTTTTTAAAAAAAAGATAATGAAAATATATAAACATCAAAGTCCTAGGAGATCTCAGGGTGTCATATACCAATTTCATAAGCAATTGAAACATATTTGATTTGTGTAGAAACAATTCAGCTAAAAATAAATAAAAAATCAACAAATTGAACTCGAAACCAATTTCAAGAAACTTGCTGATCTCTAGTTTGCACGTATTAATTGTTATCACAAGGTGTGACAAACTCCTCTGTTCCATGCACGTGCAATAAGTAAGGCATGTGATACATTTTATCTGTAATTATTTATGTCTAGTCATGATATTACTAATAATTTAGCTCATGTATCAATAAAAGAATGTTCCATGTGATATGAAATTAAGTTTTATTGCAGACATGTGTATATGTAAGCACCCTGTAAATGTTGCTGTGACCAGCCATACGAGGAATGTTTCCTAATTCCAGCTCCACTATATAAACCGAGCAGTCTGAAATCAAACATCATTGGGGAAAAAAAGCTTCTACTCTTCAATATCTCTGGATCCAGAGAAAACAACTGAACCAGGAACCAATCATGTCTGGAATCAAAGGAGGAAAATGTGGCCAAAAGATCCAGTGCCAGAATCCATGCAAAGACCCCTGCCAAAAAGTCCCTCTCTGTGTAAATCCATGCCAAGATCGTAAGTTTTTACTATGAAAGCCAAAGCAAATATCAATTTTATCAAACACTATTTTATAGTTTTTACATGGATATAAAGTACATGAAAGCTTGAATAGATGTAATTTTTTGATTAGTACCCATATGACTTTTTACAACCGGATTCACAGGTCTGATGTATTTAGATGTTCATTCTTCCAGAATTCCTTGGTTTACTCAATGGTTGCACATTTCTTTCTCTAGTAATTTGAATGATATGAAACACCATATAAAATTTAGCATTCTGATGTAGGAATCAACCACTATATTATAGGAGCTAAGCTGATTTGTAAGAACCATGCCTGATGACCAGCTTGTTGACTGTTTCCAATGTTGCTTAACCATCCATATAGATTATGTCCATGTATAAACTGTAAAATGGTGTATAAATGTGGACATGCTTTCTGATATATTACCACCAGTTTATAAATAGGTCTGTTAATAGACAGTATAAACAAGTAACACAAAATTGTGCACAATATAACATCAGTAAATATGAATTTAATCCCATTCTGTGTATTTTTAGCATGTACATTTGGAATTCAGAATCATGGCTCTCACCATAATCATCATGGTCATCACCATTCCCACAAGCAAGGTAATCTTACATCACAGCAGTAAACATAATAAATGTAAACTGAAAGACGTTTACTTTAATGTTATAGTAAATGTAATTACCGGTATTTCATTGTATGTTTCTCATAATATTACAAGCATTCAAATAGAACTGAATATTTTGCTTCATTAGCAAAGTGAGTAATATCTGTTTAGGCCAGTGATAGGCAAACTGCGGCTCTCAAGCTGTTGCAAAATTACAACTCCCACCATGCCCTGCTGTAGGCTGAAAGCTGTAGGCAGTCTTTGCATGCTGGGAGTTGTAGTTCTGCAACAGCTGGAGAGCCGCAGTCTGCCTATCGCTGGTTTAGGCTATTTTCACACAAGCGGCAGAGCAATCTGACAGCCTGCCGGAGTTCTTCGGGTCCAGCCTGGGTGGATACTGCTGTTAAAGGGGTTGTCCGGGTTCAGAGCTGAACCCGAACATACCCATAATTTCACCCAGGCATCCCCCCTGATGTTAGCATCGGAGCATGTCATGCTCAGATGCGCTCCCTTGCCCTGCTCAGGATCGCGCACAGCAAGGGCTCTTTTATTTACTTACAATAAGACACTGCCGGGCGAAAGCTTCTGCCCAGCAGTGAGCCTGGTGACGTTACCGGCTCTGATGGGCGGGCTTTAGCGTTGCCCTAGCCGTTTTACAGGCTAGGGCAGCTCTAAAGCCTACCCATCAGTGTAGGTAACGTCACCAGGCTCACTGCTGGGCGGAAGCCTTCGCTTGGCAGCCCCATTGAGAGCCCGGTTCACCACAGGAACACCAAAAAATGCCTTTGCCCTGCGCGATTTAGCGCAGTGCAAAGGAGAGCATCGGAGAATGAACGGCTCCGATGCTCAAGTCAGGGAGCCTGCCTGGGTGAAAATGGGAATATGTCTGTGTTCAGCTCGAAACCCGGACAACCCCTTTAAGAGTCGGAGCCCATTGACTATAATGGGATCTAGCAGGGTTGGGGCTGCTTCCCTCTATTTATGCCAGGATTTGAGCAGACAAGTTAGTTACATGCTTTAAATTTTTTCTAGCGAAATCCTGGCATAATTGCTGGGGAGGGATCAGATTCCCACTAGAGCCCACTATAGTCTATGGTTCCGGTGGGCATTCTGCACTATCTTGCAATGGTGGATCCAGAGACCTTGTCTACAGAAACAGTGTGCAAGATTTCTCTGCCTCCTGTGTGAATGAAGCCTAAGTGCTGTATTGTAACTGGGAATTGCAAAAGAGAAAATGAAACAGAACTAAGCATGCAATGTAATATGTTATCTGGTCAAAATCATTGTACACATACAGACTGAAACATTTAGATAAAGGGTCCCAGATTGATGGGTATCTATACATGCAGGGGCGTAGATATAGGGGGTGCAGAGGTAGCAGTCGCTACCGGGCCTAGGAGCCTAAGGGGGCCCAAAGACCCTTCTGGTACATAAGAAGACACCGGTATTATATAAAGTGCATGTTGGTCAATTTACACCTCTGGCTGGGAAGGGAAGGGGTCAGGTTGAGAATTTGGCATGGGGCGGAGGTGCCGTTTCAGTTTTTGCCTATGTGCTTCCCTGCCTCTAAAGAAAGGGGGGCCCAAGCTAAATTCTTTCACCAGGGCACATGAGCCTTTAGCTACACCCCTGTATGCATGGATTAAAGGGGTTTTTTGAAACAGAAAACAGAGGGGAAGTACCATAAAATAACAGATTAAGAACCATTATTTCCTTGATAAACCGCCTGCCATCTCAGTATTGCACTCACTCCAATGGTTCTTTTTTATTATTATTTGCCTGGAGGGGTGATGTGTTGTACACCTGTGTAACCACTTTAACCACTGCAACCAATCAGTGAATAGCCGCAGCAGTGTATGGCGCTTCACCACTGCTGCCGTGGCACTGAAACAAATGAAAAAAATGCTTATAACAGTCTAATCTTGTGGGCACCAGGCTAGGAAAACCTAAGCTTCCTCATGCCTTATCTGATAACTCCAGTTCAGTGTCCCCTGCTGCCCATAGATCTGTTCTGGAAATGGTGAATGCTGACAGACGTCACATCCATGGCATTAAAGGTAATAAAGATGGTGGTGGTCACATTCACAGAGACCACTGCCCTGGACGTATCCTGCTGAATGCTTTTAGCACAATCCTAAAAATATATAGTTAGGTGACGCTATGTGTTAATCATGGGTCTGTCATCATTAGTGTTGACATCATAGATCCAAAATCGATTATTTCAAACACTTTGTTTGACCTTTATTTCTATAGCATTAACATGCATTGCCTCCTTGGAGGCAAAATTAGTTTCACCCAGAGTCATGCGAGATTTCGGTGAATGAATTTGGTATTAATTTCTGCATCTTTAAAGAAATTTAAAATTAGCCATCCGGAGTCGGGTTTGGTCAAGGTTTGATCTAGGTTCCAGAGCCTAGTTATCATCTTGATCGCCATGGATGTGCCAGTTGTCAGCATCGACTGTTTACAGACTGGAATCATGGGCAGTGAGGGGTAATGAACCAGGTAGCTCAGGTAAGACATAGCAAGGCCACAAGGTTAGCAGGTTCTAGGAATTTTTATAGAAAGTGACCAGCCTCTTTAAAAGCTTTATAACAATGTCTTCACAAGTTGTGCTTCTCTTGTATCATGTGGTGCAGGAGCACATAAACAATTACAGCACAGTGGTGAAGGTTTCCATGGCCTGTGTAAGCCTACAAATGGATAGGCCGATGACACTATGAATGCAGCACTCAACGCCCCTTCCCCCTACGCCTCCGTTACTACTGCAACATAATTACTTATATGGTTCCCCGTCACACAGGGTATAGATTAGGGGATTACCAGGAATTTAGTTGGTATTTTGCATTAATATTGGTAAGCTAAAATCAGAACTGGGTAAAAACACGGAAGGGGTTCAAACCTTTCCATGATAGTTTTTCTCTGTTTATATGTGACTTACATACACTGATACATAATGCTGTATTTTCCAACATATGTTAAAGCATATGAAAAAAAAAGGCTTCTACATATTCAAATATTAGTTCACCAAAAAGTTATAACAAAAATGGCTGAAGGTTGAAATGGTGATCTTATTAAATGTAACTTTTAATTGATATCAGGATAGAAAGAAAGTCCCTAAATATAAACAAAATAACAAATACGTGCAAATTTACACATGAAAAAATGGTACGCGGCGGCACCTGAGAGTAGAACCGATTGTCCTACCGTAACTTAGGTGTCATCCGGTCGTTGTGCATATTCAGAAGGTGTTCGTCGTACTGAAAAGAAATTCTTAGTGGTAGGCACCGGACATGGATGACAGAGGGCTCTAAGTCCCTATTTCACCCTAGGATAGGGATACTGGTTTGTCCCTGTACTCCTAACTACGGAGCACTCGTCCTAAAAAAAACGACCTTATCCTTACACTACTTGGCCCTGTTGTGCCCTATTGCAGCTAATCCCTACATGCATGTTTCATGTAATAATCATCAGGGGAACTGTTGCGCAGTCGAGCAGGGCATGTATTACCTAGAATATTACTCCAAGTTGATTCTAACATTCTCACTGGAGATATTCAAGTATAACAGAGTGAGTGGAGGACACTTACAAATAATGAGCCCCTGGTGTGGGATCCATTGTATATCAGGGCTGAAACAGGCCTAAAGTGATGGGGCCATATATCAAGACAGTGAGGTCTGCTGATGTGCAGCTCCCTGTAACCTCAGGACATACCGTGGCGCTGTTCTACAGGGAGCTGCACATCAGCAGACCTGCACTAGGGCACAACAGGGCCAAGTAGTGTAAGGGTAAGGTTCCGGACAGGGTCGTTCTTTTTAGGATGACTGCTCCGTGTTTGGAGACCAGGGACAAACCAGTATCCCTATCCTAGGGTGAAATAGGGACTTAGAGCCCTCTGTCATCCATGTCCAATGCCTACCACTAAGAATTTCTTTTCAGTACGACGAACACCTTCTGAATATCCACAACGACCGGATGACACCTGGGTTACGGTAGGACAACCGGTTATACTCTCAGGTGCCGCCGCGTACCATTTTTTCATGTGTAATTTTTCACTTATTTGTTATTTTGTTTATATTTAGGGACTTTTTTCTATCCTGATAAAAATTAAAAGTTACATTTTAATAAGATCACCATTTCAACCTTCAGCCATTTATGTTAACGCATATGACAATTATATTTGCAAATCATGTAGACGATAGATTGTAGTATATAAAAACTGTTCTGGTTTGCGTAGCTATATACAGTACATGTTGAAGATCATATCCTACAGTATGTGCGGGCAGGATCATGTAGGGCAGTGATGTCGAACCTTTTAGAGGCCGAGTGCCCAAACTGCAACCCAAAACCTACTTATTTATCGTAAAGTGCCAACACGGCAATTTAACCCGAACACTATAGTTCAGTATAGTATATATACCATGTACTTTATCATTTAGCTATTAAAGCCTGCCTACATTTAGTGCCCTGCCTGTGCTGTTCATAGTGCGCCCTGCGCTGATGAATGGCAGGAAAAGTCTAAGGCATATTGGTACACCATAGACTTTTTTCACAGTGTGGGTGCCCACAGAGAGGGCTCTGAGTGCCGCCTCTGGCACCCGTGCCATAGGTTCGCCATCACTGATGTAGTGTAATAATTGAGCACATATTTAGCACAACTTGTAACTGATTAAAATTTCTGCTGATTTTGAAACTTTGAGTTCAGTGGTCGGTCTCAGCTATTTCTGTATGTATGTTCGCGCACAATTAGACCAATGCTAACAGGAATTTGAATAAACAACAAGTAATGCAATTTTTTCCAACAATTTAGTATGTATGAATTGCTCAGATTCTCTTCCACCATAGTATGCAGAGCACAGAAAGGACACTACAATCAATGTGACAATTCTGTGCTGTGTACTAATGGTTTGATCATACAAGCCAACAAGTTTTATGGAAATCATGATACATGATTAGGTTATGGTAGATGCATAATGATACATATATTATTATTGTCATGTTCTAATCTATTATCTCTTTCCTGGCAGATCCCTGCAATCCCTGCTGTCCAGACCCTTGTCAGGATCAAGGAAGCTACTGCTGTAATAAATGAAAACCTCACAGTGCAATATAGCATGTCCTTCTCCTTGCCCTCATGTTCTTCTATAATAGTCTTCTTTGGTTTACCATCCTTAAATCCAGTCTCTGCTCTCTGTAATACAGTCTGCTACTGAATAAAACATTTATTTTCAGCTGAAACATTTGTTTTATTTGGGTACAAGATCATCCTCAACCAACACAGATTTGATCTATATTTCTCAGAGAGACATTAAAAGTTTCTTCTTACAGCTGTTTCACAAAAGGTTGTTTATGGAACTCCATGTGCTTCTGATACCATAGGTGGCATACAGTTTCATTTTATTTTCTTAGATTCATACTGAATCAATAACAGACTAGGGATGAGCGAACTCGAACTGTATAGTTCGGGTTCGTACCGAATTTTGGGGTGTCCGTGACACGGACCCGAACCCGGACATTTTCGTAAAAGTCCGGGTTCGGGTTCGGTGTTCGTCGCTTTCTTGGCGCTTTTGTGACGCTTTCTTGGCGCTTTTTAAAAGGCTGCAAAGCAGCCAATCAACAAGCGTCATACTACTTGCCCCAAGAGGCCATCACAGCCATGCCTACTATTGGCATGGCTGTGATTGGCCAGAGCACCATGTGACCCAGCCTCTATTTAAGCTGGAGTCACATAGCGCCGCCCGTCACTCTGCTCTGATTAGCGTAGGGAGAGGTTGCGGCTGCGACAGTAGGGCGAGATTAGGCAGATTAACTCCTCCAAAGGACTTGATTAACTGATCGATCTGCAGCTGTGGATCATTGAGCTGCTGATCCTCAATTGCTCACTGTTTTTAGGCTGCACAGACCGTTTGTCAGTCTCATTTTTCTGGGGTGATCGGCGGCCATTTTGTGTCTTGTGGTGCGCCAGCACAAGCTGCGACCAAGTGCATTTAACCCTCAATGGTGTGGTTGTTTTTTGGCTAAAGCCTACATCAGGGTGAAGCTGTCACACCAAGTGCATTTAACCAGCAATAGTCTGTTCATTTTTTGGCCATATACAAAATCAGGGGCAAGCTGCGCCTGTCACCAAGTGCATTTAACCCTCAATGGTGTGGTTGTTTTTTGGCTAAAGCCTACATCAGGGTGAAGCTGTCACACCAAGTGCATTTAACCAGCAATAGTCTGTTTATTTTTTGGCCATATCCCAGTCTAATTCTGTCACTAAATCCATACCGGTCACCCAGCGCCTAAATACTAGGCCTCAAATTTATATCCAGCTAAATCTGTCCCTAGTGCTGTAGCTGGGCGAGTTATTTAGTGTCCGTTCAAGCACATTTCTTGTTCTGGGTTGAAATACAATTCCCAATTTAGCAATTTCATAATTTAGTGGTTCCTGCTATGACAGAGCTATTTGAAATCTATCCCAAAAAGGGTATATAATATTGAAGGTGCACATTGGGTCATTCAGAATAACTTCACACACACCCGCTACTGTGTATTTCCAAGTCTAATTCTGTCACTAAACCCATACCTGTCACCCAGCGCCTAAATACTAGGCCTCAAATTTAAATCCCTCTAAATCTCTCGTTACCGCTGTACTGTTGTTGCTGGGCAAGATATTTAGTGTCCGTCAAAGCACATTTTTTGTTCTGGGTTGAAGTACAATTCCCAATTTAGCAATTTCATAATTTAGTGGTTCCTGCTATATCAGAGCTATTTGGAATCTATCCCTAAAAGGGTATATAATATTGAAGGTGCACATTGGGTCATTCAGAATAACTTCACACACACCCGCTACTGTGTATTTCCAAGTCTAATTCTGTCACTAAACCCATACCTGTCACCCAGCGCCTAAATACTAGGCCTCAAATTTAAATCCCTCTAAATCTCTCGTTACTGCTGTACTGTTGTTGCTGGGCAAGATATTTAGTGTCCGTCAAAGCACATTTTTTGTTCTGGGTTGAAGTACAATTCCCAATTTAGCAATTTCATAATTTAGTGGTTCCTGCTATATCAGAGCTATTTGGAATCTATCCCTAAAAGGGTATATAATATTGAAGGTGCACATTGGGTCATTCAGAATAACTTCACACACACCCGCTACTGTGTATTTCCAAGTCTAATTCTGTCACTAAACCCATACCTGTCACCCAGCGCCTAAATACTAGGCCTCAAATTTAAATCCCTCTAAATCTCTCGTTACCGCTGTACTGTTGTTGCTGGGCAAGATATTTAGTGTCCGTCAAAGCACATTTTTTGTTCTGGGTTGAAGTACAATTCCCAATTTAGCAATTTCATAATTTAGTGGTTTCTGCTATATCAGAGCTATTTGAAATCTATCCCTAAAAGGGTATATAATATTGAAGGTGCACATAGGGTCATTCAGAATAACTTCACACACACGCTTCTGTGCATTTCCAAGTCTAATTCTGTCACTAAATCCATACCGGTGACCCAGCGCCTAAATACTAGGCCTCAAATTTATATCCCGCTAAATCTCTCGTTACCGCTGTACTGTTGTTGCTGGGCAAGATATTTAGTGTCCGTCAAAGCACATTTTTTGTTCTGGGTTGAAGTACAATTCCCAATTTAGCAATTTCATAATTTAGTGGTTCCTGCTATATCAGAGCTATTTGAAATCTATCCCAAAAAGGGTATATAATATTGAAGGTGCACATTGGGTCATTCAGAATAACTTCACACACACCCGCTACTGTGTATTTCCAAGTCTAATTCTGTCACTAAACCCATACCTGTCACCCAGCGCCTAAATACTAGGCCTCAAATTTAAATCCCTCTAAATCTCTCGTTACCGCTGTACTGTTGTTGCTGGGCAAGATATTTAGTGTCCGTCAAAGCACATTTTTTGTTCTGGGTTGAAGTACAATTCCCAATTTAGCAATTTCATAATTTAGTGGTTTCTGCTATATCAGAGCTATTTGAAATCTATCCCTAAAAGGGTATATAATATTGAAGGTGCACATTGGGTCATTCAGAATAACTTCACACACACGCTTCTGTGCATTTCCAAGTCTAATTCTGTCACTAAATCCATACCGGTGACCCAGCGCCTAAATACTAGGCCTCAAATTTAAATCCCTCTAAATCTCTCGTTACCCACCGCTGTACTGTTGTTGCTGGGCAAGATATTTAGTGTCCGTCAAAGCACATTTTTTGTTCTGGGTTGAAGTACAATTCCCAATTTAGCAATTTCATAATTTAGTGGTTTCTGCTATATCAGAGCTATTTGAAATCTATCCCTAAAAGGGTATATAATATTGAAGGTGCACATAGGGTCATTCAGAATAACTTCACACACACCCGCTACTGTGTATTTCCAAGTCTAATTCTGTCACTAAACCCATACCTGTCACCCAGCGCCTAAATCCTAGGCCTCAAATTTAAATCCCTCTAAATCTCTCGTTACCCACCGCTGTACTGTTGTTGCTGGGCAAGATATTTAGTGTCCGTCAAAGCACATTTTTTGTTCTGGGTTGAAGTACAATTCCCAATTTAGCAATTTCATAATTAAGTGGTTTCTGCTATATCAGAGCTATTTGAAATCTATCCCTAAAAGGGTATATAATATTGAAGGTGCACATAGGGTCATTCAGAATAACTTCACACACACGCTTCTGTGCATTTCCAAGTCTAATTCTGTCACTAAATCCATACCGGTGACCCAGCGCCTAAATACTAGGCCTCAAATTTATATCCCGCTAAATCTCTCGTTACCGCTGTACTGTTGTTGCTGGGCAAGATATTTAGTGTCCGTCAAAGCACATTTTTTGTTCTGGGTTGAAGTACAATTCCCAATTTAGCAATTTCATAATTTAGTGGTTCCTGCTATATCAGAGCTATTTGAAATCTATCCCAAAAAGGGTATATAATATTGAAGGTGCACATTGGGTCATTCAGAATAACTTCACACACACCCGCTACTGTGTATTTCCAAGTCTAATTCTGTCACTAAACCCATACCTGTCACCCAGCGCCTAAATACTAGGCCTCAAATTTAAATCCCTCTAAATCTCTCGTTACCCACCGCTGTACTGTTGTTGCTGGGCAAGATATTTAGTGTCCGTCAAAGCACATTTTTTGTTCTGGGTTGAAGTACAATTCCCAATTTAGCAATTTCATAATTTAGTGGTTTCTGCTATATCAGAGCTATTTGAAATATATCCCTAAAAGGGTATATAATATTGAAGGTGCACATAGGGTCATTCAGAATAACTTCACACACACGCTTCTGTGCATTTCCAAGTCTAATTCTGTCACTAAATCCATACCGGTGACCCAGCGCCTAAATACTAGGCCTCAAATTTAAATCCCTCTAAATCTCTCGTTACCCACCGCTGTACTGTTGTTGCTGGGCAAGATATTTAGTGTCCGTCAAAGCACATTTTTTGTTCTGGGTTGAAGTACAATTCCCAATTTAGCAATTTCATAATTTAGTGGTTTCTGCTATATCAGAGCTATTTGAAATCTATCCCTAAAAGGGTATATAATATTGAAGGTGCACATAGGGTCATTCAGAATAACTTCACACACACGCTTCTGTGCATTTCCAAGTCTAATTCTGTCACTAAATCCATACCGGTGACCCAGCGCCTAAATACTAGGCCTCAAATTTATATCCCTCTAAATCTCTCGTTACCGCTGTACTGTTGTTGCTGGGCAAGATATTTAGTGTCCGTCAAAGCACATTTTTTGTTCTGGGTTGAAGTACAATTCCCAATTTAGCAATTTCATAATTTAGTGGTTCCTGCTATATCAGAGCTATTTGAAATCTATCCCAAAAAGGGTATATAATATTGAAGGTGCACATTGGGTCATTCAGAATAACTTCACACACACCCGCTACTGTGTATTTCCAAGTCTAATTCTGTCACTAAACCCATACCTGTCACCCAGCGCCTAAATACTAGGCCTCAAATTTAAATCCCTCTAAATCTCTCGTTACCGCTGTCCTGTTGTAGCTGGGAAAGTTATTTAGTGCCCGTCAAAGCACATTTTTTGTTCTGGGTTGAAGTACAATTCCCAATTTAGCAATTTCATAATTTAGTGGTTCCTGCTATATCAGAGCTATTTGAAATCTATCCCAAAAAGGGTATATAATATTCAAGGTGCACATTGGGTCATTCAGAATAACTTCACACACACGCTTCTGTGCATTTCCAAGTCTAATTCTGTCACTAAATCCATACCGGTCACCCAGCGCCTAAATACTAGGCCTCAAATTTATATCCCGCTGAATTTGAATACAATACATTGGGCCAAATAATATATTTGTTGTTGTGGTGAACCATAACAATGAGAAAAACATCTAGTAAGGGACGCGGACGTGGACATGGTCGTGGTGGTGTTAGTGGACCCTCTGGTGCTGGGAGAGGACGTGGCCGTTCTGCCACATCCACACGTCCTAGTGTACCAACTACCTCAGGTCCCAGTAGCCGCCAGAATTTACAGCGATATATGGTGGGGCCCAATGCCGTTCTAAGGATGGTAAGGCCTGAGCAGGTACAGGCATTAGTCAATTGGGTGGCCGACAGTGGATCCAGCACGTTCACATTATCTCCCACCCAGTCTTCTGCAGAAAGCGCACAGATGGCGCCTGAAAACCAACCCCATCAGTCTGTCACATCACCCCCATGCATACCAGGGAAACTGTCTCAGCCTCAAGTTATGCAGCAGTCTCTTATGCTGTTTGAAGACTCCGCTGGCAGGGTTTCCCAAGGGCATCCACCTAGCCCTTCCCCAGCGGTGAAAGACATAGAATGCACTGACGCACAACCACTTATGTTTCCTGATGATGAGGACATGGGAATACCACCTCAGCATGTCTCTGATGATGACGAAACACAGGTGCCAACTGCTGCGTCTTTCTGCAGTGTGCAGACTGAACAGGAGGTCAGGGATCAAGACTGGGTGGAAGACGATGCAGGGGACGATGAGGTCCTAGACCCCACATGGAATGAAGGTCGTGCCACTGACTTTCACAGTTCGGAGGAAGAGGCAGTGGTGAGACCGAGCCAACAGCGTAGCAAAAGAGGGAGCAGTGGGCAAAAGCAGAACACCCGCCGCCAAGAGACTCCGCCTGCTACTGACCGCCGCCATCTGGGACCGAGCACCCCAAAGGCAGCTTCAAGGAGTTCCCTGGCATGGCACTTCTTCAAACAATGTGCTGACGACAAGACCCGAGTGGTTTGCACGCTGTGCCATCAGAGCCTGAAGCGAGGCATTAACGTTCTGAACCTGAGCACAACCTGCATGACCAGGCACCTGCATGCAAAGCATGAACTGCAGTGGAGTAAACACCTTAAAACCAAGGAAGTCACTCAGGCTCCCCCTGCTACCTCTTCTGCTGCTGCCGCCTCGGCCTATTCTGCTGCTGCCGCCTCGGCCTCTTCCTCCGCCTCTGGAGGAACGTTGGCACCTGCCGCCCAGCAAACAGGGGATGTACCACCAACACCACCACCACCACCTCCGTCACCAAGCGTCTCAACCATGTCACACGCCAGCGTTCAGCTCTCCATCTCACAAACATTTGATAGAAAGCGTAAATTCCCACCTAGCCACCCTCGATCCCTGGCCCTGAATGCCAGCATTTCTAAACTACTGGCCTATGAAATGCTGTCATTTAGGCTGGTGGACACAGACAGCTTCAAACAGCTCATGTCGCTTGCTGTCCCACAGTATGTTGTTCCCAGCCGGCACTACTTCTCCAAGAGAGCCGTGCCTTCCCTGCACAACCAAGTATCCGATAAAATCAAGTGTGCACTGCGCAACGCCATCTGTAGCAAGGTCCACCTAACCACAGATACGTGGACCAGTAAGCACGGCCAGGGACGCTATATCTCCCTAACTGCACACTGGGTAAATGTAGTGGCAGCTGGGCCCCAGGCGGAGAGCTGTTTGGCGCACGTCCTGCCGCCGCCAAGGATCGCAGGGCAACATTCTTTGCCTCCTGTTGCCACCTCCTCCTTCTCGGCTTCCTCCTCCTCTTCTTCCACCTGCTCATCCAGTCAGCCACACACCTTCACCACCAACTTCAGCACAGCCCGGGGTAAACGTCAGCAGGCCATTCTGAAACTCATATGTTTGGGGGACAGGCCCCACACCGCACAGGAGTTGTGGCGGGGTATTGAACAACAGACCGACGAGTGGTTGCTGCCGGTGAGCCTCAAGCCCGGCCTGGTGGTGTGTGATAATGGGCGAAATCTCGTTGCAGCTCTGGGACTAGCCAATTTGACGCACATCCCTTGCTTGGCGCATGTGCTGAATTTGGTGGTGCAGAAGTTCATTCACAACTACCCCGACATGTCAGAGCTGCTGCATAAAGTGCGGGCCGTCTGTTCGCGCTTCCGGCGTTCACATCCTGCCGCTGCTCGCCTGTCTGCGCTACAGCGTAACTTCGGCCTTCCCGCTCACCGCCTCATATGCGACGTGCCCACCAGGTGGAACTCCACCTTGCACATGCTGGACAGACTGTGCGAGCAGCAGCAGGCCATAGTGGAGTTTCAGCTGCAGCACGCACGGGTCAGTCGCACTACAGAACAGCACCACTTCACCACCAATGACTGGGCCTCCATGCGAGACCTGTGTGCCCTGTTGCGCTGTTTCGAGTACTCCACCAACATGGCCAGTGGCGATGACACCGTTATCAGCGTTACAATACCACTTCTATGTCTCCTTGAGAAAACACTTAGGGCGATGATGGAACAGGAGGTGGCCCAGGAGGAGGAGGAGGAGGATGAGGAAGAGGGGTCATTTTTAGCACTTTCAGGCCAGTCTCTTCGAAGTGACTCAGAGGGAGGTTTTTTGCAACAGCAGAGGCCAGGTACAAATGTGGCCAGCCAGGGCCCACTACTGGAGGACGAGGAGGACGAGGATGAGGAGGAGGTGGAGGAGGATGAGGATGAAGCATGGTCACAGCGGGGTGGCACCCAACGCAGCTCGGGTCCATCACTGGTGCGTGGCTGGGGGGAAAGGCAGGACGATGACGATACGCCTCCCACAGAGGACAGCTTGTCCTTACCCCTGGGCAGCCTGGCACACATGAGCGACTACATGCTGCAGTGCCTGCGCAACGACAGCAGAGTTGCCCACATTTTAACCTGTGCGGACTACTGGGTTGCCACCCTGCTGGATCCACGCTACAAAGACAATGTGCCCACCTTACTTCCTGCACTGGAGCGTGATAGGAAGATGCGCGAGTACAAGCGCACGTTGGTAGACGCGCTACTGAGAGCATTCCCAAATGTCACAGGGGAACAAGTGGAAGCCCAAGGCCAAGGCAGAGGAGGAGCAAGAGGTCGCCAAGGCAGCTGTGTCACGGCCAGCTCCTCTGAGGGCAGGGTTAGCATGGCAGAGATGTGGAAAACTTTTGTCAACACGCCACAGCTAACTGCACCACCACCTGATACGCAACGTGTTAGCAGGAGGCAACATTTCACTAACATGGTGGAACAGTACGTGTGCACACCCCTCCACGTACTGACTGATGGTTCGGCCCCATTCAACTTCTGGGTCTCTAAATTGTCCACGTGGCCAGAGCTAGCCTTTTATGCCTTGGAGGTGCTGGCCTGCCCGGCAGCCAGCGTTTTGTCTGAACGTGTATTCAGCACGGCAGGGGGCGTCATTACAGACAAACGCAGCCGCCTGTCTACAGCCAATGTGGACAAGCTGACGTTCATAAAAATGAACCAGGCATGGATCCCACAGGACCTGTCCGTCCCTTGTCCAGATTAGACATTAACTACCTCCCCATAACCATATATTATTGGACTCCAGGGCACTTCCTCATTCAATCCTATTTTTATTTTCATTTTACCATTATATTGCGATGCTACCCAAAGTTGAATGAACCTCTCCTCTGCCTGTGTGCTAGGCCTAAATATATGCCAATGGACTGTTGCAGTGGTGGCTGACATGAAGCCTGATTCTCTGCTATGACATGCAGACTAATTCTCTGCTGACATGAAGCCAGATTGTCTGTTACGGGACCTCTCTCCTCTGCCTGGGTGCTGGGCCTAAATTTATGACAATGGACTGTTGCAGTGGTGGCTGACGTGAAGCCTGATTCTCTGCTATGACATGCAGACTGATTCTCTGCTGACATGAAGCCAGATCCTCTGTTACGGGACCTCTCTCCTCTGCCTGGGTGCTGGGCCTAAATTTATGACAATGGACTGTTGCAGTGGTGGCTGACGTGAAGCCTGATTCTCTGCTATGACATGCAGACTGATTCTCTGCTGACATGAAGCCAGATCCTCTTTTACGGGACCTCTCTCCTCTGCCTGGGTGCTGGGCCTAAATTTATGACAATGGACTGTTGCAGTGGTGGCTGACGTGAAGCCTGATTCTCTGCTATGACATGCAGACTGATTCTCTGCTGTCATGAAGCCAGATTGTCTGTTACGGGACCTTTCTCCTCTACCTGGGTTCTGGGCCTAAATTTATGAAAATTGACTCTTACAGTGGTGGGTGACGTGAAGCCTGATTCTCTGCTATGATATGAAGACTGATTCTCTGCTGACATGAAGCCAGATTGTCTGTTACGGGACCTTTCTCCTCTGCCTGGGTTCTGGGCCTAAATTTATGAAAATTGACTCTTACAGTGGTGGGTGACGTGAAGCCTGATTCTCTGCTATGATATGAAGACTGATTCTCTGCTGACATGAAGCCAGATTGTCTGTTACGGGACCTTTCTCCTCTGCCTGGGTTCTGGGCCTAAATTTATGAAAATTGACTCTTACAGTGGTGGGTGACGTGAAGCCTGATTCTCTGCTATGATATGAAGACTGATTCTCTGCTGACATGAAGCCAGATTGTCTGTTACGGGACCTTTCTCCTCTGCCTGGGTTCTGGGCCTAAATTTATGAAAATTGACTCTTACAGTGGTGGGTGACGTGAAGCCTGATTCTCTGCTATGATATGAAGACTGATTCTCTGCTGACATGAAGCCAGATTGTCTGTTACGGGACCTTTCTCCTCTGCCTGGGTTCTGGGCCTAAATTTATGAAAATTGACTCTTACAGTGGTGGGTGACGTGAAGCCTGATTCTCTGCTATGATATGAAGACTGATTCTCTGCTGACATGAAGCCAGATTGTCTGTTACGGGACCTTTCTCCTCTGCCTGGGTTCTGGGCCTAAATTTATGAAAATTGACTCTTACAGTGGTGGGTGACGTGAAGCCTGATTCTCTGCTATGATATGAAGACTGATTCTCTGCTGACATGAAGCCAGATTCTCTGTTACGGGACCTCTCTCCTCTGCCTGGGTGCTGGGCCTAAATTTATGACAATGGACTGTTGCAGTGGTGGCTGACGTGAAGCCTGATTCTCTGCTATGACATGCAGACTGATTCTCTGCTGACATGAAGCCAGATTCTCTGTTACGGGACCTCTCTCCTCTGCCTGTGTGTGTGCTGGGCCTAAATATATGCCAATGGACTGTTGCAGTGGTGGCTGACGTGAAGCCTCATTCTCTGCTATGACATGCAGACTAATTCTCTGCTGACATGAAGACAGATTCTCTGTTACGGGACCTCTCTCCTCTGCCTGGGTGCCGGGGCCTAAATATCTGAGAATGGACTGTTCCAGTGGTGGGTGACGGGAAGCCAGATTCTCTGCTATGGAACCTCTCTCCAATTGATTTTGGTTAATTTTTATTTATTTAATTTTTATTTTAATTCATTTCCCTATCCACATTTGTTTGCAGGGGATTTACCTACATGTTGCTGCCTTTTGCAGCCCTCTAGCTCTTTCCTGGGCTGTTTTACAGCCTTTTTAGTGCCGAAAAGTTCGGGTCCCCATTGACTTCAATGGGGTTCGGGTTCGGGACGAAGTTCGGATCGGGTTCGGATCCCGAACCCGAACATTTCCGGGATGTTCGGCCGAACTTCTCGAACCCGAACATCCAGGTGTTCGCTCAACTCTATAACAGACATTTATGCGCAGCACTAAGGAACAGGCAATATTCGAAGGTCCAGTAACAGGCCGAAGTTGGGGGCAGACAACGGACAAACAAATCTGAGAAGCAAGTCAGAAGTCAAGGCGGCAGCACTAGGGCAATTTGACAAATAGGCTAAGGTCAGGGCAGGTGACCAGAAATTGGAGTCAGCAGTCAGGCTGGAGTCAAGCAGGGAATACACCTTTTCTGGTCACTAGAGACTAGGAATCTTAAAGCTAAGAAACCCTCTTACTGGGGACATCTTGAATACAATTGAGTAATCATGAGCGGAGGTCATAGAAGCATTTGCATGCAACAATTATTTCCTTGCTATGGGGATGAATGATTGCTATGGAAATTTTGTTAGTTTGTTAGTACCACAATTTGAGTTTACAGAGGGAGATATGCTGCCGGCATATTATGGTTTTATGTGCCGCATAAAAAAGGCAAATACCTGATAAACAAGTGTTTGCTTATCCATTGGATAACCAGTGGCACATTCACACTCAGGAATTACTGGAAACAAACATTCATGCAAACGATCACCCCCAACAATCACTCCAATCCTTGACCTATGAAAAAGGGTCTTTATTGCTTTGTGATTTATTCTTGACACGCCTACAGCTTCTTTTCCCACTAGCAGCCAAGTCTGTCTCTTTTATATAACTTCTATCCTTCTAAATGGAAATGTAGAGACTATTTCAGTGTCACAATTGTTCATCTCACAATTTTTAATTAAACCATCAACCTACTTCCTTCTAACATAAACTGACAAAAAATATAAAACCACCAAATAGAAATGTTAGCCTGCTGCAAAAGTCTGCATGTAGTTATGTCTCATTTACATATGCAAGTGATGAATTAATGATGAAGGTGGTCTGATTAGACACTGGGTCTTGTAATAAGAGTGCTTGATAGTGTTTCGCTCACTGCTGTAAAAAATGTTTTGAGAGGCTACTTTTGGGTAGTGTACCTCTTGGTGACAGATTGCTGGCGGCTGGAGATGCCTCTATGATGACATTTTGCCAAGTTGGTGAGGGGGCATCACTTGACTAAGAGGAGCAGGATGGTCATTTTGACTCCAGGCTGTTGGGAGCAGTGGTTATGGGAAGGCACTAAAACATGGCAAACAGGCTCTGGTGAGCCCAGACAGACAGCCACCAGTAGAAAAGATAATTTGATCGGTCAACATGCACAATAAGCTCCCACAGTTTTGTTGTCCACATGGAGGCAAATGACACCACTCCCTTTCAACCATATGTGATTTAGATAAATAAAAACCATGACAACAATTTCTTAGTGGAATAGAAATGGCCGAAGTGCTTTATTAAGGGTAACCAAAATTAAAACCAATAAATAATTTAATAAATTAATTAATAATTAAAACCATAAACCATAACAATAAATACCACTTTCAAACCATCCATATAGACCAAGATCCACTCAGCATCAGCTGAGCGATACAGCCCCTCTAATAAAGCACAGCGACAGATAGCACAAGATTAAAGTAAGGGGGGGAGGGCGGGCGCTGTCCAGATCCGCGACGACTGCCCTGAGGTAGCGGCGAACCTGAAAATATAAAGGGGACAAGTTTCCCGCCTTGCAGCTAGGAACAAATCAAATAGCTGGAAATCTCCCCCAGCAACAGGGCAGTCCACCAATCAGCAGATCCGCTCCAGTTGCCATCCAGAATCTTCAACTTAAACAGAACCAGCTCCAACTGGATTCAGCATCCTGAGGTAAAATTTTACCTGAAAAATAAAGCGGGAAGGGAAAGAAAAGGGGGGAAAAAAGGGGGGTAGAGAACACCGACTGCCTGATAATCTTGCCATCAAATATGGGGTCATTGCCCCCATGTGTCCCCCAAGCTATACGCTCTGGTGGGCCCTTACATGGAGGCAAATGACACCACTCCCCTTCAACCATATGTGATTTAGATAAATAAAAACCATGACAACAATTTCTTAGTGGAATAGAAATGGCCGAAGTGCTTTATTATGGGTAACCAAAATTAAAACCAATAAATAATTTAATAAATTAATTAATAATTAAAACCATAAACCATAACAATAAATACCACTTTCAAACCATCCATATAGACCAAGATCCACTCAGCATCAGCTGAGCGATACAGCCGCACAAGCCACGCCTAGCATAGGCGAGGCCCCCCAAAGCACCTCAGCCATTTCTCAATAATATTCTGAAGACCCAAATTGAATACATCAATTCCCACATCAGAAAGGTGAACATTGTCTGATCTGTATAGCCCAGGAACAAGGCCCTCCAGGTCTATGTGTCTATAACTAAACCCGCCCACTAGAGGAAGAAATTTCTCTAATGCCCTGTTGACCCGTCTGCGGATTTTCTCCAGAAAATGACCTTCCTTACCTGACCATATTAAACGAGGGACTATCTCAGAGAAAACTAAAGTCGTCAAAGGAAGCATACATTGCAACAAAGCCAAATCCCTCTTCATAACCCATAATAATTCACAGGTTTTCAATCTCCCAATGTCATTCCCACCAAGGTGAAGCACAAGAAGATTGGGAACCGGCCATTTTAATAATAATTTACGGACTTCTGACAATATACTCTTCCAACCCAACCCTCTAACACCCCACCAAAACACATGCAGGTCAGCAGAATCAAAGGTTAAGTTCTCAGAATATATTCTCTTCTCTGCTCTCTTCTGAGCCCAAAAAATAAAGGAGTGGCCCACAATCCAGACCACAATATGACTACCTGTAAAGATAGAAAAATATTCAGACTGATAAAATTAAATCTGGCCTAACATATAACTTAACCCGATGAGAGTCCCACCGCCCAATTCTTCTAATAATTGACTCATCCAACCCAATCCGCGCCGCCTCTGTAGCCGCGCCAATCCTGAAAGAATGGGAAGATATCTTGCAAGAACCGAGATTCAACTTAAACAAACATTTCTTTAATACAGAACTAAATTGGAAACGAGTGAGCGGATAGCCATCCTTATGCACTAAAAACGGACCACTCAGGGCCGAGCGAACCTCCAGCCAAGACCTTACCGCCCCAACCGGACATAAATTAGAACCTCCCCAAGCATTTAATCTAATAAATCTACCTCTCCCATATTGATCAGTTTTTGACCTCCTGAGAAAAATTTCAACTGCATCACCCTCCAAGGCCACATCAGAGAAATCCAAACCAGAACAAACCCTACGGTTGACCGCAACTAACTCGCTGATCCGTAAGGCCGCAAAAAAAGCTAAAATAAAAGCAGTGCGGAAAAGAACAACCTCAAAACTGTCAAAGCACACCCTAGGCAATGTATTACATAGCGCTCCTAACAATGGGATAGAAATTGGCCTCCTACTATCTATGCTCGGCAGGCCCCTCTTATATCCTTTAAGCATTTGTTTAACCTGAAAGTGAGATGACAAAGGCTGGCTACCATGTAATTTCTGAAAAAATGAAACCCCTGATACTATCCTAGTGACTGACGAAGGGGCTAAATTTCTTTTAAACAAACTAGCCACAAAAAGCAACCCATAACTTAAATCATCCCCATTAACACCGACCATAGCTGAATTAACAAATTTCAACCAATCCTGCCATGCAGCAGCATACGCCGCCCATGTTCTTGGGGCCAAAGAATGTTTAATTGAATCACATATCAGTCCCATATCAACTCCCATAGGTGACGAGGGCACGGACTCCCTTCCATCTCCGTTTCTGGAGCTAGATCCCGAAACTTCAAAAACTGGAAACGAGATAAAGCATCAGCTAAAACATTAGATGAACCCACCACATACTTGGCTTTTATCCAAATATTATACTGCATACAAAAAAGTACTAAGTGTCTCAACAATTTGACTACTACATCACATTTTGAAGAAAGCGTATTTATCGCAAAACAAACCCCTTTATTGTCTGAATGTAATAATATCCTTTTATTCCTAAAATCACAACCCCATAAAACAACTGCTACAATCACTGGAAAAAGTTCCAACAGCACAATATTTCTTGTCAGACCATTGAGCACCCATGATGACGGCCACTTCTCTGCAGACCATTTGCCATTCCAAAATGCCCCATAGCCACAGCTTCCAGCTGCGTCCGTAAACAGGCCCAAGGCATCAGATTCAACAAATTCTTCCTGCCAACAACTAGCACCATTAAAGTCCTGCAGAAATTCAAGCCAAATAGACATATCCTCCTTTAAACATTTCGTCAATCTGATATGAGCAGTTGGAGACACTAAACCCCTGGTAGAAAAATAAAGCCGTCTACAAAAAACCCGTCCTATAGGAATAACTCTACTCGCAAAATTCAAATACCCTAACAACGATTGCATTTCTTTCAAACTACATTTTTTTTTACCCAACAACAAAACTAATAAGGACCTAATCTTGCCTACCTTTTCAGCCGGCAGCCTAAAAACCATATTCTCTGCATCAATAACTATCCCTAAAAATTCCAAACATACACAAGGAAGAACAGTTTTTTCTGCTGCTACCGGAATGCCAAAACAAGAACAAATATCTAAAAATCTACCCAACAAATCCGAGCAAAGGTTAGAATCAGGAAAACCAATAAACAAAAAATCATCTAGGTAGTGTAACACCCCCCCCCCCTTTCTAACATCAAACTCAACTACCCAGTGAATAAATGACGAAAAGGCCTCAAAATAATAGCAAGACAAAGAAAACCCCATTGGGAGACATTTATCAAAATAAAAATAATCATCAAAATGAAAACCTAATGAATTAAAACCTGATGGCAAAACTGGCAATAAACGAAAAGCGGACTTAATGTCCGCCTTTGCTAATAGAGCTCCCTTACCAAAAGCCCGTAACAACGCCAATGCGCTATCAAAAGAGGCATAGACTACTGAGACCTTAGATTTATCTACCGTATCATTCAAGGAGTTTTTAACAGGATAGGACAGGTGATGAATGTGAGGGCCCACCAGAGCGATTAGCTTGGGGGACTCATGGGGGCAATGACCCCCATATTTTAGGTCAGTTACTAGGCAGTATATGTTTTCTGTCCCCCCCCCCCTTTCTTTTTCCCGCTCTTATTTTACAGGTGAATTTACCTCAAAGAAGAAGAATCCGGTTGGAGCTGGTTTTATTGATATTGGAAATTCTGTATGGCAACTGGAGAGGAGCTTCTAATTGGTTGCTGCCCTGTTGCTGGGGGAGAATTCCAGCTCTGTGATTTGCCCCTGCCTGTAAGGCGGGACATTTGTCCCCTTTATATCCCCAGGTTCGCCGCTACCTCAGGGCAGTCGCCGCGGATCTGGACAGCGCACCAGGATGGAGGATTTACTGCGCCAGCTGATCGGGAGAGCGGAGTCTGCCGGCGGAGAAGAATGGCTGAAAACCTGCCTGATGATGCCGCCGTCTCGCCTACCGCCGCCATCGCCTCAGAGGTCGCCGTCGCCGCCGCTCCTGATGTCGGCTGAAGAAAGGAGGGAGCCAGAAGACGGAGGAGCCATCCCGGAGCTGTGTACAGAGGAGCCATCTGTTGACCAGTGTCGGGGGGAGGAGTTGTCTGCGCTGCCTCGCAAAAGAGCTCGTAAAACCAGGAGCACGTATACTCCTCCCCCTCCGAAGGCTGGACGCCGGCGCAGCAGCAGAGCAGAGACTGTGGCCTCCGGCCGGAGCCGTGGGTCCTCCAGGAGCGTCGAGTCAAGAGGACAGAGCGGCGTCCCGCTCTGTACAGCAGGTCCCAGTACCAGCAGGGGGCAGCGTCATCAACAAGCGGCGGTGCCGGTGAAACGTCATCAGCAAGCTGCCAGTGGAGGAGTATCAGCGCAGGCTTGCGCTTCACAAAGTTTTCAGCAGGAGGATTTAGGGCTACCTGTTGAGAGGCTCCCACCTCATGTGGTTGAGCTGGCTCCAGGCCCCTCAAGTAAATCTTCTCTACAGTCAGCTGCAGCCTCTGGACCAGCCCAGGAGGGACACCCTGTTGGTGAGATTCTCAATGTTTTGTCTGTGTCTGACTCAGCGTTGGTAGCTGGTCTGGTTAAGCTGCTAGTGGAAACTACTGGCAGGCGAAAGGTTAATTCAGCTTCAGATGTCTGGAGCTCTAAGTCTGATCAGGTCAGTCTGCCTAGTGTTGAGAGTGGCAGTGTGTTACCTAATGTTGAAAAAGGTACTGGTGTGAAGGAAATTTGTTTTAAGGAAGCTTTAGCTTGTGAGGTTTCACCGCTTGGTTTTCATTTAAGTAATATTATCAAAGAACGAATTTGGAGAATGGAATATGTGGAGTTAATGTCATTATTACCGTCTTCAAAAGATCAGGTTGTTAAGAAGGATGACAGAGTGGATGAGGAAAGAAAGCGTTTTCTTCCCAGGTCGTTTAATAACTGGCTGCAAGCCTTTTGTATTTATTCTGCAGTACTGGGTGAAAAGCATCCTGAGCTTTGTTCAGGACTTTTTCAGCATCTGGATATAATTATAGAAGCATACCGAAATTTTGGCGGGATGGCTTGGTTTCACTATGACGAGACATTCCGTCAAAAGCTAGCGGTACACCCGTCTCTTAGATGGGGGTGAAGGATATTGGCCTATGGGTGAATTTGATGTTACCTCAGAAATCGGTTCCAGTGAAGTCATCTAATCCTTCACAAACCACTATGAGAAAAGGGGTGTGTTTTGCCTTTAACGAGGCCACTTGTAAATGGTCAAGTAACTGTCGTTTTAAGCATGAGTGTTCCTTTTGTGGAGGTACCCATCCCATGTCTCGCTGTTTCAAAAGGAACTCCCTATCTGGCCAGCAGCAACCAAATACCAGGGAGCTCGTTTCTAAAAGCATCGAGTCCTGTGAGGTTAGCAGAAATGCAACCATGGCTCGTCCATTACCCCGATCGTCAGAAAGCTGAGATGCTTTTTAAAGGGTTTCAGTATGGTTTTGAGGTGCCAGAGTTCTTGGATGTTGGTTGCTGCTGGGTTGAAAATCTGAAATCAGTTTCCTTACATAAAGAGGTAGTTAGGAATAAGTTGCAAAAAGAGCTTGATTTGGATAGAATTGCTGGCCCCTTTTTAGAACCTCCTTTTGAGAACTTTAGGCTTTCTCCTTTGGGCGTTGTGCCAAAGAAAGAGCCTGGGGATTTTAGAATTATCCATCACCTGTCGTATCCTGAAAAAAGCTCTTTAAATGACATGGTGGATAAGTCAAAAGCCTCAGTTGTCTATGCCTCTTTTGATAATGCGTTGGCGCTGTTGCAATCTTTTGGTAAGGGAGCATTATTAGCAAAGGCGGACATTAAGTCAGCTTTCCGTTTATTGCCAGTTTTGCCTTCAGGTTTTAATTCCTTAGGTTTTCATTTTGATGGTTATTTTTATTTTGATAAATGTCTCCCAATGGGTTTTTCTCTGTCTTGTTATTATTTTGAAGCCTTTTCATCGTTCATTCAGTGGGTGTTTGAGTTTGATATTAAAAGGGGGGGTGTTTTACATTATTTAGATTACTTCTTGTTTATTGGATTTCCTGATTCTAATCTATGTTCTGAATTGTTAGTCAGATTTTTAGACATTTGTTCTTGCTTTGGTATTCCTGTAGCAGCAGAGAAAACAGTTCTTCCTTGTTTATGTTTAGAATTTTTAGGGATTGTCATTGATGATGAGAATATGGTGTTTAGGCTGCCAGTAGAGAAGATAGTTAAAATCAGGTCTTTATTAATTTCTTTGTTAGGTAAGAGGAAGTGTAGTTTGAAGGAAATGCAGTCTTTGTTAGGATATTTGAATTTTGCTAGTAGAGTTATTCCTATAGGGAGGGTTTTTTGTAGGCGTCTTTATTTTTCCACTAGGGGTTTAGTGTCTCCAAATTCTCATATTAGATTGACAAGATGTCTGAAAGAAGATATGTCTGTCTGGCTGGAATTTTTGCAGGACTTCAATGGCTCTAGCTGTTGGCAGGAAGAATTTGTGGAATCGGATGCCTTGGGCCTGTTTACAGACGCAGCTGGAAGCTGTGGCTATGGGGCATTTTGGAGTGGAAAATGGTCAGCGGAAAAGTGGCCGTCATCATGGGTGTGCAATGGTTTCACAAAAAATGTCGTTTTATTGGAACTTTTTCCAGTAATTGTTGCAATTGTGTTATGGGGTTGTGATTATAGGAATAAAAGGATATTGTTAGATTCAGATAATAAAGGAGTTTGTTTTGCTATCAATACGCTTTCTTCAAAATGTGATGTAGTAGTTAAACTATTGAGGCATTTGGTTCTTTTTTGTATGCAGTATAATATATGGATTAAAGCTAAATATATAGTAGGTTCGTCAAATGTTGTAGCTGATGCATTATCTCGTTTTCAGTTTTTGAAGTTCCGGGAAGTAGCGCCGGAAGCGGAGATGGAAGGGAATCCGTGCCCTCGTCATCTTTGGGATTTGATATGGGACTAATTTGTGATTCTATTAAGCACTCTCTGGCCCCAAGAACATGGGCAGCATATGCTGCTGCATGGCAGGATTGGTTGAATTTTGTTAATTCAGTTGCAGGTAGTGTTAATGTTAATGAGTTGAGTTATGGGTTGCTTTTTGTTGCTAGTTTATTTAAAAAGAACTTGTCCCCTTCATCGATCGCTAGGATGGTATCAGGGGTTTCCTTTTTTTCAAAAATTATATGGTAACCAGCCATTGTCATCTCATTTTCAAGTTAAGCAGATGCTTAAGGGTTATAGGAGAGGCCTGCCGAACATAGATAGTAGGAGGCCAATTTCTATTCCTTTATTGGGATCGCTATGTAATACACTGCCTAAAGTTTGTTTTGATATTTTTGAGTCTTTGCTTTTCCGTACTGCTTTTGTGTTAGCATTCTTTGCAGCTTTAAGAATTGGCGAGTTAGTTGCGGCCAGTCGTAGAGTGTGTTCTGGTTTGGATTTTTCTGATGTATCTTTAAAAGGTGATGTAGTGGAAATTTTTCTTAGAAGGTCAAAGACTGATCAATATGGGAGAGGTAGACTAATTAAGTTGAATGTTTGGGAAGGTTCGGAATTATGTCCAGTTAGTGTAGTAAGGTCTTGGCTGGAGGTTCGCCCGGCGCTGAGCGGCCCATTTTTAGTTCATAGAGATTGTTCTCCGCTCACTAAATTCCAGTTTAATTCAGTATTGAAGAAATGTCTGTCTTTTTTGAATCTTGGGTCTTGTAAGATATCTTCTCACTCCTTTAGAATTGGTGCCGCTACTGAGGCGGCACGGGCAGGGTTGGATGAGTCAATTGTCAGGAGAATTGGGCGTTGGGACTCTCATCGGGTTAAGTTATATGTTAGGCCAGATTTAATTTTATCAGTCTGAATGTTTTTCTGTTTTTGCAGGTAGTCATATTGTGGTCTGGATTGTGGGCCACTCCTTTATTTTTTGGGCTCAGAAGCGAGCGGAGAAGAGAATATATTCTGAGAACCTATCGTTTGATTCAGCTGACCTGCATGTTTTTTGGTGGGGTGTTAGAGGGTTGGGTTGGAAGCGTGTACTGTCAGAAATTCATAAACTTTTATTGAAATGGCCGGTTCCCAATCTTCTTGTGCTTCATCTGGGTGGTAATGACATAGGGAGATTGAAAACGTGTGAATTATTATGGGTTATGAAGAGGGACTTGTCGTTGTTGCAATGTATGCTTCCTTTTACTACTCTGTTTTTTTCTGAAATAGTCCCTCGTCTCATATGGTCAGGTAAGGAAGGTATTTTTCTTGAGAAAATACCAAACGGGTGAATAGGGCGTTAGAGAAATTTCTTCCTTTGGTGGGTGGGTTTAGTTATAGACATGTAGATCTGGAGGGCTTTGTGCCTGGGCTCTACAGATCGGACAATGTCCATCTTTCTGATGTTGGGATTGATGTGTTTAATTTGGGTCTTCAAAATATAATAGAGAAATGGCTGCGGTGCTTTGGGGGGCCTCGCCTATGCTAGGCGTGGCTTGTGGGGCTGTATCGCTCAGCTGATGCTGAGTGGATCTTGGTCTATATGGATGGTTTTTAATTGGTATTTATTGTTATGGTTATGGTTTTGATTATTAATTAATTTATTAAATTATTTATTGGTTTTAATCTTGGTTACCCTTAATAAAGCACTTTGGCTATTTCTATTCCATTAAGAAAAAAGTTGTCAGCGTTTTTATTTAGCTTAATCACAATATGAGGGAGGAAGAGTGGGTCATTTGCCTCCATGATCCTAAACTCCCCAGGCTCCTTCTTTGGCACAACGCCCAAAGGAGAAAGCCTAAAGTTCTCAAAAGGAGGCTCTAAAAACGGACCAGCGATCCTATCCAACTCAAGCTCTTTCTGCAACTTATTTCTAACAACCTCTTTATGTAACGATACTGATTTTAAATTTTCCACCCAGCAGCAACCAACCCCCAGGAACTGAGGCACCTCAAAACCATACTGAAAACCTTTAAAAAGCAACTCAGCTTTCTGACGATCTGGGTAATGGACGAGCCACGGTTGCATTTCTGCCAACTTCACAGGACTCCATGCTTTTTGAAACAAGTTCCCTGATATTTGGTTGCTGCTGGCCGGACTGTGAGTTCCTTTTAAAACAGCGAGACATGGGGTGGGTCCCACCACAAAAGGAACACTCATGCTTAAAGCGACAGTTACTAAACCATTTGCAAGTGGCCTCGTTAAAGGCAAAACACACCCCTTTTCTCATATTGGTCTGTGAAGGATTAAATGATTTAACCGGAGCTGATTTCTGGGGCAACATCAAATTCACCCACAGACCAATATCTTTCGTCCCCCATTTAAGAGAGGAATGCACCGCTAGCTTTTGACGGAATGTCTCGTCATACTGGAACCACGCCATTCCGCCAAAATTCCGGTATGCTTCTATAATTATGTCCAGATGCTGAAAGAGACCTGAACAAAGCTCCGGATGCTTCTCCCCCAGAACTGCAGAATAAATACAAAAGGCCTGTAGCCAGTTATTAAAAGACCTGGGGAGAAAACGTTTCCTTTCCTCATCCACTCTATCATCTTTTTTAACAACCTGATCTTTGGCAGACGGCAATAATGACATTAACTCCACATATTCCAACCGCCACACACGCTCCTTAACATTACTACTCAGATGAAATCCCAGCGGTGAAAGCTCACAAGCCAGCGCTTCCTTAAAACAAGTCTCTCTCACTCCAACACCTTTTTCAATATTAGGTAACACACTGGCACAATCAACACTAGGCACTTTAGCCTCATCAGATTTAGAGCTCCAGACATCTGAAGCTGAATTAACCTTTTGCCTGCCAGTGACCTCCACTAGCAGCTTAACTAAACCAGCTACCAATGCTGAATCAGACGAAGACAAGACATTGAGATTCTCACCAACAGGGCGATCCTCCTGGACTGGACCAGAGGCTGCAGCTGACTGTTGTGGAGGTCTTCTAGAGGGTCCTGGAGACAGCTCGACCACAGGAGGTGGGAGCCTCTCAACAGGGAGCCCTATTTCATCCTAAAGCACACCTTTAGCAGCACAAGCCTGTGCTGGCAGATTCCCACTGGCCGCTTTCTGATGATGTAAGCCAGGGCTCGGCACCAGATGATGACGAACCTCCGGCGCTTGCTGATGACGCTGCCCCCTGCTGGCGCCGGAACCCGCTGCACAGACCAGAACGCCGCTCCGTCCTCTTGACACGCCGCTCAAGGAGGACCCCCGGCTCCTGCCGGAGGCCACACTATCCGCTCTGCTGCTGCGCCGGCGACTTGCTTCTGGAGGGGGAGGAGTATAAACGCTCTTCGCTTTGCGGGCTCTTTTGCGCGGCAGCGCCGACAACTCCTCCTCCTGGCACCAGGCGACTGAAGGCTCCTCTTCACGTTGCTCCGGAACGGGTCCTCTTCCTCCTGGCTCCATCCTTTCCTCAGCAGACAACAGGAGCGGCGGCGACATCGTCCTCGGCGGCGGCAGAAGAGACGGCGGCATCAGCAGGCAGGTCCTCAGCCACTCCTCTCCGCCGGCAGACTCCGCTCTCACTATCAGCTGACGCAGCAACTCCTCCATCTCGTCCAGCGCTGTCCAGATCCGCGACGACTGCCCTGAGGTAGCGGCGAACCTGAACATATAAAGGGGACAAGTTTCCCACCTTGCAGCCAGGAACAAATCAAATAGCTGGAAATCTCCCCCAGCAACAGGGCAGCAACCAATCAGCAGATCCGCTCCAGTTGCCATCCAGAATCTTCAACTTAAACAGAACCAGCTCCAACCTGATTCAGCATCCTGAGGTAAAATTTTACCTGAAAAATAAAGCGGGAAGGGAAAGAAAAGGGGGGTAGAGAACACCGACTGCCTAATAATCTTGCCATCAAATATGGGGTCATTGCCCCCATGTGTCCCCCAAGCTAAACGCTCTGGTGGGCCCTTACAATCTAGACAAAGGTGGCACTTTCATTACACACTCCTTTATCTGCCCTAACAATTTTAAGACGCTTAGCGGAAGAGAATTTGGTGTCACAGCACCCATTACATGCCCTGCCATTGACAGTCAGGTATTGTTATTAGAAATGAGCGAACTTTTCAAAAATTCAATTTGGATGGTTTGCCGAATTGTCCCAAAAGATTATATTCAATCTGAATTTATTTGTGATGAATTGCATTAAAAACAGCTATTTCCTGGCTGCAGAGAACTGATATATTGATGTAGAACACTGTGCATTGCGGAAATATGCATAGGTAGTCCGCTGTGGTAAAGAAATAGTTACTTTGTGTCTGTTTGACCAGCAGTTGACAGGCGTCACTCTTAGAATCGCTTCATACTTCACTTATTTAATCAGTTACGGGGCCAAAAATAACTGAAGTGTGAACTCAGCCTTACAGGTTGATTTTAGCGTCAGTTATAAAGAACCGTGCAGTGGCCCAAGATTGTACTATAGAGCGAAATAGCGCACTGCTTTTACACCGTCGTCAGCTTATTCCACATAGATTTCTAAAGAACCTGGTCAGTTACACACTGAAACAAGTAGTACCCCATGACCGAGTGGACAGGGTGTCAGCAGTAAGTTTGTGTTCAGGTCACAGTTTATTTTGCCCTTCCTTTCATCCGGCATATGAACAACCCCCAAAAAATAATGGATCCTGTCTTTTGAGCATCTGCCTTCACACGGTAAGCATTTGTTCAGTAATCCATCAATATTGCTAAGGCAAAAAAAACTGGATTTGATCCAAATCAGAGATGACATGTGATTGGAAAGTGCATGTCTTCTGTGTTTTGTACCCAGTCCTGCTTTTGGCTTTCAAATCATGAGTATATCTGTTAGTTAGGTGGGCGGCGGTGGCCATTTTATTCAAGCTCAGTGCACCTTTTTTTTTTTTTAAGCACCCTTTTTTTGCAATATCCAACATTTTGTGCCTTTGCAGGATTAGTCAGTGTGCAGAAACACAGCCATAATTTCCTGGGTTTTTAGCAAAATACACAATTTTACAGCCCTTGCTGCATCTGCACGTGTGAAATTAAAGCGTTATATACAGTCTTCATATTCTTTTAGGAAAAAAAACACCCTTTTTTTGCAAAATACTTAATATTGCACCCCTTGCTGCATCTGTGATTGTTAAAAACAAGTTTTAAAAACTTCAATAATTTTCTGGCTTTGAAAAAACACCCATTTTTGCAATAACCTTCATTTGGCCCTCTGCCTCATTAGTCAGTGTGCAATTTAAAGGGACTCTGTCACCAGTTTCTAACCCCCCCTTTTATAACTATGGTTCTCTCCATGGTCCCCTTCTCATTACAAAGCTGTTGTTATAAGTTAAATCCGCCGTGTAGTTTTCATAAAAATCGCTTTTATCTAACCTGTCAATCTTCAGGATAAGGTGCCCAGGGCGTTTCTGATGGTCTGAATCTGCCGCTCTTCGCCGCCGCCGTTGGTGCCCAGCTCCTCCCATGATCCTTTCAGCGCCACCTCGATGTAATGCAATCCGCCTCCGGCTCTCCTCAGTGCCCCCTCCTCCTTTTCAAAGATCTCGCGCGTGCGCACAGGCCTGTGCCTGATGCGCCCGTGCGGACGTTTAGATTCTGCCTCGTTGAGCGAAGTGCGCATGCGCGCGAACACGCGCGAATATGCGCGAACGCGCGCGAATATGCGCGAACGCGCGCGAATGCGCACTTCGCTCCACAAGGCAGAATCTAAACGTCCGCACGGGCGCATCAGGCACAGGCCTGTGCGCACGCGCGAGATCTTTGAAAAGGAGGAGGGGGCACTGAGGAGAGCCGGAGGCGGATTGCATTACATCGAGGTGGCGCTGAAAGGATCATGGGAGGAGCTGGGCACCAACGGCGGCGGCGAAGAGCGGCAGATTCAGACCATCAGAAACGCCCTGGGCACCTTATCCTGAAGATTGACAGGTTAGATAAAAGCGATTTTTATGAAAACTACACGGCGGATTTAACTTATAACAACAGCTTTGTAATGAGAAGGGGACCATGGAGAGAACCATAGTTATAAAAGGGGGGGTTAGAAACTGGTGACAGAGTCCCTTTAAGCTAGAAATACAGCCATAATGTTCTGGGTTTTTAAAACCACCCTTTTTTGGCTAAATTAACATTTTTACAGCCCTTGCTGCATCTGAACGTGTGAAATTCAAGCGTTATATACAGCTTTCATATTCTGTTAGTAAAAAAGCACACTTTTTTTGCAAAATACTTAATATTGCAGCCCTTGCTGCATCTGTGATTGTAAAAACAAGTTTTAAAAACTTCAGTAATATTCTGGCTTTGAAAAAACACTCATTTTTGGAAATAACCTTCATTTTGGGCCTCTGCAGCATTAGTCAGTGTGCAATTTAACCACCTCCCGACCGCTGTACGCATATATGCGTCCGGGAGGTGGTTGCTTTATTCCTCCTGGACGCATATACGCTTCTTCTCGCGAGACGCGAGGTTTCCTGTGAACGCGCGCGCACAGGCGCGCGCGCTCACAGGAACGGAAGGTAAACGAGTGGATCTCCAGCCTGCCAGCGGCGATCGCTCGCTGGCAGGCTGGAGATCCGAATTTTTTAACCCCTAACAGGTATATTAGACGCTGTTTTCATAACAGCGTCTAATATACCTCCTACCTGGTCCTCTGGTGGTCCCTTTTGTTAGGATCGACCACCAGAGGACTCAGGTAGGTCAGTACAGTCGCACCAAACACCACACTACACTACACTACACCACCCCCCCGTCACTTATTAACCCCTTATAAACCCCTGATCACCCATGATCACCCCATATAAACTCCCTGATCACCCCCCTGTCATTGATCACCGCCCTGTCATTGATCACCCCCCTGTCAGGCTCCGTTCAGACGTCCGTATGATTTTTACGGATCCATGGATACATGGATCGGATCAGCAAAAAGCAAACGGACGTCTGATTGGAGCCTTACAGGGGGGTGATCAATGACAGGCGGGTGATCACCCATATACACTCCCTGATCACCCCCTGTCATTGATCACCCCCCTGTAAGGCTCCATTCAGACGTCCGCATGATTTTTACGGATCCATGGATACATGGATCGGATCCGCAAAACACATGCGGACGTCTGAATGGAGCCTTACAGGGGGTGATCAATGACAGGGGGGTGATCACCCTGATCACCCCCTGTCATTGATAACCCCCCTGTAAGGCTCCATTCAGACGTCCGCATGTGTTTTGTGGATCCGATCCATGTATCCATGGATCCGTAAAAATCATGCGGACGTCTGAATGGAGCCTTACAGGAGGGGTGATCATTGACAGGGGGGTGATCACCCTGATCATCCCCTGTCATTGATAACCCCCCTGTAAGGCTCCATTCAGACGTCCGCATGCGTTTTGTGGATCCGATCCATGTATCCATGGATCCGTAAAAAATCATGCGGATGTCTGAATGGAGCCTTACAGGAGGGGTGATCAGTGACAGGGGGGTGATCACCCTGATCACCCCCTGTCATTGATAACCCCCCTGTAAGGCTCCATTCAGACGTCCGCATGCGTTTTGTGGATCCGATCCATGTATCCATGGATCCGTAAAAAATCATGCGGATGTCTGAATGGAGCCTTACAGGGGGGGTGATCAGTGACAGGGGGGTGATCACCCTGATCACCCCCTGTCATTGATAACCCCCCTGTAAGGCTCCATTCAGACGTCCGCATGTGTTTTGTGGATCCGATCCATGTATCCATGGATCCGTAAAAATCATGCGGACGTCTGAATGGAGCCTTACAGGGGGGTGATCAATGACAGGCGGGTGATCACCCATATACACTCCCTGATCACCCCCTGTCATTGATCACCCCCCTGTCATTGATCACCCCCCTGTAAGGCTCCATTCAGACGTCCGCATGATTTTTACGGATCCATGGATACATGGATCGGATCCACAAAACACATGCGGACGTCTGAATGGAGCCTTACAGGGGGGGTGATCAGTGACAGGGGGGTGATCACCCTGATCACCCCCTGTCATTGATAACCCCCCTGTAAGGCTCCATTCAGACGTCCGCATGTGTTTTGTGGATCCGATCCATGTATCCATGGATCCGTAAAAAATCATGCGGATGTCTGAATGGAGCCTTACAGGAGGGGTGATCAGTGACAGGGGGGTGATCACCCTGATCACCCCCAGTCATTGATAACCCCCCTGTAAGGCTCCATTCAGACGTCCGCATGCGTTTTGTGGATCCGATCCATGTATCCATGGATCCGTAAAAAATCATGCGGATGTCTGAATGGAGCCTTACAGGGGGGGTGATCAGTGACAGGGGGGTGATCACCCTGATCACCCCCTGTCATTGATAACCCCCCTGTAAGGCTCCATTCAGACGTCCGCATGTGTTTTGTGGATCCGATCCATGTATCCATGGATCCGTAAAAATCATGCGGATGTCTGAATGGAGCCTTACAGGGGGGTGATCAATGACAGGGGGGTGATCAGGGAGTCTATATGGGTGATCACCCCCCTGTCATTTATCACCCCCCTGTCATTGATCACCCCCCCCCTGGTAAGGCTCCATTCAGACATTTTTTTTGGCACAAGTTAGCGGAAATTTTTTGTTTGTTTTTGTTTTTTCTTACTAAGTCTCATATTCTACTAACTTGTGTCAAAAAAATAAAATCTCACATGGACGCACCATACCCCTCACGGAATCCAAATGCGTAAACATTTTTAGACATTTATATTCCAGACTTCTTCTCACGCTTTAGGGCCCCTAAAAAGCCAGGGCAGTATAAATACCCCACATGTGACCCCATTTCGGAAAGAAGACACCCCAAGGTATTCCGTGAGGGGCATATTGAGTCCATGAAAGATTGAAATTTTTGTCCTAAGTTAGCGGAAAGTGAGACTTTGTGAGAAAAAAACAAAAAAAAATCAATATCCGCTAACTTATGCAAAAAAAATAAAAAATTCTAGGAACTCGCCATGCCCCTCATTAAAATACCTTGGGGTGTCTTCTTTCCAAAGTGGGGTCACATGTGGGGTATTTATACTGCCCTGGCTTTTTAGGGGCCCGAAAGTGTGAGAAGAAGTCTGGGATCCAAATGTCTAAAAATGCCCTCCTAAAAAGAATTTGGGCCCCTTTGCGCATCTAGGCTGCAAAAAAGTGTCACACATGTGGTATCGCCGTACTCAGGAGGAGTTGGGGAATGTGTTTTGGGGTGTCATTTTACATATACCCATGCTGGGTGAGAAAAATATCTTGGTCAAATGCCAACTTTGTATAAAAAAAATGGGAAAAGTTGTCTTTTGCCAAGATATTTCTCTCACCCAGCATGGGTATATGTAAAATGACACCCCAAAACACATTCCCCAACTTCTCCTGAGTACGGCGATACCAGATGTGTGACACTTTTTTGCTGCCAAGGTGGGCAAAGGGGCACATATTCCAAAGTGCACCTTTCGGATTTCACCGGTCATTTTTTACAGATTTTGATTGCAAAGTACTTCTCACACATTTGGGCCCCTAAATTGCCAGGGCAGTATAACTACGCCACAAGTGACCCCATTTTGGAAAGAAGACACCCCAAGGTATTCCGTGAGGGGCATGGCGAGTTCCTAGAATTTTTTATTTTTTGTCGCAAGTTAGTGGAATATGAGACTTTGTAAGGAAAAAAGAGAAAAAAAAAAAATCATCATTTTCCGCTAACTTGTGACAAAAAATAAAAAATTCTAGGAACTCGCCATGCCCCTCACGGAATACCTTGGGGTGTCTTCTTTCCAAAATGGGGTCACTTGTGGCGTAGTTATACTGCCCTGGCAATTTAGGGGCCCAAATGTGTGAGAAGTACCTTGCAATCAAAATGTGTAAAAAATGGCCTGCAAAATCCGAAAGGTGCACTTTGGAATATGTGCCCCTTTGCCCACCTTGGCAGCAAAAAATTGTGACACATCTGGTATCGCCGTACTCAGGAGAAGTTGGGGAATGTGTTTTGGGGTGTCATTTTACATATACCCATGCTGGATGAGAGAAATATCTTGGCAAAAGACAACTTTTCCCATTTTTTTATACAAAGTTGGCATTTGACCAAGATATTTTTCTCACCTAGCATGGGTATATGTAAAATGACACCCCAAAACACATTCCCCAACTTCTCCTGAGTACGGCGATACCAGATGTGTGACACTTTTTTGCTGCCAAGGTGGGCAAAGGGGCACATATTCCAAAGTGCACCTTTTGGATTTCACCGGTCATTTTTTACACATTTTGATTGCAAAGTTCTTCTCACACATTTGGGCCCCTAAATTGCCAGGGCAGTATAACTACCCCACAAGTGACCCCATTTTGGAAAGAAGACACCCCAAGGTATTCTGTGAGGGGCATGGTGAGTTCCTAGAATTTTTTATTTTTTGTCGCAAGTTAGTGGAATATGAGACTTTGTAAGAAAAAAATAAAATAAAAAATCATCATCATTTTCCGCTAACTTGTGACAAAAAATAAAAAGTTCTATGAACTCACTATGCCCATCAGCGAATACCTTAGGGGGTCTACTTTCCGAAATGGGGTCATTTGTGGGGGTTTTCTACTGTTTGGGCATTGTAGAACCTCAGGAAACATGACAGGTGCTCAGAAAGTCAGAGCTGTTTCAAAAAGCGGAAATTCACATTTTGTACCATAGTTTGTAAATGCTATAACTTTTACCCAAACCATTTTTTTTTTTGCCCAAACATTTTTTTTTTTATCAAAGACATGTAGAACAATAAATTTGGCGAAAAATTGATATATGGATGTCATTTTTTTTGCATTATTTTACAGCTGAAAGTGAAAAATGTCATTTTTTTGCAAAAAAATCGTTACATTTTGATTAATAACAAAAAAAGTAAAAATGCCAGCAGCAATGAAATACCACCAAATGAAAGCTCTATTAGTGAGAAGAAAAGGAGGTAAAATTCATTTGTATTGTAAGTTGCATGACCGAGCGATAAACGGTGAAAGTAGTGTAGTGCCGAAGTGTAAAAAGTGCTCTGGTCATGAAGGGGGTTTCACCTAGCGGGGCTGAAGTGATTAAGCTAGAAATACAGCTATAATTTTCTTAGTTTTAAAAAACACCCTTTGTGTGCTAAATACACAATATTACAGCCCTTGCTGCATCTGCACGTGTGAAATTCAAGCGTTATATACTGCTGTCTTATTCTTGTATAAAAAAAACACCTATTTTAGGCAAAAAACTTAAATTGCGGCCTAGTCTGGATCTGTACATGTGAGATACACCCTTTACATACTGTGGCTCTATTATGCTATTAATACAACACCCATTTTGGGCAAATATCTTTAATTGCAGCATAGTTTGCATCTGTACGTGTGAGATACACACTTTAGATACTGTGGTTCTATTCTGTTATTTGAAAAACAGCCATTTTGTGCAAAAATCTTTAATTGCGGCCTAGTCTGGATCTGTACGTGTGAGATACACCCTTTACATACTGTCGTTCCATTCTGCTATTAGAAAAACACAAATTTTGGGGAAAAATCGTAAATTGCAGCCTAGTTTGCATCGCTACGTGTGAGATACACACTTTAAATACTGTGGTTCTATTATATTGTTAAAACAGTCTTTTTGTGCAAAAATCTTTAATTGCGGCCTAGTCTGCATCTGTACATGTGAGATACACCCTTTACATACTGTCGTTCTATTCTGCTATTAGAAATACACTAATTTGGGGCAAAAAAATAAAATTTCGGCCTAGTCTGGATCTGTACGTGTGAGATACACCCTCTACATACTGTGGTTCTATTCTGTTATTTGAAAAACAACAATTTTGGGCAAAAAATTTAAATTGAGGCCTAGTCTGGATCTGTACGTGTGAAATACTCCCTTTACATACTGGTGGTTCTATTCTGCTATTAATAAAACACCCATTTTGGGCAAAAATCTTTATTTGCGGCCTAGTCTGCATCTGTACGTGTGAGATACACCTTTTACATACTGTCGTTCTATTCTGCTATTAGAAAAACACAATTTTTGGGCAAAAAAATAAAATTGCGGCCTAGTCTGGATCTGTACGTGTGAGATACACCCTTTACATACTGTCGTTCTAGTCTGCTATTAGAAAAACACAAATTTTGGGCAAAAAATAATAATTGCGTCCTAGTCTGGATCTGTACGTGTGAGATACACCCTTTACATACTGTGGTTCTATTCTGCTATTAATAAAACACCCATTTTGGCCAAAAATCTTTAATTGCGGACTAGTCTGGATCTGTACATGTGAGATAAACCCTTTACATACTGTGGTTCTATTCTGCTATTAATAAATCACCCATTTTGGGCAAAAATCTTTAATTGCGGCTTAGTTTGCATATGTATGTGTGAGATACACACTTCAGATACTGTGGTTCTATTCTGTTATTTGAAAAACAGCCATTTTGTGCAAAAATCTTTAATTGCGGCCTAGTCTGGATCTGTACGTGTGAGATACACCCTTTACATACTGTCGTTCCATTCTGCTATTAGAAAAACACAAATTGTGGTGAAAAATCGTAAATTGCAGCCTAGTTTGCATCTCTACATGTGAGATACACACTTTAAATGCTGTGGTTTTATTATATTGTTAAAACAGTCTTTTTGTGCAAAAATCTTTAATTGCGGCCTAGTCTGCATCTGTTTGCAGATTTCCACTGGCCCTGGAATAATGCCCAGTGTTCATAGGCCACGTACCCTGAACCCAAAAAATTCGGAGAAAATTGTTGACTGGCTTACACAGGACACACAATCTTCAACAGCTTTCGCTAAGAACCTTGACGCACCATCCTCCTCCAGCTCAGCTTTGGTCACCTGCTCTCAAGTTACCACTCTCCCGCCCAACGCCACCACCACCACTACCACCACAGCCACCACAACCGCTTCACTTGATCCCTCAGAAGAGTTATTTACACATCAGTTGGATGAAATTAGTGATGCGCAACCATTTTTGACAGGGGATGTAGATAACAGGGATATGTCTCAGTCAGGCAGCATTACACACATGGATGTACAGTGTGATGATGATGTTGATATTGTACCCGCTGCTGCTTCCTTTGCTGAGGTGTCAGATACAAGTGGTTGATGATGACGATGTGTCCGTGGATGCCAAGTGGGTGCCTGCTCGAAGAGAAGAAGAGGGGGAAAGTTCAGAAGGGGTGACAGAGAGAAGGGGGAGACGAGTTGGAAGCAGGGGGAGGTCGTCGCAAGAAGCAAGTGGCACAGTCAGACAGCATGTATCGGCACCCGGGGTCAGCCAGACAGCACGCCAATCAACGCGTGCTGTTGCCACCACCAGAATGCTGTCATTGCAAAGCTCAGCAGTGTGGCATTTTTGTGTGTGTCTGCCTCTGACAACAGCGATGCCATTTGCAGCCTGTGCCAAAAGAAACTGAGTCGTGGGAAATCCAACACCCACCAAGGTACAACTGCTTTGCGAAGGCACATAATCGCACATCACAAACGCCTATGGGATCAACACATGATGACGAGTAGAAGCAGCACACAAGCTCAAAGCCACCATCCTCCTCCTGTTCCAGCATCTTCAGCCACGTCAACCACTGCTGTCCTCCTTGCCCCCTCTCAACCACCCGCCACTCTGCCTCTCAGCTTAAGCAGCTCCATCCCATCTGTCCACAGTCAGGTGTCTGTAAAGGAAATGTTTGAGCGTAAGAAGCCAATGTCACAGAGTCACCCCCTTGCCCGGCATCTGACAGCTAGCTTAACAGAACTCTTAGACCGTCAGCTTTTACCATACCAGCTGGTGGAGTCTGAGGCCTTCAAAAAATTTGTCGCTATTGGGACACCACAGTGGAAGGTACCCGGACAAAATTAATTTTTTTAATAAGGCAATCCCAAACCTCTACTCAGTGATTGAAAAGGAAGTCATGGCATCTCTGGCATACAGTGTTGGGGCAAGGGTCCACCTGACCACTGATACCTGGTCTGCAAAGCACGGTCAGGGCAGGTATATCACCTACACTGCGCATTGGTTCAACCTGCTGACGGCTGCCAAGCATGGAATGCGTGGCTCTGCTGCAGAGTTGGTGACACCGCCACGACTTGCAGGCAGGCCTACTGCCACCTCCTCTACTCCTCCTACTCCATCCTCTTCCATAACCTCCTCGGCTGAGTCCTCTTCTGCTGCGGCATCTGGCTGCACATCAACTGAATCCCCCCAGCTACCCAGGGGCTATTCCACATCCCGGATACGACAGTGTCACTCAGTCTTGGGGTTGACTTGCCTGAAAGCAGAGAGCCACACCGGACCAGCACTCCTGTCCGCCCTAAACGCACAGGTGGATCAGTGGCTGACCCCGCACCAACTGGAGATTGGCAAAGTGGTGTGTGACAATGGAAGCAATTTGTTGGCGGCATTGAATTTGGGCAAGTTGTCACAAGTGCCGTACATGGCCCATGTGTTGAAATTCATCGTACAACGCTTTGTGTCTAAGTACCCAGGCTTACAGGACGTCCTCAAGCAGGCCAGGAAGGAGTGTGGCCATTTCAGGCGTTCCTACACGGCCATGGCGCACTTTTCAGACAGTCAGCGCCGAAACAACATGCCAGTGAGGCGCTTGATTTGCGACAGACCGACACGTTGGAATTCAACACTCCTAATGTTCGACCGCCTGCTCCAACAGGAGAAAGCCGTCAACGAGTATTTGTATGACCGGGGTGCTAGGACAGCCTCTGCGGAGCTGGGAATTTTTTTTGCCACGTTACTGGACGCTCATGCGCAATGCCTGTAGGCTCATGCGTCCTTTTGAGGAGGTGACAAACCTAGTCAGTCGCACCGAAGGCACCATCAGCGACCTCATCCCATTTGTTTTCTTCCTGGAGCGTGCCCTGCGAAGAGTGCTGGATCAGGCTGTAGATGAGCGTGAAGAGGAAGAGTTGTGGTCACCATCACCACCAGAAACAGCCTTGTCATCATCGCTTGACGGACCTGCGGCAACGCTGCAAGAGGAGTATGAGGAAGAGGAGTCAGAGGAGGAATGTGGCTTTGAGGAGGAGAAAGACCAACCATAGCAGGCATCCCAGGGTGCTCGTTTTTGTCACCTATCTGGGACCTGTGGTGTTGTACGTGGCTGGGGGGAAGAACAGACCGTCAATGACATCAGTGAGGACGAGGAACGGGAAATGAGTAGCTCGGCATCCAACCTTGTGCAAATGGGGTCTTTCATGCTGTCATGTCTGTTGAGGGACCCTTGTATAAAAAGGATGAAGGAGAATGACCTGTACTGGGTGGCCACGCTACTAGACCCCCGGTATAAGCAGAAAGTGGCAGAAATGTTACCAAATTACCGGAAGTCATAAAGAATGCAGCAGTTCAAAACCAAACTAAAAAATATGCTTTACACAGCTTTTAAGGCGGATGTCACAGCACAACAGGAATCTAACTGGGGAAGAGGTGAAAGTAATTCTCCTCCTACCACGACCACGGCGGCAAAGACAGGACGCTTTACAGATGTGTTCTTGATGGAGGACATGCAGAGCTTTTTCAGTCCTACACATCGCCACAGCCCTTCGGGATCCAGCCTTACAGAACGACTCGACCGACAGATGGCAGACTTCCTCGCCTTAACTGCAGATATCGACACTCTGAGGAGCGATGAACCCCTTGACTACTGGGTGTGCAGGCTTGACCTGTGGCCTGAGCTATCCCAGTTTGCGATAGAACTTCTGGCCTGCCACGCTTCAAGTGTCCTGTCAGAAAGGACCTTCAGTGCAGCAGGAGGCATTGTCACTGACAAAAGAAGTCGCCTCAGTCAAAAAAGTGTTGATTACCTCACCTTCATTAAGATGAATGAGGCATGGATCCCGAAGGGACTGACAGTGGGGGATACGTTTAACTAACAAAAGGCCTGATGACATGCCTTGGCCTCAAAATGGTCCCCACGCTGCTGTATTTAATGTCTGGATACCGGATGACTTTCGTGAATTCTCCGCCACCAACTAGGGTTCAAGCCGCAATGTTTTAGTCACCTTTCTGCCTTGAAAACATAAATTTTTCCGGCCGCTGCTACAACAGCGGCTGCAACAATAACATTATTTTTCAGGCATGTGTGCATGCCTAATTTTTCTGGCCTCTGGTGCTGCACTGTGGCTGCAAAAAAAAAAGCCACATACAGGTGTCAATTCCCCTTTCGTGATCGTTACCTTGTTGTGGTGAAGGGGCTTGCGTATCACAATGAAGCGATCATCACCTCTATGAGTGTGTTGGCAATGTTGCCACACCCCAGATGATAAGGCCGTTGCTTCATTATGATCAGACCAAAAGCGATCGGCTGGATGTTTTTTCATAGAAAGTTGTATGGGTGGGTTTTTAAGTTGTATGGGTGGGTTTTTAATACATAAAATAAAAAAAATCATAATAAAGTCTCTTAATAGTTTATTAGAAATAATGCAGACAAATACAAAGCAAGTACAAAGCTCAGAACTAAATTATTCCAGGATGTCGTAATGGTTTGTTAATTCGACAATGGTTAATCAATTCGACACACGTCCCCAGATAGGGGACGTAACAGGGATTAAACTGATAGGAATAGTACTAGTTAAGACACTACTCATATAGGGTGTCACAGCACATTGTTCCGTGCACGCGCAGTGCCCCAACTTGGGAGTAAGAGGACCGACCAAGCTGCTTTTTCCATCTCCCGGTTCCTAAAATCAATTCAGTTTGATGTATCAGAGTTTGGTCTGTCACTGTGAAGGCAGTCGATGGTACCCGGCCTAAATTTTTTTTCACAAAAGGCAATCCCACCCTGATATGGGACGTAACAGGGATTAAACTGATGAGAATAGTACTACAGAAAATAGCACTCATATCGGGTGTGACAGTAAATTGCACGGCGCAGATACAGTGACCGTGGCGTGGATTCAAACAAAGGGGAGGAAGCCAGCGTTTTTTTAACCATCTCCCCGTTCGAAAAATCAATTTAATAAATGGACCCCAGATTGGGGATGTCACGTAACAGGGATTAAACTGATGAGAACAGTCCTACAGAAAATAGCACTCATATCGGGTGTGACAGTAAATTGCACGGCGCAGACACAGTGACCGTGGCGTGGATTCAAACAAAGGGGAGGGAGCCAGCATTTTTTTAACCATCTCCCCTTTAAAAAAATCAGTTTAATAAATGGACCCCAGATTGGGGATGTCACGTAACAGGGATTAAACTGATGAGAATAGTACTACAGAAAATAGCACTCATATTGGGTGTGACAGTAAATTGCACGGCGCAGACGCAGTGACCGTGGCGTGGATTCAAACAAAGGGGAGGGAGCCAGCAATTTTTTAACCATCTCCCCGTTTGAAAAATCTATTTAATAAATGGACCCCAGATTGGCGACGTAACAGGGATTAAACTGATGAGAAGAGAGAACTACAGGAAATACCACTCATATCGGGTGGGACAGTAAATTGCACGGCGCAGACGCAGTGACCGTGGCGTGGATTCAAACAAAGGGGAGGGAGCCAGCGTTTTTTTTAACCATCTCCCTATTCGAAAAATCAATTCAATTCACCTTTCGGGGACCCTTGGTGTTGTACGTGGCTGGGTGGAGGAAGAAACCTTCAATGACATCAACAGGACATGGCGAGCTTGGTATCCAACCTTGTGCAAATGGGAAGTTTGCGGTTGGGCAAATGGACTGTTTGCGGTTGTTTGCAGTGCATTAAAAGGGTAGTTTGGTCTGTCAATGTCTGTGAAGCGGGCGTAACTCTTACACTACCTGATCGATACAACATCATATCTGATCGTATACACACACTAGATGTTTTAAACCACGTTGTTCAAAAAAAAAAATTGGATTGTTAGGTGATTTATGCCCTTTATGGATTAAAATCCAACTCTGTGTCAACTATGTAATTTTCCATGGGAGTTTTGCCATGGATCCCCCATCCGGCATGCCACAGTCCAGGTGTTAGTCCCCTTGAAACGACTTTTCCATCACTATTGTGGCCAGAAAGAGTCCCTGTGGGTTTTAAAATTCACCTGCCTATAGAAGTCTATGGCGGTTCGCCCAATCACAAACATTTGTAGAAATTCACGTTCGCCGTTCGCGAACAGAAAATCTGCAGACCGACAAGGAGGGCAGGGGTGAAGACTGGGAGGAAGATGATGTGGAGGACGATGAGGTCCTCGACCCCACATTCAATCAAGGTCATGCGAGTGACCTGTGTAGTTCAGAGGAAGAGGCGGTGGTCGCACAGAGCCACCAGCACAGCAGAAGAAGGAGCAGGGTGCAAAAGCGGAGTGGCCGTCCCCTAGAAAGTATGCCTGCTACTTCCCACCGCAGCAAGGGACCGAGCACACCAAAGCCAGCTACAAGGAGTTCCGTGGCGTGGCAGTTCTTCAGACAATGTGCTGACGACAAGACACAAATGGTTTTCATGCTGTGCAATCAGAGCCTGTAGCGAGGCATAAATGTTCTCAACCTGAGAACAACCTGCATGACAAGGCATCTAAGTGCAAAGCGCGAGCTGCAGTGGAGTAGACACCTCAAAAACCAAGAAAGGTCTCTGGCTCCTCCTGCTTCCTCTTCTGCTGCAGTCACAGCCTCTTTATCCACCTCTGGAGTGACAGTGCCACCTGCAACCCCGCAAACAGATGATCTGCCAGCAGCACCACCATCTGGGTCACCAAGCATCTCCACTTCCTCCTACTCTGCTTCCTCATCCTCTACCGCCTCCTTATCCAGTCAGCGTAACACCTTCACCACCAACTTCAGCACAGCCAGGGGTATATGACAGCAGGTAGTTTTAAAACTTATCTATTTTGGGGACAAACCCCACACCGCGCAGGAGCTGTGGACGGGCCTTGAACAAAAGACTGATGAGTGGTTGGTGCCAGTGAGCCTCAAGCCCGGCCTGGTGGTGTGCGATAATGGGCGAAATCTCGTAGCAGCTCTGGGACTAGCCAGTTTGACACACATCCCTTGCCTTGCACATGTGCTGAATTTGGTGGTGCAGAGATTGTTTCAGAATTACCAAGATATGTCAGAGCAGCTGCATAAAGTGCAGGCCATCTGTGTGCGCTTTCGGCATTCTCACCCTGCTGCTGCTCGCCTGTCAGCGCTGCAGCATAACTTCGGCCTTACTGCTCACCGCCTCATATGCGACGTGCCCACAAGCTGGAACTCCACCTTGAACCTGCTAGCCAGGCTGTGCGAACAGCAGCAGGCAATAGTTGAGTTTCAGCTGCAGCACGCACGGGTGAGTTGCTCTGCGGAACAGCACCACTTCACCACCAATGACTGGGCCTCCATGCGAGACCTCTGTTCCTTGTTATATTTACATTTAGTCATAGAATACTTATTGCCTTCTCTTGACAGGTGCATTTGATGTATTTTTATTTATTTAAAATTTAACTTTTATTGCTTTTTTAATAATAAATAGTAGACATTTTATTTCTATCTAACCTGCTTGAATAAAACTATCTCCAGTGCTCCATTGTGTGCAATTCTTTTATTAATTTGTGAGCTTTTCACATTATTATTACAGTAGCAGTGTAGTACTTGCAGATATTCTCTTATAGCTGACCATTAATAACTATTTTTAATGGTTATATAAGTGCTGCATTAGTGACCTTATTGCTGTGAGCTTTTATTTATTACAGAACAAATGTTAAAGATCTGAGGCAGTTTCAATTCCTCATCAACTGCCTGCTTGCAGCAGCTTATCAGGCTTCTTTGGCTTTGGCCATATATTTGCAACACTTAATTACCAATAGTTATATGGTTACATGTATTTATGTATATGCTGCTACTTTGTAGCTCTGCAATACTTTTGTCTGCTTCCTGTTTGTAGTACATTAGCTGTCACTGTTGCTGTAACACTGTTGCCGTTCCTTCTGGCTATTGCTGGTAGCGATTCATCTACTGTGCTGTCTGCCTTGTTCGGTCAGCACTGCGCTTTCTATGAGCTACTATTATTCATTGTCACGGCACCCTAGCTACCTTTGCTGCCTTTTAACTAGCCAGATGGAATTGCTCACTTGGATGCGCTGAAGTCTAAAACCCTAAATGCTGCCCCCCGACATGTTTCGCCATATACATGGCGTCTTCAGGGGATCGGGCAGTCTGCCATGTGTTCCTTGTTGCGCTGTTTTGAGTACTCCATCAACATGGCCAGTGCCGATAAAGCCGTTCTCAGCGTTACTATCCCACTTCTATGCCTCCTTGAAAAAACACTGCTGGCGATGATGGTAGAAGATGTGATACCGGAGGAGGAGGAGGAAGAGGGATCATTTTGTAGAGTTTCCAGCCAGTCATTCACAAGTGGCTCCGAGGGTGGGTTCCGGCATTCACAAACGCCAGGTAAACAATTGTCCAGCCAGGGCACAGTTCTGGAGGATGACAAGATGGAGGAGGAGGAGGAGGAGATGTAGGAGGAGGAACCTTCTTCACAGCAAGGTGGCAACCAGACCAGCTCATGGTCATCACTGGTACGTGGCTGGGGGGATACAGAGGACACAGACGATACACCTCCCACAGAAGATAGCTTTTCGTTGCCTCTGGGCAGCCTGGCACACATGAGCGTTTACATGCTGCAGTGTCTCCTCAACGACAGCCGAGTTGCCCTGTCTCCTCAACGACAACCGAGTTGCCCACATTCTAACTTGTGCTGATTTCTGGGTGGCTACGCTGCTGGATCCCTGTTACAAGGACAATGTACCATCTTTAATTCCGTCACTGGAGCGTAATCGGAAGTTGCGCGAGTACAAGCGCACACTGGTAGATGCACTGCTGGTTGCATTCCGACCTGACAGCGGGGGCACAGTGAAAGCACAAGGAGAAGGAAGAGGTTGCCAACGCAGCTGGGGCACCCCCAGCACCTCAGAAGGCAGGGTTAGCATGGCCAAAATGTGGAAAAGCTTTGTCAGCACACCACAACAACCAGCACCACCAGCTGATTTGGAACATCTTAGCAGGAGGCAGCATTTTACCAACATGGTGGAGCAGTATGAATGCACACGCCTACACGTACTGAATGACGGGTCTGCCCCCTTCAACTTCTGGGTCTCCAAATTGGGCACATGGCCTGAGCTTGCCCTTTACGCCTTGGAGGTGCTGGCCTGCCCTGCAGCAAGTGTATTATCTGAACGTGTGTTTAGCATGGCAGGGGGTGTCATCACAGACAAGCGCAGCCGCCTGTCCACAGCCAATGTGGACAAGCTTATGTTCATTAAAATGAACCAGACATGGATCCCATAGGATTTGTCCGTACCTTGTGAACAATAGACTTGTATATCGGCCTTAACCAGCCATTGTTATACTACAGTGCAATTGCTCATTGTTGTATTTTGGATATTTCACACTCTTTTGGAGTACACCCTAATAAAAAAAAAATTATAATTAAAACAAAAAAACTGTCATCCACCTCCACCGCCGCTTCCACCTACACCGCTACGTCCACCGCCTCCTCAAACTCCTACTCCATATGGAACTACACCTCATAAGTCAAGTTTATTTTATTTTATTTGCACATATTTTATTTTATTTCGATTTACTACTTTGTCTGTTACATTTTTGGGTGAAATTCACCAATTTTTGGGTGTGATGTACCACTGCTATACCTAGTAGACAGGTAAAAAAATAACTATTTTATTTTTTTAATTTTTTGTTGAAATTCACAAATTTTGGGGTGTGATGTACCACTGCTATACCTAGTAGACAGGTAAAAAAAATAACTAATTTGTCTGTTATATTTTTGGGTGAAATTTACTAATTTTGAGGTGTGATGTACCACTGCTATACCTAGTAGACAGTAAAAAAATAAATAAAAAAAAATTAAAAAAAAATTTGTCTATTACATTTTCAGGTGAAATTCACCAATTTTTGGGTGTGATCCACCACTGCTATACCTAGTAGACAGGTAAAAACATTTCACTAATTTGTCTTTTACATTTTCGGGTGAAATTCACCAATTTTTGGCTGTGATATACCCCGGCTGTACCTAGTAGACAGGTAAAAACATTTCACTAATTTGTCTGTTACATTTTCGGGTGAAATTCACCAATTTTTGGGTGTGATGTACCAATGCTATACCTAGTAGACAGGTAAAAAAAATATACTAATTTGTCTGTTACATTTTTTGGTGAAATTCACCAATTTTTGGGTGTAATATACCCCTCCTCTACCTAGTTGACAGCTTATTAAATTTCAATAATTTTTCTTTTACATTTTCGGGTGACAATAAACAATTGTTTTCTGTTTTCTGTCATAGACCCCTGCTCTACCAAGTAGACAGGTTAATAAATTTCAGTAATTTCTAAATTTTGAAGTGAATAAACCGATGCTCTGCATAGGTGACAGAGAATAAAATTTAGGAAATTCTTCTTTAATTGATGTGCGCCACCTCCTTTTATTCACTGCTTACACTATAAAAAGTTGTCCCACATTTGCGCTTTACTAATTTGTCCCTCTTTTGCGCTTCAATAATTTGCTCCACATTTGCGCTTTACTAATTTGTCCCACATTTGCGCTTAAATAATTTGTCACACATTCACGCTTTAATAATTTGTCCTACATTTGCTCTTTAATATTTTTTCCCTCATTTGCGCTTTAATAATTTGTCCCACATTTGCTCTTCAATAATTTGTTCAACATTTGCACTTTTACAGCTTTTCCCACATTTTGGCTAGATATATATTTTTTTTTTATCCATTTATTTCCCTTGCATGTGGTCTCTCTTTATTATGCTCCCTCTCCGGAGTGGAACTCTGATTCGCCGATAACCGTGATCAACATGGTAGGCTCAGAAAAGAACATAGAAAGTTGATTGAGAAGATATCCAAATGGATGCTGGACGTCACGGGGGCACCTCTGCATAGGTGACAGGAACATAAATTTGAAAAAATCGTCTGTTACATTGTCAGGTGACATTTTACCAATTTTGCCGGATAGAAACCCCTACTCTGCATAGGTGACAGGGAATAAAATTTCTGATATTCTTCTTTACTTGATGCGCACCACCTCCTTTCATTTAATGTTTAAATTTTAACAAGTTGTCCCACATTTGCGCTTCAATAATTTTACCCACATTTGCGCCTTAATAACTTTTCCCATATTTCCGCTTGAACAAAATAAAAGTTAATCCATTTATCTCCCTTGGATGTGGTCTCTCTTTCTCACGCTCCCTCTCCGGGGTGGATCTCTGATTCGCCGATAACTGTGATCAACATGGTAGGCTCAGAAAAGAACATCCAAAGTTGATAGAGAAGATATCCAAATGGATAGTGGAGGTCACAGGGACGTGCGATCAGGCAGAAGTTATCTAGAGTCAACAAAGCGGCAGCAGGGCCTCTCCTGTCTAACGTTTCCTAATCCAAAATACTGCATTGACATTCCCTGTATTTTCCGCTTGATTACATTTAATTTCATCCATTGGCTTCCCTTGGATGTGGTATCCCTTTCTCAGGCTCCCTCTCCGGCCTGTAACCCTGAATCCACGCCACCCGTGATCACCATGGTAGGCACATAAAAGAACATTGAAAGTTGATAGAGTAGATATCCAATTGGATCGTGGACTTCATGGGGACGTGCGACATGGTGGAGCAGTATGTGTGCACACGCCTACACGTACTGAATGACGGGTCTGCCCCCTTCAACTTCTGGGTCTCCAAATTGGGCACATGGCCTGTGCTTGCCCTTTACGCCTTGGAGGTGCTGGTCTCCCCTGTAGCCAGTGTATTGTCTGAACGTGTGTTTAGCAAGACTGGAGAGGGTTATCGCAGGTCATATTTCCCAATGTTTTGGGGTGTACCCTAATAAAAAAAATATATATATATGTTAAACCAAAAAACTGATATAGCTGGCTGGAATGGAGGGCAAACAAAACAGTAACTGGACAATCCCTTTAAGTACCAAGCATTCTATTTTATTCATCACATCCAAGAACCATAACTGTTTTATTTTTATTTATTTTCTTCAACATAACTGTAGGGGAACTTCTATTTTGTGGGATGAGTTGGAAATTTCAATGGCTTCATTTCATTTTATGGTATATATAGTTTAGTGATTTACTTTTTATCAAACCAGTGTTTGTGGGTTTATATTGTTTACATTTTGCACCATTTACATTGCGGCATAAATAATGTTATTGCATTCTGCAGGTCAATACACACAATTGCATTTTTTATTTCCATATATCGAGCTGTGTGACAAGCTGTAGTTTGTATTGTTAATATTTAGAGGTATTGCTTTTTGAAAGCTTTTTATTCTATTCTTTCCTCTTGTAAGTCGCACCCAACAAATATTGCTGTTATATCACTATCCCCAAATATCACTGTTTATCAAAACTGCCTTATTCTAAACGTATTAACCTACCATTGCGCCCTGTGGCAAATCAGTTTTAAATTCAGTTGCTGTTTGTTACGTCCTGTAGTGGAGCTTTGTAATACAGGACGCACATGCTCACAGCAATTCTTTTCCTACCCTTCAATAACCACTCATATATGTGCAGTGTCACTTACATGGCAGTTACAGTGTCAGTTATGGATGGATAGACAGATGGACAATAGATAGGCAGATAGATAGACAGACATAATGATAACTTTTGCTCTAACAAATTATGGACATTAGCATGAGTTGTGTCTGTGAGATATCTAGTTACACAGAGCATTTTGAGTATGTAGAGGTAAAAAATTAACTGCTTAGCATCACGTGTCCTGCTTATGGACACTTCTCACTGCTCTAAAGCTTGATGGGACAGAAGTCACATGGCAAAACAGGAAGTAGGATTCAAGAATGGGGGGGGGGGGGGGGAATGCAAATGAGGTAAATATGAAGAATAAATGAAAAAAAATATATATATATATATATCCAAGGAGGAATGATAGCTTTAGTACTTGATGAAAATAAAACTTAAAGTGAAAGTAGTTTATGAACTACAACACCTTTAACCCCTTAAGGACACGGCCATATTTCCCCTTAAGAAAAAGGCCATTTTTGCAAATCTGACCAGTGTCACTTTAAGTGGTGATAACTTTAAAACTCTTTGACTTATTCAGGCCATTCTAAGATTGTTTTTTCGTCACATATTGTACTTCATAACACTGGTAAAATGGAGTAAAAAAAAAACATTTTTATTTATAAAAAAATACCAAATTCCCCACATGTCTACTTCATTATGGGAATGACATTTTATTTTTGGGGGACGTTTCAAGGCTTAAAAGTTTAGAAGCAAATCTTGAAATTTCTCAGAAAGTTTCAAAAACCAACTTTTTAAGGACCAGTTCAGGTCTGAAGTCACTTTGTGAGGCTTACATAATAGAAACCACCCAGAAATTACCCCATTCTAGAACCTACACCCCTCAAGGAATTCAAAATTGGTTTTACAAACTTTGTTAACCCTTTAGGTGTTCCACAAGAATTAATGGAAAATAGAGATACAATTTCAAAATGTAACTTTTTGGGCAGATTTTCCATTTTAATAAAAAAAAAATCCAGTTATAAAGCAAGGGTTAACAGCCAAAAAAACCTCAATTTTTATGGCTCTGATTCTGTAGTTTACAGAAACACCCCATATGTGGTCGTAAACCGCTGTACGGGCACACGGCAGGGCGCAGAAGGAAAGGAATGCCGTACGGTTTTTTGAAGGCAGATTTTGCTGGACTGTTTTTTTGACACCATGTCCCATTTGAAGCCCCCATGATGCACCCATAGAAACTAGTGACCCCATTTTAGAAACTACAGGATAGGGTGGCAGTTTTGTTGGTACTAGTTTAGGTTACATATGATTTTTGGTTGCTCTCTATTACACTTTTTTTGAGGCAAGGTAACAAGAAATAGCTTTTTTGGCACAGTTTTTTTTTGTTGTTATTTACAACATTCCTCTGACAGGTTAGATCATGTGGTATTTTTATAGAGCAGGTTCCCACGGACGTGTACAGTTGGAAGAAAAAGTATGTGAACCCTTTGGAATGATATGGATTTCTGCACAAATTGGTCATATAATGTGATCTGATCTTGATCTAAGTCACAACAATAGACAATCACAGTCTGCTTAAACTAATAACACACAAATAATTAAATGTTACCATGTTTTTATTGAACACACCATGTAAACGTTCACAGTGCAGCTGGAAAAAGTATGTGAACCCTTCAATTTAATAACTGGTTGAACCACCTTTGGCAGCAATAATTTCAACCAAACGTTTCCTGTATTTGCAGATCAGATGTGCACAACGGTCAGGAGTAATTCTTGACTATTCCTCTTTACAGAACTGTTTCAGTTCAGCAATATTCTTGGGATGTCTGGTGTCAATCGCTTTCTTGAGGTCATGCCACAGCATCTCAATCGGGTTGAGGTCAGAACTCTAACTGGGTCACTCCTGAAGGCGTATTTTCTTCTGTTTAAGCCATTATGTTGTTGATTTACTTCTATGCTTTGGATCGTTGTCCTGTTGCAACACCCATCTTCTGTTGAGCTTCAGCTGGTGAACAGATGGCCTTAAGTTCTCCTGCAAAATGTTTTGATAAACTTTGGAATTCATTTTTCCTTCGATAATAGCAATCCATCCAGGCCCTGACACAGCAAAGCAGCCCCAAACCATGATGCCCCCACCACCATACTTCACAGTTGGGATGAGGTTTTGATGTTGGTGTGCTGTGCCTCTTTTTCTCCACACATAGTGTTGTGTGTTTCTTCCAAACAACTCAACTTTGGTTTCATCTGTCCACAGAATATATTGCCAGTACTGCTGTGGAACATCCAGGTGCTCCTGTGCAAACTGTAAACGCGCAGCAATGTTTTTTTTGCACAGCAGTGGCTTCCTCTGTGGAATCCTCCCATTAAATCCATTCTTGTTTAGCGTTTTACGTATCGTAGATTCGCTAACAGGGATGTTATCGTATACCAGAGACTTTTGTAAGTCTTTAGCTGACACTCTAGGATTCTTCTTCACCTCATTGAGCAGTCTGTGCTGTGCTATTGCAGTCATCTTTACAGGACGGCCACTCCTAGGGAGAGTAGCAGCAGTGCTGAACTTTCTCCATTTATAGACAATTTGTCTTACCGTGGACTGATGAACAGCAAGGCTTTTGCAAATACTTTTATAACCCTTTCCAGCTTTATGCAAGTCAACAATTCTTAATCATAGGTCTTCTGAGAGCTCTTTCGTGCGAGTCATCATTCACATCAGGCAATGCTTCTTGTGAAAAGCAATCCCAGAACTGGTGTATGTTTTTTATAGGGCAGGGCAGCTGTAACAAACACCTCCAATCTCGGCTCGTTCATTAGACTCCAGTTGGCTAACACCTCGCTCCAATTAGCTCTTGGAGATGTCATTAGTCTAGGGGTTCACATACTTTTTCCACCTGCACTGTGAATGTTTACATGGTGTGTTCAATAAAAACATGGTAACATTTAATTCTTTGTGTGTTATTAGTTTAAGCAGACTGTGATTGTCTATTGTTGTGACTTAGATGAAGATCAAATCACATTATATGACCAATTTGTGCAGAAATCCATATAATTCCAAAGGGTTCACATACTTTTTCTTGCAACTGTATACTATTTTTTTTATTTATATAAGTTTTACACAATGATTTCCTTTTTGAAACAAACTGTCTCCATAGTTTTTTTCAGTTTTTTGGTGATTATCTTAGGTAATGTCTTATTTTTTGCTGGATGACATGACGGTTTGATTGGCACTATTTTGGGGTGCGTATGACTCTTTGATCACTTGTTCTTACTCTTTTTGTGATGTAAGGTGACAAAAAATAGCTTTTTTTTTTACACCTTTTTTTAATTGTATTTTACGGTATTCACCTGAGGGGTTAGGTCATGTGATAATTTTATATAGCAAGTTATTACGGACGCAGGGATACCTAATATGTATAGTTTTTCTTTATTTAATTAAGTTTTAAACAATGATTTAATTTTTGAAACAAAAAAAATCATTTTTTATTGTTTCCATAGTCTGAGAGCCATTGTTTTTTTCAGTTTTTGCGCGATTATCTTGGGTAGAATATGATTTTTGCAGGATGAGATTACGGTTTGATTGGCACTATTTTAGGGTACGTGTGACTTTTTGATCGCTTGCTATTGCACTTTTTGTGATGTAAGGTGACAAAAAATGGCTTTATTTACACCGTTTTTTAGTTTTTTTACGGTATTCACCTGAGGGGTTAGGTCATGTGATATTTTTATAGAGCAAGTTATTACGGATGCGGCGATACCTAATATTTCAGCCCAATCGGGGGCTGAAAAGGCACAGCAGCATCCGATGGAAGAGGGAGCTCCCTGCTTGTTAATCTCTTCCATACAGCGGTCCCTACGGACCGTGGCATGGAAGGGGTTAAACGCAAATGGCTGCTGGGTTATTTCATAAAAGGGTGAAGAGTTTGGAGAAGTTAGGAGAAGTGAACAATATAGGACAACATAGCTGAATTGAAAAAAAAAAATCTCCAATTCAGCTCACTTTCCTATTTAGTTATGTTGTCCTAGATTGTTCCCTTCTCCAAACTCTTCACCCTTTTGTTCATTGCGCCTGTTCATTGGTCTTCTTTAGTGACATGTTTAACATATGGGATTATTTACACAGCCCTGGTGTTTGCTGAAACGGCTTTAAACTATAAAGAATCTTTTTTTGAAAGTGTTTCTCTCTATCTCAGGTCTGAAGCAATACCTAGGAAGAAAGGAAAACTCTTGAAAGCTTGTCTTTTAAGTATTATGTTAGTACAAAAGGTTAGTACAAAACCGTCATGCAATACTCTTGCATTTTGTAATCTTATTTATATGAACTCTGACACAGTGAGACGTTTACAGCTAGTTGAGGTCAAATACAGGAACAGATTTTAAATGCCTGTCCAGGTTTTGGCAGCACCTGGTTGTCCTTAAATAGGCAGCTGGGCTCAGAAGTAGTGTTGACATTCTACGTTTTCCCTTTAAGTGCAGGGTTAAGGTGTGTTGGACTAACAACTAACTTTTAACTAATGTCCTTTGGGACACAAACACTGCCCGAACCCCTGAGGACACCGGTATTCGGCGAAACATGTCGGGGGGCAGCGTGAGGCTCCAATTTTAAACAGTAGTCACTAGTGCCTCAGTAAATGTAGGAATCCTAGATATAGTGCCGATAATAAAGTTAGGCAAACGCGTAGCCTGCTGTGGCAACTTGAGCATCTAGATATTGAAGTGACAAATAAAGGCCAGTGACACTGAAAATTTTAATACACTATTGTTATGTCGGTATATTACCAAATCACTTTTATTTTTATTTGAGAGAAATTAAAAGTTAAGTCTTATGACTATTGGTAGATGCAGGGAAAAATAGGTTAATTTCAGAAGTAGTGTTGAGCACGAATATTCGAATTACAATTATTTATCTCGAATATCGCAACTTTGAGTATTAGCGAATATTTCAAATATGCTATATATTCACTATATTGAATATTCATCATTTTTTAACATCTGAAAACATGATTCCTTACAAGCACTATGGAATATAGTGTTATATATTTTTTAGTTTTTAGAAAACAAAGAATAAGTGCACTTGAGTACAAGAATGGAAGGTTGAGGCTGTTATAAATGTCTATTCTGCACAAGGTACGGACAAGTCCTGTGGGATCCATACCTGGTTCATTTTAATAAACGTAAGCTTGTCCACATTGGCTGCGGGCCTGTGATAATGCTCTATGCCGTGCTAAACACATGTTCACACTATACACTGGCTGCAGGGCAGGTCAGCACCTCCAAGGCTGACAAAGCTTTTCCACATTTTGGCCATGCTAACCCTGCCTTCTCAGGTGCTGGTGGTGCCCCAGCTGCGTTGGTGACCTCTTCCTCCTCGTCTGCCTTCGCCTTGTGCTTCCACTGTGCCCCCGCTCTCAGGTAGAAATACCATCAGCAGCGCGTCTTCCAGCGTGTCGCTCATCTTCCGATCAGTAACAGATGTTTTCACTAAATTTAGCTCCATGTCAGCAATGCAGAGCAGGGGTTCATTCACAGCAAAAGGTGGTTCTTGTGACCCAGCAATAAAACAGAGGATTTTGAGAGATTTAGGACCCTGTCACCCAGACACAGCAGGGGTTTATTCACAGCAAAAGTGAGTTCTTGTCACCAAGCAATACAACAGAGGATTTTGAGAGATTTAGGCCCCTGCCACCCAGGCACAGCAGGGGTTCATTCACGGCAAAACTAGCTTCATGTCACCCAGCAATAGAACAGAGGATTTTGAGAGATTAAAACCCCTGTCACCCCGACACAGCAGGGGTTTGTATATGCCAAAAATGGTAAAATGTCTCTGACAATTGAAAATAAGAATTTTTTAATTTAGGGCACTAAAATTGGCACTTATTTGCATTAAAATGGCTCTAAAATAGTCCTTGAAAAGGCTAGAGGGATGTAAAAGGCAGTAAAATGTGTTTAAGAGCATGGCAAATGCTCTACAAACAAATGTGGATAGGGAAATAACTTAAAATAACGTTGACTGTGAACAGGCGGCTGCGTTTGTCTGTAATAACGCCCCCTACCATGCTAAATACACGTTCAGACAATACACTAGCTGCAGGGCAGGCCAGCACCTCCAAGGCATAAAGGGCAAGCTCCGGCCATGTGCCCAATTTGGAGACCCAGAAATTTAAGGGTACAGACCCGTCATTCAGTACGTATAGGCGTGTGCACACATACTGCTCCACCATGTTGGTGAAATGCTGCCTCCTGCTAAGACGTTCTATATCAGCTGGTGGTGCTAGTTGTTGTGGCATGCTGACAAAGCTTTTCCACATTTCGGCCATGCTAACCCTGCCTTCTGAGGTGCTGGCGGTGTCCCACCTGCATTGGCGACCTCTTCCTCGTCCTCTGCCTTTGCATTGTGCTTCCACTGTGCCCCTACTGTCAGGTGGGAATGCCATCAGCAGCGCATCTACCAGCGTGAGCTTGTACTCGCACATCTTACGATCACGCTCCAGTGACTAAATGAAATTAAGGACGGTACGTTGTCCTTGTAACAGGGATCCAGCAGCGTGGCCACCCAGTAATCAGCACAAGAATGTGGGCAATTCGGCGGTCGTTGCGGAGACACTGCAGCATGTAATTGCTCATGTGTGCCAGGCTGCCCAGAGGCAATAAAAAGCTGTCCTCTGTGGGAGGTGTATCGTCTTGTATCCCCCCATCCACGCACCAGTGATGGCCATGAGCTGGTCTGGGTGCCAACCTGCTGTGAACATGGTTCCTCCTCCTGCATCTCCTCCTTCTCATCCTCCACCTCCTCATCCTCCATCCTCTGCCCTGGCTGGACAATTGTGTACCTTGGGTTTTCGGGTGCAGGAACCCACCCTCGGAGCCACTTGGGAATGACTGGCCGGAAACCCTACGAAATGATCCCTCTTCCTCCTCCTCCTCCTGTGCCACATCATCTTCCATCATCACCAGGAGCTTTTTTTTAAGGAGGCATAGAAGTGGGATAGTAACGCTGAGAATGGCTTTATCGGCACTGGCCATGTTGGTGGAGTACTCGAAACAGCGCAACAAGGAACACAGGTCTCGCATGGAGGCCCAGTCATTGGCGATGAAGTGTTGCTGTTCCGCCAAGCGACTCACTTGTGCGTGCTGCAGCTGAAACTCCACTATTGCCTGCTGCTGCTCGCACAGTCTGGCCAGCATGTGCAAGGTGGAGTTCCACCTTGTGGGCACGTCTCATATGAGGCAATGAGCGGGAAGGCCGAAGTTACGCTGCAGCGCTGACAGGCGAGCAGCAGCACGGTGAGAACACCGAAAGTGCGCACAGACGGCCCGCACTTTATGCAGCAGCTCTGACATGTCAGGGTAATTTTTAAGGAATCTCTGCACCACCAAATTCAGCACATGAGCCAGGCAAGGGATGTACGTCAAACCGGCTAGTCCCAGAGCTGCTACGAGATTTCGCACATTATCGCACACCACCAGGCCGGGCTTGAGGCTGTCTGGCACAAACCACTCATCGGTCTTTTGTTCAAGGCCATTTCACAGCTCCTGTGCGGTGTAGGGTTTGTCCCCCAAACAGATACGTTTTAAAACTGCCTGCTGTCATTTACCCCTGGCTGTGCTGAAGTTGGTGGTGAAGGTGTTAGGCTGACCGGATGAGGAGCTGGTAGAGGATGAGGAAGCATTAGTAGGAGGAAGCAACAGTAGGCAAACTGAAGCGCCCTGCAATCCGCCAATACTTTTCAAGGCGAGCCATCCCTTCCCTTTACAAATAAGTTGGGGAAGGACATGCGCCAAACTGCTATCCGCCTCAGGCCCAACAGCCACTGCATCTACCGAGTGTGCTGTTATGGAGATGTAACGGCCCTGACCGTGCTTACTGGTCTACATATCCGTAGTCAGGTGCACCTTGCCATAGATGACGTTGCGCAGTGCACACCTGATTTTGTCCCCTACTTAGTTGTAAAAGGAAGGGATGTCTCGCCTTGAAAAGTAGTGGCGGCTGGGCACGACATACTGTGTGACAGCCACCGCCATAAGGCCTTTAAAACTATCCGTCTACACCAGACGGAATGACAGAATTTTTAAGGCAAGTAATTTAGAAATGCTGGCATTCAGGGCTAGGGATCGTGGGTGGGTAGAGGGGTACTTCCTCTTACTCTCCAGCATTTAGGATATGGAGAGCTGAACGCTTCCTTGTGACATTGTGGAGATGCTTGGTGACCCAGGTGTTGGTGTTGCGGGCAGATCCTCGGTTTGTGGGGTGCCAGGTGGCACTGTCACTCCAGAGGTGGATTAAGAGGCCACGACTGCAGCAGAAGAGGAAGCAGGAGGAGCCAGAGACCATTCTTGGTTTTTGAGGTGTCTACTTCACTGCAGCTCATGCTTTGCACTTAAATGCCTGGTCATGCAGGTTGTGCTCAGGTTGATAACGTTTATGCCTCGCTTCAGGCTCTGATTGCACAGCGTGTAAACCACTCGTGTCTTGTCGTCAGCACATTGTCTGAAGAACTGCCACGCCAGGGAACTTGTTGGAGCTGGCTTTGGTGTGCTCGGTCCCTTGCTGCGGTGGGTAGTAGGAGGCGTAATGTGCTGGTGGCTCTGTGCGACCACCGCCTCTTCCTCCGAACTACATCTGTCACTCGCATGACTTTGATTCAATCTGGCGTCGAAGACCTCATCGTCTTCCACATAATTTTCCACCCAGTCTTCACCCCTGACTTCCTTGCCGATCTGCACACTTTCGAAAGCCCCAGCAGTTGGCACCTGTGTTTCGTTATCATCCGAAACGTGCTGCAATGGTCCTCCCATGTACTCATCTTGAAAAATAAGTGGGTAGGCATCGGTGCACTCAATCTCTTCCACTTCTAGGGCAGGGCTAGGTGAATGGCCCTGGGAAACTCTGCTAACAGAGTCATCAAAAATCTGAAGAGACTGCTGCATGATTTGGGGCTCAGACTGCTTGGCTAATTTGCAAGGGGGTGAGGTGAAAGACTGATGGACATCGGCTGCAGGTGCCAACTGTGGTCTTTCAGCAGGAGACTGGGTGGGAGACAATGTAAAGGAACTGTATCCACTGCCAGCAACCCAATCTACTATTGCCTGTACTTGTTCAGGCCTCACCATTCTTAGAGCAGCATTAGGCCCGACCAAATACCGCTGCAGGTTTTGTCGCCTACTCACACCTGAGAAAAGGGGTTTCACTTGTGTGTGTAGCTGGCACAGATTGACCACTTCCTCTCCCTGCAACAGGAGCTCCACCAGCAGCACCATGACCTGGGCCACGACACTTATTTGACGCTCTCCTCATATTTTTTTAATTTAGGATCTTGCCCTAAATGGGTGTTTAATAGTAGAAAAGAATGACAGTATGTAAAGAGTGTATCTCACACAGCCTGAACCAGACTAGGCCTCAGTAAATATATCTTTGCATAAAATGGCTGTATTTCAAATGGCTGTATTTCAAATGCCTGTATTTCAAATGCCTGATTCAAACCCCTGTATGTAGGGGGGTAGCTCACACAGTCTGAACCAGTGTAAGCCTGAAGTAAATATATCTTTAAACAAAATGGCTGTATTTCAAATGGCTGTATTTCAAATCCCTGAATCAAACCCCTGTATGTAGATGGAGTATCTCTCAGGGCCTGAACCAGTGTAGGCCTGAAGTAAATATATCTTTGCACAAAATGGCTTTATTTCAAATGGATGTATTTCAAATGCCTGATTCAAACCCCTGTATGTAGAGGGGGTATCTCACACGGTCTGAACCAGTGTAGGCCTGAAGCAAATATATCTTTACACAAAATTGCTGCATTTCAAATGGCTGTATTTAACATGCATAATTGAAACCCCTGTATGTAGAGGTAGTATCTCAGAGGGTCTGAACCTCTGTAGGCCTGAAATAGATATATCTTTGCACAAAATGGCTGCATTTCAAATGGCTGTATTTCAAATGCCTGATTCAAACCCCTGTATGTAGGGGGGTATCTCACACGGTCTGAACCAGTGTAGGCCGGAAGTAAATATATCTTTGCACAAAATGGCTGTATTTCAAATGGCTGTATTTCAAATGGCTGTATTTCAAATGCCTAATTCAAACCCCTGTATGTAGAGGGGGTATCTCACAGTGCCTGAATTAGTGTAGGCCTGAATTCAATAATGGTGCACCAAATGGCAGTATTTAAAATCTCTGAATGTAACCCAAATGTATTAAGGGTGTATCTCACAATGACATCTGCATCAAAGGCTGCCAACAAAATTTTTGGTGCCCAAATTACTGTTTGTTTAAAAACTGAATTTGACAGCAGTATATAAGCTTGTAATTTCGTGCTGATGCTGCAAGGCCTGAAAATAGTGTTTTTTGTCAAAAGAGTCTGTTTTTCAAACCCCAGAAAATGATGGGTGTATTTCTACCTTAAATTGCACACTGACTAATACAAATGTTGTAGATTGCCCAAAAAGTCTTTTTTTGCTAACAGAATATGAAAGCTGTATATATTAAACTTGAATTTAACCCTTGCAGATCTGGAAAATACAGTTTTTGGGAAAAAAATGTATGTTTTTAAAACCCAGAAAATGATGGGTGTCTTTCTAGCTTAAATTGCACACTGACTAATCCAGATGTTGAATATTGCCCAAAAAGTATTTTTTTGCTAACAAAATATGAAAGCTGTATATCTTAAACTTGAATTTAACACTTGCAGATCTGGAAAATACTGTTTTTTGAAAAACAAAATGTGTTTTTAAAATCCCAGAAAATGATGGGTGTATTTCTACCTTAAGTTGAACACTGACTAATCCAGATGTTGTAGTTTCCCCCCACAAAAAATGGTGATTTGCAATGTCCCAAAAGCTCAGATGCAGTGCTGGTGTACTGAGCATGCATAAAATGTCCGCCGCCGCCACCTAACTAACAGAATTCTAAAAGTTAGTATTTTTTGGTCAATGAGCTCAGGGCAGGGTAAAACGATAGTGCCCTGCACCCACACAACTATTTGTCTGTAAATCGCTGAGTTAGATTCTCTCCTATGCTCTCCCTGAAATCACAAGTCCAGCAGCATCCTCTCCCTACACTTGTAACAGCAGAGTGACGTGCAGCGCTACATCAATCAAGCTTATATAGAGTCTGGGTCACATGCTGCTCTGTCCAATCACAGCTATGCAATTAGTAGGCATGGCTGTGATGGCCTCTTGGGGCAAGTAGTATGCCGCTTGTTGATTGGCTGCTGTGCAGCCTTTCAAAAAGCGCCAAGAAAGTGCCGAACACCGAACCCGAATCCAAACTCTTACGGAAATGTTCGGGTTCGGGATACACAAATCCTAAAGTTCGGTACGAACCCGGACTTTACAGTTCGGGTTCGCTCAACTCTAGACATGATCCCTCCATGCTTAAATTGCTTGTGAGACAATGACTGTTCACTTCAGATGGAAAAAAAAAAAATTCTAAAAAAACTAATATATAGCACTATATTCTGAAGTGTTATATATTAGTTTTCGACCCACTTAGCATTACGCAATTTTTACATTGCAGATTTTTTGCAATCGCAAAATAATCTAGAATACGAATATTTGCGAATATGTTACATATTGGCGAAATATCGCAAATTCCAATATGGGACCTGTTGGAATGAACCTTGTGTCTGGATGAAGGCATGCTGCCTGTTTGGCGTGAAAACAGGTTGGTGCTGCTGTTAGCAAGGACTCTTTCAGGCAGAATTGCTACATGGTGTGAATTACCACCAACACCGCAAAGTGACTTTTTGTTTGAATATAACAGTTTGTAATGTTGCAGCTAGACATCATTGAGGAGTCATAAAGTGAGTGGGCCAGTCCTAGAGTATTGATACCCAAGCCGGACGGGACGTTGGAGTTTTGTAACGACTTTTGAAAACTTAACGAGGTTTCCAAATTCGATGCGTATCCCATGCCCTGGGGTGGATGAGCTCATTGAGAGGTTAGGACAAGCCCGGTATTTTTCTGTTTTGGACCTCACAAAAGGGTACGAGCAGGTGCCCTTAACGGAGGCTGCCAAAGAGAAAACTGCCTCCATCACACCTTAGGTGCTATATCAATATAAGGTCTTACCCTGTGGTCTGTATTTCTCTACTTTTCAGTGACTAATGGACATTGTGCTTCGTCCACATCGTCAGTACGCTTCAGCCTACCTGGACGATATTGTCATCCACAGTACTGACTGGGAAAGTCACCTGCCCAAAGTGCAGGCTGTAGTGGACTGCCTTTGGAAAGCTGGCCTAACCGCTAACCCCAAAAAATGTGCGATAGGGTTAGAAGAGACTAAGTACCTAGGGTATGTCATTGGGTGTGGAGTCATTAAACCCCAAATGAATAAAATAGAGGCAATACAGAATTGGGCCCGACCTGTCACCACTAGGCAAGTAAAGTTATTCCTGAGAATGGTGGGCTAATATATGAGGTTTGCTCCCCACTTTGCTACTCTAGCCATGCCCTTGACAGGACTCTTGAAGGGACACAAGTCAGTGAGCGGGCGGAAGAGGCTTTTTCCACTATGAAGTCGGCCCTGTGAGTGTTTTGGTGATGCCCAACTTCAATAGGGAGTTCGTAGTACAGACCGATGCCTCGGAAGTAGGCCTCAGTGCTATAATGTCTCAGGAAGTCAACGGGGAGGAGCATCCCATTGTCTTCCTCAGGTACCAGGTACAGTATAATGGAGAGAGAGTGCCTGTCTATCAAGTGGGCACTAGAATCTCTCCACTTTTATTTATTGAGGAGAAAATTCCCCCTAGTGACTGAGCACTATCCTCTCAATGGATGAGCCAGGCCAAGGACAGAAATGCCCAAGTCAACCAATGGTTTCTCTCCCTACAAAACTTTAGGTTTTCGGTGGAACACAGGGCAGGCCGGTTACAGGGAAACGCGGATCCCCTGTCCCGGGTATACTGTCTGGTGTGTGTTCACCCCCTCAGGGTTTAACAAAGGAAGGTGTATGTGACACAGTGAGAGGTTTGGTCTGAGAAAACAGGTATTTTACTCCCTGCATGTGCTGCTGGACTGATTTATAGCCAGGTGAGGTCAAATACTAGACCGGATTTTAAATACTGGTCCGGGTTTTGGTAGCACATGGCTGTCCTTAAATAGCAGCTGGGCTCAGAAGCCAGGTCTCTGTGTTGGGATCTGGGAGCCTGGTGTCTGGATGAAAGCTTGCTACCTGTTTGGCGTTAAAACAGGTTGGTGCTGCTGTCAGCAAGGACTCTTTCAGGCAGAATTGCCGCATGGTGTGAATTACCACCATCACCGCAAGGTGACATTTTGTTTAAATATGACTGTTTGTTTTGTCAATTGCCTAAAGTGTTAATAAAACACTGAACTGTTTTGATCCAAAGAACTTGTTGTTGCCTCTATACTGCGTCCGCTGATCCTGTCTACCAGAATCCCCACAATACTTAATTTGTTTTTTCAGTAGTATGATTAAGTGGTGAAAATAATTAGTGCCCCCCATTTTTTACAATCTTATGTCCCCCCCCCCCTATATATTGTTCCTGGAGTCACCACTGCAAAGGAGTTATTGATATGATCTTGGCCTCTACCTCTTGTCTGCCCTACTTGTTACACTCTAGGCATGTCTTGTCCCCATTGTCTGATCATGATGGTGTTTGCCTTTTCTAGTCCGGGCTACACACCATTCTGCTGGAGATTGAATGAGTCTCTCCTAACTCACACTATTATACACAATCTAATCCATTCTGAGCTGCGGACCTTCTTCACTGAGAATGTCATTTCTGAGGTAGACCCCATGTTAGTTTGGCTCACTCATAAGTCACTCATGCAGGGGGAAATCATAGGAATAGCATCCCAACTCATTAGGGAATGGGATTCTACTCAGAGTGCTTTGGAATCTAAACTTTCTATATTGGTCCAAGCACACCAAAGGTTTCTGTCGCTCTACCTTTTTAAAGCTGCTAAGAACACTAAGTTACAATTGAGCATGCTTCTTTCCCATACTACTAATAAGGCCCTCCAATGGCATGTCAACAAACCAGATAATATATAAAATAGAATATTAATCAGGTTTTCCATATTTGCATATGACCGTGCCTTTATAAAGTTCAACAGCTTTACTTGAATCAACTCGCATCCATACAATATTCAGGATTCCTCTGCCAGTCAGGGGAATGCCAGCTCCGGTAAGCAGGGGACCAGGAGAGCAGGGCAGGCCAGACAGGTGCTGGTAGTAGGAGACTCAATTATTAGGGGAACAGATAGGGAAATCTGTCACAAAGACCGTGATCGCCGAACAGTGTGCTGTCTTCCTGGCGCTAGAGTTCGACACATCGCGGATCGGGTTGACAGATTACTGGGAGGGGCTGGAGAAGATCCAGCGGTCATGGTCCATATCGGAACCAATGACAAAGTTAGGGGTAGGTGGAGAGTCCTTAAAAATTATTTCAGGGATTTAGGTCAAAAGCTGAGGGCAAGGACCTCAAAGGTAGTATTTTCCGAAATACTACCTGTACCACGGGCCACACAAGAGAGGCAGCGGGAGATTAGGGAAATTAACAAGTGGCTCAAGAACTGGTGTAGGAAGGAGGGGTTTGGGTTCCTGGAGAACTGGGCCGACTTCTCTATCGGCTACAGGCTCTATCGTAGAGACGGGCTGCACCTCAATGGGGAAGGGGCAGCTGTGTTGGGGAAGAAGATGGCTAGAAGGTTGGAGGAGTGTTTAAACTAGGAACTGGGGGAGGGTAATTATGTTATAGAATGGGAAGATAGTGCAGATAGAGACCGGGGGCAAGGTAGTGAGACTGGGGAAGGAATGGAAGGAGGGACTAGAACAGTTCAGAAGGAAAGGTGTAGAGTAAAAAATATACATAAACCTCTCAAATGTAGGTATACTAATGCCAGAAGCCTGACTAATAAAACTGGTGAACTGGAATTAGTGATGTGTGAGGAGGACTGTGACATAGTGGGAATAACTGAGACATGGCTGGATGATAGCTATGACTGGGCAGTTAATGTACAGGGTTACAGCCTGTTTAGAAAGGATCGTCAAAACCGGAGAGGGGGAGGGGTCTGCCTTTATGTAAAGTTCTGTCTAAAGCCCACACTCCGGGAAGATATAAGTGAGGGACATGAACATGTGGAGTCACTGTGGGTAGAGATACATGGCACTAAAAACAATAATAAATTACTAATAGGAGTTTACTATAAACCACCTAATATACCAGAGTCCACAGAAAATCTACTACTAAACGAGATAGACGAGGCGGCAAATCATAATGAGGTGGTTATTATGGGGGACTTCAACTACCCAGATATAGACTGGGAAACTGAAACTTGTATATCTCATAAAGGAAACAGGTTCTTGGCAATAACCAAGAACAATTACCTCTCCCAACTGGTTCAGGACCCGACTAGAGGGACGGCCATACTGGACTTAGTATTAACCAATAGGCCTGACAGAACAACAGACGTGCAGGTTGGGGGACACCTGGGAAATAGTGACCACAAAGTAATAACCTTCCAATTATCATTCAAAAGAGCGTTTCTACAGGGAGGAACAAAAATACCAAACTTCAAAAAAGCTAAATTTAGCCAACTAAGAGAGGCCATAGGCCTAACTAAATGGGATAAAGTCCTCACAAATAAAAATACAGCCACAAAATGGGATATCTTTAAAAGCATCCTAAAATCTCATTGTGAGAGGTACATACCGTATGGGAATAAAAGGTTAAGGAACAAAAAGAAACCAATGTGGATAAACAGAACTGTAAAGAAAGCAATAAATGACAAAAAGAAAGCATATAAAACACTAAAACAGGAAGGTAGCACGGAAGCACTGAAAAACTATAAGGAAAAAAATAGAACATGTAAAAAACAAATAAAAGCGGCCAAACTAGAGACCGAGAGATTAATTGCCAAAGAGAGTAAAACTAACCCTAAAATGTTCTTCAATTATATAAATGTTAAAAAGTATAAATCTGAAGGTGTCGACCCGTTAAAGAGTAATGAGGGGGGAGTCGCAGAGAGCGACGAGGAGAAAGCAAAGCTGTTAAATATTTTTTTCTCCAATGTATTCACTGAGGAAAATAAACTGTCAGATGACATGCCGAATGTTGAAATAAATTCCCCATTAAAAGTGTCCTGTCTGACCCAGGAAGAAGTGCAACAGCGACTTAAAAAGATTAAAATAGACAAATCGCCAGGACCGGATGGCATACACCCCCGTATCCTAAGGGAATTAAGTAATGTCATAGCCAGACCCTTATTTCTGATATTTGCAGATTCTATGTTGACAGGGAATGTCCCACAGGATTGGCGCATGGCAAATGTGGTGCCAATATTCTAAAAGGGTCCAAAAACAGAGCTTGGAAACTATAGGCCGGTAAGTTTAACATCTGTTGTAGGTAAACTGTTTGAAGGTTTTCTGAGAGATGCTATGTTAGAGCATCTTAACGGAAATAAGCAAATAACGTCATATCAGCATGGCTTCGTGAGGGATCGATCATGTCAAACAAATTTAATCAGTTTCTATGAGGAGGTAAGTTTAAGACTTGACAGCGGCGAATCAATGGATGTCGTGTATCTGGACTTCTCCAAAGCATTTGACACTGTACCACATAAAAGGTTAGTATATAAAATTAGAATGCTCGGACTGGGAGAAAACGTCTGTAAGTAGGTAAGTAACTGGCTCAATGATAGAAAACAGAGGGTGGTTATTAATGGTACATACTCAGATTGGGTCACTGTCGCTAGTGGAGTACCTCAGGGGTCAGTATTGGGCCCTATTCTCTTCAATATATTTATTAATGATCTTGTAGAAGGCTTGCATAGTAAAATATCAATTTACGCAGATGACACTAAACTGTGTAAAGTAATTAACACTGATGAGGACAGTATACTACTACAGAGCGATCTGGATAGATTGGAGGCTTGGGCAGATAAGTGGCAGATGAGGTTTAACACTGACAAATGTAAATTTATGCACATGGGAAGGAATAATGCAAGACACCCGTACTTATTAAATGGTAAAACACTCGGTAACACTGTGTCATGGAACCATGAACCAGACGTACAACAAGAGATAAGTGGAAATAAGAAGGCTTTATTGAAAACCAAGCTGTAGGGCAAAAGTCCAAACGGATGGCTAAACCGAAGCAGGGTCTTGCGAAGCCAGAGGTCAGGAACCAGAAAGGTAGTCAGACGAAGCCTGGATCAGGAACCAGCAGGGTAGTCAGACGAAGCCTAGATCAGGAACCAGCAGGGTAGTCAGACGAAGCCAGGATCAGGAACCAGAAGCAGCAGCAGTCTTGGAAGCATGTGAACACAGGAGGACCAAGCAAGGAACTGAAGCCACAGACCTCCTATATATATGAGCTAGGCATCCAGCTCCTCCCAGTGGGAAGGAGAAGCCGCAGGGTGGGAGGCTACAAGAAACCCAGAAACCAAGATGGCCGCCAGCACATGTCAAACGAAGGAGAACAGCAAGAAGGTAAGACCATGACACACTGACATGGAAAAAGATCTAGGAATTTTAATAAACAGCAAACTAAGCTGCAAAAACCAGTGTCAGGCAGCTGCTGCCAAGGCCAATAAGATAATGGGTTGCATCAAAAGGGGCATAGATGCCCGTGATGAGAACATAGTCCTACCACTTTACAAATCATTAGTCAGACCACACATGGAGTACTGTGTACAGTTCTGGGCTCCAGTGAACAAAGCAGACATAGCAGAGCTGGAGAGGGTCCAGAGGAGGGCAACTAAAGTAATAACTGGAATGGGGCAACTACAGTACCCTGAAAGATTATCAAAATTAGGGTTATTCACTTTAGAAAAAAGACGACTGAGAGGAGATCTAATTAATATGTATAAATATATCAGGGGTTAGTACAGAGATCTATCCCATCATCTATTCATTCCCAGGACGGTGACTGTGACGAGGGGACATCCTCTGCGTCTGGAGAAAGGAAGGTTTGTACACATACATAGAAGAGGATTCTTTACAGTAAGAGCAGTGAGACTATTGAACTCTCTGCCTGAGGAGGTGGTGATGGTGAGTACAATAAAGGAATTCAAGAGGGACCTGGATGTATTTCTGGAGCGTAATAATATTACAGGCTATAGCTACTAGAGAGAGATCGTTGATCCAGGGATTTATTCTGATTGCCTGATTGGAGTCGGGAAGGAATTTTTATTCCCCTAAAGTGAGGAAAATTGGCTTCTACCTCACAGGTTTTTTTTGCCTTCCTCTGGATCAACTTGCAGGATGACAGGCCGAACTGGATGGACAAAAGTCTTTTTTTGGCCTTATGTACTATGTTACTATGTTACTATTTCTCTTAGTTCCAACAAGCTTTGACATAAATTGGCAGACAAACTTGATAACTCTGCTTTCTTTCTGATATGCTAAACTCAGCTTTAGTCTGGTAGCTGGACTGCAGGACTGTTTTGGTATCTCTGAAGTTTGGTGCTTTTGGTTGCTGACCCCCTAGTGACACTCTGTCTGTAAATCTATAAGGAGTCAGGGTGCTTTATGAGCTACTTCCCTCTGGAGAGACTCCTGCTGTAGCAGGGGTGACTTTCCCCTTGCTGCTATATCTTGGCAAGTCTTTTCAGTTCCACTGTCTAGACTAAACTGGAATAAACTAGAATTGCACCCCTCCCTTTGGTATGAAACAGGACTGGCCCACTTCTGCCCAAAAAGGGGAGAATAGAATGGTAAGTTCCATTCTATCTAAAGATCTCTCTGACATACAGTATATGCTGCCACCTGCTGACGAACCAGGCACATTACATGAACGTAACAGTTTCAGAGCAATAATATGAATGCACAGTGTGAAGGACCTGGAATAAATAAAAGGATGACATTATTGTTAGCAATCAAAGACAGTAACAGGGTGAATAACAAGGTGAGTAAATAAATTACATCCAATCCTGATTTTATCTATGATACCTTCCAGGAGTTCTATCAGAGGTTGTATACCAAGGCTTTGGTGGGCTCCAGGATCCTGGAGAACGACTTTTTTACATCTATCCCTCTCCCCCAGTTACCTTCCGATGTTCGGGCCTGTCTCAACAGAGAGGTTACTGCAGAGGAGGTGGAATACACCATTACAGTCTTGAAAGTTGGCAAAGCCCCTTGTGGCAGGCGCAGCACTCTGAAGTGCCTTTTGGGCTGTGGCATTAAAAGAATTTTGATATCTCTGACTTTTTAGTCCAACCAGACTGTTTGTTACTCTGCAATTCTTCTAGTGCCGTTCTATGGAAACAGTAGGTTTAAAGAGCACACCAAATGCTTGAAATAATTTCTTTATTAACTTCAACTTTTCTTCATATATAAAACTGCCGCCTCCGCAGCAGATAGTCCATGTACATAACACGTGTTGAATAAAGTATCATAAAATGGCGGTATGCATAAAATGGTGGTTCAACTGTTCAATCTTGTCATTGAACATAAAATGGTGGATATATTTCTCTCTTCAGTATCTGTATTTTCACTTTAAGTTATTTAAGCACTTTATGATCTCTCTGAGGTATATCTGAGGTTTAACCAATAGTTCTACTTGATCTACTTGGTTTGCAGTTTTCTCTATACAATGGCTTTGAGCAGTTTGAATGCCTTTATGCAATTTGGTTGCAATTTGTAGTTTGTTTGCAAGTTGTTTGGTGGAACTGTAAAATACACATATAAATAGTTCAGTATACAGTTCTAATCACTACATTAACAATATGAAAATTATATAACTGTTCTAAATACCAATATTGGCTCTTTGCTTCCATAGAACCTAGCTCTGACTGGAGTGAATGTCTGTTCAGCTCCTCTCCTCTGGTGTAATGAATTCTAGCAGCACCTGCTAGGGAATTGCCCACACAGGCTGTGTGAGGCTGGCTATGATTGGTCAAGACTCCTGGGCAGTAACAACAGTTTAACTGTATGCTTTCTGGTTTTAATTGGGCTGGTTTAATTATTTTTTTTTTATAATAAAATGCAAATAAACGAAAAAAAATATTAAACGTGCAAAATAGTAGAGTGTTTATCATCTCCCAACAGTATTTTTATGACCTCTTGGGCAAGATATTATGTGGCAAAAATATATTATAATTATATAATAAGTAATAAATCAATTATAAAAAAAGAATACAAAAACATATTAAAATACAAATAAAAGTAATAAATAAAAAAGAAAGAGTGAAATATTTACAAAAATTGTAACCTCTTGGGGGATATATTCAAAATTAATTTAGAAAAGATTTAAAATAATAAAATACATAAAAGAAAAAACATCCACACCAACCAAAACCGTTGCCATTATCGCCCCATTCACATGAAACTATACATTCCTGATCAAAAGTTTAAGACCACTTGAATAATGGCAAAAAAATCATATTTAGCATGGCAGGTTCCAAGTAGAGCTTCAACATGCAACAAGAAGAAATGGGAGTGAGACAAAACATTTTTTGAGCATTCAATTTAATAAAAACAACAAATAAACTGTAACAGGCTGTTTTTCAGCTGATCAAAAGTTTAGGACCCCACCTCCCAAAAAAAAACAACAACCCCAAAACAGAAATCCAACTTCCAAACATGAACTCAGTAACGAGTAGCTCCCCCATTATTGTTGATCACTTCAAAAATTTGTTTCGACATGCTTAATGCACGCGTTTCCATGAGGTGAGTGGGAACATTTCTCCAAGTAGTGAAGACGGCCGCACGAAGGCCATCTACTGTTTGGAACTGTTGTCCATTTTTGTAAACTTCCCTTGCCATCCATCCCCAAAGATTCTCAATTGGATTTAGATCAGGGGAACACGCATGATGGGCCAAAAGAGTGTTGTTATTCTCCTGGAAGAATCCCTTGTCCTGTGGGCATTGTGTACTGTAGCATTGTCCTGTTGAAATACCCAGTCGTTACCACACAGACGAGAGCCCTCAGTCATAAGGAATGCCCTCTGCAACATCTGGACATAGCCAGCGGCCGTTTGACACCCCTGCACTTCCTGAAGCTCCACTGAAGGAAAAAGCACCCCAGACCATTATGGCACATAGAAAACATCTCAGGTGGGATCTGCTTGTCATACCAGTAACTTTGGAAACCATCAGGACCATCAAGGTTACATTTTTGCTCATCAGAGAATAAAACTTTTTTCCACCTTTGAATGTCCTATGTTTGGTGCTCTCTTGCAAAGTCCAAACAAGCAGTTCTGTGGCGTTCAAGGAGACGAGGTCTTTGAAGACGTTTTTTGTTTTTGAAGCCCTTCAGTCTCAGATGCCGTCTGAAGGTTATGGGCTGTAGTCAGCACAAGTAGGGGTCTTAATTTGGGTCGAGGATCATCCAGTGTCTTGACGGACGGCCAATTGGATCCTCCGGCTCAGTGCTGGTGAATTTTTTTTGGGTATTCCACTTGACTTTTTGGTTTTATAACCCTCAGGATCATTTAAGGAATTCCAAATGACTGTCTTACTGCGTCCCACCTTAGCAGCGATGGCGCGTTGTGAGAGACCTTGCTTATTCAGTTCAACAACCAGACCATGTTAAAAAAGGGAGAGGTTTTTTTGCCTTTGCCATCACGTGTGACTACCTGACAGAAAATTACAATGAATCCACATCTTTGAACAGATTTAGCCTTTTAAAAGCATGTGGTCCTAAAATTTGGATCAGCTGAAAACAGCCTGTTTCAGTTTAATAGTTATTTACAATTAATTGAATGCTCAAAACATGTTTTGTCTCACTCTCATTTCTTCTTGTTGCATGTTGAAGCTCTACTTGGAACCTTGTTAAGATCCAACAATGTAAAATATGATTTTTTGCCATTTTTCAAGTGGTCTTAAACTTTTGATCAGGACTGTATAACAAAACGACCGACACAAAATAGGTAACTAATTATAATAATTTATTTTGGTGTCAGTTTGCATATTTAAAGAATAAAGAGCTATAGTTTTTAAATGTTTTGTACAGTTTCCCCCAAATAAAACAAAAAAAATAAATTATAAGGTCATATGTGTCAAGTGAAAAATTGTTGCAAAAATTATTTTGGTAGCCCCAACACAAGAAAGTTACAACAGTTCAAACCACCAGGTGCACTAAATCACAAAAAAAATGTCTTTTCAGGCCTGATTATTAAATTGTTAACCAATAAGCTCTTTCCCTACTAGTAAGTAACCAGTGCTTACTGGTTATTGCATGGCACCTGTAACTGGCAGGAGGTGGTAATAACCAGGGCGCGCTAGCCTCTGAAGTGAAGGAAATCACTGATTTATGAACAAATTCCTGCAGCATGGCCCCTGAAACAGAAGATTCATACTTACCTGCTTCATGCCACCCTGGCCCCTTCTGCCTCCATCTTCCGTTTCCTGCGCATTTATACCTGTCAGCGCATGGTCATGGTCACATACACCACTTCAGTCAATGACTGACTTCAGCAGTGACATGCTGCTTGTGGCCACATCACCGCTGAAGCCAGTGATTGGGTGGAGAGGTGCATGTAACTATGGCCATGCACTGCCAAGTAAAAAAAGGGCCGGAAACAGGTAAGTATAATGCTTTGGTTTTAGGGACCACGCTGCAAGAACTTGTTAAAAGTTCATTTTTACTGGGAAATCCTTTTAAGCCAGGGCCGTATTGGCCATAGACGTCACAAATTTCCCTGTGGGCCGATGCCCAGGGGCCGTCTGGGCCCTCCTAACGACTGGCCAGTCAAAATTTTTGGGGATGTATTTTGTGCTTATGGGGGCAGTATTTTGTGATAAACTGGTATTTGGCTCTGTTGGGGTGGTATAATTTACCACAATATGGTATTGCTGGCCCTGACTTCCATCAATTTGTACCCGACTACAAAACGGGGCCACTTTTAGTATTATTCCAGGGCCACTTTAAGTTCCCAGTCCGCCCCTGCTTTAAGCCCTTATGACACAGCAAGATATTCAGGTCAATTACTGGGAACAAGTCTTCATAGGGACGCTCATTCATAATAACTGGCCTGTATAATCGTGCCGCATGTCTCTCTGTGCAATCAGGGATGTGCTACTGATACTCAATGTAACTAAATGAAGGAGGAATGACAGCTAGCTGAATGATAGCGATCATTCCTCCCCAGTTACTTTACATTGGCCTGTTTACATTGCGGCCCCTTGAAATAGAGCGATGTGACAATGCGGCCCTCAGACCAAAAAAGGTTGTGCACCCCTGCTTTAGACTCTTATGACTCAGAAAGGTTCTCTTGCTCTTCCCCCTCTACTTTATCTGTCTTTGTATCCTCTAACAGTGGCATGGTAATACTAGGCTCAGACATTTTACTTTAAATGCTATAACAATCAATACGTATATTAAAGGACCTTTCACTTTAAATGCAATATTGATAAATGCAGAAACAAATGACTTTCACTTTAAATGCAATAGCAATAGATGCAGGCAATACATGCCTTTCACTTTAAATGCAATGGCAAGGGGGGCGCATGCGCGCGGCTCGCTGGGAGGACATGCCTGTGTGAGCTCCGCACCGACCGCCGTCTTAATCCCATTATAATCGCCGTCATCACAGCTCCACTACAAAAGTGCTCTCATGCAGGGGACGCAGAAAACATCCCGCGGCAAAGGGAAGACTAGATTGCCGGCTACACCCGCTCCGTCCCAGACAATACCAGAGATTTTCAGGTCTACGCGCCAATCCATCATGGCGGACCAGGCCGCGTTCCCGGCAAGTCCTGCCTCCTCCACTGATAGTGGACAGCGACCAGCCCCAGAAGAGGTTCAGCCAGATCCGACTGACCTCTATAACAATATTGCAGCGCTATTCCGAACCGAGTTGTCACAAGCGGTCGCTGAATTTACTCGGCAGATACAAGACCTGGGCAACAGGGTGTCGGACATGGAGTCTAGAGCCGATGAACTAGCAGACGCCATTGGAGCGGACAGAGCGGACATCGATTCGCATAAAGCCCAGCTGCAGGAACTCGAACTTAAAATTGAGGACCTAGAAAATAGGTCCAGAAGAGGTAACCTTAGAGTTCGAGGACTACCTGAACTTTTTCAAGATTTGCCTGCGACAATGGGGTCCCTGTTTGCAGAATTATTGCCAGACATTGAGTCTGACCAACTGAAGATGGACAGAGTCCACAGGTCCTTGGGGAAACCAAGAATACCTGATATGCCGAGAGATGTGGTTCTCCGTATGCACCACCCCGAAATGAGGGATAAAATTCTAAATGCCGCACGGAACCTGTCCAACTTACCTGGACTTCCCTCCTCGGTACATCTCTACGCGGATTTGGCTCCGTCCACGCTACGGAAACATAGGGAGATGAGAACTGTGACACAGGCCCTTCAACAAGTGCAGGTGAAGTACAGATGGGGATTCCCTTTCGCCCTCTCCTTTCAGCTGAACACACGCAGCCATACCATGCGCACGCCGGCTGAAGGGATTGAGGTTCTGCAGAAGGCCGGCATCGAATTAGACCGTCCAGAGGGCCCCTCCGTGCGCCCTAGGCCCCAATGCCCGGCGAGGGAATGGACAAAGGTCGTCTCGGCTGCACCTTCAGGAACCAGATCGTCGATGACCTGATCGTTTCTCCTTAGACGATACGTTTCACGCTTTTTACCAACAGCTTTATAAAGGATCGGATGATGGACATGTCCCAGCTAGAGATGACTTTCTGTCGTCGATACCACTCCCCCAGGTGACCCCTGAAGCATTACAAGATCTGAGTAGAGCTGTCAGTTCTGAGGAGGTAATCTATGCAATTAACTCCTTGAAACTGGGGAAGGCTCCGGGCCCGGATGGGCTGTCAGCTATGTACTACAAAAAACATTCCTCAATCTTAATCCCACATATTGTACAGTTCTGCAACCATTTATTGTCTGGCCGTACCCCCCATCCTGATTTTCTTTTTGCTAACATCACTGTACTGCCCAAACCTAAAAAAATCCCTTATAAATCTCCTACTAACTACAGACCGATATCCCTGTTAAATTTGGACACTAAACTATTCACATCTATTTTAGCAAGACGCCTTAATATTCTCCTCCCTGGTCTTATACATAAAGACCAGGTGGGATTCATCCCGGACAGAGAAGCACCAGATAACATCAGAAAGGTGCTTAATGTGATTCAGGTAGCTAACACTAGAAAGATTCCCCTGGCCATTTTAGCACTGGATATAGAAAAGGCCTTTGATTCTGTTAGCTGGGAATACTTGTATAAAGTGTTGCTCAATTTGGGCATCAAAGGCCCTTTCTTACAAGCGGTACAGGCTATATATTCAGCACCTGTCGCATACCTTAAACTCCCAACAACTCACCCCTCACCAATTCAAATTCTTAGAGGCACTAGACAAGGTTGCCCCCTTTCCCCCGCCTTATTCTCTTTGGCCATGGAACCCCTCGCTATTGCTATTAGGAACGATCCCAACTTATCAGGCCTTAAGATAGTAAACACTGATTATAAACTGAGTTTGTTTGCTGATCACCTCCTGTTATCCCTGACCAACCCTCTTATCTCGCTTCCAAACCTTCTACAGCTGCTAAATGCCTTTTCCTTAGCCTCAGGGCTCAAAATTAATCACAAGAAGTCTGAACTTCTGTTGTGTAACTCTCCCCCATCCCTTCAATCCTCACTTTCTCAAAATTTTCCCTTCTCCCAACTAACTACCTATATTCAATATCTAGGAACTTCAATACCTGCGAAGCTGTCCTCAACCTACAAACTCAATTACCTCCCGCTTTACCGTAGGATTAGAGAGGATTACAAAACTTGGGGCGCACTACCAGTCTCATGGATAGGGAGAATACATACTGTTAGGATGGTTGTCCTGCCCCGCATCCTCTATTTATTCTGAACCCTTCCGATTCAGGTCCCCATCAAAGATCTCTGAAATTTGCAGGCAGATACCATGAAATTTATATGGGCTGGCAAGCGGGCCAGGATCTCCAGGTCCACAATGTGTAGACATAAATCTCAGAGAGGTCTCTCTGTTCCAGATTTCATCAAGTATTACAAATCAGCAGGTTTGGCTCAATTATTCCTGACCCACTTAAAACCGGAGGTCTTCCCCCTGTGGGTATCTCTAGAACAGACCCTTTGTGCACCCTGGACCTGGGGATCCTTGATCTGGAATACCACTCCCTTGCCATCGGCCATACGAACAGCTTCACCATTGTCACATCATTCACTGATTCTATGGTGGTCTGTTAGATTTAAAGCAGGCCTTCAATCCAAACATACGCCCCTTTTTACTTATTTGGTAACCCATTGTTCCACCCTGGCCTCCGGATAGAGACATTCCGGTGGTGGACTTCCAATAACTTTACCACTCTTTATAGGTTTTTGATTAGGGGGAAACTTATGTCCATAGCCGACTTTAAAAACAAATACAATTTGCCAGATTGTGAATAATTGAATGCCTTGCAAATCTTCTCATGCCTTCAATCCCTGAAGATCAATAATACGAAACTGGATTTTACACCCTTTGAGAGATTTGTTACTTACTCGCTGTATAAGCAGGGGTTGCTGTCTAGGATTTATGGCTTGCTAAATACCTTACCGGAGGGACTTAAGTTGCCATATATGTTAGAGTGGGAGGGGGACATCCAGGAAGACCTTACTATTGCAAAATGGCATCAATGTTCGCAGACCCTGACTAAGACCTCTTGGCAAATTACCTTAGCGGACACCTCAATCAAGGTTCTTCATAGGACATACTTAGTTCCATATAGGCTTCACCGCATCTATCCGGAAGTCTCCCCTTTGTGTTTCAGGGGGTGCGGAGTGGATGGCACGGTCTACCACATTTGGTGGTCTTGCCCAGTTGTGCAGAGATTTTGGAGTAAGATCCGTGACCTGATCTCCTCTGTGCTGGATTGTGCCTTCCCTCTGCTACCCACCTTGTGACTCCTTGGTGACAAATCTTCAAGGATGTCGTATTCCAAATTTAAACTGTCTCAGCACATGTTATTAGCAGCCAGGATCCATATTGCGTATAAATGGCGGTCAGCGGATCTTAGCTTTCAAGCAGTAGTTGATAGAATTAACAAAATATTGCTCTATGAGAGACTAAACGCTATCCGCCAAGACACATATGAAGCCTTTGAGAAGTTTTGGGAACCCTGGATGTCCTCCTCATATTCAATGGCTATACAACGTAACTTGACTTATTACTGATTCTGAACCTTAGGGCACATATCTTGATAGTACCTGTCTGAGGGTTATTGTGTGTCTTTAAATATGTTTAGGCACTAACTTAGTCTACTTTGGCTCCCAGGTGTGATTTCCGCATGTTATTGTTGTGTTACTTTATTTTCTTTTATTTATTTTCTTTTATGTTTTATTCATTATCTGTACTCTATCATATTCTGTATGGATATAATGGTATCTACTCAGCATATATGATCTGATTTCCGTGAAGCATATTATTTCTGTGCCATTTTGTAAGATGTACACGATTTCTTTCATTGTGAATAAAATACTTTGAAACTAAATGCAATAGCAATAGATGCAGGCAATAAATGACTTTCACTTTAAATGCAATAGCAATAAATGTAGGCAATAAATGACTTTCACGTTAAATACTTTAGAGTCCGTGTACTACAACCTGTCCTTTGTTTTACTTTGAAGTCATTTATTCCTGAACACAAAAATGTCTCTTTATGCCAAAACCTATGTGCAATGATAAGTAATCAAATGAAAATTCTGACCTTATTCTGAAGAGCGGGAACAAATGTCAGTCTTAAAGGAGACATGTCTTTTCTTGCTATGTTGCAATGCTTGTGCTGACTTGCAATGCTCTGCGATGACTTGCAATGCTCTGTGCATGCTTGCTATGCTCTGTTCAGACTTGCGATGCTTTGTGATGACTTGTGATGATTGTGATGCACTGGGTTGGATATGCTGCTTGCGATGTTTTGTGCTGAATTGCGATTCTTTAGGCTGACTTGCGACGCACTGGCTTGGATACGCTGCTGCAGGCTTTGGGCCTAGTGACGGGAAACTAGCTGGCTGCAGTACGTGGCCTCTTCGTGGATAGCGATGCAGGCACTCTAGCTCTGGACTTTGGCCTCCCACCATGCGTCTCTTTCTAGGGATCTGCCACTTTAAGAGCCAGCTGCAGTTTGACTAATGCACATGTTCTATGTCCTCTATGGTATCTCCACTGAGGTGTCTTTGCTTGCTCACAGGGAACAGTTGCTGTGCGGAGGTATATGCTGGCACTCCGCTGCTCTAATGCCCTCTTTACTGTGCAAGTTGAGGAGCGCTATCACTTCGCCCTCTAAAAATTCCACAATGTGTGAATAAACACTGAACTGTTTAATTCAAAGACTTTGCTGTTGCCTCTATTGTGCGTCCGCTAACCTGCCTACCAGAGGGAATCCCGACAACATGTACATTTATTATGTTGTGACCCATTTTCTTTTATTTTCACTTATTTCCTTTTTTTGCCTTGTTTTGTATGATACTGTTTAAAAACGTCAATAAATATGCAAATTAATCCAAGCAATTTCCTAAAATGTAACTTTTACTCAACATATTTTTAAAAATACACCGTGCAAATGGTCCAACCAGGACCTTGATACCTTTAGTAAAAAAGAAACTGTATAAACCAAGGACAGTTAGCATACAAAAGAGGTTGGTGTAGATTCAGGGACAATAATTGCATGTATACTGTTCTGTCCTCCTTATGTGTGACGGTACATAGCTTGACAGACAGCTAAACCTTATCCCGGCAATGAATTGAAAATGGAGTAAGGTCCAACTTTATCTTTATTGCAAGGATGTAATCAGTATGCGGTAAAACTGGGGAACAGAAAAAAACAATGAGCTTACTAATGGAGTCTGACATATAGTAATGCATATAATACATTTCTGTGCATAGCAATTGTAAAAAGGAACAAGGAGCCGTCCTTGACGGATGATTCGTGTCACCTGGCCTGGGTGAGGTAAGAACCAGATTTTTCCCTGAAGTGTCAGTTTTGCAGTTGCAGGCTGACACTTCCGCTGTTAGTATGGCTGTAAAGCTGATACCGGCAGGATCTTATTGGGAGCAGCCAAAGAGCAGGGTGGGTAGCTGTTCCCCACGGTTCCAGGCTGGGTTTTGGTTTGGGATTAAAACCCAGCCAGCAGTCTCAGCTGGGTGGATTATCCTCCAACTGTTAGTGGAGCTCTGTCAGTCTCGGTGTTGGAGCCGGAGCGTTTTGGCCGGGACTAGGCATGCTATATTGTTTGGGGACAAAGCACGTGGACTACTGCTTCATCCAAGGACTTTTGTGCTGCAGCCTGGTGTGAACAAAACACCAGACTCAAGGTGACTGTTTTTTCCTTGAAACTGTTTTTTTGTCACTTTACGTATGTGTGAATAAAACACTGCACTGTTTAAGTTAAAGACAGTGTCATTGCCTCTGTACTGCGTCCGGCCAGCCGGTCTACCAGAGCAAATCCCCACAATGCACATAAAAACACAGATTCATATCTAAACCAGAGCATGTTACCTATCTACATAACAAGCATGGTCCGTAGCTGCAAACTGTATGCTGCTATAAAAGAGAGGAAAAGGATATGCAAAATATATATAAAAACAGGCTGTAATGTGGCTATGTGACATACCAGAGATGCTACCGTGAGCTTAGATGTAGAGGATGACTCAAGAGACTTCCAAGCCATGTGCTATCCTCAGGCAGTGATGACTGTGAATGAAGAAAATGGCTGCTATGTGCAGGAATGGTGATTTCACTAAGTTATGGAAGCTGAAGTAGACCAAACTTGTAATGTGAATAGCTGCAATTGTATGTAAAATGGCCACTAGATGGAGTTGTTACACAATAAACAGAGAATGATATAGAAAACATATTAACTATGTATGAAAGCTATGCATAAAATAACAATAAACTTGCTGAAGGCATGACACTTCTATAGGATATCACATTAAGTAACTTCTGGAGAGAGCAACAAAATCAGTTCAGTAAAGGGTCTGAGGAAGAGTTTAGGCTCATGTTGCCTGCAGACTTTAACTTCCACCTTTCTGATCTTCCCATCTTCACTTAGGAACACCTTGGTTATCTGTCCCAAAAGTCAGTCATTTATTTTCGACTGAGGGTCTTTGACAAGGACAACATTACCAACCTTTGTGTTGGGTTGCTGGTTTGCCATTTATTCCGGACATTTAGTATGGAGAGGTATTGTTTTCTCCATTTAGTCCAGAAGGCATCTCATAGGGTTTGCACTCGTCTCCATTAACATTTGTACAAGTCTTTAGTGCTAAACTCACCAGGAGGAGCTGATGCTGTACCGACCTTTTGGGTGAAAAGAGTGGAAGGGGTGAGCAAAAAAGGATCCTCTGGGTCATTGGATATTGAGGTCAAAGGTCTGGCGTTTACGTCTGCCACTACTTCGGCCATGAAGGTTGAGAGGGTCTCATGAGTGAACTTTGAAGTTCCCAGCTCTAAAAAGACTGAATCAAGTATCCGGCGGACTAAGCCAATCATACGCTCCCAAGAGCCTCCCATGTGGGAAGAGTTTAGGGGATTGAATGACCATTTGCAGTTTTGGTCAGCAAGATATCTCTCTACATGATCACTGTCAATGTTTGAGAAGATATTCAGTTCTTTGCAGGCTCCAATAAAGTTGGTACCCCCGTATTAGTTTAACTGGGCCTCTAATGGAAATGAAACGTCTGATAGCATTTATAAAGCTGTATCTAAAGACTCAATAACTTCTATATGCACAGCCCTGATACTCATGCATGTAAATATGACCGCCCGGGGTTTACTGTTTGCATGGCCTCCTCTAGTGTGGTGACAGACCAGGGGCCAAACACGTCAAGACCAACATTAGTAAAGGGGGGTTCTGTACTGAGACAGTCAGCAGGGAGGTTAGCCATCTTTTGTGACTGAAACATACCCCGTAGTTTTTGGCAAGTGACACATTTGAAAATGAGACTACTCCCAAGTCTTTTGGCTCCCATTATCCAGAATCCAGCAATACATAAAGTGCCTTTAGTGAACAAATGTCCCTGATATTTAGTCTTCTCATGGTAGTGTTGCACAAGTAAGGATGCAATATGATTGCTTGGGAGTATTATAGGATATTGTATTGTAGCATGGTCTGCAGGGTTGAGGTCAGTTGGTACATGGTGCCACTGGGTAGGGTGTGTAGACCTCCTGATTCTTTGAACTCTGTTAGGAACATAGACAAAAAATCTCCTAGTCTCATTGTGAATGTAGCCCAACACTACTTTGCTGTCTTTATAAAATACTGTACTATTAAGATTTACATCTATTTCAGACACAACAAGATCTGCTAGCTCTACTGCTAGAACAGCAGCACAAAGTTCCAAAGTTGGACCTGGGCTTTAATGTTTATAGGTTTAAGATAAACAACTGCAGCAACTGCTTTAACTGAGGCATCACAAAACTCGCACAGCTGCCTGGACTGAACCTCTGCAGGAGAGAAGTGGGCATATGGCCTACGTTAGATAACGTCTTTAGAGAACTCTTTCTCTGAGGGAAGAGGCGAATCCCAATCACATATATCTGTGCTTAGCTCCCTGAGCAGAGTCTTACCTTGGATGATCACAGGGGCTGCAAATCCAAGTGGATCGTATAGACTATTGATGGTGGACAGGACTCCACGTCGTGTGAAGCGTTTCTGTTCTAGGACGACCTGAAAAGTAAAGGTGTCAGACTTGAGGTCCCAGCTGAGCCCTAGGCTGTGCTGCATGGGTAATGGGTCTGTTGCCAAGTCTAGATCCTTCAAATCCCTGGCATGATCTTGAGTAGGAAAGGCCTCCATAACAACTTTACTTTTTGAAGCTATCTTATGCAGCCTGAGGTTTGAACATTAAAGCAAGCGACTTTAAGCCATCATCTACATACAAGTCCCTTTCAACAAACTTCTTAACGTCCTCCGCAATGACTTTTTCACCTTCTTGGGCAGAAAAACTGAGTCCAAAAATAGCGACTGCAGGAGATGGGCTGTTGCACCCTTATGCGATACTCTACGATGTCTTGGGTAGGGTCATTGTCCTTGAGTCAAAAGAATCTTAAGATGTTCCTGTGATCTTCTGTAACTAGGAAACAATAGAACATTTGTTGTATGTCTGCAACTTCAGCAATGGATTCTTTACGGAATCTGATGAGGACACCGAGAAGTGCGTTATTGAGGTCTCGTCCTGTCAGAAGTGCATCATTGAGAGAGACTCCCTCATATTGTGAACTGGAGTCAACTACTACTCGGATTTGTCCTTGCTTCTTAGGGTGGTAAACGCATTCTTCCTTTTCTTTTAGGGGTGGAGCTACTTCTGCATGACTGTTCTCCAATATCTTGTCCATGAATAAGAAAAAATGTTCCATTATTTCTGGTCTTTTCTGGAAGTTGCGTTGGAGTGAACAGAAGCGTTTAAAGGCTTGATCTCTGTTGTTGGGAAGAAGGCGTCTTTGTGTTTTCAAAGGTAGTGGTGCAACCCAGGTGTTCATTTTATTCTTGAAGAATCCTTGCTCCATTATGTTTAAGAAGGCCTCATATTTAATAGAGGGAGCTATCTTATGGTCTTCCTTTGTCCTCTGGAGCACCTTGCACCCCAAGCTGTCTTGGTCTTCACCACAAGGATGGTTCTCAATTTCTGAAAAGTCAGGATGGACATCCGTTTGCCAAGGTATTTGTGTAAAGAGAATTCACTGTGGTAGTCTTGTAAACATTCTTTAAAGGGACACTGACAGGCCCAATAACCATAATTAGCTGTACATATGTATGTACAGGTCATCTAATGTGCATTAAAAACATATAAGTATCCCCCCTGTCCACATTATGTATACAGTTAACTCACGTTTTATAACCTGAACTAATCGCTGTTCTTTCTGCCCAAGGGGCGGGTTTTCAGCTTCTCTTGCGCCCAGCCAGCATCAGCCCAACAGCCTGGCTGGGCGCAAGAGAAGCTGAAAACCCGCCCCTTGGGCAGAAAGAACAGCGATTAGTTCAGGTTATAAAACGTGAGTTAACTGTATACATAATGTGGACAGGGGGGATACTTATATGTTTTTAATGCACATTAGAAGACCTGTACATACATATGTACAGCTAATTATGGTTATTGGGGCTGTCAGTGTCCCTTTAAGCAGATATCACCTATAATGACCCAGCCTAGGTCAAGCTTCTGGGCGTATGGAGAATCGTGAGGACCGTTTATTTGTTTCCTCACCTTGTGGACTCTTATGATATCTCTTCCAAGCAGAAGTATTATTTGGGCCTCTGGGTCGAATGCAGGTATGAGATGTGTTACGTATTTTAAATGTACATGATGTAATGCTGCCTTCTTTAAGGTAGGTAAAGGTAGGGATGCTTCACCATTTATGGATTCGATTTAGAAGCCAGTAGCTCTTCTGCCTTTTTCTTCACTTACACCTGTGCAAGTTTTAAGTGAATATGGAGAGCTGTGTCCTTTAATATTGAAGATATCAAAGAAAGTCGAGTTAGCAAGAGATCGACTACTCTGATCATCAAGGATGGCATACAATCTTACCGCTTTCTCTTTATGACTAATAGGGTAAACTGTGACAAGGCAGATCTTGGATCAAGATTTGTTGCTAAGACCTTTTCCGCACTGTGCACTGGGGTGTCACTTCAGGAGGTACTGTGTCTCTCTCCTCCCCACCGTGCTCTACAACCTGTTCTGAAGGTGTGAAAGTCCATGGAGCTGGCCCAGGGTGTAAGGGTGTATTGTGCTCTTCACTGTTGCATTCAGAGAATCTGATGTTTACAGTACAGTCTTTTGCAAGATGAGAGGTTGATACACGATGTGGTTCTCCTTGAGGAAAGTTTTGCGGTCCCTGAGAAGTTTTTCTCTAAATCCTCTGCATTTCAGCAATGAGTGCGGTTTCTTATGTAGATTACATTCTCTGCATGGGTCTTTTGTTGAGATCTTCTCAGTCTCTGACGTACTGTAGGTTTTGTTTGAGGGGTCTTTGGAAGATACACTGGTCTTGTGTACTGCAACAGGTGTACCTTTAATGTTACGGAGTAAGACAGGCCTACCTGGTTTGGGGTAAGTGGTGTCAAACATCGAGAAGTCAAAGCTGGGATCATTCCTAGTCTTTGCTTGCTGGTGCAAGAAGTCCACAAAGAATGAGAATGGAGGAAATGGGAGGTTGTACTGTTGCTTGTACCTGAAACCTTGAGCAATCCACTTCTCTTGCAGGTTATAAGTTGTTTTTGTACTATGGGGTTTAAACCACGTGCAGTATCTAAGAATGCCAGACCTTGTAAATTTCCTACTTGGAGCTCTGTCAGCAGGTCACTCAGTTCTCTCAGTTTCTGGAATACTTTGTTCTGGTTCTTGGGGAAATCCTCAATTCTTTTGAAAAGTGTGCTCTCTATCACTTCTGGTGAGCCGTAACAGTCCTCAAGTCTCTCCCATATCATGTTTAACCCAGTGCTTGGGTAGTTAATATTAATGGATCTAATCCATTTTGCATTCTCTGCCGATTCATTTCCTAGCCACTTGACAAGAACATCAATTTCTTCAAATGCAGACAAATCTAGGTCTCTGATTGTATTTCTGAATGATGATTGCCATTACCTATAGTTTTCAGGTCTGTCATCAAACTTGGAGAGCCCCTTGGTTATTAACTCTAGTGTTGATCACGAATATTCGAATTTTGAATTTTTATCGCGAATATAGGTACTTCAAAAATTTGCGAATATTTTGAATATAGTTATATATATATATATATATATATATATATATATATTCGTAATTTCGAATATTCAAGTTTTTTCCCCCTTTCTTTTTATTTGATTTTTTTAAATCAGTACACATGATCCTTCCCTGCTTCTAGCTTGTGGGCCAATAAGAAGGCTGCAATATACTTGACTTTAGGAGTAGTAGTGTTTGCGAATTTTGCTCTATATTAGTTTTTTTCAAATATTCGCTATATTGCTATATATTCTTGTTTTAGAATATTAAGAATTTTCAAAAAAACTAAGTTATAGCAATATAGCGAATATTCGGAAAAAAAAATTTAATATAGAGCAATTTAGCTAATATAGTGCTATAATCTTCTTTGTCTAATAGTTGTAAGTTGAAAAATTCGCAATAAAAAATTTGAATCTGAAAATTCGAATTCCGAATCATTACCTTGCCGATTTTTCGAGTAAAAAAAATCGTAGAATATAACGAATATTCAAATTTGCTAATATTCTACTAAATATTCGCGAAATATCGTGAATTCGAATATGACCCCTGCCGCTCATCACTAATCGGGCAAGGAATTTTTTAAACTCTGACATACCTGGATCTTTGTTTGGTGAATTGTTGCTGTAGTAGTCACCATGTAAGGACTATACTGCGAGTTGTAGGCCCGAATTCAGGTTGCGTTTGGGGTTGATGTCATATGAAACTGTTGTCTCGTTCAAAGCGGGGTTCTTTAGCAGGGGTTAACGCTGCTTTTGGACTTGAATTCAGGCTCTCATCTGACTCTGCATGCTGCATGACATAATCTGAAGTGCGTTGCAAGTTATCGCCATGATCAGGTTCAGGCCAAACTATGCTGCTGGGTCTATCACTTGCGAAGTTTGTTGCTTCTTCTAATGCCTCTGCCTCTGCTACAGCAGCTGCAGATTCATTTTCCACAGTTAGCTACGTGTTGTTCAGCCAGGGCTTCTTGCATGTCTGCTTCCATGCGTGCTTTCTCCATTTCCATACAAGCCTTCTCCACCTTTAACTGTCTTTCTTGCTTGGCAAATGTTACGTGGGTTTTGGCGGCTTCAGCTTTTGCGTGGGCAATGGTGACCGTAGAGCTGCTTACTGATCTCTTTGAACTTCTGGAGCTAGCCGAGATGCGAGACCATGTCGGGTTCTCTTGACGACATAATGGCACTGCGAACAGGTTTGCACACTTGCAAATGTCGTGCACCTTGCAGGGTCAGTACCATGTGGTCCAGTCTGTTAGAGGTTGTTGACTCGCAGGATTTGAGGAATCACAGTTTCTAGTATCTAGCTTGTAAGAAGCTGTTGATTTACTGCAGCTAGGGAGTCATTGTTCCTCATATCTAGCTCGTAAGCAGACGCTGTTTTACTGTTCTATCCTCCTAAATTTGTGAAGGTACATAGCTTAACAGACAGCTAAACCTTATCCCGGCAACGAATTGACAATGGAGTAAGGTCCAACTTTATCTTTATTGCAAGGGTGTAATCAGTATGTGGTAAAACTGGGAAACAGAAAAAACAATGCACTTACTAATGGGGTCTGACAAATAGTAAGGCATATAATACATTTCTGTGCATAGCAATGTACATACATACACTGATGCATATCTAAAACAGAGCATGTTACCTATCTGCATAACAAGCATGGTCCCTAATATAGAAAACATATTAACTATGTATGAAAGCTATGCATAAATTAGCAATAAACTTGCTGAAGGCATGACATATACTCTAACCATCCTTATACTCGCCCTGAACAGATACTGCTCAGCGCAGAGATACCCCTTGATGGTAGGGGCACTATGTCCATGTACCTCGGCTAGCCTGTCTTTACTCAGCTCTATTACTTAATGTGGCACACCATATACAATGTCCCAACGCATTTCCCCTAAAAAATGATGAAGGTTCATCAGAGGACCAGTTTTTCCCATGTGGTAATAGGTATTAAAGAAACAATTGAGAACATATATACAAGACAAATAATAAATACTGGAGCGCCCCAGACCTGTGAGATGTCTGTGATGAGGAGACCCTAATAATAAGGAATACCTACAAATTTTGCCCTTGTTAATACATGAAACACTACTCCAGGTATACAAAGGACTGATCAAGTAAACAATATCTTGTATAGATAATAAAGCCAAAGAACTTATCTGGTGGAATTCATGTGGATATCATCCTCTCACAAACCCAAGATCCGAGGCTGGGGAGCTCCACGGCAAGAAAGAACAGCTCCAATTTGCCCTCAGTACATGCTAAGATTTAAATACCTGTGCACTAGACGGGCTTCCGCTTGATAGATAGGTTCGGACAACAAACAAAGATGATCACAGTATAAAGCTCTCATTGGGTGTATGGTTTCTCATATACACCATCCTATCTTCCTCTCCTATAACTCACCTCGCATATGATGATGAAGCAGCTCGAACAGTCCATCCCATATGCTGAGCCAAGCAGAGCGTAATCCCGCTATATCATACATCATCAAGTGACCAGAAGGATCACATGATGCAGTCACATGATTGGACTGTGTGTATGATGCGGATAATATAATTGCCCCGTAAGGTCCTTCCCTGAAGGGGAGCTGGTATCATGGCTGAGACAGCTATAGTAAGGGGGTGGGCCTAAAGATTAGGACTGCAGCAATAGAGTTCCGTCATAACAGAAATGTGTCATGCCAGGGCCAAATACATACAATATATATGAAGCTCCCAAAACCCCAACAATATATGGGGATGGGTTAATAGATTATTTATACATATGCAAAGCCTTGAAGTTGACCTAGTACACAGTATGGAAAAAGAGGGCAAAACAAATACACTACAGATTTAGAAATCTTTGTCCAAAGAGTAATAAACTTCCCCCTCCCATGAACTATGACCATATAGATATCTTTCTACAAATGGTCATAGAAGATATTGAAAAGCTATCTGTCTTTACACCATCACATCGGAACCTGTCTCGATCTGAAATGGAGGCGCTTATAGGCTTAGAAAGGGATTCCTCAATAGTTGTCAAACCTGCTGATAAGGGGGGCAACCTAGTTATTATGGACCGCAATCAATATAAAGTGATGTGTGAATGCATATTAAATGATTGGGACTGCTATCGTATTTTACCTTCTGATCCCATGGATATATTTTTGGGAGAACTTATATCTATTTTAGATGATGGCCTCAGGAAAGGTGTCACCAGTGAGGCGGAATACCGCTTTCTGAGACAAATTTACCATAAATATCCACTTTTTATGGACTACCATAGATCCATAAGGGACTATCACCTCTAAAAGGTCGCCCAATTGTGTCTGGGGTGGATTCGATCACTCAGAATAGTGGCATCTACAGTACATTAACATAAGTTCTGAAATGGTTTGTATCAGCCCTTCCGTCATTTACAAGGTATACCATGGACTTGTTGAATCGTCATGCTCACTTGCGAGCATTGTCGTAGAATCACTGTATAGTTCAATCCTCCATTCGAAAGGATTGATGGCAGTAGCTGAGTTCATAAAAACAAGTGCAGTTTGTTATCATGCCCATAACAAATTTGTATTGACCCGCCTTGAGTTCATTTTAACACACAATTTTTTTATCTTTTTGACTCCCGGTTCTTCCACCAGCTCAGGGGGACAGCGATGGGGAGCCCCTGTGCTCCCACTTACGCAAATATCCTCCTGGGCTGGTGGGAGGATAAGGTGGTCTTTCTGGACAACCAGGTCTGGTGGTGTGATAAAATTGTTTTCTGGACACGCTATATAGATGATGTGTTTATAGTATGGAATGGCGGTCTGGACGAATTCAAAGCGTTCGTCAAGATGCTGAATACGAATGATCTAGGCCGGTCATTCACATTTGAATTTTCCCCCAATACACTCACATTTTTAGATGTAAAAGTGACTAAAACAGCAGACAGATTAGCCACAACCACCTTTAGAAAAACTATGGCAACAAATAATTTTCTTAATTGGGAGAGCCATCACCCAATGAATTTGTAAAGAGGAATGCCTCGAGGCCAATACTTGAGGATGAGGAGAAATTGCTCTAATTTAGAGAATTTCTATTGTGAATCACACAAACTAAAATATTGTTTCCGGTCAAGAGAATATCCTCAACAGGTTTAAAGTAATGCCTTCAAGAATGCACAGACACGAGAAAGAAGCACCCTACTTGTACCCAAGAACTGTGATTCTAGGGGGGAAGGAATTATTAGGATTTGTTCCACCTTTGATACTGAAAACCTCAAAGTTAGGGAGATCATTGGAAAATACTGGTTAATCCTTCTCATGGACTCGGACGTGGCGGATGTATTACATCCTCATCTTAGCATCACCTTCTGACATGGTTGGAGACTATATTCTTTAAATTAAGCTAAGAAAGCTCCCACATACTTTAACTCATAGACAACACATTATCTTCTGCAGAACACAAAGGTTCCATCCTACCCAAGAGAACACGCCTCCTTGCTACGTCATATATGCTTTTTCTGCTGTTAGAGAACTCCATTAAAGATGGTGCTTACAGCTAGATATTTACATAGTTCACATACCACAGTTAGTAAAAACAATGCACAATGGGCAGATACCAAGTGTTATCTCTTGTCTTATTTTCATATTTTCATGCCACATGCCTCAGGGGGAATGCCTCCCTGATGTCTATATAAACTGCTGTACTACCTGTAATAAACAAGAATTTGCTTTAACCCCAGTGTGTGTGTCACAGTTATTTTCTTCAGTTCGTGTAAAACCCTTGGGTTATTATTAATTTGGAGCAGTAGAGCCAACATGATTGGACCCGATTTAGGGGCATCTTTATCATTGGTCCACAATCATTTTTTACGTCCGAGTACAGCAGGAACCTGGATAGATAGAAAATCTCTAGGTACGTGTCAATGTGGACCCTATTTGGCCTGTCAGTTTATCAGGAACTCAAATATCAATACATGCTCGTTCACAAAGAAAAGCTACGGTGTGAGGGACTTTGCAACTTGTAGAACTAAAGGGATAGTATATCTCTGTCAATGCTCCTGTCCCTTGGATTATTTTGGGAAAACATTCAGGGAACTCCATCGACGTGTTCTTGAACATGTTAATGATATCAAGAAAAATAAAAATACCCCAATAGCCAACCATGCATGGGAATGCCACGGTGGAGGTACTCTATCTATGACATTCTCAGTAGTGATGAGCGGCAGGGGTCATTTTCGAATTCGTGATATTTTGCGAATATTTTGTCGAATATTCGTTATATAATAGCAAATTTGTATATTTGTTATATTCTACATTCTTTTTTTAATGCAAAAATTGGCAAGTTAATGATCGCGTAATATGCAAATATTGCGCTCTCAATACAGGCGTGGTCAAAAACTAATATATAGCACTATAGAATATAGTGCTATATATACATTTTTAGAATATTTGTCATTTTTTCCATCAGAACACATGATTCCTTCCTGCTTCTTGCTTGTGGGCCAAAGAGTCATTGGCCTACAAGCAACTTAAGCAGGGAGAAATAATGACTTCAGATGGAAAAAAAATGCTGAATATTCTAAAAAACAAATATATAGCACTATATTTAATATAGTGCTATGAATTCTTTTTTTAGAATATTCGTATTTTTTTTCCATCTGAAATGAACACATTGGCCCACAAGCAAGAAGCAGGGAGGAATCATGTGTTCAGATGGAAAAAAAATGACGAATATTCGTCATTACGAATATATAGTACTATATTCAAAATATTCACAAATTCTCAAAGTGCCGATTATCGAGATAAAAATTTGCTATTCGAATATTCGCGCTCAACACTAATACTCAGTACTTGAGGTTATAAGACCCTCCCCTAGAAAATGTAACTGGAACCTAAAAATCCTTTAAAAAATAAACACAATGGATATATAGATTTTGGTCCCAGTCACCTGAGGGGCTAAATGAGAGGCTCACCCTCTCTTGCTTAATTTAGGGGAGTACTCCTGCTCCTCACTTAAATGCTTCTCCTCCATATTGACTTGAAATAAATATCGACGGACGAAGCGTCAATGAATAAGATGCATCAAAATAGTGCTTTGTCTTTGAGCATTAATACATTATCAGGCTATTCAGGCTATATCTAATACTGTAGTGAATGAGTTTTGTTCCTGCTACAGGCGTAGTGTGTTTTTATTTTATTTTTTTGCCCTCTTTTTCCATACTGTGTACTAGGATCAACTTCAAGGCTTTCCATATGTATAAATAATCTATTAACCCGTCCCCATATATTGTTGGGGTTTCGGGAGCTTCATATATATTGTATGTTGTATAATGTGGAGAGAGAATCTGAATCGCACCTCCTCATTCCTTTACTAATGACTACTGTACGTGTTTTGCAGCATTTCTATTGATAAAACATGGCTATACAGCATAAGTATCAAACATTTGCTGTGCCCTAAAAGAGGCATTAGTATACAGTTTGATCAAAGAGCATAGGCCCACTTACCGCGACAAGGTTGCCTCTTGTTAAGTGGGAACCTACTCTATCCATAGCGCAGTGCCGTGCGGCGACCACCGCACCTCCACACCGCACCAGCAGGCAACGGGATCCAACAGCCACAATGCGGCCCCACCGCGAGGCAGAGCCACCTAGGCCTCGGATCCCATCACTCCACCAGCACGGCACAGAAGCAGCGGCGGCCACCGTCCAGCGCCGCATGTGAACTGGTGCAAAGGGATCACCTGTTCACTGCTTCTCAGGAACTTCAACTGAGATGGGGTAGGAATTATTTAACCCTTTGCAGACTACTGCTAAATTAAAAGCACCTGTGCCACATGGGAAGGAGTGCTGACTCAGAGGGGGGAAAAAGAAGTTAAAGCATATAAATTGTATAATGTGGAGAGAGAATCTGAATCGCACCTCCTCATTCCTATACTAATGACTACTGTACGTATTTTGCAGCATTTCTATTGATAAAACATGGCTATACAGCACAAGTATCAAACATTTGCTGTGCCCTAAAAGAGGCATTAGTATACAGTTTGATCAAAGAGCATAGGCCCACTTACCGCGACAAGGTTGCCTCTTGTTAAGTGGGAACCTACTCTATCCATAGCGCAGTGCCGTGCGGCGACCACCGCACCTCCACACCGCACCAGCAGGCAACGGGATCCAACAGCCACAATGCGGCCCCACCGTGAGGCAGAGCCACCTAGGCCTCGGATCCCATCACTCCCCCAGCATGGCAGAGTGATGTATGTATTTGGCTCTGGCATGACACATATTTCTGTTATGTCGGGACTTTATTACCTAATCTTTAGGCCCACCCCTTTACTATATCTGGCTCTACAATGATACTAGCTCCCGAATCTTATGCCTTATATGCTTATGTACCATGTATCTGTGTTTCATTGTTATTACTGTTTGAAACAATAAATTTAATTTTAAAAGAAAAGATACCAGCTCCCCTTCAGGGAAGGACCTTACGGGGTGGTTCTATTATCCGCATCATACACACAGCCGATCATGTGACTGCATCACGTGATATTGCGGGATTACGCTCTGCTCGGCTCAGCATATGGGATGAGCTGTTAGAGCTGCTTCATCATCATATACGAGGTGAGTGATAGGAGAGGCAGATAGGAGGGTGTGTATGAGAAACCATACACCCAATCAGAGCTTTATACTGTGATCATGTGATCATCTGTTTTGAAGGGGGGGGGGGTTGTTGTCCGGACCTACCTATCGAGTGCAAGCCCGTCTAGTGCACAGGTATTTAAATCTTAGCTTGTACCAAGGGCAAATTGGAGATGTTTTTTCTTGCCCCCTGGAGCCCCCCAACCGTGCATCTTGGGTTTGTGAGAAGATGATATCCACACGAATTCCACCAGATAAGTTCTTTGGCTACACAAGATATTGTTTACTTGATCAGGCCTGTGTCTACCTGGAGTAGTGTATTAACAAGGGCTAAATTTGTAGGCCTTCCTTATTATTAGGCTCTCCTCCTCACAGATATCTTGCAGGTCTGGGGTGCTCCAGTATTTATTATTTGTCTTGCGTATACAGTACAGACCAAAAGTTTGGACACACCTTCTCATTCAAAGAGTTTTCTTTATTTTCATGACTATGAAAATTGTAGATTCACACTGAAGGCATCAAAACTATGAATTAACACATGCAGAATTATATACATAACAAAAAAGTGTGAAACAACTGAAAATATGTCATATTCTAGGTTCTTCAAAGTAGCCACCTTTTGCTTTGATTACTACTTTGCACACTATTGGCATTCTCTTGATGAGCTTCAAGAGGTAGTCACCTGAAATGGTTTTCACTTCACAGGTGTGCCCTGTCAGGTTTAATAAGTGGGATTTCTTGTCTTATTAATGGGGTTGGGACCGTCGGTTGCGTTGTGGAGAAGTCAGGTGGATACAAAGCTGATTGTCCTACTGAATAGACTGTTATAATTTGTATTATGGCAAGAAAAAAGCAGCTAAGTAAAGAAAAACGAGTGGCCATCATTACTTTAAGAAATGAAGGTCAGTCAGTCTCAAAAATTGGGAAAACTTTGAAAGTGTCTCCAAATGCAGTCACAAAAACCATCAAGCGCTACAAAGAAACTGGCTCACATGTGGACCGCCCCAGGAAAGGAAGACCAAGAGTCATCTCTGCTGCGGAGGATAAGTTCATCCGAGTCACCAGCCTCAGAAATCGCAGGTTAACAGCAGCTCAGTTTAGAGACCAGGTCAATGCCACACAGAGTTCTAGCAGCAGACACATCTCTAGAACAACTGTTAAGAGGAGACTGTGCGAATCAGGCCTTCATGGTAGAATATCTGCTAGGAAACCACTGCCAAGGACAGGCAACACGCAGAAGAGACTTGCTTGGGCTAAAGAACACAAGGAATGGACATTAGACCAGTGGAAATCTGTGCTTTGGTTTGATGAGTCCAAATTTGAGATCTTTGGTTCCAACCACCGTGTCTTTGTGCGACGCAGAAAAGGTGAACGGATGGACTCTACATGCCTGGTTCCCACCCTGAAGCATGGAGGAGGAGGTGTGATGGTGTGGGGGTGCTTTGCTGGTGACACTGTTGGGGATTTATTCAAAATTGAAGGCATACTGAACCAGCATGGCTACCACAGCATCTTGCAGCGGCATGGTATTCTATCCGGTTTGCGTTTAGTTGGACCATCATTTATTTTTCAACAGGACAATGACCCCAAACAAACCTCCAGGCTGTGTAAGGTCTATTTGACCATGAAGGAGAGTGATAGGGTGCTGCGCCAGATGACCTGGCCTCCACATTCACCGGACCTGAACCCAATCGAGATGGTTTGGGGTGAGCTGGACCACAGAGTGAAGGCAAAAGGGCCAACAAGTGCTAAGAATCTCTGGTAACTCCTTCAAGACTGTTGGGAGACCATTTCAGGTGACTACCTCTTGAAGTTCATCAAGAGAATGCCAAGAGTGGGCAAAGCAGCAATCAAAGCAATAGGTGGCTACTTTGAAGAACCTAGAATGTGACATATTTTCAGTTGTTTCACACTTTTTTGTTAGGTATATAATTCCACATGTGTTAATTCATACTTTTGATGCCTTCAGTGTGAATCTACAATTATCATAGTTATGAAAATAAAGAAAACTCTTTGAATGAGAAGGTGTGTCCAAACTTTTGGTCTGTACTGTATGTTATCAATTGTTTCTTTAATACCTATTACCATACTCATACGGTTGGTCCCCTGATGAACCTTCGTCATTTTTTAGGGGAAACACATTGGAACATTGTATATGGTGTGTCAGATTAAGTAATAGGGCTGGTTAAGGACAGGCTAGCAGAGGTACATGGAGAGTGCCCTTACCATCAAGGGGTATCTCCAGGCCGAGTAGTATCTGTTCAGGGTGAGTATAGGAATGGTTAGAGTATATATGTATTTACTGTCCCTGAATCTACACCAACCTCTTTTGTATGCTAACCGTCCTTGGTTTATACCGTTTTTTTTTTTTTTTTTAATACAGGTATCAAGGTCCTGGTTCCAGTTTTAGGAAGTTGCTTCCAGTGATTTGTGTGTAAAATTGCAACTGTCCGTTTTGATAAGATGTGATAATTTAAGTGATTTGTTGCCTTCAATAAATATGTTTTGAAACACAAAACTGATATTAATGACATAAACCTTGTTGATTTTTAAATAGCTTTTAAATTTTTAATTAGCTGGAATTTGCTATGTGTGTCAGCAAAATACAATCACATCTCCCTAACATATTATTTATCTAGTCTCTTCTTTCATTTACTCACCCTAAAACTGGATCTTATTCATAAAGTATTTCAGCACATTATTGAACAGGTGTATTCAAAATACCAGGATTTCTAAATCACTAGCCATAAAAGCACATTATTCTAGGATGTATATGACATGAGCTGTTTTATTAGAAACACCCAACTACAAGGATATAATTATATGACAATAAACATTCTCTTAGTAATATCCTGATTTTCCATCTTGTAAAAACTAAAAGCAGTTTTGTTTACGCATTCCACACAGCATACCAAATTGTCTATATAAAAGGAAACTTTGCAAAGGATCCCTACAATCAACTGCAAATCTTCCTATCTTGTGCTGTCCTAGGCAAAGATCACAAAGCAAACATGTCTGGAGTTAAAGGAGGACATCAGAAAGCCCAATGCAAGGACCCATGCCAGAAGCAGACCATCTGCCAGGATCCATGCCAGAAGCAGACCATCTGCCAGGATCCATGCCAGAAGCAGACTATCTACCAGGATCCATGCCAGAAGCAGACAATCTGCCAAGACCCATGCCAAGATCGTAAGTAATACCATTATAAATGAAAGTACTAATTAAAAGACAAGAATCATAGTAGAGTCTTATTGTAGCTTATCCAAGGCTACATATTATGGACATTTGAACGCATAAATGGTGAATCATTTTATTTAGGACTCATGCACATGAAAGTATTTTGTGTTCGTGTCCATTCCCTTTTGTTTTGTTTTTGCGGCTCATATGCAGAACCATTCCCTTCAGTGGGGCTGCAAAAAAAATGTAAAACTCCATTTGCATTCGGTGTCCATATTTCCACATGTCTGTTCCACAAAAAAATTTCCCTTTATTGTCCACCTTAAGTACAAAGATAGGACTGTTCTATTATGGGCCACTGGTATATTACAATTTCCTCTATTTAAAGGGGTTTTACAGGACTTTTTAACTGATGATTTATTCTCTGGAGCACCATGGCATTCTCAAACAGCTAATCGGCAGGGGTCCTGGGAGTTGGACCCCTATCAATCAGAAACTGATAACAGCACATGTATGTCCATGTATCGAGCTGGTTATGATATTCTACAACCAAAAGGCAACTTGATGCCTCAGTATATATGGGAAGGATTTATCAAGCTCTGCACTCAAAAATTATGTCTGTAAAAAAAGAAAAGGTTATTTTTTGGCTTTTTTACAGCACTCACTCTAATTTTGAAATGTGGGTGTGAATGTAGGTGTGCTTAGCTATGTTAGTTTTCTTACAGATTTGTCTCTGCAAATTTTATGTCACAAATTCCAGTTGAGCATGGCATAAAAATCTGGGTAGCTTTTCTAGACAAAAGTTTAAAGATGGGTCAAATTTAACAGACAATTTACAACTTTTAATACATTTAGCACAATGTAAGACATACAAAAAAAAGTAAAATACACAACCCTGTTTTACAGTACAAGACATGATAAGCTAAAGGGAAAACCAAAAAGGGGCCCAGTACTTAAGGGGTTAAATGTAGGAAATAATGCGAAAGGATAGTATATTCTATTAGAAGTAGCCATTCGGTTATTTAACAAGGCATATTACATAACAGCTACTAACATGTATTGTTCCTTTCAGCCTGCAAGCCTATACAGCAGTGCCAAGGATATCAAAAAGGTATGTACACTATAGATCATAGCAGTTATTCATAGGATAAGAATAGCATGATTATTTCAATTACAATAGTAAAACAATTCTAAGCTCAAATGTTTTAAGATTTTAAATATTTGTTTTTAAACTACCCATTTAGTTCATTCTACTACATTGTCTTCAACATTTGTGCTTAACCAGATATCTATTTTATTTTGTAATGTTGGTGTATTACTTTATACGTCTGTATAGAGTCAGTACTAGTTCTTTGATTTAGGACTACAGTTTACTATGTTACCATTTCAAGCTTAGCTTTTTAATATCTTATTAAATATTTGTAATTAACTCTTTTTGAGCAACTTAGTAAAATGCTGAGGGATGAGTACACTTTCTCCTAATATCTTTACTACAATTAAAGCTACCACATACAGGTGAATTTCGAAAAATTAGAATATCGTGCAAAAGTTCATTTATTTCAGTAATGCAAATTCAAAGGAATTGCATTAATGCAGCTTAAAATTAGATTTTAGTGAAAAGGTTCAATATTCTAGGCTCAAAGTGTCACTCTCTAGTCAGCTATTTAGTCCATACCACCTGAGCAAAGGGTACCTCAAAATTGTGATTTTGGGGTTTCATAGGTTGTAAGCCATAATCATTCAAATTATAACAAATAAAGGCTTGAAATATCTCGCTTTGCATGTAATGAGTCTATCTCATATGTTAGTTTCACATTTTAAGTTGCATTACTGAAATAAATGAACTTTGCACGATATTCTAATTTTTCGAGTTTCACCTGTAAATTCCATACTCTCACAGAGACTCAAAGCGCAGTTTCTTTTGGCTGTAGAACTAGAATCCTACATTTTTTGACGAAGGGCTCGTTCACATGATTGTTTATTGCGTTCCGTATATGGGCCGTTTTTTTAGTTCTGTATATGGTCCATATACGGAACCATTCATTTCAATGGTTCTGCAAAAAAACAAAACGCATTGTACTCTGTATGCATTCCGTTTCCGTATTTCCGTTTTTACATTCCGTTCAAAGACAGAACAAGTCCTATTATTGACGCAAATCACGTTCCGTGGCTCCATTCAAGTCAATGGGTCCGCAAAAAAAAGGAACACATACAGAATGTACTCCGTATGTCTTCCGTATCCGTTCTGTTTTTGTAGAGCCATCTATTGAAAATGTTATGCCCAGCCCAATTTTTTCTATGTAATTACTGTATACTGTATATTCCATATGGAAAAACGGAACGGAAAAACGGAATGGATCCGGAAACACTACTGAACCAAAAACTGAAAAAACGGATCAGTTAAAAAACGGCCCACAAAACACTGAAAAAGCCATACGGTCATTTGAACAACCCCAAAACTAGAGCAGCCAGAGAAAACCCACTTAAACACAAAAACCATCCATTCTATATACTCAAGTAACGTCCTGGTTGGAATAAAATATGAACAATTATAGTTATTTTTTTATCACTACAATTAAAACAGTATAGGAATGGAGTAGATAAAAAGTAATATAAATGTTTATTTTCCTTGACAGATCCTTGCAACCCCTGTGTTCCTGATCCTTGCCAGTCTCAAGGAAAATATTACTGAAAGGACAAACCTGAGGCCATAGAAGAAGCAATGTTGCCTTTGATGTTCATAAGAACTTATATGCCTTAAATTATAAATGTAACTGAAATATTTTGCTTGCTTATCAATAAAAGTTTTCTTTCGCAGAATGTCTTCTCTGTTTTTTTTTTTTGGGGAGCTGGGCGGATTCAGTTGATGTGCAGCCAGACGCCGCAGCAGAAGAGGACTCAGCCGAGGAGGTTATGGAAGAGGATGGAGTAGGAGGAGTAGAGGAGGTGGCAGTAGGCCTGCCTGCAAGTCGTGGCGGTGTCACCAACTCCGCTGCAGAGCCACGCATTCCATGCTTGGCAGCCGTCAGCAGGTTGACCCAATGCGCAGTGTAGGTGATATACCTGCCCTGACCGTGCTTTGCAGACCAGGTAACAGTGGTCAGATGGACCCTTGCCCCAACACTGTAGCCAGAGATGCCATGACTTCCTTTCCAATCACTGAGTAGAGGTTTGGGATTGCCTTTTTAAAAAAAAAAAATATTCGTCCGGATACCTTCCACTGTGGTGTCCCAATAGCGACAAATTTTTTGAAGGCCTCAGACTCCACCAGCTGGTATGGTAAAAGCTGGCGGGCTAAGAGTTCTGTCAAGCCAGCTGTCAGACGCCGGGCAAGGGGGTGACTCTGTGACATTGGCTTCTTACGCTCAAACATGACTGTGGGCAGATGAGATGAAACTGCTGAAGGTGAGAGGCGGAGTGGTGGGTGGTTAAGAGGGGGCAAGGAGGACAGCAGTGGTTGACGTGGCTGAAGATGCTGGACCAGGAGGAGGATGGTGGCTTTGAGCTTGTGTGCTGCTACTACTCGTCATCATGTGTTGATCCCATAGGCGTTTGCGATGTGCGATCATGTGCCTACGCAAAGCAGTTGTACCTAGGTGGGTGTTGGATTTCCCATGACTCAGTTTCTTTTGGCACAGGTTGCAAATGGCATCGCTGTTGTCAGAGGCAGACACAAAAAATAAATGCCACACTGCTGAGATTTGCAATGACGGCATTCTGGTGGTGGCAACAGCATGCGTTGATTGGCGTGCTGTCTGGCTGACCCCGGGTGCCGATACATGCTGTCTGACTGTGCCACTAGCTCCTTGCGACGACCTCCCCCTGCTTCCAACTCGTCTTCTCCTTCTCTCTGTCTCCCCTTCTGAACTTTCCCCCTCTTCTTCTTCTCTTCGAGCAGGCACCCATGTGGCATTCACGGACACATCGTCATCATCAACCACTTCACTTGTATCTGACACCTCAGCAAAGGAAGCAGCAGCGGGTACAACATCATCATTATCATCACACTGTACGTCCATGTGTGTAATGCTGACTGACTGAGACATATCCCTGTTATCTACATCCTCTGGCAATAATGGTTGCGCATCACTAATATCATCCAACTGATGTGTAAATAACTCCTCTGAGGGATCAAGTGAAGCGGCTGTGGTGGCTGTGGTGGTAGTGGTGGTGGTGGTGGCGGCGGGCGAGAGAGTGGCAACTTGAGAGCAGGTGACCAAAGCTGAGCTGGAGGAGAATGGTGTGTCAAGGTTCCTAGCGGAAGCTGTTGAAGATTGGGTGTACTGTGTAAGCCATTTTCTCCTAATTTTTGGGGTTCAGGGTACGAAAAGCTGTCCTCTGTGGGAGCTGTATCGCCTGTGTCCTCTGTATCCCCCCAGCCATGCACCACTGAAGAACTGGTCTGGGCGCCACCCTGCTGTGAACATGGTTCCTCCTCCTCCATCTCTTCCTCCTCATCCTCCACCTCGTCATCCTCCAGAACTGTGCAGTCTGGCCAGTATGTGCAAGGTGGAGTTCCACCTTGTGGGTACGTCGCATATGAGGCAGTGAGCGGAAAGGCCGAAGTTACGCTGCAGTGCTGACAGGCGAGCAGCAGCAGGATGAGAACGCAGAAAGCGCGCACAGACAGCCTGCACTTTATGCAGCAGCTCTGACATATCGGGGTAATTTTAAAGGAATCTCTGCACCACCAAATTCAGCACATGCGCCAGGCAAGGTATGTGCGTCAAACCGGCTAGTCACAAAACTGCTACGAGATTTCGCCCATTCTCGCACACCACCAGGTCGGGCTTGAGGCACCAATCACTCATCGGTCTGTTGTTCAAGGCCCGTCCACAGCTCCTGCATGGTGTAGGGTTTGTCCCCCAAAACAGATAAATTTTAAAACTGCCTGTTGTCGTTTTCCCCCTGGCTGTGCTGTAGTTGGTGGTGAAGGTGTTACGCTGACCGGATGAGGAGGCGGTAGAGGAGGAGGAAGCAACAGGAGGCAAACTGAAGCGCCCTGCAATCCTCGGTAGTGGAAGGACATACTCCAAACTGCTATCCGCCTCAGGCCCAGCCGCAATTGCATTTATTTAGTGTGCTGTTATGGAGATATAATGTCCCTGACCGTTCTAACTGGTCCACGTATCCGCGTTTCGCAGTGCACACCTGATTTTGTCCCCCACTTGGTTGTGCAGGGAAGGGATGGCACACCTGGAAAAGTAGTGGCGGCTGGGCACGATGTACTGTAGGACAGCCACCGCCATAAGGCTTTTAAAACTCTCCGTCTCCACCAGATGGAATGACAAAGGCCAGTCATTTTGAAATGCTGGCATTCAGGGCCAAGGATTGCTGGTGGGTAGGGGGGTACTTCATCTTCCGCTCCAGTGTTTGGGAGTTTGGGAGCAATAACAGATGCAAAAAAGGCTGCTATATTAAGTACTTTGCCCAAAAAGGGTGTTTTTTTAATAACAGAATATGACAACAGTATATAACGCTTGAATTTCATACGTACAGATGCAGACAAGGCCCCAAATTAAGTATTTTGCCCAAAATGGTTGTTTTTTTAATAACAGGCTATGATAGCAGTATATAACGCTTGAATTCCACACGTACAGTTGCAGGAAGGGCTGTAAAATTGAGTGTTTTGCCCAAAAAGTTATTTTTTTTTAACCCAAAAAAATTATAGCTGTATTTCTAGCTTAAATTGCACACTGACTAATGAGGCAGAGGCCCCAGATGGAGGGTATTGCCAAAAATGGGTGTTTTTTAAAACACAGAAAATTATTGAAGTATTTAAAGATTGTTTTAACAAAATAAGATACAGCAAAGACTGCATTATTAAGTATTTTGCCCCAAATGAGTGCTTTTTTAATAACAGAATATGACAGCAGTATATAATGCTTGAATTTCACACGTACAGAAGCAGACAAGGCAGCAAATTAAGTATTTTGCCCAACATTTTTCTTTTTTTAAATGCCAGAATAGCACAGCAGTATCTAAAGTATGTATCTCACACTGACAGATGCAGACAAGGCCACAAATTATGTATTTTCCCCTTTTTTTAAACCCAGAAAATTATAGCTGTATTTCTTGCTTAAATTGCACACTGACTAATGTGGTAAAGGCCCAAGAAGGAGGGTATTGTAAAAAATGGGTGTTTTTTAAAAGCCAGAAAATTATTGAATTTCAAACTTGCTTTTACCAATCACAGATGCAGCAAAGGCTGCAATATTAAGTATTTTGCCCAAAATGGGTGTTTTTTTAATAACAGAATATGACAGGAGTATACAACACTTGAATTTCACACATACATACGAAGCAAAGCTGTAAAATTTAGTATTTTGCCCAAAAAGGGTGTTTTTTTTTTTAATCCAGAAAATTATAGCTGAATTTCTAGCTTAAATTGCACACTGACTATGCTGCAAAGGCACCAGATGTAGGATATTGACAAAAATGGGTGCTTTTTTAAACCCAGATTATTATTGCAGTATTTCAAGCTTGTATTTGAATGTCTCAAAAGCACATATTCAGTGCTGGTGCACTGAGCTTGCATAAAATGGCCGCCGCCGCCCACCTAACTAACAGACAGATAAAATGTATTTTTCTCTATCACTGGGTTCAGAGCAGGACTGCACCCACACAACAAAATCTATGTACAGTTGTGGCCAAAAGTTTTGAGAATTACATAAATATTGGACATTTTAAAAGTTGCTGCTTAAGTTTTTATAATAGCAATTTGCATATACTCCAGAATGTTATGAAGAGTGATTAGATGAATTGCATAGTCCTTCTTTCCATGAAAATTAACTTAATCCCCAAAAAAAACCTTTCCACTGCATTTCATTGCTGTCATTAAAGGACCTGCTGAGATCATTTCAGTAATCGTCTTGTTAACTCAGGTGAGAATGTTGACGACCACAAGGCTGGAGATCATTATGTCAGGCTGATTGGGTTAAAATGGCAGACTTGACCTGGAGGGTGATGCTTGAAATCATTGTTCTTCCATTGTTAACCATGGTGACCTGCAAAGAAACGCGTGCAGCCATCATTGCGTTGCATAAAAATGGCTTCACAGGCAAGGATATTGTGGCTACTAAGATTGCACCTCAATCAACAATTTATAGCATCATCAAGAACGTCAAGGAAAGAGGTTAAATTCTTGTTAGGAAGGCTTCAGGGTGTCCAAGAAAGTCCAGCAAGCGCCAGGATCGTCTCCTAAAGAGGATTCAGCTGCGGGGTCGGAGTGCCACCAGTGCAGAGCTTGCTCAGGAATGGCAGCAGGAAGGTGTGAGCGCATCTGCATGCACAGTGAGGCGAAGACTTTTGGAAGATGACCTGGTGTCAAGAAGGGCAGCAAAGAAGCCACTTCTCTCCAAAACAAACATCAGGGACAGATTGATCTGCAGAAAATATGGTGAATGGACTGCTGAGGACTGGGGCAAAGTCATATTCTCCGATGAAGCCTCTTTCCGATTGTTTGGGGCATCAGGATAAAGGCTTATCCGGAGAATAAAAGGTGAGCGCTACCATCAGTCCTGTGTCATGCCAACAGTAAAGCATCCTGAGACCATTCATGTGTTGGGTTGCTTCTCATCCAAGGGGGTAGGCTCACTCACAATTTTGCCCAAAAACACAGCCATGAATAAAGAATTGTACCAAAACACCCTCCAACAGCAACTTCTTCCAACAATCCAACAACAGTTTAGTGAAGAACAATGCATTTTCCAGCACGATGGAGCACCGTACCACAAGGCAAAAGTGATAACTAAGTGGCTCGAAGACCAAAACATTGACATTTTGGGTCCATGGCCTGGAAACTCCCCAGATCTTAATCCCATTGAGAACTTGTGGTCAATCCTCAAGAGGCGGGTGGACAAACAAAAACCCACTAATTATGACAAACTCCAAGAAGTGATTATGAAAGAATGGGTTGCTATCAGTCAGGTATTGGCCCAGAAGTTGATTGAGAGCATGCCCAGTCGAATTGCAGAGGTCCTGAAAAAGAAGGGCCAACACTGCAAATACTGACTCTTTGCATAAATGTCCTGTAATTGTCGATAAAAGCCTTTGAAACGTATGAAGTGTGTGTAATTATAATTCACTACATCACAGAAACAACTGAAACAAAGATCTAAAAGCAGTTTAGCGGGGGGGGGGGCGGAGCCAGCGCCGGATCCGAATGGCCGCTTCTGTCTGAGCTCCGTACACAGACCTGCTGAGAACGCAGCTACCGCAAGCTTCTGAGACCTCCTAACATGGTCAAGATCGGAGGACAGAGACCCCCTGACCAGGGGCCATCCCCAAAGCGCCTAATCCCAACTCGGGCATGGCTAAATACCTCAAAAAGCAGGCTGCAGCTCCGGGGACTAAAGATTCCAAGATGGCGCCGCCGAGTGAACGCATCTCCGATGGTGGCGAAGAAGGTCAGTCAGAGGTGGACAGTGATGCCAGGGGACATAGGATCCCCTCGGGCACTGCCTGTGTCTAGAAAATTTATAAAACAAGCACTGGCCGAAGCTCTACTGCCTCTGCGGCAGGAAATATCTGGTCTCACACAGGAGATCCAACATGTAGGCCACAGGGTAGAAGCCCTGGAAACGACACAGGCTGCGATAATTGAGCACAGTACTGCGGCCACCCAATCTCTCACCTCGTGCCAATCGCATATTAATGCCCTATATAACAACCTGGAAGACCAGGAAAATCGTGGACGCAGGAACAATCTGCGTTTTAGAGGGCTCCCAGAGTATGTCTCTAATGACGAAATCATACCAGCGATTCTGTCCATCGCAGCTTCACTTCTGGGAGGGGATGGCCCTCCATCTATACTGATTGAAAGAGCGCACAGGGCTCTTAGGCCCAAACCAAAAGGCAACGAGCCTCCAAGAGACGTAATTTGTCGCTTCCTGAATTTCGCCGACAAAGAGCGAATCCTCATTGCCGCAAGACAGGCGAAATCTGTCACCTATAGCAACGTTCCTGTCTCAATCTTTCAGGACTTAGCTCCGGTCACGCTACAGAAGAGGAAAACTCTCAAACCCCTCACTGACTTGCTGCGGGAGAAACGGATCCTTTATAGATGGACTTTTCCTTTTGGACTATCGTTCAGCTATGCGGAGAAATTCATCAGAATCTCGTCATATGCAGACCTGCAGGATTTTCTTTCAACCGCAGATGTCCCTCCTCTTGATATAGCCTGCTGGGACCCTGTTTCTGATATCACCTCTCTTCCGGAGTTACCGAAGATTGCTCCTTGGGAAAGAGCAGGCACCCCTAAACAGCAGAGAGCAAAGAGAAGAAGCAGTCCACTGACGCCTAAGAGAATTGCATGGTCCACCACTTAAAGTCTGAAGGAGAACTAATACCATTATCGTCAAGTTTCTTCAGTCCGTGACTTCTCCTGTCCTCCTCCATTTCTTTCTTTCTTTATCCCTCTTTAGCCTCCTGTATCACCACTTACTCTCTCCGTCTCCCTCCCTTCTCCCCTTTTTCCCATCCTTTTCCCCTTCCCCCTTTTTTCCCCTTTCTTCCTCCTCTCTCCCCCCTCCCTTTTTGCTTAACACCATTGGTCTCATCACCACACACTATGTCGTTCTTTAGCGGGTCGCTATATATGGGGTTATAACCTCTTTTCCCCCCCCTCCTCTGATAGTTAAATATCTAATTGACATGTGTCGATTATATTTCACATTAATGTTGGTTGCCCAAATGCGACCCTGTTTTAGTTTCAGTTTTGGTTTTTGTTTTTTGTTTAAAACTCTCTTTATAATGCTATTTCACAGTCAAGGGGTATTGATGCAATGTACCGGTGTTCTTGGGGTTGTGTTGCCCTGGGTCCTGACTCCTCTTGAGGCTGCCAATCACACCTGCTCCTCCCACTCTGATGCCAAGAATCGTAACGTAATTCCTCTTGCCTATACCTCCACTCTTAATCCAATATGACGGATTTTAAACTTGCATCTTTCAATGTGAAAGGTTTGAGATCACCCTCTAAACGTTCACAGATCTTTTCCCTTCTCTGGAAGGAGAGATGTTCCATTATTTTTCTCCAGGAAACCCACTACAAACAGGGAAAATACCCTGACCTCTCCTATTCTAGATTCCCTGATTGGTATCATTCCGGTTCTGATGGGGTGGCCTCCAGGGGAGTCAGCATTGGCATGAAAAAGAATTGCCCTTTTCAATACTCCTCCCATACCGCGGACACTGAGGGAAGATATATTATCTTAAAAGGTCTTATTGGGCACGAAATGTTCACTTTAGTTAATATATATGCTCCAAATTATGACCAAGTCCCTTGGCTCTTGAAGGTACTTTCCATTGTAGAAAATGTTAGAGAAGGAACACTTATCCTAGCCGGGGACCTGAATTTAGCCTTACACCCGATCTCTGACACTTCATCCAAACGGTCATCTACTTCGGGTAAATTACTAAAAAAAGTGAAGAGCAAAATACGTGATATGGGTTTGATTGATGTATGGAGATGTATGAATCCAACCTGTATTGATTACACCTTCTATTCGGCTCCTTCCCAGTCCTACAGCAGAATCGATTACATCTTCGTACCTAAGGACTTCTTGCACATCTCCTCTGACCCCCTGATTGGAAATATTACCATCTCGGACCACTCCCCAATCTTCTGCTCCTTCCACCCTCAACCTGGATCTGGTAAGCTCTCCAGTTGGAGACTTAATGAGTCTATATTGAGCGACCCTAGCCACGTTTCCTTCTTTACCTCCCTTTTAGAGCATTATTTCGAGACCAATGACTCCCCTGAAATTTCCGCACAAACGCTATGGGATGCCCATAAGGCTTTTATTCGCGGACAGTTCATAAGCAAGTGCTCCCATTTAAAAAAATTAGCTGAAAGACATTTTTCATCCCTTTTAGACCGCATTCATACCTTAGAAAGTTTGCATAAACAGTCTTTAGACCCCCAACACCTCTCTGAGTTATTGGCTCTTAGATCTGAGCTGAAAAATATCTTAAATAAAAAATCAGCTAAATATTACCTCTCCTCACAACAAAAATTCTATGCCCACGGCAATAAAGCCTCTAGATTCCTTATGAACCGCATTAAACAAAGAAAAACTGCTAGGTATGTAGCCTCTATCAAATCCCCCCAAGGAAGTCAACTCTATTCACCGGAATCCATTGCGGAACAATTCCGCCTTTTCTACAAGGACCTTTATAATCTACCCCCTCCCTCTGATAGTATATTAGACACTGGATCAAATCGCCACCCTAACTCTTTCCTGGATAGTCTTAAATTACCATCTCTGACCTTATCCCAGAGGGAGGACCTTTCAAAGCCCTTTGACCTGGCGGAGCTTTCCAAGGCCTGAAATCCTCTCCAAAGAATAAATGTCCCGGTCCTGACGGTCTCCCGACTACTTATTATTCAGTTTTTCATACCACTCTAGCCCCCTTTCTTCTTCGAGTCTGTAACCAAACTCTCCTAAACTTTCCCCTCTCCTCGGACATGACGAGAGCAGTAATCTCGATCATCCATAAGGAGGGAAAAGACCATACTAACTGTGCTAATTATCGCCCAATATCCCTCCTAAATACAGACTTGAAACTATTAGCAAAAATGTTAGCAACCAGAATACAACTTATCCTTCCTGCCTTGATACACTCTGACCAAGTAGGGTTTGTAAAAGGGAGAGAAGGGAAGGACAACACTACTAAGATTCTGAATGCCCTATACTACGCCTCCAGTAAAAAACTACCTCTGGTTCTCCTAGGTACCGACGCGGAAAAGGCATTCGACCGAATTGACTGGTCCTATATTAAGCTTACATTACAGAAATTCGGATTTCCTGAGCCTTATATACATGCTATCTTTGCAATGTACTCAAATGCTTCCGCGTCGGTCCTAGTGAATAACCTTATTTCAAACAGCTTCCAGATTAAGAATGGCACTCGCCAAGGTTGCCCTCTTTCCCCCCTTATTTTTGTTCTTGTTATGGAAACCCTTATGCAAGCACTTAGGCAAGAGAAATCCATCAAAGGATTAAAGATCGGGTCGCAAGAATATAAATTAGCCGCTTTTGCGGATGATCTTTTGATCCTAACCACTAACCCCAGTGTCTCCATGACCAAAATACTCCAGGTACTAGATACCTTCAGTTTATTCTCTAACTTTAAGGTCAACCCCCAAAAGTCTCAGATTTTACATATTGGATTGTCCCCTGTGTCTGTTAAGAAACTCCAAACTAATTCCCCATTTATTTGGACGACCCAACTCATAACATATCTAGGAATTAAAATTAATGCCCACTTGCCAGATTTGTTTCATTTGAACTATACCCCCCTTTTAAAGTCTATGGCCGCTCAATTGGACTCACTAGAAAAGCATTTCCTCTCTTGGTTTGGAAGGAAAAATATTGTAATGTCATTGGTCATCCCAAGGTTGACTTACCTCCTCCAGGTTCTTCCAATTACAATCCCACGCTCTTTTTTCAATAAATTGAATACACTAATACGGCAGTTTTTATGGGATAAGAAAAGACCCAGAATCTCTCTTTCCTCCCTCGTTAGACCGAAACAACTAGGGGGTATAGGCCTTCCCGACCCCGAACTTTACATGAAGGCGATACACCTTTGTAGAGTGATTGATTGGCTACGCTCTCCTTCACATAAAACATGGCTCCATATTGAAAACTCTTATTTTACTTCTTCCACTAGGTCCCTCATGCTGTCAGGCAAGCCTCTATCTCCCCTTCCACATATGACTAACCCTCTAGTAAGATCTACTATCAATGTGTGGAAATGGTTCTCCTCCAAATATGCTGACCAATTGCCTTTGTCTCCCCTCCTCCAAATTAAAGATATATATTCACTCGCCCCTGGGGAAGTAACAACTTCTATCCCTTCCCAGCTTAGATTATCATCTACTTTCTTATCTGATCTACTGGATGGCGATGGCTGCGTCCCCTCTGACTCTACACTGGCCTCCACAAGCGGTATACCACCCGCCAATTTTCTGTCTCTTAAATATCTTAGAGGTGAGCTACTCAGTTACTCCAAATCTACCCCCATAAACCATACTTCTGGATGGTTTGAGAAATTGATTTCCTCCACCACTTACCCCCCCAAAATAATCTCATTCCTGTACAAAAAGCTCATACAGCCTCACATGAGAGTTAAACCTTCATTCATAGGATTGTGGGAAAAAGATTTGGGCAAACAATTTTCTGATAAGGAAGTTAATTCCCTGCTGATCACCCCTCACAGGTCCTCAAGGTGCGTTCGAGTACAGGAGAATGGTTACAAACTTTTGTCCAGATGGTACAGAACCCCTGACAAAGTGGCCCTCATGTACCCTGACGTCCCAGATTCGTGCTGGAGATGTGGTTTAGATAAAGGCACTTTCATCCACATTTGGTGGAACTGCCCTCCCTTATTTAGTTGGTGGAATCAGATATTCCGCGTCAGTAACTCTATATGTGGTTCCTCTGCCCCATGCACGCCTGAGATTGCCCTCCTATCTCTAGGTATATCCAAATATGATAAAAGTCCTGGACTACTTTTACACCTTCTATCTGCAGCCCGTCTCCTAATTCCTACAAAATGGCGCTCTGACGAAATCCCTTCAATTGAACAATGGACAAACAAGGTTGATCAAATTTATCGCCTTGAGGAGCTATCTAATTGGGAGTTAGGTACTAGAAAGAAATTCCTCACGACTTGGTCAGCTTGGAGGAGGCACAGAAACTTCTCTTAATGCTTCCCTCGTTACATAGAAATGGGTTGCTAGCTCTTGGCCCAATGGGTTTCATACCACCTTGACTACTATTAATCTATGGATTTGCAGTTATACTAACACTGGCTGGCAACCGAAATTCCGCTCATTTTCTCTGTATAATGATTACACTGATTGTACATGCATCTCTCCTGCTGCGTCAGGATATGTCTGCTGCTTCTAGTACTGTGATATGTCTCTTTTTTCTTGTCTCTTTGTTTTGAAAACAAAAAATCAATAAAAATGTTGATTATAAAAAAAAAAAGCAGTTTAGCAGCAAACTTTGTGAAAACTAATATTTGTGTCATTCTCAAAACTTTTGGCCACGATTGAAGATCGCTGAGTTCAATTGCAGTTCTGATTAAAGTTTCTTTCCTATTCTCTCCCTCACAGCATCAGCATCCTCTCCCTACACTACTAAGAGCAGAGTGACGTGCAGCGCTACATGACTCCAGCTTAGGCCGAATGCACACGGCCGTGTTTCACGGTCGTGAGCGGTCCGTGGAACCGCGGGCTGGATTCCTTGCTGAGAGCAGGAGCGCACGGCGTCATTGGTTGCTATGACGCTGTGCGCTTCCTGCTGCCGCCACAGAACAGTAATACACTGGTATGATCTATACCAATGTATTACTGTATTGCGGCGGCAGCAGGGAGCGCACGGCATCATAGCAACCAATGACGCTGTGCGCTCCTGCTCTCAGCATTCGGCCTTATATAGAGGCTGGGTCACATGCTGCACTGGCCAATCACAGCCATGCCATTAGTAGGCATGGCTGTGATGGTTTCTAAGGACACAGAGTTAATCGCTTGTTGATTGGCTGCCCTTTTAAAAAGCGCCATTAACTCAGTGAACACCGAACCCAAACTTTTACTGAAATGTTCGGATTCGGGTCCGGGGTCCAAAAATCCTAAAGTTCGGTACGAACCCGAAGTTTACAGTTCATGTTTACTCAACTCTAGTTCTTACCTCTCATGTAGAGAAAAAAAACTTCTGTATAGGAAGTTCCAACTTGAGTGGAGTAGCGAGACGTGTTCTTTTTTTGTCAAGTTTTGAGTCTCGTATTTGTAACAACACTCTTCTTACTCGTTTGTCTTCATCCTTTTGAACTTCTAGAACTTTGGCCAATTTCCATTGACTTCTAGGCAAATCTTATTTTACTAACACTATGTTTGCCATTTCCTTCTTAGCATAAGATTGGGTAAGTACTCTTTCCTCCACCTATTCCAAAACTGTTCTGATAGATATTAAACTCTTCACCATCTCCGTCTGGCATATAAATCCTTTTTGGTGAACTTGCCAGGCGGTGGCTGTATGTAATCCGACTTAAGGTGAAGTAGATGGTTGGGAGTCAAAGGATCCAAACTTGTTTGGTCATTGATATTATCAACTGTAAGTGGACGACTGTTAACAATAGACATTATTTCATAGAGTAGGGTCCTAAGTGAAGCATCATCTATTCTTCTGGCATTCTTTTTCAACACTGAACTTAACACATTTCTCATAGTTCTGATTTGTCTTTCTCAAATTCCAAGAAGCATGAGGAGCATTCATATGAAAATCACTAACAAATACTCAGTTACTTTTTCTCTATCAATCTCTTTTAGAGATTTCTTCAATTCATTCTTTGCTCCGACAAAATTAGATCCTTGGTCAGATCTAAGCTCTCTGACGGTACCTCTAATGGCTATGAAACATCTTAAGGCGCTGATAAATGCGTCAGTAGACATATCTGCTTACATTTCCAGGTGAATCGCTCTGGAACTCAGACACGTAAATATTAGTCCATATCTCTTGTACTCCTTGTGGTTCTGTTTGGTGATGAATGGGCCAAAACAATCCATTCCGCTATAAAGAAATGGTGGTGATGGGTTTACACGATCTGCCGGTAAATATGCCATTCTTTGTTCTTCTGTAGGTCTATGTGCCTTTCTGCAGACTACACATTTACTTATATACTTTTCTATAACTTTTCTTCCTTTCACAATCCAGTAACCTCCTTCTCTCAAACAGCTTTGGGTAAAGCTTCTTCCTTGATGCAAGGATATGTTGTGGTAGTGATCAATAATCAATCTTGTTAAGGTCAGATTTTTGGATTGAATTGTTGGATGCTTCACTCTGCTAGGTAACGATGCATTTCCCAGTCTCCCTTTCACCTTCAGTATACCATCCTGCAGAACAAGATTAAGCTTGTACAATGGGTGGTTGTTTGGAAGCCTTTTAGGTTCCTCTCTAAGTCTTTTCAACTCTTCACTGTAGAATCTCTTTTAAATGAGTCTTATGACTGTTTCTTCAGCTTTCATTTTTTCTTCTACGTTCAATTCCTTTTTTCTGATTCCCTTTGCCAAATGTTGAATTCGACCTACTATATTTATGCAACTGTCCATTTTGATATAATTTGATAATTTCAGTGATTTCTTGTCTTTAATAAATGTTTTGAAACACAAAACTGATACTAATGACAGACCTTGTTGATTTTTAAATAGCTTAGGATGGAATTAGCTATATGTGTCAGCAAAATACAATCACATCTCCCTAACCTATTATTTATCTAGTCTCTTCCTTCATTTACTCACCCTAAAACTGGATCTTATTCATACAGTATTTAGGCACATTATTCAACAGGTGTATTCAAAATACCAGGATTTCTAAATCACTAGCCATAAAAGCACATTATTCTAGGATGTATATGACATGAGCTGTTCTCTTAGAAACACCCAACTACAAGAATATAATTATATGACAATAAACATTCTCTCAGTAATATCCTGATTTTCCATCTTGTAAAAACTAAAGGTGGTTTTGTTTATGCATGCCACACAGCATACCAAATTGTGTATATAAAAGGAAAATTTGCAAGGGATCCCTACAATCAACTGCAAATCTTCGTATCTTGTGCTGCCCTAGGCAAAGATCACAAAGCAAACATGTCTGGAGTTAAAGGAGGACATCAAAAAGCCCAATGCAAGGACCCGTGCCAGAAGCAGACAATCTGCCATGATCCATGCCAGAAGCAGACCATCTGCCAGGATCCATGCCAGAAGCAAACTTTCTACCAGGATCCATGCCAGAAGCAGACCATCTGCCAAGACTCACGCCAAGATCGTAAGTAATACCAATATAAATTGAAGTACTAATTAAAAGACAAGAATCATAGTAGAGTCTTCTTGTAGCTTATCAAAATATAGAAAGCTACATATTATGGACATTTCAACGCATAAATGGTGAATCTTTTCATTTAGGACTCATGCACATGAATATATTTTGCGTCCGTGTTCATTACCTTTTTTTTTTGCGTTTCATAGGCAGAATTATTCCCTTCAGTGGGTCTGCAAAAAATTGAAAAACTCCATTTGCATTCGGTGTCCATATTTCCACATGTCTGTTCCCCCCTCAAAAAAATTCTATTATTGTCCACATTATGGATAAAGATACTGGACTGATAAAGGACTGTTCTATTATGGACCACTGTTATATTACAATTTCCTCAATTTGAAGGGGTTTTCCAAGACTTTTTAACTGATGATTTATTCTCTGGAGCACCGTGGCCTTCTCAAACAGCTGATTGGCAGGGGTCCTGGGATTTGGACCCCTATCAATCAGAAACTGATGACAGCACATGTATGTCTATGTATCGAGCTGGTTATGATATTTTAAAAATAAAAGTCAACTTAATGCCTCAGTATATATGGTAAAGATTTATTAAACTCTGCACTCAAAAATTATGGCTGTAAAAAAAAAAAAAAAAAAAAAAAAAAGGTAAATTGTTTATCTTTTTTGCAAAACAAATGTTTAGCATTTTTACACCACTCACTCTAATTTTGAAAAGTGGGTGTGAATGTAGGTGTGCTTAGCTATGTTATTTAGTTTTCTTATGGATGTATCTCTGCAAATTTGAAGTCCAGTTTAGCGTGGCATAAAATATGGGTAGCTTTTCTAAACAAAAGTTTAAAGGTGGGTCAAATTTAACAGACAATTTACAACTTTTAATACATTTAGCACAACGCACAAAGTACCAAAAAACAGTAAAACACACAATTTGCCATTTTTTGTCACCTTGTCCCCCTCCCTGAAAAAAAATTGAATAACAGTGATCAAAATGTTGTATGCTCTAGACCCAAATATAAAAAAGTTAGGGCTGTCAGAAAATGGTAATGCAAAAAAATTTAGATTTTTTTCAAAGGTTTTTATTTCTTTAAAAGTAGTTAAAAAAATATATTGAGCTGCAGAATAAGGACATCTTTTAATTTTTAGCACTTAACCCCGTAATATCAAAACCCAAAATATCTTGGCAAAAGTTTTTTTGTTTTTTTTTAAAGCTAACCACACAACGATTGTTTTTTTCCCTTTTTACAGTACAAGACATGATAAACTAAATTGAAAACCAATAAGGTGCCCAGTACTTAAGAGGTTAAATATGGGAACTAATGTGAAAGGATACTATATTTTATTATAAGTAGCTATTCGGTTATTTAACAAGGCATATTACATAACAGCTACTAACATGTATTGTTCCTTTCAGCCTGCAAGCCTATACAGCAGTGCCAAGGATATCAAAAAGGTATGTACACTATAGATCATATTTTAATTTATATAAAATGATTAATTCTACTCTAAAAGGTGATATTTTACTGAGAAAATGTTTTATTTCAGGATGTTTCCGTTATGTTGATTTTACTATTTGTACTACATATTTAAAGACCAAATACCATAGCATTTATTCATAGGATAAGAATAGCATGAGTATTTAAATTACAATAGTAAAACAATTCTAAGCTCAAATGTTTTAAGATTTTAAATATTAGTTTTTAAAACTACCCATTTAGTTCATTCTACTACATTGTCTTCAACATTTGTGCTCAACAAGATATCTATTTTATTTTGTAATGTTGGTGTATTACTTTATACGTCTGTATAGAGTCAGACCTAGTTCTTTGATTTAGGACTACAGTTTACTATGTTACCATTTCAAGCTTAGCTTTTTAATATCTTATTAAATATTTTTAATTAACTCTTTTTGAGCAACTTAGTAAAATGCTGAGGAATAAGTATACTTTCTCCCAATGTATTTACTACAATTAAAGCTACCACATACAGGTGAAACTCGAAAAATTTGAATATTGTGCAAAATTTCATTCATTTCAGTAATGCAAATTAAAAGGAATTGCATTAATGCAGCTTAAAACTAGAATTTTGTGAAAAGGTTCAATATTGTAGACTCAATGTGTCACACTATAGTCAGCTAATTAGTCCATACCACCTGAGGAAAGGGTACCTCAAAATTGTGACTTTGGGGTTTCATAGGCTGTAAGCAATAATCATCCAAATTATAACAAATAATGGCTTGAAGTATCTCACAAATTCCATACTCTCACGGAGACTCAAAGTGCAGTTTCTTTTGGCTGCATAACTAGGATCGTTCCCATGAACATTATTTGTGTTTCGTATATGGGCCGTTTTTTGAGTTCCGTATAAGGTCCGTACATGGAACCATTAATTTCAATGGTTCCGGAAAAACAAAAAAAACTATGTACTCTGTATGCATTCCGTTTCCGTATTTCTGTTTTTCCGTTCCATTCAAAGATAGAACATGTCCTATTATCGCCTGCAAATCACGTTCCGTGGTTCCGTTCAAGTCAATGGGCCCGCAAAAAAAATCCAGAATACATAAAGAATGTACCGTATGTCCTCCGTATCCATTCCGTTTTTGCAATCTATTGAAAATTTTATGCCCAACCCAATTTTTTCTATGTAATTACTTGATGCTGTATATGCCATATGGAAAAACAGAACGGAAAAACGGAATGGAAACGGAAACACTACTGAAGCAAAAAATGGTACAACGGATCCGTTAAAAACGGGCCGCAAAAAAAAAACTGAAAAAGCCATACGGTTATGTGAACAAGCCCAAAACTAGAGCAGCCAAAGAAAACCCACTTAGGCCTCTTTCACACTACCGTTTTTTTTTTCCGTTTTGCGGTCCGTTTTTTGCGTTCCATATACGGTCCGTATACGGAACCATTCATTTCAATGGTTCCGCAAAAAAACGGAATGTGTTCTGTATGCATTCTGTTTCCGTATTTCCGTTTTTCCGTTCCGTTGAAAAGATAGAACATGTCCTATATTTGGCCGCAAATCACAGTCCGTGGCTCCATTCAAGTCAATGGGTCCGCAAAAAAAATGGAACACATACGGAAATGCATCCGTATGTCTTCCGTATCCGTTCCGTTTTTTGCGGAACCATCAATTGAAAATGTTATGCCCAGCCCAATTTTTTCTATGTAATTACTGTATACTGTATATGCCATACGGAAAAACGGAACGGAACAACGGAACGGAAACGGAACCACAACGGAAGCAAAAAACGTAACAACGGATCCGTGAAAAACGGAACGCAAAACACTGAATTCAACATACTGTAGTGTGAAAGAGGCCTTAAACAGAGAATCCATCCATTCTATATACTCAAGTAACGTCCTGGTTGGAATAAAAAATGAACATTTACAGTTGTTTTATATCACTACAATTAAAGCTGTATAGGAATGGAGTAGATTAAAAAGTAATATAAATGTTTATTTTCCTTGACAGATCCTTGCAACCCCTGTGTTCCTGATCCTTGCCAGTCTCAAGGAAAATATTACTGAAAGGACAAACCTGAGGCCATAGAAGAAGCAATGTTGCCTTTGAAGTTAATAAGAACTTATATGCCTTAAATTATAAATGTAACTGAAATATTTTGCTTGCTTATCAATAAAAATTTTATGTTGCAAAATGTCTTCTCTGGTTTTTTTTTTACAATCATGTTTCATAAAGACAATACTTTTTTATATTCCTTGGCAGAGCAAATGGATGTTAAAGGGAGGGGTCCCCAACTCCATAAGAGCACATTGCATTCTGGTGAACTTGAACTGTTCATGTGTTATATTGGTGGCCATTAGAGATGAGCATATTGACTAGTTCATCAGAGTCCTTAAGCATCGAGTGACAGTCCCCACTCATGAGGCTCTCCCCTACCACTTGATTCACAGGATTAGACAATGGTCCAAGCCCAACAGCCTCACGACCATCTACCATATTCTAGAAAAATATACTACAATTGTGGCTACAGAAAAATTCCATGATTTAAAAAATGGAGTAACAGTGATCAAAAAGACATATGTACCACAAAAATGTCAACAATAAAAACTACAGCTCATATTGCCAAAAAGAAAGCTTTCACACAGCTCTGTAGCACTAATATAAAAATATAAAAAAGTTATTTCTGTCAGCGATGCAAAGAAAAGTTACATTTTTATCTTTTTTTTTTTTTTAACAAAAAAATCTAGACAAGTTTGGTATTGCTGGATTCATATTAAGCCTCAGAATCATGTCCTCATATCATTTTTAGTGCACAGTGAATGCCGGGATGTTAAAACCCAAAAACATTGGTAGAATTATATATATATTTTTTATTTATTTAACCTCACAAAGAATATATTTCCTGCTTGTCAATAAAAGACATGTTAAATTAAATGGTACCGTTAAGGCTACTTTCACACCTGCGTTCGATCGGATCCGTTCTGAACGGATCCGCTCATATTAATGCAGACGGTGGCTCCGTTCAGAACGGATCCGCCTGCATTATAACTAAGTGTGAAAGTAGCCCGAGCGGATCCGTTCAGACTTTACATTGAAAGTCAATGGGGGACGGATCCGCTTGAAGATTGAGCCATATGGTGTCATCTTCAAGCGGATCCGTCCCCATTGACTTACATTGTAAGTCGGAACGGATCCGCTCGCCTCCGCACGGCCAGGCGGACACCCGAACGCTGCTTGCAGCGTTCAGGTGTCCGCTCACTGAGCGGAGCGGAGGCTGAGCGCTGGCAGGCGGATGCATTCTCAGTGGATCCGCCTCCACTGAGAATGCATTAGGGCCAGACGGCTGCGTTCAGGGCCGCTCGTGAGCCCCTTCAAACGGAGCTCACGAGCGGACACCTGAACGCAGGTGTGAAAGGAGCCTAAAAAAGACATATTTTCCCATTAAAAAAAAAGCCCACATATGGCTATGTGAATAGGGAAATAAGGCTACTTTCACACCTGCGTTTAGGTGCAGATCCGTCTGGTATCTGCACAGACGGATCCGCACCTATAATGCAAACGCTTAGATCTGTTCAGAACGGATCCGTTTGCATTACCATGAACAAAAAAATATATATATATATTTTTTTTCATGATAATGCAAACGGATCAGTTTTGACTTACATTGAAAGTCAATGGGGGACGGATCCGTTTGAAAATTGAGCCATATTGTGTCAACTTCAAACGGATCCGTCCCCATTGACTTACATACGTTCGGGTGTCCGCCTGCTGAGAAGAGCGGAGGACAAACGGAGCCATACTGATGCATTCTGAGCGGATCCGCATCCACTCAGAATGCATTAGGGCTGGACGGATCTGTTCGGGGCCGCTTGTAAGAGCCTTCAAACGGAACTCACAAGCGGAGCCCCGAACGCTAGAGTGAAAGTAGCCTTAAAAGGTATGGCTATTGGAACGTGGGGAGGGAAAACAAAACTGCAAAAACAAAAATGGGCCCGGTACTTAGCAGCGCTGATGTGTGTAGGAGCATGTTGTCAGGAAAGTAGGATAGGGAACTTCAGGGCAAAGCGGGCCAAAACTCTGTGAGGTGGCACAAAAGTGTGCATAACTACACTGAGAGGGAACATATCTGCACATATCTGGTTATAACTAGGGTTGAGCAAACCCAAACTGTAAAGTTCGGGTTCATACCGAACTTTAGGATTTTTGGACCCCGGACCAAAACATTTTCGTAAAAGTTTGGGTTCGGTGTTCGGCACTTTCTTGGCGCTTTTTGAAAGGCTGCACAGCAGCCAATCAACAAGCATCATACTACTTGCCCCAAGAGGCCATCACAGCCATGCCTACTAATGGCATGGCTGTGATTGGCCAGAGCAGCATGTGACCCAGGCTCTATATAAGCTTGAGTCACCTAGCGCTGGACGTCACTCTGCTGTTACAAGTGTAGGGAGAGGATGCTGCTGGACTTGTGATTTCAGGGAGAGCATAGGAGAGAACTCAGCGATCTACAGACAAATAGTTGTGTGGGTGCAGGGCACTATCGTTTTACCCTGCCCTGAGCTCATTGACCAAAAATACAAACTTTTAGAATTCTGTTAGTTAGGTGGGTGGCGGCGGTGGCGGACATTTTATACCATGCTCAGTGCACCAGCACTGCATCTGAGCTTTTGGGACATTGCAAATCACCATTTTTTGGGGGCAAACTAAAACATCTGGATTAGTCAGTGTGCAATTTAAGGTAGAAATACATCCATTATTTTCTGGGGTTTGAAAAAACACACTTTATTTTTTCAAAAAACAGTATTTGCCAGATCAGCAAGTGTTAAATTCAAGTTTAATACATACAGCATTCATATTCTGTTAGCAAAAAATGACTTTTTGGGCAATCTACAACATCTGTATTAGTCAGTGTGCAATTTAAGCTAGAAATACACCCATTATTTTCTGGGGTTTAAAAAAACACACTTTATTTTTTCAAAAAACAGTATTTGCCAGATCTGCAAGTGTTAAATTCATGTTTAATATATACAGAATTCATATTCTGTTAGCAAAAAAGACTTTTTGGGCAATCTACAACATCTGTCTTAGTCAGTGTGCAATTTAAGTTAGAAATACACCCATCATTTTCTGGGGTTTGAAAAACACACTTTTTTTTTCTTCCAAAGACTGTATTTTCCAGATCTGCAAGTGTTAAATTTAAGTTTAATATATGCAGCATTCATATTCTGTTAGCAAAAAAGACTTATTGGGTAATCTACAACATCTGTATTAGTCAGTGTGCAATTTAAGCAAGAAATACACCCATCATTTTCTGGGGTTTGAAAAACACACTTATTTGACAAAAAACACTATTTTCAGGCCTTGCAGCATCAGCACTTGTGAAATTACAGGCTTATATACTGCTGTCAAATTCAGGTTTTAAACAAACAGTCATTTGACAAACAGTCAAAAATGTTGTTGGCAGCCTTTGATGCAGATGTCATTGTGAGATACACCCTTAATACATTTGGGCTACATTCAGAGATTTTAAATAACACCATTTGATGCACCAATACACCCCGTATCCTAAATGAATTAAGTAATGTAATTTCCAGACCCTTATTTCTGATATTTGCAGACTCTATACTGACAGGGAATGTAGCACAGGATTGGCGCATGGCAAATGTGGTGCCAATATTCAAAAAGGGTCCAAAAACAGAGCCTGGAAACTATAGGCCGGTAAGTTTAACATCTGTTGTGGGCAAACAGTTTGAAGGTTTTCTGAGAGATGCTATATTAGAGCATCTCAAGGGAAATAAGCAAATAACGCCATATCAGTATGGCTTTGTGAGGGATTGGTCATGTCAGACTAATTTAATCAGTTTCTATGAGGAGGTAAGTTCTAGACTTGACAGCGGCGAATCAATGGATGTCGTATATCTGGACTTCTCCAAAGCATTTGACACTGTACCACATAAAAGGTTAGTATATAAAATGAGAATGCTCGGACTGGGAGAAAACGTCTGTATGTGGGTAACTGGCTCAGTGATAGAAAACAGAGGGTAGTTATTAACGGTACACACTCAGATTGGGTCACTGTCACTAGTGGGGTACCTCAGGGGTCAGTATTGGGCCCTATTCTCTTCAATATATTTATTAATGATCTTGTAGAAGGCTTGCATAGTAAAATATCAATTTTCACAGATGACACTAAACTGTGTAAAGTAATTTACACTGATGAGGACAGTATACTACTACAGAGGGATCTGGATAGATTGGAGGCTTGGGCAGATAAGTGGCAGATGAGGTTTAACACTGATAAATGTAAAGTTATGCACATGGGAAGGAAAAATGCAAGTCACCCGTACATACTAAATGGTAAAACACTCGGTAACACTGACATGGAACAGGATCTAAGAATTTTTATAAACAGCAAACTAAGCTGCAAAAACCAGTGTCAGGCAGTTGCTGCCAAGGCCAATAAGATAATGGGTTGCATCAGAAGGGGCATAGATGCCCGTGATAAGAACATAGTCCTACCACTTTACAAATCGCTAGTCAGACCACACATGGAGTACTGTGTACAGTTCTGGGCTCCTGTAAACAAGGCAGACATAGCAGAGCTGGAGAAGGTCCAGAGGAGGGCAACTAAAGTAATAACTGGAATGGGGCAACTACAGTACCCTGAAAGATTATTAAAATTAGGGCTATTCACATTAGAAAAAAGACGACTGAGGGGAGATCTAATTAATATATATAAATATATCAGGGGTCAGTACAGAGATCTATCCCATCATCTATTTATCCCCAGGACTGTGACGAGGGGACAACCTCTGCGTCTGGAGGAAAGAAGGTTTGTACACAAACATAGAAGAGGATTCTTTAAGGTAAGACCAGTTAGACTATGGAACTCTCTGCCTGAGGAGGTGATGATGGTGAGTACAATAAAGGAATTCAAGAGGGGCCTGGATGTATTTCTGGAGCGTAATAATATTACAGGCTATAGCTTCTAGAGAGGGGTCGTTGATCCAGGGAGTTATTCTGATTGCCTGATTGGAGTCGGGAAGGAATTTTTTATTCCCCTAAAGTGGGGAAAATTGGCTTCTACCTCACAGGGTTTTTTTTTTTTTTTTTTTTGCCTTCCTCTGGATCATCTTGCAGGATAACAGGCCGAACTGGATGGACAAATGTCTTTTTTCGGCCATATGTACTATGTTACTATGCAATATTGAATTCTGTCCTACATAGGTTCAGGCCCTGTAAGATACCACCTCTATATACAGGGGTTTGAATTAGGCATTTGAAATATTGCCTTTTTGTGCAAAGATATATTTACTTCAGGCCTACACAGGTTCAGACCGTTTGAGATACACCCTCTACATACAGGGGTTTGAATCAGGCATTTGAAATTCAGCCATTTGAAATACAGCCTTTTTGTGCAAAGATATATTTACTTCAGGCCTACACTGATTCAGGGCGTGTGAGATCCCCTCTATACATACAGGGGTTTGAATTAGGCATTTGAAATACAGTCATTTGAAATACTGCCTTTTTGTGCAAAGATATATTTACTTAAGGCCTACACAGGTTCAGACCGTGTGAGATACCCCCTACATACAGGGGTTTGAATTAGGCATTTGAAATACAGCCATTTGAAATACTGCCTTTTTGTGCAAAGATATATTTACTTAAGGCCTACACAGGTTCAGACCGTGTGAGATACCTCCCTACATACATGGGTTTGAATTAGGCATTTGAAATAGAGCCATTTTAAATACTGCCATTTTGTGCAAAGATATATTTACTTCAGGCCTACAGAGGTTCAGGCCCTCTGAGATACTACCTCTACATATAGGGGTTTGAATTAGCAATTTGAAATACAGCCATTTTGTGCAAATAAATCTTTAATTGAGGCTTAGTCTGGTTCAGGCCGTGTGAGATGCACCCTTTACATACTGTCAATCTCTTTTACTATTAATTAAACACCCAGTTAGCGCAAAATATGAGGAGATCCTCAAATAAGGGACGTAGCCCAGGTCGTGGTGCTGCTGGTGGAGCTCCTGTTGCAGGGAGAGGACGTGGTCGATCTGTGCCAGCTACAAGCAAAAGTGAAATCTCTTCCTCAGGCGCGAGTAGGCGACAAAACCTGCAGCGGTATTTGGTCGGGCCTAATGCTGCTTTACGAATGCTAAGGCCTGAACAAGTACAGGCGATAGTAGATTGGGTTGCTGATAGTGGATCTAGTTCCTTCACATTTTCTCCCACCTATTCTCCTGCTGAAATACCACAGTTGGCACCTGCAGCCGATGTCCATCAGTCTTTCACCTCACCCCCTTGCAAAGCAGCTAAGCAGTCTGAGCCCCAAGTCATGCAGCAGTCTCTTCTGCTTTTTGATGACTCTGTTAGCAGGGTTTCCCAGGGACATCCACCTAGCCCTGCCCAAGAATTGGAAGAGATTGAGTGCACTGATGCCCAGCCACTTATTTTTCAAGATGAGTAAATGGGAGAACCATCGCAGCATGTCTCGGATGATGATGAAACACAGGTGCCAACTGCTGGGGCTTTCGAAAGTGTGCATACCGACAAGGAAGTCAGGGGTGAAGATGATGGAAGATGATGTGGAGGACGATGAGGTCCTCGACCCAACATGGAATCAAGGTCATGCGAGTGACCAATGTAGTTTGGAGGAAGAGGCGGTGGTTGCACAGAGCCAACAGCACAGCAGAAGAGGGAGCAGGGTGCAAAAGCGGAGCGGCTGTCCTCTAGACAGTACACCTCCTACTGCCCACCGCAGCAAGGGACTGAGCACACCAAAGCCAGATCCAAGGAGTTCCCTGGCGTGGCAGTTCTTCAGACAATGTGGTGACGACAAGACACGAGTGGTTTGCACGCTTTGCAATCAGAGCCAGAAGCGAGGCATAAACGTTCTCTACCTGAGCACAACCTGCATGACCAGGTATTTAAGTGAAAAGCACGAGCTGCAGTGGAGTAGACACCTCAAAAAACAAGAAAGGTCTCTGGCTCCTCCTGCTTCCTCTTCTGCTGCAGTCGTGGCCTCCTCATCCACCTTTGGAGTGACAGTGCCACCTGGCACCCCACAAACAAAGGATCTGCCTGCAACACCAACACCTGGGTCACCAAGCATCTCCACAATGTCACAAGGAAGCGTTCAGCTCTCCATATCCCAAAAGCTGGAGAGGAAGAAGTATCCCTCTTCCCACCCACGATCCCTAGCCCTGAATGCCAGCATTTCAAAATTACTTGCCTTTGAAATGCTGTCATTCCATCTGGTGGAGATGGATAGTTTTAAAGGCCTTATGGCGGTGGCTGTCCCACAGTACGTCGTGCCCAGCCGCCACTACTTTTCAAGGCGAGCCATCCCTTCCCTTCACAACCAAGTAGGGGACAAAATCAGGTGTGCACTGCGCAACGCCATCTGTGGCAAGGTGCACCTGACTACGGATACGTGGACCAGTAAGCACGGTCAGGGCCGTTATACCTCCATAACAGCACACTGGGTAAATGCAGTGTCGGCTGAGGCGGATAGCAGTTTGGCGCATGTTCTTCCACCACCGAGGATTGCAGGGCACTTCAGTTTGCCTCCTGTTGCTTCCTCCTCCTACTCTGCTTCCTCATCCTCTACCAGCTCCTCATCCGGTCAGCGTTACACCTTCACCACCAACTTCAGCACAGCCAGGATTAAACGGCAGCAGGCAGTTTTAAAACTTATCTGTTTGGGAAACAAACCCCACACCGCGCAGGAGCTATGGACGGGCCTTGAACAACAGACCGATGAGTGGTTTGTGCCAGTCAGCCTCAAGCCCGGCCTGGTGGTGTGCGATAATGTGCGAAATCTCATAGCAACTCTGGGACTAGCCGGTTTGACGCACATCCCTTGCCTGGCGCATGTGCTGAATTTGGTGGTGCAGAGATTCCTTAAAAATTACCCTGACATGTCAGAGCTGCTGCATAAAGTGTGGGCCTTCTGTGTGCGCATTCGGCTTTCTCCCCCTGCTGCTGCTCGCCTGTCAGCGCTGCAGCGTAACTTCGGCCTTCCCGCTCATATGCGACGTGCCCACAAGGTGGAACTCCACCTTGCACATGCTGGCCAGACTGTGCGAGCAGCAGCAGGCAATAGTGGAGTTTCAGCTGCAGCACGCACGTGTGAGTCGCTTGGCGGAACAGCACCACTTCACCACCAATGACTGGGCCTCCATGCTTATGATCTGGTATGAGCAGTTCGCAGTTTGTATGCAATTTGTATGGAATCTGGTTTGTATGCTTGCAATTTGTAGTTTACAATTTGTATTTGCAATTGTATGGTTGCAATTAAATTTGGTGGAACTCTAAGTTAACACACATATAACTGGTTCAGTATGCAGTTCTAATCACAATACTAACAATATGAATATTATAAAACTTGTTTATCTACCTATTTTGGCCTCTTGTTCCCATAGAACTCAGCTTTCAGTGGAGTACCTGTGTCTGGTGAATAATGATTCTAGCAGCAGGAACTGGGGGAATTCCCAGACAGGCTGTAATTGGTGAAAACTCTTGCTGTGTGAGAAGCTGGCTGTGATTGGTCTAGACTTCTGCCCAGCAACAACAGATTAACACTATAATTTCTGTTGTTTCTGCTGTGTCACTGAGCTTACCTTACATTACCAAATTAATCTTAAAGGCATATTATCTTTTTCTGCTTCTGTGAACACAAAATATAACAGTTGTATTGCATCCAAAACATGAAGTCACAGTAAATAACTCTGCCTTTGTCTTTAACACATAAACATAGGAACTGTATTAAGGCTATTGGCAGGTCTAGCTGTATACACATATAAGCTATACTAGCAAACTAGGACAGGTCTTAGCTGGTCAGCTACACTCTTACTAATATTACCTATAATTATATGTACTTAGTGGTAGGACTTGAACATGAATTTGAGGAATTTTCCATCAGGTTCTCACTAGAGTTGAGCGGACACCTGGATGTTAGGGTTCCACGGGTTCGGCTGAACTTCACAAAAAAGTTCGAGTTCGGGACCCAAACTTGACTCCGAACCCCATTGAAGTCAATGGGGACCCGAACTTTTGAGCACTAAAATGTCTCTTAAAATGTCATGGAAAGTGCTAGAGGGCTGCAAATGCCAGCAAAATGTGGTAAAGAGCATGGCAAGTGCTCTGCAAACAAATGTGGATAGGGAAATGACTTTAAATAACATAAAATACATAAAAATAATAATCTTGATCTAAGAGGACCAGGTCCCTCCAAGGCGTAAAGGGAAAGCTCAGGCCATGTGCCCAATTTGGAGACCCAGAAGTTGCAGGGGGCAGACTTATCAGTCAGTTCATGTAGGCGTGTGCAAACATACTGCCCCACCATGTCGCACGTCCCTGTGATGTTCACAATCCAATTGGATATCTGCTCTATCTACTTTCGATGTTCTTTTCTGCGCCTACCATGTTGATCACAGTTAGCGGCGAATCAGGGTCCCACGCCGGAGAGGGAGCATGAGAAAGAGAGACCACATCCAAGATCAATGGATGAAATTTTTTTGTGATCGAGCAGAAATGTGGGAGAAGCCATTGAAATGGAAGAATTGAAGGAAAGGAGGGGGTGCTCGGCAATTACTCACTCCCGGCTCGGGGAGGTAGTGATGATAAATAACAGTACAGGACTCTTAAGATGCCAAGTTATTGGAATGATTAATAAAAAATTATAGGGAATGTTACTGGGGTATTTTGGATTTGGAAACATTAGACAGGAGAGGCCCTGCTTCCGCTTTGTTGACTACAGATAACTTATACCTGATCGCACGTCCCAGTGACATCCGCGATCCATTTGGATATCTTCTCTATCAACTTTCGATGTTCATTATTGAGCTTACCATGTTGATCACGATTGTCGGCGAATCAGGGTTCCACACCGGAGAGGGAGCGTGAGAAAGGGAGACCACATCCAAGGGAGGTCAATGGCTGCAATGTGATCGAGCTGAAATGTGGGACAAATTAAAGCAGAAGGATCGAATGAAAGGGCCAATTAAAGATGGATTTTTCAAATGTAATTACCTGCCACCTATGCAGAGCAGGGGTTTTTCATCGGCAGAAATGGGTTAATGTCACCCACCCATGGAACAGATGATTTTTTTACATTTTGGTCCCTGTCACCTATGCAGAGCAGGGGCTTGTTCACGGCAAAAATGGTAAAATGTCACCCAAGAATGTAACAGAAAAATTAATTAATTTTTTTTACCTGTCTACTAGCTATTGCAGTGGTCTATTACACCCAAACATTGGTGAATTACACCCGAATATGTAACAGACAAATTAGTGAAATGTTACCTGTTTACTAGGTAGAGCAGGGGAATATCACAGCCAAAAAAGTGTGAATTTCACCCGAATATGTAACAGATAAATTAATGATTTTTTTTTTTACCTATATACTAAGTATAGCAGTGGTATATCCCAGCTAAAAGTTGGCGAATTTCACCTGAAAATGTAATGGACAAATTAGTGATTTTTTTTACCTGTCTACTAGGTAGAGCAAGGGTATATCACACCAAAAAATTGGTGAATTTCACCTGAAAATGTAACAGACAAATTAGTGAATTTATTTTACCTGTCTACTAGGTATAGCAGTGGTATATAACACCCAAAAATTTGTGAATTTCAAACAAAAATGAAACAATTTATTATTTTTTAGCTGTCTACTAGGTAGAGCAGTGGTATATCACACCCAAAAATTGGGGAATTTCACCCGAAAATGTAGCAGACAAATTAGTGAAAAAAAAAATTTGATTTATGAGGTGGAGGTCCATAAGGAGTAGGAGTTTGACGAGGTGGTGGATGTAGCGGTGTAGGTGGAAGCGGCGGTGGAGGAGGACGAAGTAGCCAACACTGGTTTTAATTATTATTATTATTTCTTTTTTATTAGGGTACACTTCAAAAGAGTGTGAAATATCCAAAATACAAGAATGAGAAATTGCACTGTAGTATAACAATGGCTGGTTAAGGCCGGTATACATGTATATTCTGCGCAAGCTAAGGACAAGTCCTGTGGGATCCATGCCTGGTTCATTTTATTAAACGTGAGCTTGTCCACATTGGCTGTGGACAGGCAGCTGCGCTTGTCTGTGATAACGCCCCCTGCCATGCTAAACACACGTTCAGACAATACACTGGCTGCAGGGCAGGCCAGCACCTTCAAGGCATAAAGGGCAAGCTCAGGCCATGTGCCCAATTTGGAGACCCAGAAGTTGTAGGCGGGAGCACACATACTGTTCCACCATGTTGGTGAAATTCTGTCTCCTGCTAAGACGTTCCATAATAGCTGGTAGTGCTGGTTTTTGTGGCATGCTGACAAAGCTTTTCCAAATTTCGGCCATGCTAACTCTGCCTTCTGAGGTGCTGGCGGTGCCCCAGCTGCGTTGGCCACCTCTTCCTCCTCCCCTGCCTTCGCCTTGTGCTTCCACTGTGCCCCCGCTGAGCATCTTGTGATCACGTTCCAGTGACAGAATTAAAGGGCTTCTTTCACCCCCCTAAAGTAATTTATCTTTTTTGGGCTACTTAAAATCCTTATACTGCGATTTATCAATATATAGGGCTCTTGCTCTTTTTCGTTCAGTAGTTTCTTAAAAAAACTGACTTTTATAATATGTAGTGGCGGTTCGGCATGACGTACTGTAGGACAGCCACCGCCATAAGGATTTTAAAACTCTCCGTCTTTACCAGACGGAATGACAGCATTTCAAAGGCCAGTAATTTTGAAATACTGGCATTCAGGGCCAGGGATGGTGGGTGGGTAGGGGGGTACTTCCTCTCCCGCTCCAGTGTTTGGGAGATGGAGAGCATTGGTGGTGTTGCTGGCAGATCCTCTGTTTGCTGTGTGGCAGGTGGCACTGTCACTTCAGAGGTGGATGAAGAGGCTGAGACTGTATCAGAAGAGGAAACAGGAGGAGCCAGAGACCTTTCTTGGTTTTTGAGGGGTCTACTCCACTGCAGCTCGTGCTTTGCACTTAGATGCCTTTTCATGCAGGTTGTGCTTAGGTTAAGAATGTTTATGCCTCGCTTCAGGCTCTGATTGCACAGCGTGCAAACCACACCACCACAAAGGCTGCAAAATTATGATTTTTGCCCTAAATGTGTGTTTTTTTAATGGTAGAATAGAACAACAGTATCTAAAGGGTGTATCTCACACGTACAGACGCAGACAAGGCCGCAAATTAAGATTTTTTCCCAAAATGGGTGTTTTTTTAAATACCAGAATATCACAGCAGTATCTAAAGCGTGTTTCTCACATGGACAGATGCAGACAAGACGGCAAAAAGCTGTATTTCTAGCTTAAATTGCACAGTGACTAATGCGGCAGAGGCCCCAGATGGAGGGTATTGCAAAAAATTGGTGTTTTTTAAAACCCCAAAAATTATTGACGTTTTTAAAGCTTGTTTTAACAATAACAGATGCAACAAAGACTGCAATATTAAGTTCTTTGCCCAAAAAGAATATGTCAGCAGTATATAACGCTTGAATTTCACACGTACAGATGCAGACAAGGCCGCAATGTAAGTATTTTGCCCAAAATGGGCGTTTTTTTAATAACATAATATGATAGCAGTATATAACGCTTGAATTTCACACGTACAGATGCAGCAAGGGCTGTAAAATTGAGTATTTTGCCCAAAAAGGGTGATTTTTAAAACTCTGAAAAATTATAGCTGTATTTCTAGCTTAAATTGCACACTGACTAATGCGGCAGAGGCCCCAGATGGAGGGTATTGCCAAAAATGGGTGTTTTTTTAAACCCAGAAAATTATTGAAGTATTTCAAGCTTGTTTTAACAAAAACAGATACAGCAAAGACTGCAATATTAAGTACTTTGCTCAAAATGCGTGTTTGTTTAATAACAGAATATGACAGCAGTTCTCCAGTGAACAAGGCAGACATAGCAGAGCTGGAGAGGGTCCAGAGGAGGGCAACTAAAGTAATAACTGGAATGGGGCAACTACAGTACCCTGAAAGATTATCAAAATTAGGGTTATTCACTTTAGCAAAAAGACGACTAAGGGGAGATCTAATTACTATGTATTAATATATCAGGGGTCAGTACAGAGATCTATCCCCTCATCTATTTATCCCCAGGACTGTGACTGTGACGAGGGGACATCCTCTGCGTCTAGAGGAAAAAAGGTTTGTAAACAAACATAGAAGAGGATTCTTTACGGTAAGAGCAGTGAGACTATGGAACTCTCTGCCTGAGGAGGTGGTGATGGTGAGTACAATAAAGGAATTCAGGAGGGGCCTGTATGTATTTCTGGAGCGTAATAATATTACAGGCTATAGCTACTAGAGAGGGATCGTTGATCCATGGAGTTATTCTGATTGCCTGATTGGAGTCGGGAAGGAATTTTTTATTCCCCTAAAGTGAGGAAAATTGGCTTCTAACTCACAGTTTTTTTTTTGCCTTCCTCTGGATCAACTTGCAGGATGACAGGCCGAACTGGATGGACAAATGTCTTTTTTCGGCCTTATGTACTATGTTACTATGTTACTATATAATGCTTGAATTTCACACGGACAGATGCAGACAAGGTCGAAAATTAAATATTTTGCCCAAATTTGGTATTTTTTTTAAATACCAGAATAGCACAGCAGTATCTAAAGTATGTATCTCACACTGACAGATGCAGACAAGGCCACAAATTATGTATTTTGCCCCAAATATTAGTGATGAGCGGGAGGTGCCATCTTCGATTTCGACGAAATTCGCAAATATTCGCGAGAATATTCGCTTCATATTCGTCGAAATCGAATATTCATCATTTTTATAGTTTCCGCGCTTAATATGCAATTTAAATAATCGCGTATTGCGATTGTAACTTAAGGCTACTTTCCTATTGGTTTGATATCTAGAAATAGCGAATATGACGAATGTATTCGTCATATTCCTCAAAACGAAGATAATGAAGTATTCTCCATCTTCGTTTTAGCTCCATATTCGTCAACTTCGCTAATTCTAGCAATCATATAGGAAAGTTTACTATAGAGACAGCTGTGTTTAATTCGCTATGCGATTATATTACTTTGCTTTTTTTTTATAAATAGAATAATTATAATAATTATCAGGCATTATAATTATTCTATTTATTAAAAAAAAATGCAAAGTAATATATTATCGCATAGCAAATTAAACTTAGCTGTCTCTATAGTAAACTTTCCTATTTGATTGCTAGAATTAGCGAAGTTGATGAATAGGTAGCTTAAACGAAGATGGAGAATACTTTGTTAGCTTTGTTTTATGGAATGTGACGAATACATTCGTCATATTCGCTAATTCTACCAAGCCAACCATAGTAAACCAGGTCCAAGTTGAAATCGCAATTCGATTATTATAACTTGAATTAATCAAATTTCGATTTCAGCTTAGCACTGCTATATTCCATATTAGGCTAGAATTAACGATTATGGAATATAGCAATGAGTTGAAATCGCAATTCGATTATTATAACTTGAATGAATCGAATTGCGATTTCAACTTATACAGTCTACCATGTTTGGTTTGTTATCGCAATAATACGTCATTTAAATAATCGTGTTTGTGCGTCCGTACGTGCGTGCATCTGTACATGTGTGCCTGTCTTTGGATCGCAAGGGGAGTGGAGAGAGACCATTTAGAGACAGAGATTTTGAAAAGTTTATTCGAAAATGGCAAAGAGCAATTTCAATCAAGAAGAGCTGGAAGCTTTGATCACTGTAAGTAATTCTACCGAAAAAAAAGTATGTCACTGTTAAAGGGGAGGCCACAGTTCAAGTCACTGTTAAAGGGGCGGCCACAGTTTAAGTCACTGTTAAAAGGGCGGTCACTATTCAAGTCACTCTTAAAGGGGCGGCCACAGTTCTAGTCACTGTTAAAGGGGAGGCCACTATTCAAGTCACTCTTAAAGGGGCGGCCACAGTTCAAGTCACTGTTAAAGGGGCGGCCACAGTTCTAGTCACTGTTAAAGGGGAGGCCACAGTTCAAGTCACTCTTAAAGGGGCGGCCACAGTTCAAGTCACTGTTAAAGGGGCGGTCACTATTCAAGTCACTCTTAAAGGGGCAGTCACTATTCAAGTCACTCTTAAAGGGGCGGCCACAGTTCTAGTCACTGTTAAAGGGGAGGCCACAGTTCAAGTCACTGTTAAAGGGGCGGTCACTATTCAAGTCACTCTTAAAGGGACGGCCACAGTTCTAGTCACTGTTAAAGGGGAGGCCACAGTTCTAGTCACTGTTAAAGGGGCAGCCACAGTTCAAGTCACTGTTAAAGGGGCAGTCACTATTCAAGTCACTCTTAAAGGGGCGGCCACAGTTCTAGTCACTGTTAAAGGGGAGGCCACAGTTCAAGTCACTGTTAAAGGGGCGGTCACTATTCAAGTCACTCTTAAAGGGGCGGCCACAGTTCTAGTCACTGTTAAAGGGGAGGCCACAGTTCTAGTCACTTTTAAAGGGGAGTACACTGTCAAAGTCACTGTTAAAGTGGCGGCCACTGTGGAGTTTAGTTCTTATATTTGCCTTAAATATAAATGTCTTTATTTTTATTTTACTTTCATATAGTTCCATAGGGAACTATATAAATATCTACTCTTTTACCGTTTTGATATTACATTTTATTTTTGATGGTTGACATGACTATAATTACTAATAATTGTATTTTACAAATTTGGGATTACATCCTTTCATTGTTATCTTGCAGACTATGTTGGAGAAGGGATATGATGATCTAAAATGCTGTTTAGAGAAACAGGCTATAGTACGGAGAGCTGTGGCATTTGCATGGAAAAGTTCATTCCAAAAATGAAATGTTAAAAAAATGGTCCAACCTAAAGCGCCACAGGATGGATCTCATCAAAGAGGTCAGAGACCAAAATTGTCCAGGTACGATGCTTACATTAATTTTCTATCACACACCTATTGTTATTTATGTGTTCAGTTATGCAAATAAGTATTTATATCCCTTTACAACTGATTACTTAGTTCAGCGGTGTCGAACCAATGGGACGGTGCTAGAGGCGGCACTCAGAGCCCTCTCTGTGGGCCGCATACCCTTGAAAAGGTCTAAGGCGTACTAATCGGCTTTAGACATTTCCTACCATACAGCTTCACAGGCACAATATTAACAGCACAGTCAGCATATTGAATGTAGGCAGCTGTTACAGCAAAATGATAATTCTGTAGAAGACAGACTATACTGGTATTCAGGTACAATGGTAACGTTGGAAATTTGCAATAAATAATTTAGTTGGTTTTCTCTTCTGTCTAAAAGTTCTCCAGCATGGATTTAGTAAATGCTGGGACACGTAGCTGATTATCCCTTTACAATATATACATACACTCACAGCAAGATACAGATGTAAACCCTTATCCAATGTCAAAACAGTTGACTTGGTCCACCTCATTTCAATAACCCTGCAACAGTACCATGTGAACCAATATGGCCCGCTACCTCATCCTAGCTATTAACATACTCAATTGTAAACCATCTGAAAGACGTCATTCATAGTTTCATCTAACACCAAATGATGTGAAATCAAACATAGGAGTAATCATTATCCCATCCAGATCCCATAGATTATTTTGTGTAACGTTACCTTTTTTTTTTTTGCTTTGCTTGTTTATCTTGGTATTTTTTAAAAATTTGGTCATTACAGGGGTGCCTCTTCCTAAAGTGCGCGCTAAGCGCTCTAACAAGAAGGTGGTGGTGGAAGAGAAGGAGATGACGGAGGATGAGGAGCAGGAAGAGGAGCAGGCAGGACCATCAGGGCATCAGGCCCATAGCCCACCTGAAGCAGATGACGTCCAGGAGGATGAGGAGGAGGAAGAAGACGAGGTGGTGACCACCCCCCGCCAGGAGGGTAAATATATTCTGTTGATGTTTTAATTTAAGAAATGTCTCCACACACATACAGGTGTCAGTTTAGTCTTCACCACAGGCAGATTTTATTCAAGAAAACAATTAAAAAACAAGTTCAAGTTCAACCTCTAATTGTTATTCAGACTTCAGATATTGCATAACCTAAAGTCCCACACTTTGCGTTCGCTCCAAGCAGTGTAACAAAAATATTAGTATATCACCACTCTTTATTTTTAGTATTTACCATGCTCATTTCTCTGCAGGTTCAGTTTTCACATCTCCTGTCCACACTTGAAAATAACAGTATTTTTAATCCAAATTTTATTACAAAGGCTTGATGGAGTACAGGAGTGACCTGTGCCACTATATCTGTCTGGGCACTCAGTCCAAAAACACGGACACTAATTAATTCCAAGTAAAGTTTTTTTTATAGCTAGCTGATGTTACTGGTGTACTGATTTCCATAAAGTATCTGAAAGAGGCATACTGTTTAATATTGGATGTAACGAGCATTCAAAATATAAAATTTTTCTTAGACTAAAAAATAAAGTGCACAAAACCATATTAATATTTATCTAAAAAATGGTGTAAAAACTATGAAAATGCCAACAAAGAACGTACAACACACAGCAGTAATATAAAACATGAACACTATAAAGTAATTAATCTACATAAAAAGCATCAACTTAACTACTAAGTCCATAACCCTGAAGTCTAAAGAACTATTATTAATCCTAACTAAACCAATATATAATGGATTAACATAGTACATAAGGCCGAAAAAAAGACATTTGTCCATACAGTTCGGCCTGTCATCCTGCAAGTTGATCCAGAGGAAGGCAAAAAAAAAACTGCGAGGTATAAGCCAATTTTCACCACTTTAGGGGAATAAAAAATTATTTCCCAACTCCAATCAGGCAATAACAATAATTGTCTTGGAAATAGCTCACCAACCCCACAATCACAGGAGGTGCACATTCTGATGATTCACCCTTCAAATTGAATAACTGTCAAAAAAAAAGATTGGCATACTCATACATGCGGAGCCCCACAGAATTTGAACAATTTATTATAGCTGTACTTGGTTAAATATAATAAAATACAATAAAATACCTTTGAATAAAATATATAAAAAAGAATTAAACAGTGTATACAGTTGTTGCTATATTGTTCTGATTTGCTTATTGCGGATACTGGTGATACCCGAAATAAGTATATTTGCCATCATTATGGCTTGGTTACACGTATACTGTGGCTGTGTCTCATGAACCTGTTAATTCTAATCACTGGTGACTATCTGCTGATTTCAACAAAAAACACCAACATACATATGTGACACTTCTTATCTGCATAGTCCATACACTTCCCAAATGGTCTGTAATCAATTCCTCATGAGAATCCTCTCATGGGCTTTCATTTAAATTTTTCGAAATTTTCTGAAATAATCTTCAAAATTGACCAAAAGAGAGAGTTTTTTTAGAGAAATTTTTCTACACAGAGTTCAGTTTATCTTAGCATTCGAAAAAACAGCATCACAGAGTCAATGTAAAAGATCGCATGTGAAGATTTTCTATAGACAGAAACCGTGCTGGAATTTTTCGCAAAATATGCGTTAGAGTTATAATCGATACCAATAACCCACAACTGTGGGCTTACCTTTCCTTTTTATTCAGCTGTTTTTTTTGAGTAGTTGGTTCCGATTGCAGGCCGACGTCCCAGTCTTGACTATGTTGGTTTTTCAACACTCTATATTTCGCAGGGGATGTGTTCCCAGTAATCGCTTTCAGCTGATTAAAGGTAGGTGTGTGCAAAGGCTTCTTTCTTGAATCCTCGATATCCTTTGTTGTTAACAGTGTACTGTTTGATTGGGTTCAAGTCTTTCAGGGGTGAAACTTACGCCAGACGCGTTTCGGGGATAACTCTCCCCTTCCTCAGTGGCATCACCCCCTACAAGTAGATGGTGGGTTTTTATATCCTTCATTAATCTTGTAGGAAAAAGGATCATGGGAAAAAAAGGTGGTATCATGGGAAAACAGTACCATGGAAAAGAAGGAATGCGGATCCCTTTAATGTGAATCCTTCACATATATGGTTGTTTTCTCAACATTATGGATGTTTCTTCTTCCTTCTTCTTTTCTCTATAGTTGTTTCAAGATTCATAGACAATACAGTTATGTAAATTTTCAAGTGTTTTCATACATGCGATTTTTTTTCATACATGCGATTTTTTTATGCGACTTTCTTGCGGTTTTTCTTATGATGCGTTTTTTTCTCTATTGATGCGTTTTTTGGATATTTGTTGCATTTATTCGTACTAAATCAACTGTATGTCAGATCTTTTTAAAAAGTCATTGCTAAATCCAATTTTAGAACAGACACGGAGGCTTTGTATTGCTTTTCTCTTTCTTTACTAAAATTATAGCAGCAAAACACAGGAAGAGAAAAAAGTGCCCCTGTAACCTAGGCAACCAGTCACTCCCCCGGACTAGCCGGTATAAGAGTCAGCTCCAACCCACAGTCCTCCTCTTTCTTGCTGCTCACAGGAAGATGAGTATCTGCTATATGTGTGTTGTGTTGGATTGTTATATGTATATGTTTTTCACAGGTATTGTGTTTTAAACCTTGCCTTTTTTCTAGGTCTCGTCCCCCTGTGCGTTGTTTCTCCAGGGGGGATTTTTTCTTTCATCACCTATGGCCCCTGTCTTTATCGGTTCCCTCTGCAGCCGTCTCCCTGCCCCATCTTGGTCTCGCCGACGCTCCGGCGCTTGCGCCGGAAGTATTGAGAGAATTCGCGCGCGCGCGAATCTTTGCCCCGTCCTCTTGCGTGACTTCGGCGGCCATTTTAGCTAGTCGCCTGCGACCTGCGGTACCCTGGGAGCCTCGGATCCGGCTGCTAAAGGTTTTTTCTCACCATATTAGAACCTTTCATTATGTTCTGCCCAGCGATTAACCCCCCCTCTCCTGGGGACTCTGCCCCTCCACCGGCTCCGATCATGCCCCCTCCTGTGCCTGCCGCATCTCCCCATCATGTGGATCCGGCCCCTGATGCCGCATCCTTGCTCCAAAAGGCAGTGGCAGAGGCCATTGCCTCTGCTATGGACTCCATGTCGGCCACCATTTCGCACACCTTGTCACAGGCGCTCCGGAATCATTCCGGTGACGCACCAGTCGCACAGCATGTGACAAACCTGGTCCTATGGCGGCGCTACATCGACTATGTTATTTTCATTTGGAGAGATGGTGAGAATGGATTGCAACAATTTATGCAGGATCTCAACAAAAATCTGTATAACTTGTGCTTTACGGCAGGCACTAATATAGAGAAGGTAGACTTCCTAGATATACAAATTACAAAAAAAGAAAATAAATACCGGTGCAATACCTATCACAAACCAACATTTACAAATGGATTTATTCTTTTCTCTAGCTGCCATTTACCGAAATGGCTCATAAATGTCCCCCTAGGACAGTTCCGCCGTATCAGGTGCAACTGTACCGAAAATGAAAAGAGGAAGCTACTAAAATGAGTCTGCAGTTTAGAGAGAAGAATTATCCTGTAAAAACTACTTGAGGAAGCACTGGGAAAAGTGAGACAGCTGGACAGAAAATCCTATTTTGAAACTAAACCCCCACAGGACTTTGACAAAAAATCTGAGTTTAGAATAATCTTGCCCTATAATACACAATCAAGACAAATATCACAGTTGATTAAACGGCACTGGCACCATGTGTTATATGATAAAATAATTGGTCCTATATTACCGGCCCAACCACTCAACCATTACTTATACCAGAGCTCCAAATCTGGGTATACAAATAGCCCCCTCAATAAAAGACAAAAAGAAGAAAAAAAACAATATATAAGGTTGGCTGAACCCCAATGGTTTCTTTAGATGCGAAACGAGCATAGGATGTAGGAAAACAAAATTTCCTAAAAAAACAACGTAAATTTCCTCAACCCAGAACGCCTTTTCGATGACTGTAAAACAATCTCTGACATGTAACTCCTCCAGTGTGGTCTATCTAATCCAGTGCCCTTGTCCCAAACAATATATTGGCCGAACTAAAAGACAGCTTAAAGTTAGAATATCAGAACATCTCAACAACATCACAAAAGGAAATCCTCTATCTAAACACTTCAAGGAGATGCACAACAAAAGCTGTACAGGCCTGTCATTTATGGCGCTGGAGAAGATAGACACACACTGGAGGGGGGGAAACCATATAGAAAAAATGTCGAGAGCCGAATCTAGGCGTATCTATGATTTTGGGAGCATGATGCCAATGGGGCTAAACTTAGAGCTGAAAATTTTTGGATTTTTATAGATATAGGGCCGTCCGCCCATGAGTCCACGGGGAATCACATGTCAGGCTGTTTATCAGCACTGTGATCCCCCCTGGACCATGGGTGTACGTCCCCTGATCCTTCCCTGAAAGTACCTAATGTACCACCACTCGATCCAACCTTGAAGTTAATGATTTTGAAGGAGAAACTGGAAATTGTTTTATAATTGGATTTAGCAATGACTTTTTAAAAAGATATGACATACAGTTGATTTAGTATGAATAAATGCAACAAATACCCAAAAAACGCATCAATAGAGAAAAAAACGCATCCTAAGAAAAACGGCAACAAAATCGCATAAAAAAATCGCATGTATGAAAAAAAAATCGCATGTATGAAAACACTTGAAAATTGACATAACTATATTGTCTATGAATCTTGAAACAACTATAGTCAGTCAGAGGAAGAAGAAACATCATTAACCACCTCCTGACCGCCTAACGCACCGATGCGTCCGGGAGGTGGTTGATTTGTTCCTCCTGGACGCGTCGGCGCGTCATTACGCGAGACGCGAGATTACATCACAGCCGGCCCGCGCATGCGCATCGCGGGCCGGCATTTCGCAGCAGAGTATTTCGTCAGCAGCCTGCCGGCCACGATCATTGGCTGGCAGGTTGCTGATTTTTAAAAAATCCAATCAGCAGCCATTTAACCCCACATATTAGTAAATATGATGGGGTTATATGGCTGCTGTGCTCCTCTGCTCCTTCTTTTGGTCGGTTGGTTCCAGCAGAGGAGCAGAGGAGCACACATCACTGTGAGTACCCACTACACCACACTTAGCCCCCAGATCACCCCAATTAACCCTTTGATCACCCCTTTGATCGCCCCTGTCAATCACTAGTGAAAGGAAAAAAAGTGATCAGTGCAAACTGTCACTTTTTTTTTTCACTGGTATTGACCGTTAGGTTTCAGTATAGTTTAGGCCCCTTGGTTAGGTAGTTTAGGGATCGGTTAGCGCCCAGCCCATCGCACCGCAGTCCGTTATTAGCTGATTAGCGTATCGCTAATCAGCATTTGTACTTTTATAGTATCTGGAAGTGATCAAAACTGATCACGGTCAGATCTATAATAGTACTAGTGTCACTTTAGTTCTCCCTCCACCCAAAACGCAGTGTTTGCCCGATCAGGCCTGATCGGTCGCCCACACGTGCGTTCGCCCACGCCCACCCCACCGCAGTGACAAAATTTTTTTTTAGCCTCCCCTTTGTAAGACAGGCTTGCTTTTTTTTTCTTGGGTAGTCTCAGGGAATACCCCTAAATTTAGTTGCCCACATGTCTAACAGGGGGTATTCCTCTGAAGAGGCCTACAGGCTTCTGACCCAGTCGGATGAGGAGTGGGAACCCTCATCGGATGAATCCAGCGGGTCAGAATACGAACCTGTAGAAAGCAGTGGCTCTCTGACCCAAAGTTCGGACGAGGAGGCTGAGGTCCCTGATAGCAGCAGGCGTACCCGGCCCCGTGTCGCTAGACCGCAGGTTGCGCAGGATCCGCTTCAAGAGCAGCAGAGTGGGGCTGGTGCTGTCGGATTACGTGGTGAGGCATACACCAGCAGCCCAGCCCTTCCTGGACCTAGTACCAGCACTGCCGTAGAACATGGTGAAGTAGCGAGCACCAGAAGGGCAGTTGAATCTGGTACGGTGGCACGTGCAGTAGTGACCCCGTCGCAGCCACCGCAAAGACGTGCCCGTAGAGCCCCTAGAATCCCAGAGGTGCTGGCAAACCCTGATTGGCAGTCCCCAACTTCAGCCGCACCTGTAGTTCCCCCTTTCACCGCCCAGTCTGGAGTTCGGGTTGAGACAGCTCAGATCGGTTCGGCCCTGGGATTTTTTGAGCTGTTCTTGACTGCGGAGCTCTTAGACTTAGTTGTGGCAGAGACAAACCGGTATGCCACACAATTTATAACCGCTAACCCGGGAAGCTTTTATGCCCAGCCTTTCCGGTGGAAACCAGTCCAAGTTTCCGAAATTAAAACTTTTCTGGGCCTCCTCCTCAACATGGGCCTGACAAAAAAGCATGAATTGCGGTCATATTGGTCCACGAACCCGATTCATCACATGCCCATGTTCTCTGCTGCTATGTCCAGGACACGATTTGAGACCATCCTGCGTTTCCTGCACTTTAGTGATAACAGCACCTCCCGTCCCAGAGGCCACCCTGCTTTTGACCGGCTCCACAAAATTCGGCCCCTCATAGACCATTTCAACCTGAAATTTGCAGATATGTATACCCCAGAGCAAAACATCTGCGTAGACGAGTCCCTTATACATTTTACCGGGCGCCTTGGCTTCAAACAATACATCCCAAGCAAGCGCGCCCGAAATGGGGTCAAATTGTATAAGCTCTGTGAAAGGGCCACAGGCTATACACACAAATTTTGTGTCTATGAGGGAAAAGATCAGACCCTGGAGCCGGTCGGTTGCCCTGACTACCTGGGGAGCAGTGGGAAGATAGTCTGGGACTTGGTGTCACCCTTATTCGGCAAGGGGTACCATCTTTATGTGGACAATTTCTACACAAGTGTGGCCCTCTTTAGGCATTTGTTTCTAGAACGGATTGGCGCCTGTGGTACCGCGCGAACTAGTTGCGCGGGCTTCCCCCAACGGCTCATTAGCACCCGTCTTGCAAGGGGGCAGAGGGCCGCACTGTGTAACGAAGAACTGCTCGCGGTGAAATGGAGAGACAAGCGTGACGTTTACATGCTCTCCTCCATTCACGCAGACACGACAATACTAATTGAGCGAGCAACCCGTGTCATTGAAAAGCCCCTCTCAGTCCACGACTATAACCTTCACATAGGAGGGGTGGACTTCAATGACCAGATGTTGTCTCCGTATTTAGTTTCCCGCAGAACCAGACGCTGGTATAAGAAGATGTCTGTATATTTAATTCAATTGGCTCTGTACAATAGTTTTGTTCTCTACAGTAAGGCTGGGAGAACTGGATCCTTCCTCAAATTTCAGGAAGTGATCATCGAGAACCTCCTGTATCCAGGAGGTTCCGTGGCCCCATCCACCAGTGTAGTTAGCTGTCTACACGAGCGACATTTCCCCAATGTCATTGCTGGTACCTCAACCCACCCGTCACCCCGAAAAAGATGTCGTGTCTGTAGCAGGAGTGGAATAAGGCGTGACACCCGCTATTTCTGTCCTGACTGTCCTGACCACACTGCCCTATGCTTAGGGGAGTGTTTCCGAAAGTACCACACACAGGTACACCTAGCATAGGGATCATCTCACCAGGATAGGCACACAGGGCTATTAGGGCCCATTCACTCACAGCTGCTGCAAACGTCTCCTTTCACATGGGACAAAGTGCATAACGCACTTCGCCACATCTTTGGGCGATTTGCGCTTTGCACATTGACCCATGGGGAAGGAGAGGTTTGTTCTATAAAGGTAAAAAAAAAAATAAAAAAAAAAAAAAACACCAGTAAGCAAACACGTTAATGTTTAGTTCAAAAAAAAAAATCCCGGCAATGATTTATTCATCCACATCGATTGATGCGAATGGAGAAATCTGGTTTGCCAGGGCATACGAGCTAAGTGGGTATGGATGTAGGGCGGAGCTCCTATGTCCTGGCAGACGCCTTTCCCCTCCATTTTTTTTTTTGGGCAGAGATTTTTTCATCCACATTGATCGATGCGAATGAAGAAATCTGTGCCGTTCATTTTTTTCTTTCAGCCCAGAGGCTGAATGGAAAAAAAAATCTCATTACCTGTATGCTCAATATAAGGAGAATAGCAGAAACTCCTAATGCTGGCCATACATGTAATGATTGCGGAGACCCTCAAATGCCAGGGCAGTACAAACACCCCACAACTGACCCATTTTGGAAAGAAGACACCCCAAGGTTTTTGCTGAGGGGCATATTGAGTCCATGAAAGATTTAAATTTTTGTCCTAAGTTAGCGGAAAGTGAGACTTTGTGAGAAAAAAAAAAAAAAATCAATTTCCGCTAACTTATGCAGAATTTTTTTTTTTTTTATGAACTTGCCAGGCCCCTTATTGGATACCTTGGGGTGTCTTCTTTCCAAAGTGGGGTCACATGTGGGGTATTTATACTGCCCTGGCTTTTTAGGGGCCCTAAAGCGTGAGAAGAAGTCTGGGATCCAAATGTCTAAAAATGCCCTGCTAAAAGGAATTTGGGCACTTTTGCGCATCTAGGCTGCAAAAAAGTGTGACACATCTGGTATCGCCGTACTCAGAAGAAGTTGGGGAATGTGTTTTGGGGTGTCATTTTACATATACCCATGCTGGGTGAGAAAAATATCTTGGTCAAATGCCAACTTTGTAGTGACCCCATTTTGGAAAGAAGACACCCCAAGTTATTCCGTGAGGGGCATGGCGAGTTCTTAGAATTTTTTATTTTTTGTCGCAAGTTAGTGGAATATGAGACTTTGTAAGGAAAAAAGAGAAAGAAAAAAAAAATCATCATTTTCCGCTAACTTGTGACAAAAAAAAAAAAAATCTAGGAACTCGCAGTGCCCCTCACGGAATACCTTGGGGTGTCTTCTTTCCAAAATGGGGTCACTTGTGGCGTAGTTATATTGCCCTGGCAATTTAGGGGCCCAAATGTGTGAGAAGTAGCTTGCAATCAAAATGTGTAAAAAAATGACCGGCGAAACCCGAAAGGTGCACTTTGGAATATGTGCCCCTTTGCCCACCTAGGCTGCAATAAAGTGTCACACATGTGGTATCGCCGTACTCAGGAGAAGTTGGGGAATGTGTTTTGGGGTGTCATTTTACATATACCCATGCTGGGTGAGAAAAATATCTTGGTCAAATACCAACTTTGTATAAAAAAAATGGGAAAAGTTGTCATTTGCCAAGATATTTCTCTCACCCAGCATGGGTATATGTAAAATGACACCCCAAAACACATTCCCCAACTTCTCCTGAGTACAGCGATACCAGATGTGTGACAAATTTTTTTGCTGCCAAGGTGGGCAAAGGGGCGCATATTCCAAAGTGCACCTTTCGGATTTCACCGGTCATTTTTTACACATTTTGATTGCAAAGTTCTTCTCACACATTTGGGCCCCTAAATTGCCAGGGCAGTATAACTACCCCACAAGTGACCCCATTTTGGAAAGAAGACACCCCAAGGTATTCTGTGAGTGGCATGGTGAGTTCCTAGAATTTTTTATTTTTTGTCGCAAGTTAGTGGAATATGAGACTTTGTAAGAAAAAAAAAGAAAAAAAATCATCATCATTTTCCGCTAACTTGTGACAAAAAATAAAAAGTTCTATGAACTCACTATGCCCATGAGCGAATACCTTAGGGTGTCTACTTTCCGAAATGGGGTAATTTGTGGGGGTTTTCTACTGTTTGGGCATTGTAGAACCTCAGGAATCATGACAGGTGCTCAGAAAATCAGAGCTGTTTCAAAAAGCGGAAATTCACATTTTTGTACCATAGTTTGTAAATGCTATAACTTTAACCCAAACCATTTTTTTTTTTGCCCAAACATTTTTTTTTATCAAAGAAATGTAGAACAATAAATTTGGCGAAAAATTTATATATGGATGTCGTTTTTTTTGCGAAATTTTACAGCTGAAAGTGAAAAATGTCATTTTTTTGCAAAAAAATCATTACATTTTGATTAATAACAAAAAAAGTTAAAATGTCAGCAGCAATAAAATACCACCAAATGAAAGCTCCATTAGTGAGAAGAAAAGGAGGTATTTGGGTGTTAAGTTGCATGACCGAGCGATAAATGATGAAAGTAGTGTAGTGCCGAAGTGTAAAAAGTGCTCTGGTCATGAAGGGGGTTTCAGCTAGCGGGGCTGAAGTGGTTAATGTTGAGAAAACAACCATATATGTGAAGGATTCACATTAAAGGAATCTGCATTCCTTCTTTTCCATGGTACTGTTTTCCCATGATGCCACCTTTTTTTTCCCATGATCCTTTTTCCTACAAGATTAATGAAGGATATAAAAACCCACCATCTACTTGTAGGGGGTGATGCCACTGAGGAAGGGGAGGGTTATCCCCGAAACGCGTCTGGCGTAAGTTTCACCACTGAAAGACTTGAACCCAATCAAACAGTACACTGTTAACAACAAAGGATATTGAGGATTCAAGAAAGAAGCCTTTGCACACACCTACCTTTAATCAGCTGAAAGCGATTACTGGGAACACATCCCCTGCAAAATATAGAGTGTTGAAAAACCGACATAGTAAAGATCGGGACGCCAGCCTGCAATCGGAACCAACTACTCAAAAAAAACAGCTGAATAAAGAGGAAAGGTAAGCCCACAGTTGTGGGTTATTGGTATCGATTATAACTCTAACGCATATTTTGCGAAAAATTCCAGCACGGTTTCTGTCTATAGAAAATCTTCACATGCAATCTTTTACATTGACTCTGTGATGCTGTTTTTTCGAATGCTAAGATAAACCGAACTCTGTGTAGAAAAATTTCTCGAAAAAAACTCTCTCTTTTGGTCAATTTCGAAGAATTTATTTCGGAAACTTTCGAAAAATTTAAATGAAAGCCCATGAGAGGATTCTCATGAGGAATTGATTACAGACCATTTGGGAAGTGTATGGACTATGCTGATAAGAAGTGTCACATATGTATGTTGGTGTTTTACGTATACGTGTAACCAAGCCATAATGATGGCAAATATACTTATTTCGGGTATCACCAGTATCCGCAATAAGCAAATCAGAACAATATAGCATCAACTGTATACACTGTTCAATTCTTTTTTATATATTTTATTCAAAGGTATTTTATTGTATTTTATTATATTTAACCAAGTACAGCTATAATAAATTGTTCAAATTCCGTGGGGCTCTGCATGTGTGAGTGTGCCAATCTTTTTTTTTTTTGATAATAAAAATAATTCCCCGGATCAACGACCCCTCTCTAGTAGCTATAGCCTGTGATATTATTGCGCTCCAGAAATACATCCAGGCCCCTCTTGAATTCCTTTATTGTACTCACCATCACCACCTCCTCAGGCAGAGAGTTCCATAGTCTCACTGCTCTTACCGTAAATAATCCTTTTCTATGTTTGTGTACAAACCTTCTTTCCTCTAGACGCAGAGGATGTCCCCTCGTCACAGTCACAGTCCTGGGGATAAATAGATGATGGGAGAGATCTCTGTACTGACCCCTGATATATTTATACATCGTAATTAGATCTCCCCTCAGTCGTCTTTTTTCTAAAGTGAATAACCCTAATTTTAATAATATTTCAGGGTACTGTAGTTGCCCCATGAGGGGCATGGCGAGTTTATATAAAAAAAAAATTGGGGGCACATGTTAGCGGAAATTGATTTTCTTTTGTTTTTTCTCACAAAGTCTCACTTTCCGCTAACTTGGGACAAAAATTTCAATCTTTCATGTACTCAATATGCCCCTTGGGGTGTTTTCTTTCCGAAATGGGGTCACATGTGGGGTATTTATACTGCCCTGGCATTTTAGGGGCCCTAAAGCGTGAGAAGAAGTCTGGAATATAAATGTCTAAAAAAATTTACACATTTGGATTCCGTGAGGGGTATGGTGAGTTCATGTGAGATTTTATTTTTTGACACAAGTTAGTGGAATTGCAGGAATTGTTGTGCATTTATTTCATGTTCCACTCTTTGGAGATTCGGATGCTGTCAGATCTGTAGACAGTTCTCCTTACTGCAGCAGGAAATTGCATTTTTAAAATCTGAGATATTTAAATTATCTGTTAAACAAACTCCAGCTAGGACTGCTGCAATGCCACTGCCACAGAGGAACCCCAGAAATGGCAGATGGGTTACTGTAGGTTCTGGAAGACTTGGAGTGGTGGATAGAAGACATGTCCCACAGTCGGTGATTCTCCAAAATTCATTTGCAGCACTCTCAGAATGTAAGGACAACATGGTTATGGACTCAAGCGTAGAGGGTGAGAAACCATCGACTCCTATGACTAATGTAGGCAAGACTGCAGCCAAGGACAAAAAAGATAAAGTGAAGTCTCAAAGGAAGCAGCTGTTGCTGGGTGATTCAATCATAAGAAGTGTGGAGCTTAAAGAAAATGGTTTTGTGAGATGTCTCCCTGGGGCTACTGCTAGAAGAGATAGAAGACGTATTATTAATATTGTTAAGCAAGCAAAGCAGGAAGGGGACGTGGATGTTCTTGTCCATCTAGGGACAAATGACCTGGCTTGCAATGAAGTGTCAGAGGTGAAAAAATCTTTTATCACACTTGGTAATGACGTACAGGATTTTGCATCCACCATTTCATTTTCTGAAGTTCAGCCTGTACATAATGTTCAGAATGATAGGCAGAGGCGCATAAAGGAGTTTAACATATGGCTTGGTAAATGGTGTCAAGAGCAAGGATTTGGCTTTGTTTCTCATAATAGCTCTACTTGGAACAGAAAGGAACTGTACAAAAAAGATGGTTTGCATCTTTCTCTCAAAGGAACAAATGTACTTAGTGAACAACTCCAAGAATTTGCGAAAGAGTATTTAAACTAGGAAGGGGGGGCAAAAGAGTGAAAATAAAAGAGTCCAATTGCCCCCCGAAACAATGCCAGAACAGGTCAGATGCACAGAGGTTAAGAAATGATAAGCTCAGAGTCCTCTCTACAAATGCTCGCAGTTTAGGTAAAAAAATCAATGAACTTGGGTCAATAATGGCATCTGAGAATGTAGATTTAGTGGCTGTTACGGAGACATGGTTTAATGAAAGAAATGACTGGGACATAACCATACCAGGGTACTCTTTATACAGAAGAGACAGAGAAGGCAAGAAAGGAGGAGGAGTGGCCCTGTATGTGAAAGATAGCATTAAATCTAACCTAATACAAGTTGGTGAGGCCAACATAGAGTCAGTTTGGGTTACGTTGCAGTTTGCTAATCATGCAGTAACTCGTGTAGGTGTGATATATAGACCACCTGATCAAGTTAAAGAACTAGATGATCTACTAGTTGAAGAAATAGCTAAAATGACAATGAAAGGAGAAGTTATCATTATGGGAGATTTCAATCTTCCAGATATAAACTGGAAAACCAAAATAGCAAGTTCTACCAGGAGTACAGATATTCTAAATTCCCTACTGGGGTTATCCCTACAACAAATGGTTGAGGAGCCAACCCGGAGGGAGGCCATTTTGGATTTGATATTCACAAATGGGGATTCGGTATATGATGTCATTGTAGGCGAAACCTTGGGATCTAGTGATCACCAGTCAGTGTGGTTTAATATAAGAACTGTGAAAGAGTCCCACCACACAAAAACAAAAGTTTTAGATTTTTGAAAAACAGACTTTTCAAAAATGAAATTAGTCATAAATGAGTCCTTATCAGACTGGAACGGATTACATGGAGTCCAGGAGAAATGGGACTACTTAAAAGGTGCATTATTGAAGGCAACAGAAAATTCAATTAGACTTGTCAGTAAAAGCAAAAAAAGGAAGAGACCACTGTGGTACTCGGCAGAAGTGGCCCAAATCATTAAAAATAAAAAGCTAGCATTTTGTAATTATAAAAAAAACCAGAGCAATGAAGATAAGGAAATCTACAAGATTAGGCAGAAAGAGGCCAAGCAAGTTATAAGAACTTCTAAAGCGCAGGCAGAAGAAAAACTAGCTCAGTCTATGAAAAAAGGGGATAAGACATTCTTCAGATATATAAATGAAAAAAGGAAATTAAAACAAGGAATAACTAAATTAAAAACAAAGGACGGAAGGTATGTAGAAGAGAATAAAGGGCTAGCCGACTGCCTTAATGAATACTTCTGTTCAGTTTTTACAAAAGAAAAAGAAGGAGAAGGACCTCCACTAGAAAGGATGACTAATAAATCGTTTGATGCATGTGTCTTTACAGAGGAAGATGTTCTAAGTTTGCTGTCTAAAGTGAAGACAAATAAATCACAGGGGCCTGATGAGATACACCCAAAATTATTAAAAGAGCTTAGTGGTGAGCTGGCAAAACCGTTAACAGATTTATTTAACCAATCATTAGTAACAGGAGTCATCCCGGAAGATTGGAAATTGGCAAATGTCGTGCCCATTCACAAGAAAGGTAGTAGGGAGGAATCGAGCAACTATAGACCAGTGAGTCTGACATCAATAGTAGGCAAATTAATGGAAACCCTATTAAAGGATAGGATTGTGGAACATCTAAAATCCCATGGATTGCAAGATGAAAAACAGCATGGGTTTACTTCAGGGAGATCATGTCAAACAAATCTTATAGATTTTTTTGACTGGGTGACTAAAATAATAGACGGTGGAGGTGCAGTAGACATCGCATATCTAGATTTTAGTAAGGCTTTTGACACTGTCCCACATAGAAGACTTATCAATAAACTGCAGTCATTGAGCATGGACTCCCATATTGTTGAGTGGATTAGGCAGTGGCTGAGTGACAGGCAACAGAGGGTTGTAGTCAATGGAGAACATTCAAAACAAGGTCATGTTACCAGTGGGGTTCCACAGGGATCTGTACTGGGACCAATTTTGTTTAATATCTTCATAAGTGATATTGCAAAAGGCCTCGATGGTAAGGTTTGTCTTTTTGCTGATGACACAAAGATATGTAACAGGGTTGATGTTCCTGGAGGGAAACGCCAAATGGAAAAGGACTTAGGAAAACTAGAAGAATGGTCAGAACTCTGGCAACTGAAATTTAATGTGGATAAGTGCAAGATAATGCACCTGGGGCGTAAAAACCCAAGGGCAGAATATAGAATATTCGACACAGTCCTGACCTCAGTATCTGAGGAAAGGGATTTAGGAGTAATTATTTCAGAAGACTTAAAGGTGGGAAGACAATGTAATAAAGCAGCACGAAATGCAAGCAGAATGCTTGGATGTATAGGGAGAGGTATAAGCAGTAGAAAGAGTGAAGTGCTTATGCCGCTGTACAGAACACTGGTGAGACCTCACTTGGAGTATTGTGCGCAGTACTGGAGGCCATATCTCCAGAAGGATATAGATACTCTAGAGAGAGTTCAGAGAAGAGCTACTAAACTGGTCCATGGATTGCAGGATAAAACTTACCAGGAAAGGTTAAAAGACCTTAATATGTATAGCTTGGAAGAAAGAAGAGACCGAGGGGATATGATAGAAACTTTTAAATACATAAAGGGAATCAACTCGGTAAAGGAGGAGAGCATATTTAAAAGAAGAAAAACTACCACAAGAGGAAACCGTTTTAAATTAGAGGGGCAAAGGTTTAAAAGTAATATAAGGAAGTATTACTTTACTGAGAGGGTAGTGGATGCATGGAATAGCCTTCCTGCATAAGTGGTAGCTGCAAATACAGTGAAGGAGTTTAAGCATGCATGGGATAGGCATAAGGCCATCCTTCATATAAGATAGGGCCGGGGCTATTCATAGGATTCAGATATATTGGGCAGACTAGATGGGCCAAATGGTTCTTATCTGCCGACACATTCTATGTTTCTATGTTTCTATGAATATGAGACTTTGTAAGAAAAAAAAAATATCTATTTCCGCTATCTTGTGCCAAAAAAATGCCTGAATGGAGCCTTACAGGGGGGTGATCAATGACAGGGGGGACATCAGGGAGTCTATATGGGGTGATCACCACCCTGTCATTGATCATTCCCCCTGTAAGGCTCTATTGAGACGTCCGTATGTGTTTTGCGGATCCGCGGTGTCCGTGTTTTTCGGATCCACGGATCCGCAAAACACATACGGATGTCTGAATGGAGCCTTACAGGGGGGTGATCACCCTCCTGTAAGGCTCCATTCAGAGGTCCGTATGTGTTTTGCGGATCCACGGATCCATAGATCGGATCCGCAAAACACATACGGACGTCTGAATGGAGCCTTACAGGGGGGTGATCAATGACAGGGGGGTGATCAGGGAGTCTATATGGGGTGATCACCCCCCTGTCATTGATCACCCTCCTGTAAGGCTCCATTCAGAGGTCCGTATGTGTTTTACGGATCCACGGATCCATGGATCGGACAGCAAAACACATACGGACGTCTGAATGAAGCCTTACAGGGGGGTGATCAATGACAAGGGGGTGATCAGGGAGTATATATGGGGTGATCACCCCCCTGTCATTGATCACCCCCCTGTAAGGCTCCATTCAGACGTCCGTATGTGTTTTGCGGTCCGGTCCATGGATCTGTGGAGCCGTAAAACACATACGGACGTCTGAATGGAGCCTTACAGGGGGGTGATCATACCATATAGACTCCCTGATCACCCCCCTGTAAGGCTCCATTCAGACGTCCGTATGTGTTTTGCGGATCCGATCCATGGATCCGTGGATCCGCAAAACACATACGAACGTCTGAATGGAGCCTTACAGGGGGGGTGATCATCCCATATAGACTCCCTGATCACACCCTATAAGGCTCCATTCAGACGTCCGTATGTGTTTTGCGGATCCGATCCATGGATCCGTGGATCCGCAAAACACATACGGATGTCTGAATGGAGCCTGACAGGGGGGTGATCAATGACAGGGGGTGATCAGGGAGTCTATATGGGGTGATCACCCCCCTGTCATTGATCACCCGCCTGTAAGGCTCCATTTAGATGTCCGTATGTGTTTTGCGGATCCGTGGATCCGTAAAACACATACGGACATCTGAATGGAGCCTTACAGGGGGGTGATCAATGACAGGGGGGTGATCAGGAAGTCTATATGGGGTGATCAGGAGTTAATAAGGGGTTAATAAGTGACCGGGGGGGGGGGGGTGTAGTGTAGTGGTGTTTGGTGCTACTTTACAGAGCTGCCTGTGTCCTCTGGTGGTCGATCCAAGCAAAAGGGACCACTAGAGGACCAGGTAGCAGGTATATTAGACGCTGTTATCAAAACAGCGTCTAGTATACCTGTTAGGGGTTAAAAAAAATTGCATCTACAGCCTGCCAGCGAACGATCGCCGCTGGCAGGCTGTAGATCCACTCGCTTACCTTCCGATCCTGTGAACGCACACGTCTTGCGAGATGATGCATAGATGCATGACTCTGCTTGAGACACCCGCCTCCGGAACGCGATCCTGCGTTAGGCGGTCCGGAGGCGGTTAATATTCTTTTTTTATTTAAAGATTGTTTTATAAAACTTTATTGTTCTATAAAATTTGTTGTGTTTTGTTTTATTGTAACCAATGGGGTTACAGTACGAACAATTTAGTCTGGGCCAAAGTAATAATTCATTATCATTACATACAGCAGCCGCCGTTACATGGAAACAGGGTAATAGACATGGCGCCGCTTATGGTCGCACCACTTATTTACTATGACTATTTTCTTGTGCCGGTGGTTATGTGTGTACCACAATTCAAACCGAATACTGCGGACTGTGGCGCTCTTAGCAGCACGCGTGCCGGGACCAGGTCCAATCATAGATCTTGTACAATATGCATACATGTAATCCAAAACTATTAAAATACAAGTATTTGTACTTAATGTGATCATGTCATCAAAAAAATAATAATAATTATGGCTATAAATAGAAAATATTAGATTTTAGGTTACCGTTATAACATTACATTGTATTTAAATTGAATGTGTGTGGGGTATGAGCAATGGGGTATTGGCCAATGGTCATTGGAAGAGAGGTGTACCTGTGTAGTGAGGTGACGGTATGGTATGGGGTGTACAGCTGGTTCGCCTCCACGTGGTGCACTCTGGGTTATGGTAAATGAACCAGCGAATACTGAAATACTGGAGGTCAATCATTACTTCTCATAAAATGTGTGTGAGTGAGGAGGTGGGGGGGACATGATGGAGGGGGGTTTAAGGTGGTGGAGGGTTTAAGGGGGGAGGGGAGGTTGGTGTGGGTTTTATAGCGTGGGATATACAGTGTGTAGCACGTAAATAGAGGTGCTATGTGCATATGAGAGACATTTGTCTGCTATCCATACATACATACTTGTATGTATAGACATTGTAGTGTAATGTAACCACTTTAATTTGTGCCATAATCATTTACCGCTTCACACCCAATGACGTAGCTATACTTCATTCAGCAGAATAATTAAACATAGATCAATCCTTATGCGGGCGCCGTGGCCACCTGCTTTGTGTGGCTGCATAAACCCACGGCTAATGTCCGTGACCGTCAGTAATACCGATGGTGGACATTTAACCCATAAGATGTAGTGGTCACTTGTTAACTATAACAATACAAGCAATACAAATATTTTAGCAATAGTGTTGAATTCGAAATGCAACAAATTTTTATTGCATTGCAATTCCAGCTTTGAAGATTTTGCTATAGGTGGTATTGGTAGAATTAACTAATAAAACAAATATAGTACTGTATGTCAGAATAGTGCATTATAAAAGTTGGATTCACAATGTGGTTAGTAATAATAATAGCAAATATTATCACATTGTGATTAAAAAATAGCACTGCTAGATTCAATATCAGTTAAGTTTGTTAATTCTAGACCCATTCCATTAGAGACCCAGCAGCAGCCTAAAGTTGAAATCGCAATGCAATTAATATAACTTGCATTAATCGCATGGCGATTTCAACTTAGTATTGCTATATTTCATATTCATTAATTCTAGCCTAATATGGAATATAGCATTGCTAAGTTGAAATCGCAATTCGATTAATTCAAGTTATAATAATCGAATTGCGAATTCAACTTGGACCTGGTTTACTATGGTTGGCTTGGTAGAATTAGCGAATATGACGAATGTATTCGTCATATTCCACAAAACGAAGATAACGAAGTATTCTCCATCTTCATTTTAGCTACCTATTCATCAACTTCGCTAATTCTAGCAATCATATAGGAAAGTTTACTATAGAGACAGCTAAGTTTAATTCTCTATGCGATTATATTACTTTGCTTTTTTTTTTTTATAAATGGAATAATTATAATACCTGATAATTATTATAATTATTCTATTTATAAAAAAAAAGCAAAGTAATATAATCGCATAGCGAATTAAACTTAGCTGTCTCTAGAGTAAACTTTCCTATATGATTGGTAGAATTAGCGAAGTTGATGAATAGGTAGCTAAAACGAAGATGGAGAATACTTTGTTATCTTCGTTTTGTGGAATATGACGAATACATTCGTCATATTCGCTAATTCTACCAAGACAACCATAGTAAACCAGGTCCAAGTTGAAATCGCAATTCGATTATTATACAAACCGGATTCCAAAAAAGTTGGGACACTATACAAATCGTGAATAAATACTGAATGCAATAATGTGGAGGTGCCAACTTCTAATATTTTATTCAGAATAGAACATAAATCACGGAACAAAAGTTTAAACTGAGAAAATGTACCATTTTAAGGGAAAAATATGTTGAATCAGAATTTCATGGTGTCAACAAATCCCCAAAAAGTTGGGACAAAGCCATTTTCACCACTGTGTGGCATCTCCCCTTCTTCTTACAACACTCAACAGACATCTGGGGACCGAGGAGACCAGTTTCTCAAGTTTAGAAATAGGAATGCTCTCCCATTCTTGTCTAATACAGGCCTCTAACTGTTCAATCGTCTTGGGCCTTCTTTGTTGCACCTTCCTCTTTATGATGCGCCAAATGTTCTCTATAGGTGAAAGATCTGGACTGCAGACTGGCCATTTCAGTACCCGGATCCTTCTCCTACGCAGCCATGATGTTGTGATTGATGCCGAATGTGGTCTGCCATTATCATGTTGAAAAATGCAGGGTCTTCCCTGAAAGAGATGACGTCTGGATGGGAGCAAATGTTGTTCTAGAACCTGAATATATTTTTCTGCATTGATGGTGCCCTTCCAGACATGCAAGCTGCCCATGCCACACGCACTCATGCAACCCCATACCATCAGAGATGCAGGCTTCTGAACTGAGCGTTGATAACAACTTGGGTTGTCCTTGTCCTCTTTGGTCCGGATGACATGGCGTCCCAGATTTCCAAAAAGAACTTCGAATCGTGACTCGTCTGACCACAGAACAGTCTTCCATTTTGCCACACTCCATTTTAAATGATCCCTGGCTTAGTGAAAACTCCTGAGCTTGTGGATCTTGCTTAGAAATGGCTTCTTCTTTGCACTGTAGAGTTTCAGCTGGCAACGGCGGATGGCACGGTGGATTGTGTTCACTGACAATGGTTTCTGGAAGTATTCCTGAGCCCATTCTGTGATTTCCTTTACAGTAGCATTCCTGTTTGTGGTGAAATGTCGTTTAAGGGCCCAGAGATCACGGGCATCCAGTATGGTTTTACGGCCTTGACCCTTACGCACAGAGATTGTTCCAGATTCTCTGAATCTTCGGATGATGTTATGCACAGTTGATGATGATAGATGCAAAGTCTTTGCAATTTTTCGCTGGGTAACACTTTTCTGATATTGCTCCACTATCTTTCTGCGCAACATTGTGGGAATTGGTGATCCTCTACCCATCTTGGCTTCTGAGAGACACTGCCACTCTGAGAAGCTCTTTTTATACCCAATCATGTTGCCAATTGACCTAATTAGTGTTAATTGGTCTTCCAGCTCTTCGTTATGCTCAAATTTACTTTTTCCAGCTTCTTATTGCTACTTGTCCCAACTTTTTGGGGATTTGATGACACCGTGAAATTTTGAATCAATGTATTTTTCCTTTAAAATGATACATTTACTCGGATTAAACGTTTGATCTGTCATCTACGTTCTATTACAAATAAAATATTGACATTTGCTATCTCCACATCATTGCATTCAGTTTTTATTCACGATTTGTATAGTGTCCCAACTTTTTTGGAATCCGGTTTGTAACTTGAATTAATCGAATTGCGATTTCAACGTAATTCTGAAATCCGACAGTACATTCTAGTATATGGAGACGTTCCCATGGTGATGGGGACGCTCCATGAGCACGGAAGACGGCAGATGCGGCAACGGGCACTGACTGGAGCAGCCAGGAAGCCAGGAATCCTAAGGACAAGTAAGAACAACTTTAGGGAAGTGGGAAAGAAAAAAATCTAACAATAAAAAAAACAAAAAAAAACAAACGAATATTGGAAAAATCTAATTTATAGCACTATATTCAAAATATTTGCGAATTAGCGAAGTTCCGATATTCGCCCCAAAAATTTGATATTCAAATATTCGCGCTCAACACTACTAAATATATCTTTTTTTAAACCCAGAAAATTATAGCTGTATTTCTAGCTTAAATTGCACACTGACTAATGTTGCAGAGGCCCAAGGTATTGTCAAAAATTTATGTTTTTTAAAAGCAAGAAAATTATTGAAGTATTTCAAGCTTTTTTTTACCAATCACAGATGCAGCAAAGGCTGCAATATTAAATATTTTGCCCAAAATGGATGTTGTTTTTATGACAGAATATGACATGAGTATATAACGCTTGAATTTCACACATACAGATGAAGCAAGGGTGGTAAAATTGAGTATTTTGCCCAAAAAGGGTGTTTTTTTTTAATCCAGAAAATTATAGCTGTATTTCTAGCTCACTCACTATGCTGCAAAGGCAGTATTTCAAGCTTGTATTTGAATGTCTCAAAAGCACATATTCAGTGCTGGAGCACTGAGCTTGCATAAAATGTCCGCCACCGCCCACCTAGCTAACAGACGGATAAAAGTTATTTTTCTCTGTTACTGGGCCTCAGAGCAGGGTAAAAAGATTGTGCAGTGCACCCACACAACAAAATATATGTAGATCGCTGAGTTCAATTGCAGTTCTGATTAAAGTTTCTTTCCTATTCTCTCCCTCACAGCATCAGCATCCTCTCATTACACTACTAAGAGCAGAGTGACGCGCAGCGCTACATGACTCCAGCTTATATAGAGGCTGGGTAAAATGCTGCACTGACCAATCACAGCCATGCCATTAGTAGGCATGGCTGTGATAGCTTCTAAGGGCACAGAGAGTTAATCGCTTGTTGATTGGCTCAAAAAGCGCCATTAACTCGCTGAACACTGAACCTGAACCCAAACTTTTACTGAAATGTTCGGGTCTGAGGTCCAAAAGTCCTAAAGTTCGGTACAAACCCAAAGTTTACAGTTCGTGTTCACTCAACCCTAGTTACCTACTTAACTCTCAAGTAGAGCAAATAACTTCTATATAGGACGTTCCAACTTGAGTAAAGTAGTGAGACGTGTTTTTTTTTTGTCAAGTTTTGAGTCTCGTATTTGTAACAACACTCTTCTTACTAGTTTGTCTTCATCCTTTTGAACTTCTAGAACGTTGTCAAATTTCCATTGACTTCTAGGTAAATCTTCTTATTTTACTAATACTATGTCACCAACTTGGAAATTTCTTCTGGGTGTTTGCCATTTACTTCTTAGCATAAGATTGGCTAAGTACTCTTTCCTCCATGTATTCCAAAACTGTTCTGATAGATATTAAACTCTTCACCATCTCCCTCTGGCATATAAATCCTTTTTGGTGAACTTGCCAGGCGGTGGCTGTATGTAATCAGACTTAAGGTGAAGTAGATGGTTGGGGGTTAAAAGGTCCAAACTTGTTGGGTCATTGATATTATCAACTGTAAGTGGACGACTGTTAACAATAGACATTATTTCATAGAATAGGGTCCTAAGTGAAGCATCATCTTTTCTTCTGGCGTTCTTTTTCAACACTGAACTTTTCAACACATTTTTTCACAGTTCTGATTTGTCTTTCCCAAATTCGAAGCCGCATGAGGAGCATGCATATGAAAATCACTAACAAATACTTTTTCTCTACCAATCTCTTTTAGAGCTTTCTTCAATTCATTCTTTGCTCCGACAAAATTAGATCCTTGGTCAGATCTAAGCTCTCTGACGGTACCTCTAATGGCTATAAAACATCTTAAGGCGTTGATAAGGCGTTGATAAATGCGTCAGTAGACATAACTTCTAACATTTCCAGGTGAATCGCTCTGGAACTCAGACATGTAAATATTAGTCCATATCTCTTGTTCTCCTTGTGGTTCTGTTTGGTGATGAATGGGCCAAAATCTGCCATTCTTTGTTCTTCTGTAGGTCTACGTGCCTTTCTGCAGACTACACATTTACTTATATACTTTGCTATAACTTTGCTTCCTTTCACAATCCAGTAACCACCTTCTCTCAAACAGCTTTGGGTAAAGCTTCTTCCTTGATGCAAAGATCTGTTGTGGTAGTGATCAATAATCAATTTTGTGAAGGTTGGATTTTTGGGTAGAATTGCTGGATGCTTCACTCTGCTAGGTAACGATGCATTTTCCAGTCTCCCTCCCACCTTCAGTATACCATCCTGCAGAACAAGATTAAGCTTGTACAATGGGTGGTTGTTTGGATGCCTTTTAGGTTCTTCTCTAAGTCTCTTCAACTCTTCACTGTAGAATCTCTGTCAGTCTTTTGACTGTTTCTTCAGCTTTCATTTTTGCTTCTACATTCAATTCCTTTTTTCTGATTCAGTTTGCCAAATGTTGAATTCGAGCTACTACATTTATGTAACTGTCCATTTTGATATAATTTGATAATTCCAGTGATTTCTTGTCTACAATAAATATGTTTTGAAACACAAAACTGATACTAATGACAAACCTTGTTGATTTTTAAATAGCTTAGGATGGAATTTGCTATATGTGTCAGCATATAGCAAATCACATCTCCCTAACCTATTATTTATCTAGGCTCTCCCTTCATTAACTGACCCTAAAACTGGATTTATACAGCATTTAGGTACATTATTCAACAGGTGTATTCAAAATACCAGGATTTCTAAATCATTAGCTATAGAAGCACATTATTCTAGGATGTATATGACATGAGCTGTTCTCTTAGAAACACCCAAATACAAGGATATAATTATTTGACAATAAACATTCTCTCAGTAATATCCTGATTTTCCATCTTGTAAAAACCAAAAGCAGTTTTGTTTACGCATGCCACACAGCATACCAAATTGTCTATATAAAAGGAAACTTTGCAAAGGATCCCCACAATCAACTGCAAATCTTCCTATCTTGTGCTGCCCTAGGCAAAGATCACAAAGCAAACATGTCTGGAGTTAAAGGAGGACATCCGAAAGCCCAATGCAAGGACCCATGCCAGAAGCAGACAATCTGCCAGGATCCATGCCAGAAGCAGACCATCTGCCAGGATCCATGCCAGAAGCAGACTTTCTACCAGGAGCCATGCCAGAAGCAGACCATCTGCCAAGACTCATGCCAAGATCGTAAGTAATACCAATATAAATTGAAGTACTAATTAAAAGACAAGAATCATAGTAGAGTCTTCTTGTAGCTTATCAAAATATAGAAGGCTACATATTATGGACATTTCAATGCATAAATGGTGAATCTTTTTATTTAGGACTCATGAATGTATTTTGCGTCTGTGTCCATTACCTTTTTTTTTTTTTTTGCATTTCATAGGCAGAACCATTTCCTTCAGTGGGGCTGCAAAAAAATGAAAAACTCCATTTGCATTCGGTGTCCATATTTCCACATGTCTGTTCCACAATATTTTTTTTCCTATTTTTGTCCACATTATGGATAAAGATAGGACTGTTCTATAATGGAACACTGTTATATTACAATTTCCTATATTTAAAGGGTTTTTCCAAGACTTTTTAACTGATGATTTATTCTCTGGAGCACCATGGCCTTCTCAAATAGCTGATTGGCAGGGTCCTGGGAGTTGGACCCCTATCAATCAGAAAATGATGATCGCACATGTATGTCTATGTATCGAGCTGGTTATGATATTCTACAAACAAAAGGCAACTTAATGACTCAGTATATATAGGAAAGATTTATCAAACTCTGCACTCAAAAATTATGGATGTAAAAAATAAAATAAAAAATGAGGTAATTTTTTTTTGTTTTTTTTTGCAAAAAGCATTTTTACACCACTAACTCTAATTTTGAAAAGTGGGTGTGAATGTAGGTGTGCTTAGCTATGTTATTTAATCCTCATTCACACGTCAATGTTTGGTCAGTGATTTCCATCAGTGATTGTGAGCCAAAACCAGGAGTAGAGCCTCCACAGACATAAGGTATAAGGGAAAGATCTGCACTTGTTCTGTGTTTAGAGTCACACCTGGTTTTGGCTCACAGTCACTGATGGAAATCACTGACCAAACACTGACTGTGTGAATGAGGCATTAGTTTTCTTACAGATGTATCTCTGCAAATTTGAAGTCACAAATTCCAGTTTAGCATGGCATAAAAATCTGAGTAGCTTTATTAGACAAAAGTTTAAAGATGGGTCAAATTTAGCAGACAATTTACAACTTTGAATACATTTAGCACAAAGTACGACGTACCACAAAACTGTAAAACACACAATTTGAATTTTTTTGTCACCTTGTTCGCCTCCCTGAAATAAATTTAATAACAGTGATCAAAATGTTGTATGCTCTAGACCCAAGCTAACCACACAAAGATGTTTTTCCCCCTTTTTACAGTACAAGACATTAGAACTATATTCTACAGTATTAGAAGTAGCCATTCGGTTCTTTAACAAGGCATATTACATAACAGCTACTAACATGTATTATTTCTTTCAGCCTGCAAGCCTATAAAGCAGTGCCAAGGATATCAAAAAGGTATGTACACTATAGATCATATTTTAATTTATATAAAATGATTAATTCTACTCTAAAAGGTGATATATTTTACTGAGAAAATGTTTTATTTCAGGATGTTTCCGTTTTGTTGATTTTACTATTCGTACTATATATTTAAAGACCAGATATCACAGCAGTCATTCATAGGATAAGTATAGCATGAGTATTTCAATTGCAATAGTAAAACAATTCTTAGGGCTCTTTCACACTTGCATTCTTTTTTTCCGGCATAGAGTTCCGTTGTCGGGGCTCTATGCCGGAAGAATCCTGATTAGTTTTATCCTAATGCATTCTGAATGGAGTGAAATCCGTTCAGGATGCATCAGGATGTCTTCAATTCCGGACCGGAACGTTTTTTGGCCGGAGAAAATACCACAGCATGCTGCGCTTTTTGCTCCGGCCAAAAATCCTGAAGACTTGCCGCAAGGCTGGATCCGGAATTAATGCCCATTGAAAGGCATTGATCCGGTTCCGGCCTTAAGCTAAACGTCGTTTCGGCGCATTGCCGCATCCGACGTTTAGCTTTTTCTCAATGGTTACCATGGCTGCCGGGACGCTAAAGTCCTGGCAGCCATGGTAAAGTTTAGTGGGGAGCAGCATACTTACCGTCCGTGCGGCTCCCGGGGCGCTCCAGAGTGACATCAGGGCGCCCCACACGCATGGATGACGTGATCGCATGGCACGTCATCCATGCGCATGGGGCGCTCTGACGTCATTCTGGAGCACCCCAGGAGCCGCACGGACTGTAAGTATGCCGCTCCCCCGCTCCCCGCTCCTACTATGGCAACCAGGACTTTAATAGCGTCCTGGCTGCCATAATAACACTGAAAGCATTTTGAAGACGGATCCGTCTTCAAATGCTTTCAGTACACTTGCGTTTTTCCGGATCCGGCGTGTAATTCCGGCAAGTGGAGTACACGCCGGATCCAGACAACGCAAGTGTGAAAGAGGCCTTAGCTCAAATGTTTTAAGATTTTAAATATTAGTTTTTAAAACTACCTATTTAGTACATTTTACTACATAGTCTTCAACATTTGTGCTGAACAAGATATCTATTTTTTTTTGTAATGTTGGCATAATAATTTATACGTCTATAGAGTCAGAGTCAGAGATAGTTCTTTGATTTAGGACTACAGTTTACTATGTTACCATTTCAAGCTTAGCTTTTTAATATCTTTTTTTAATACAAACCGGATTCCGAAAAAGTTGGGACACTAAACAAATTGTGAATAAAAACTGAATGCAATGATGTAGAGATGGCAAATGTCAATATTTTATTTGTAATAGAACGTAGATGACAGATCAAACGTTTAATCTGAGTAAATGTATAATTTTAAAGGAAAAATACGTTGATTCAAATTTTCACGGTGTCAACAAATCCCAAAAAAGTTGGGACAAGTAGCAATAAGAGGCTGGGAAAAGTAAATTTGAGCATAACGAAAAGCTGGAAGACCAATTAACACTAATTAGGTCAATTGGCAACATGATTGGGTATAAGAAAGAGCTTCTCAGAATGGCAGTGTCTCTCAGAAGCCAAGATGGGTAGAGGATCACCAATTCCCACAATGTTGCGCAGAAAGATAGTGGAGCAATATCAGAAAGGTGTTACCCAGCAAAAAATTGCAAAGACTTTGCATCTATCATCATCAACTGTGCATAACATCATCCGAGGATTCGGAGAATCTGGAACAATCTCTGTGCGTAAGGGTCAAGGCCGTAAAACCATACTGGATGCCCGTGATCTCCGGGCCCTTAAACGACACTGCACCACAAACAGGAATGCTACTGTAAAGGAAATCACAGAATGGGCTCAGGAATTTCCAGAAACCATTGTCAGTGAACACAATCCACCGTGCCATCCGCCGTTGCCAGCTGAAACTCTACAGTGCAAAGAAGAAGCCATTTCTAAGCAAGATCCACAAGCTCAGGCGTTTTCACTGGGCCTGAGATCATTTAAAATGGAGTATGAAGAAAAAAGAGGGATTTTGTCCAGCTTGTAGTTGTGGTAATCCAAAGGCTTTTATTCAATAATCACATGAGTATAAAATCCAGGTACAAGAAAGCAGGTCTACATGTTTCGGGCACAATTCAATTTTAGCCCTTACTCATGACCAAGGAGTTGTTCCGTGCTACACAGTGGAATCCTCGGGAGGTGAGAGCTGCTCAAATCTTTGACCTTTTTTATATTTAAAATGGAGTGTGGCAAAATGGAGACTGTTCTGTGGTCAGACGAGTCATGATTCGAAGTTCTTTTTGGAAATCTGGGAAGCCATGTCATCCGGACCAACGCTCAGTTCAGAAGCCTGCATCTCTGATGGTATGGGGTTGCATGAGTGCGTGTGGCATGGGCAGCTTGCATGTCTGGAAGGGCACCATCAATGCAGAAAAATATATTCAGGTTCTAGAACAACATTTGCTCCCATCCAGACGTCATCTCTTTCAGGGAAGACCCTGCATTTTTCAACATGATAATGGCAGACCACATTCGGCATCAATCACAACATCATGGCTGCGTAGGAGAAGGATCCGGGTACTGAAATGGCCAGTCTGCAGTCCAGATCTTTCACCTATAGAGAACATTTGGCGCATCATAAAGAGGAAGGTGCAACAAAGAAGGCCCAAGACGATTGAACAGTTAGAGGCCTGTATTAGACAAGAATGGGAGAGCATTCCTATTTCTAAACTTGAGAAACTGGTCTCCTCGGTCCCCAGATGTCTGTTGAGTGTTGTAAGAATAAGGGGAGATGCCACACAGTGGTGAAAATGGCCTTCTCCCAACGTTTTTGGGATTTGCTGACACCATGAAATTCTGATTCAACATATTTTCCCTTAAAATGGTACATTTTCTCAGTTTAAACTTTTGTTCCGTGATTTATGTTCTATTCTGAATAAAATATTAGAAGTTGGCACCTCCACATCATTGCATTCAGTTTTTATTCACGATTTGTATAGTTTCCCAACTTTTTGAGAATCCGGTTTGTATTTTTAATTAACTCTTTTTGAGCAACTTAGTAAAATGCTGAGGGATAAGTACACTTTCTCCTAATATCTTTACTACAATTAAATCTACCACATACAGGTGAAACTAAAAAAAAATAGAATATCGTACAAAAGTTCATTTATTTCAGTAATGCAAATTAAAAGGAATTGCATTAATGCAGCTTAAAACTTGAATTTTGTGAAAAGGTTCATTATTGTAGGCTCAAAGTGTCATACTATAGTCAGCTAATTAGTCTATACCACCTGAGCAAAGGGTACCTTAAAATTGTGACTTTTGGGTTTCATAGGCTGTAAGCCATAATCATCCAAATTATAACAAATAAAGGCTTGAAATATCTCACTTTGCATGTAATGAGTCTATCTCATATGTTAGTTTCACATTTTAAGTTGCATTACTTAAATAAATGAACTTTGCACGATATTCAAATTTTTCGAATTTCACCTGTAAATTCCATACTTTCAAAGAGACTCAAAGTGCAGTTTCTTTTGGCTGCATAATTAGGACCCTACATTTTGTGATGAAGGACTCGTTCCAATTAACATTATTTGTGTTCCGTATATGGGCTGTTTTTTGAGCTCCGTATAAGGTCTGTTTCCGTATTTCCGTTTTTCTGTTCCATTCAAAGATAGAACATGTCCTAAAATCAAGTTCCGTGGCTCCATTCAAGTCAATGGGTCAGCAAAAAAAAAAACTGAACACATGAAGAATGTACCGTATGTCTTCCATATCCGTTCCGTTTTTGCAGAGCCATCTATTGAAAATTTTATGCCCAATTTTTTCTATGTAATTACTTGATACTGTATATGCCATATAGAAAAACAGAACGGAAAAATGGAATGGAACCGGAAATACTACTGAAGCAAAAAATGGAATAATGGATCCTTTAAAAACGGCCTTTAAAACACTGAAAAAGCCATACGGTCATGTGAACAAGCCCGAAACTAGAGCAGCCAAAGAAAACCCACTTAAACACAGAATCCATCCATTATCTATACAGTACAGACCAAAAGTTTGGACACACCTTCTCATTCAGAGTTTTCTTTATTTTCATGACTATGAAAATTGTAGATTCACACTGAAGACATCAAAAATATGAATTAACACATGTGGAATTATATACATAACAAAAAAGTGTGAAACAACTGAAAATATGTCATATTCTAGGTTCTTCAAAGTAGCCGCCTTTTGCTTTGATTACTGCTTTGCACACTCTTGGCATTCTCTTGATGAGCTTCAAGAGGTTGTCACCTGAAATGGTCTTCCAACAGTCTTGAAGGAGTTCCCAGAGATGCTTAGCACTTGTTGGCCCTTTTGCCTTCACTCTGCGGTCCAGCTCACCCCAAACCATCTCGATTGGGTTCAGGTCCGGTGAATGTGGAGGCCAGGTCATCTGGCGCAGCGCCCCATCACTCTCCTTCATGGTCAAATAGCCCTTACACAGCCTGGAGGTGTGTTTGGGGTCATTGTCCCCAAACACACCTATTTTTTATTTGAAAAATAAATGATGGTCCAACTAAACGCAAACCGGATGGAATAGCATGCCGCTGCAAGATGCTGTGGTAGCAATGCTGGTTCAGTATGCCTTCAATTTTGAATAAATCCCCAACAGTGTCACCAGCAAAGCACCCCCACACCATCACACCTCCTCCTCCATGCTTCACGGTGGGAATCAGGCATGTAGAGTCCATCAGTTCACCTTTTCTGCGTCGCACAAAGACACGGTGGTTGGAACCAAAGATCTCAAATTTGGACTCATCAGACCAAAGCACATATTTCCACTGGTCTAATGTCCATTCCTTGTGTTCTTTAGCCCAAACAAGTCTCTTCTGCTTTTTGCCTGTCCTTAACAGTGGTTTCCTAGCAGATATTCTACCATGAAGGCCTGATTCACACAGTCCATTGTCAGATATTTAGGCCCAGCACCCAGGCAGAGGAGAGAGGTCCCGTAACAGAGGATCTGGCTTCATGTCAGCAGAGAATCAGTCTGCATGTCATAGCAGAAAATCAGGCTTCATGTCAGCCACCACTGCAACAGTCCATTGTCAGATATTTAGGCCCAGCACCCAGGCAGAGGAGAGAGGTCCCGTAACAGACAATCTGGCTTCATGTCAGCAGAGAATCAGTCTTCATATCATAGCAGAGAATCAGGCTTCACGTCACCCACCACTGTAAGAGTCCATTTTCATAAATTTAGGCCCAGCACCCAGGCAGAGGAGAGAGGTCCCGTAACAGACAATCTGGCTTCATGTCAGCAGAGAATCAGTCTTCATGTCATCAGCTGTGTATCCACCTGACTTCTCCACAATGCAACTGATGGTCCCAACCCCATTTTGAAGGCAAGAAATCCCACTTATTAAACCTGACAGGGCACACCTGTGAAGTGAAAACCATTTCAGGTGACTACCTCTTGAAGCTCATCAAGAGAATGCCAAGAGTGTGCAAAGCAGTAATCAAAGCAAAAGGTGGCTACTTTGAAGAACCTAGAATAGTACATATTTTCAGTTGTTTCACACTTTTTTGTTATGTATATAATTCTGCATGTGTTAATTCATAGTTTTGATGCCTTCAGTGTGAATCTACAATTTTCATAGTCATGAAAATAAAGAAAACTCTTTGAATGAGAAGGTGTGTCCAAACTTTTGGTCTGTACTGTACTCAAGTAACGTCCTGGTTGGAATAAAAAAAATGAACATTTACAGTTGTTTTATATCACTACAATTAAAACAGTGTATAGGAATGGAGTACATTAAAAAGTAATATAAATGTTTATTTTCCTTGACAGATCCTTGCAACCCCTGTGTTCCTGATCCTTGCCAGTCTCAAGGAAAATATTACTGAAAGGACAAACCTGAGGCCATAGAGGAAGCAATGTTGCCTTTGATGTTAATAATCACTTATATGCCTTAAATTTTTAATGTAACTGAAATATTTTGCTTGCTTATCAATAAAAGTTTTCTGTTGCAAAATGTCTTCTCTGTTTTTTTTACAATCATGTTTCATAAAGACAATACCTTTTTATATTCCTTGGCAGAGAAAATGGATGTTAATGGGAGAGGTCCCCAACTCCATAAGAGCATATTTCATTCTGGTGAACTTGAACTGTTCATGTGTTATATTGGTGGCCATTAGAGATGAGGAAATTGATTAGTTCATCAAGAGTCCTTAAGCAGCGAGTGACAGTCCCCACTCATGAGGCTCTCCCCTACCACTTGATTCACAGGATTAGAGAATGGTCCAAGCCCAACAGCCTCCTGACTAGAGTTGAGCGAACACCTGGATGTTCGGGTTCGAGAAGTTCGGCCAAACTTCCCGGAAATGTTCGGGTTCGGGATCCGAACCCGATCCGAACTTCGTCCCGAACCCCATTGAAGTCAATGGGGACCCGAACTTTTCGGTACTAAAAAGGCTGTAAAACAGCCCAGGAAAGGGATAGAGGGCTGCAAAAGGCAGCAACATGTAGGTAAATCCCCTGCAAACAAATGTGGATAGGGAAATGAATTAAAATAAAAATTAAATAAATAAAATTTAACCAAAATCAATTGGAGAGAGGTCCCATAGCAGAGAACCTGGCTTCACGTCACCCACCACTGGAACAGTCTATTCTCAAATATTTAGGCCCCGGCACCCAGGCAGAGGAGAGAGGTCCCGTAACAGACAATCTGGCTTCATGTCAGCAGAGAATTAGTCTGCATGTCATAGCAGAGAATCAGGCTTCACGTCAGCCACCAATGCAACAGTCCATTGTCAGATATTTAGGCCCAGCACCCAGGCAGAGGACAGAGGTCCCGTAACAGAGGATCTGGCTTCATGTCAGCAGAGAATCAGTCTGCATGTCATAGCAGAAAATCAGGCTTCACGTCAGCCACCACTGCAACAGTCCATTGTCAGATATTTAGGCCCAGCACCCAGGCAGAGGAGAGAGGTCCCGTAACAGACAATCTGGCTTCATGTCAGCAGAGAATCAGTCTTCATATCATAGCAGAGAATCAGGCTTCACGTCACCCACCACTGTAAGAGTCCATTGTCAGATATTTAGGCCCAGCACCCAGGCAGAGGAGAGAGGTCCCGTAACAGACAATCTGGCTTCATGTCAGCAGAGAATCAGTCTTCATGTCATAGCAGAGAATCAGGCTTCACGTCACCCACCACTGTAAGAGTCCATTTTCATAAATTTAGGCCCAGCACCCAGGCAGAGGAGAGAGGTCCCGTAACAGACAATCTGGCTTCAAGTCAGCAGAGAATCAGTCTTCATGTCATAGCAGAGAATCAGGCTTCACGTCAGCCACCAGTGCAACAGTCCATTGGCATATATTTAGGCCCAGCACCCAGGCAGAGAAGAGAGGTCCCGTAACAGAGAATCTGGCTTCATGTCAGCAGAGAATCAGTCTGCATGTCATAGCAGAGAATCAGGCTTCACGTCAGCCACCAATGCAACAGTCCATTGTCAGATATTTACGCCCAGCACCCAGGCAGAGGAGAGAGGTCCCGTAACAGAGGATCTGACTTCATGTCAGCAGAGACTCAGTCTTCATGTCATAGCAGAGAATCAGGCTTCACGTCAGCCACCACTGCAACAGTCCATTGTCATAAATTTAGGACCAGCACCCAGGCAGAGGAGAGAGGTCCCGTAACAGACAATCTGGCTTCATGTCAGCAGAGAATCAGTCTTCATATCATAGCAGAGAATCAGGCTTCACGTCAGCCCACCACTGTAAGAGTCCATTTGCATAATTTAGGCCCAGCACCCAGGCAGAGGAAGAGAGGTCCCGTAACAGAGCAATCTGGCTTCATGTCAGCAGAGAATCAGTCTGCATGTCATAGCAGAGAATCAGGCTTCACGTCAGCCACCAATGCAACAGTCCATTGTCAGATATTTAGGCCCAGCACCCAGGCAGAGGAGAGAGGTCCCGTAACAGAGGAATCTGACTTCATGTCAGCAGAGAATCAGTCTGCATGTCATAGCAGAGAATCAGGCTTCACGTCAGCCACCACTGCAACAGTCCATTGTCATATATTTAGGCCCAGCACCCAGGCAGAGGAGAGAGGTCCCGTAACAGACAATCTGGCTTCATGTCAGCAGAGACTCAGTCTTCATATCATAGCAGAGAATCAGGCTTCACGTCACCCACCACTGTAAGAGTCCATTTTCATAAATTTAGGCCCAGCACCCAGGCAGAGGAGAGAGGTCCCGTAACAGACAATCTGGCTTCAAGTCAGCAGAGAATCAGTCTTCATGTCATAGCAGAGAATCAGGCTTCACGTCAGCCACCAGTGCAACAGTCCATTGGCATATATTTAGGCCCAGCACCCAGGCAGAGAAGAGAGGTCCCGTAACAGAGAATCTGGCTTCATGTCAGCAGAGAATCAGTCTGCATGTCATAGCAGAGAATCAGGCTTCACGTCAGCCACCAATGCAACAGTCCATTGTCAGATATTTACGCCCAGCACCCAGGCAGAGGAGAGAGGTCCCGTAACAGAGGATCTGACTTCATGCCAGCAGAGACTCAGTCTTCATGTCATAGCAGAGAATCAGGCTTCACGTCAGCCACCACTGCAACAGTCCATTGTCATAAATTTAGGCCCAGCACCCAGGCAGAGGAGAGAGGTCCCGTAACAGACAATCTGGCTTCATGTCAGCAGAGAATCAGTCTTCATATCATAGCAGAGAATCAGGCTTCACGTCACCCACCACTGTAAGAGTCCATTTTCATAAATTTAGGCCCAGCACCCAGGCAGAGGAGAGAGGTCCCGTAACAGACAATCTGGCTTCATGTCAGCAGAGAATCAGTCTTCATGTCATAGCAGAGAATCAGGCTTCACGTCAGCCACCACTGCAACAGTCCATTGTCATATATTTAGGCCCAGCACCCAGGCAGAGGAGAGAGGTCCCGTAACAGACAATCTGGCTTCATGTCAGCAGAGAATCAGTCTTCATATCATAGCAGAGAATCAGGCTTCACGTCATCCACCACTGTAAGAGTCCATTTTCATAAATTTAGGCCCAGCACCCAGGCAGAGGAGAGAGGTCCCGTAACAGACAATCTGGCTTCATGTCAGCAGAGAATCAGTCTTCATGTCATAGCAGAGAATCAGGCTTCACGTCAGCCACCACTGCAACAGTCCATTGGCATATATTTAGGCCCAGCACCCAGGCAGAGGAGAGAGGTCCCGTAACAGACAATCTGGCTTCATGTCAGCAGAGAATCAGTCTTCATATCATAGCAGAGAATCAGGCTTCACGTCACCCACCACTGCAACAGTCCATTTTCATAAATTTAGCCCAGCACCCAGGCAGAGGAGAGAGGTCCCGTAACAGACTATCTGGCTTCATGTCAGCAGAGAATTAGTCTGCATGTCATAGCAGAGAATCAGGCTTCACGTCAGCCACCACTGCAACAGTCCATTGGCATATATTTAGGCCCAGCACACAGGCAGAGGAGAGAGGTCCCGTAACAGAGGATCTGGCTTCATGTCAGCAGAGAATCAGTCTGCATGTAATAGCAGAAAATCAGGCTTCACGTCAGCCACCACTGCAACAGTCCATTGTCAGATATTTAGGCCCAGCACCCAGGCAGAGGAGAGAGGTCCCGTAACAGAGGATCTGGCTTCATGTCAGCAGAGAATCAGTCTGCATGTCATAGCAGAGAATCAGGCTTCACGTCACCCAACATTGGAACAGTCCATTGGCATATATTTAGGCCCCGGCACCCAGACAGAGGAGAGGTTCATTCAACTTTGGGTAGCCTCGCAATATAATGGTAAAATGAAAATAAAAATAGGATTGAATGAGGAAGTGCCCTGGAGTACAATAATATATGGTTAAGGGGAGGTAGTTAATGTCTAATCTGGAAAGGGACGGACAGGTCCTGTGGTATCCATGCCTGGTTCATTTTTATAAACGTCAGCTTGTCCACATTGGCTGTAGACAGGCGGCTGCGTTTGTCTGTAATGACGCCCCCTGCCGTGCTGAATACACTTTCAGACAAAACGCTGGCCGCCGGGCAGGCCAGCACCTCCAAGGCATAAAAGGCTAGCTCTGGCCACGTGGACAATTTAGAGACCCAGAAGTTGAATGGGGCCGAACCATCAGTCAGTACGTGGAGGGGTGTGCACAAGTACTGTTCCACCATGTTAGTGAAATGTTGCCTCCTGCTAACACGTTGCGTATCAGGTGGTGGTGCAGTTAGCTGTGGCGTGTTGACAAAAGTTTTCCACATCTCTGCCATGCTAACCCTGCCCTCAGAGGAGCTGGCCGTGACACAGCTGTCTTGGCGACCTCTTGATCCTCCTCTGCCTTGGCCTAGGGCTTCCACTTGTTCCCCTGTGACATTTGGGAATGCTCTCAGTAGCACGTCTACCAACGTGCGCTTGTACTCGCGCATCTTCCTATCACGCTCCAGTGCAGGAAGTAAGGTGGGCACATTGTCTTTGTAGCGTGGATCCAGCAGGGTGGCAACCCAGTAGTCCGCACAGGTTAAAATGTGGGCAACTCTGCTGTCGTTGCGCAGGCACTGCAGCATGTAGTCGCTCATGTGTGCCAGGCTGCCCAGGGGTAAGGACAAGCTGTCCTCTGTGGGAGGCGTATCGTCATCGTCCTGCCTTTCCCCCCAGCCACGCACCAGTGATGGGCCCGAGCTGCGTTGGGTGCCACCCCGCTGTGACCATGCTTCATCCTCATCCTCCTCCACCTCCTCCTCATCCTCGTCCTCCTCGTCCTCCAGTAGTGGGCCCTGGCTGGCCACATTTGTACCTGGCCTCTGCTGTTGCAAAAAACCTCCCTCTGAGTCACTTCGAAGAGACTGGCCTGAAAGTGCTAAAAATGACCCCTCTTCCTCCTCCTCCTCCTCCTGGGCCACCTCCTCTTCCATCATCGCCCTAAGTGCTTACTGGTCCACGTATCTGTGGTTAGGTGGACCTTGCTACAGATGGCGTTGCGCAGTGCACACTTGATTTTATCGGATACTTGGTTGTGCAGGGAAGGCACGGCTCTCTTGGAGAAGTAGTGGCGGCTGGGAACAACATACTGTGGGACAGCAAGCGACATGAGCTGTTTGAAGCTGTCTGTGTCCACCAGCCTAAATGACAGCATTTCATAGGCCAGTAGTTTAGAAATGCTGGCATTCAGGGCCAGGGATCGAGGGTGGCTAGGTGGGAATTTACGCTTCCTCTCAAATGTTTGTGAGATGGAGAGCTGAACGCTGCCGAGTGACATGGTTGAGATGCTTGGTGACGGAGGTGGTGGTGGTGTTGGTGGTACATCCCCTGTTTGCTGGGCGGCAGGTGCCAACGTCCCTCCAGAGGCGGAGGAAGAGGCCGAGGCGGCAGCAGCAGAAGAGGCCGAGGCGGCAGCAGCAGAAGAGGTAGCAGGGGGAGCCTGAGTGACTTCCTTGGTTTTAAGGTGTTTACTCCACTGCAGTTCATGCTTTGCATGCAGGTGCCAGGTCATGCAGGTTGTGCTCAGGTTCAGAACGTTAATGCCTCGCTTCAGGCTCTGATGGCATAGCGTGCAAACCACTCGGGTCTTGTCGTCAGCACATTGTTTGAAGAAGTGCCATGCCAGGGAACTCCTTGAAGCTGCCTTTGGGGTGCTCGGTCCCAGATGGCGGCGGTCAGTAGCAGGCGGAGTCTCTTGGCGGCGGGTGTTCTGCTTTTGCCCACTGCTCCCTCTTTTGCTACGCCGTTGGCTCGGTCTCACCACTGCCTCTTCCTCCGAACTGTGAAAGTCAGTGGCACGACCTTCATTCCATGTGGGGTCTAGGACCTCATCGTCCCCTGCATCGTCTTCCACCCAGTCTTGATCCCTGACCTCCTGTTCAGTCTGCACACTGCAGAAAGACGCAGCAGTTGGCACCTGTGTTTTGTCATCATCAGAGACATGCTGAGGTGGTATTCCCATGTCCTCATCATCAGGAAACATAAGTGGTTGTGCGTCAGTGCAGTCTATGTCTTCCACCGCTGGGGAAGGGCTAGGTGGATGCCCTTGGGAAACCCTGCCAGCAGAGTCTTCAAACAGCATAAGAGACTGCTGCATAACTTGAGGCTCAGACAGTTTCCCTGATATGCATGGGGGTGATGTGACAGACTGATGGGGTTGGTTTTTAGGCGCCATCTGTGCGCTTTCTGCAGAAGACTGGGTGGGAGATAATGTGAACGTGCTGGATCCACTGTCGGCCACCCAATTGACTAATGCCTGTACCTGCTCAGGCCTTACCATCCTTAGAACGGCATTGGGCCCCACCATATATCGCTGTAAATTCTGGCGGCTACTGGGACCTGAGGTAGTTGGTACACTAGGACGTGTGGATGTGGCAGAACGGCCACGTCCTCTCCCAGAACCAGAGGGTCCACTAACACCACCACGACCATGTCCACGTCCGCGTCCCTTACTAGATGTTTTCCTCATTGTTATCGTTCACCACAACAACAAAAATATTATTTGGCCCAATGTATTGTATTCAAATTCAGCTGAATATAAATTTGAGGCCTAGTATTTAGGCGCTGGGTGACCGGTATAGATTTACTGACAGAATTAGACTTTGAAATGCACAGTAGCGTGTGTGTGAAGTTATTCTGAATGACCCTATGTGCACCTTGAATATAATATACCCTTTTAGGGATAGATTTTAAATAGCTCTGATATAGCAGAAACCACTAAATTATGAAATTGCTAAAATGGGAATTGTATTTCAACCCAGAACAAAAAATGTGCTTTGACAGACACTAAATAACTTGCCCAGCCACAACAGTACAGCGGTAACGACAGATTTAGCGCGATATAAATTTGAGGCCTAGTATTTAGGCGCTGGGTGACTGGTATGGATTTACTAACAGAATTAGACTTGAAAATGCACAGTAGCGGGTGTGTGAAGTTATTCTGAATGACCCTATGTGCACCTTGAATATTATATACCCTTTTAGGGATAGATTTCAAATAGCTCTGATATAGCAGAAACAGGGCCGGCGTCATAACCCGGCATCCCCGGGCAAGTGCCGGGGCCCAATGCTCCTGGGGGGGCCCACTGAGCTGCTATGAGCACTTCCATCAATACAGATGGGAGCTCTCACTGCTGTCACTTCACTTACGCAGTACCCCTTTGGTGGGGCCCTCTGAGCTGCAGAGACTCAGACACGCCCCCTGAGCTGCAGGGACTCAGACACGCCCCCTCTACACAGGACACACGCTGCCTGAGGAGAGAGACCGAGGGCTGGAGCTGGAGCTGAAGACAGTCTGTGAGTGAGTCTGCAGTCTGCACTGTGAATGTCTCTTGTCTGTGGGACAGAAGGGGGGGTCTCTTCGATCGGCTGCTGCTTCATTCTATTTAGTTGTGTTACTGTTTCATTAAGCAGTTTGCCCCCATGACACCGCCCCCCCCCCCCCCACATATCCTGTCCTATATCATCCTCATGGGGCCCCTGCTGTCTCCTTTCCTCCCTCATGTATCCAGAGCTCCTGTTTCACCCTCCTATCTCCTGTTGCTGCCCTGCACAGACCTCCTGCCACTACTTGTATGAATCCCCCTCAGAGCCCCTTCCCCCTACTTGCTGTGTCCACCCCTCCTGTCCACCCAGGGCCCCTGTCTCACTCCTCTGCCTCTCATTATGGTGGCATCTGAACAGCATTCACCATAAGGACCTTCTAACGTCACAGGGTCATGTGACTGTGCCCCCCACCCCGTACTGTGCCCACTTATACCCTGCATTGTGCCCTCTTACCACACCCTGTGCAGTGCCCATAGTCATTCCCTGTACTGTGCCCTCTTATACCCTTTTATCCGGTCACTGTATGGTGGTTTTATCATTGTATGGCGGTGTTATCACTATATGGCGGTGGTATCCAATAACTGCATGGCCATAACTGTATCCCTTTCCCTGCCCACGCCATCCTTTTTTAGACCTGGCATGAGCGCGAAAAGATACAGATTGCGGTGCTAAGGACCTTTGTGCCACAATCTGTGTCAGAAATACGCCTAAGTCTAGTTTCACACTAGCGTTCGGCTGTCCGCTCGTGAGCTCCGTTTGAAGGGGCTCACGAGCGGACCCGAACGGATCTGTCCAGCCCTGATGCAGTCTGAATGGATGCGGATCCGCTCAGACTGCATCAGTCTGGCGGCGTTCAGCCTCCGCTCCGCTCAGCAGGCGGACACCTGAACGCTGCTTGCAGTGTTCGGGTGTCCGCCTGGCCGTGCGGAGGCATGCGGATCCGTCCAGACTTACAATGTAAGTCAATAGGGACGGATCCGTTTGAAGATGCCACAATATGGCTCAATCTTCAAGCGGATCCGTCCCCCATTGACTTTCAATGTAAAAGTCTGGACGGATCTGCTCAGGCTAATTTCACACTTAGCTTTTTTTTTGCCAATTTAATGCAGACGGATCCGTTCTGAACGGAGCCTCCGTCTGCATTAATATGATCGGATCCGTTCAGAACGGATCCGATCGAACGCTAGTGTGAAAGTAGCCTAAGGCTACTTTCACACCTGCGTTTAGGTGCGGATTCGCCTGGTATCTGCACAGACGGATCCGAACCTATAATGCAAACGCTTACATCCGTTCAGAACATATACGTTTGCATGATAATGCAAACGGATCCGTTTAGACTTTACATTGAAAGTCAATGGGGGACGGATCCGTTTGAAAATTGAGCCATATTGTGTCAACTTCAAACGGATCCGTCCCCATTGACTTACATTGTAAGTCTGGATGGATCCGCGCGCCTCCGCACGGCCAGGCGGACACCCGAACGCTGCAAGCAGCGTTCAGGTGTCCGCCTGCTGAGCGGAGCGGAGGACAGACTGTGCCAGACTGATGCATTCTGAGCGGATCCGCATCCACTCAGAATGCATTAGGGCTGGACGAATCCGTTCGGGGCCGCTTGTGAGAGCCTTCAAACGGAACTCACAAGCGGAGCCCCGAACGCAAGTGTGAAAGTAGCCTAACAGACGTATTTCTATGTAATAAATGACCCCCTAATTGTATTATTATTTGGGGGTAGGGCTAATATCTTTATATTATATGGATTCTAGTGTATTATATTGTGCACTGTATTTCCCAGTAGAAAATGATCCTTGGGAAGCACAGTCCTCATCCCTGACTACCAGGACCAGGTAGCGCTCTGTCAGTACATGGCGGCCTCCCCTCTCCGCCACGCTGCTCTGCTGTGTACTGGGGCTTATTCTGACACTAGGGCTGGGTTCACATCCCATTTGTGCCATCCATTTAATGTATACCAAAAATGTATGCGTTACCAGATGCCTCAGACTGATGCCGTACAGTGGCGTCCGGTCACCATACAGTTCCATTGTAAAAAACCATATACGTTAACGTATGCATTTTTTACTTGACTCTGCAGGATACAAAAACGTGGAGCGCTGCACATTTGTATACATCAAACCGATAGGAAAAACGTGATGTGAACACACATTGGGGAGGAGGGGGGCGTACTAAAATTTGCTGTGGGGCCCAGTCAGTTCCAGCTACATCACTGCACATCTCCTTCTCTGCTCCAGGCCTGGCTCACTGCTGCAGTGGGCCGGAGGAGAGAAAGAGCGCAGGGAGCTGCGGTTAGTGATGGACAGTACGACCAGCTCCCCTGCAATGATAGGTATGTGAGGGGGCCACTTGGGGGTCATTCATCATACTCATACTCCATTTAGCATAATGACCACCAGAGCCCCCATTAAATATAATAACCCCTCGTGCCCCCTCCATACAGTATAACCCCCAGTGTGGTGGCGACTGGGGGTCATTATTCTGCATGGAGTGTCGCTGTGGGGTCATTATACTGTGAGGGCCCTTTACATAGTATAATGACCCTCAGTGTCCCCCATTTAGTATAATGACCCCCAGAGCCCCCTCCATACAGTATTCCCCCAGTGTGGGGGCTACTGGGGGTCATTATTCTGAATGGGGGCGACTGGGGGTTATTATTCTGAATGCAGTGCCACAGGTGGTCATAATACAGGGGGGGGGGGAATTGGGGGTTCATTATACTGTGTGAAGGGCCACTAGTAGTCATTATACTGTGTGAAGGGCCACTAGTAGTCATTATACTGTATAGGGGTCACTGGGGGTCATTATACCGTGTGGGAGCCACAGGGGGACATGTCAATGTAAAAAAATGCTTCACGGGGGCCCACTGGGATTTATCGCCCAAGGGCCCACATGAACCTGGAGCCGGCCCTGAGCAGAAACAACAAAATTATGAAATTGCTAAATTGGGAATTGTATTTCAACCCAGAACAAAAAATGTGCTTTGACAGACACTAAATAACTTGCCCAGCCACAACAGTACAGCGGTAACGACAGATTTAGCGGGATATAAATTTGAGGCCTAGTATTTAGTCGCTGGGTGACCGGTATGGATTTACTGACAGAATTAGACTTGGAAATGCACAGTAGCGTGTGTGTGAAGTTATTCTGAATGACCCTATGTGCACCTTGAATATTATATACCCTTTTAGGGATAGATTTCAAATAGCTCTGATACAGCAGAAACCACTAAATTATGAAATTGCTAAATTGGGAATTGTATTTCAACCCAGAACAAAAAATGTGCTTTGACAGACACTAAATAACTTGCCCAGCCACAACAGTAAAGCGGTAACGACAGATTTAGCGGGATATAAATTTGAGGCCTAGTATTTAGGCGCTGGGTGACCGGTATGGATTTACTGACAGAATTAGACTGGGATATGGCCAAAAAATAACCACACTATTGCTGGTTAAATGCACTTGGTGTGACAGCTTGACCAACCACACTACTGAGGGTTAAATGCACTTGGTGACAGGCGCAGCTTGCCCCTGATGTAGTATATGGCCAAAAAATGAACAGACTATTGCTGGGTAAATGCACTTGGTGTGACAGCTTGACCAACCACACTACTGAGGGTTAAATGCACTTGGTGACGGGCGCAGCTTGCCCCTGATGTAGTATATGGCCAAAAAATGAGCAGACTATTCCTGGTTAAATGCACTTGTTGTGACAGCTTGACCAACCACACTACTGAGGGTTAAATGCACTTGGTGACGGGCGCAGCTTGCCCCTGATGTAGTATATGGCCAAAAAATGAACAGACTATTGCTGGTTAAATGCACTTGGTGTGACAGCTTGACCAACCACACTACTGAGGGTTAAATGCACTTGGTGACGGGCGCAGCTTGCCCCTGATGTAGTATATGGCCAAAAAATGAACAGACTATTGCTGGTTAAATGCACTTGGTGTGACAGCTTGACCAACCACACTACTGAGGGTTAAATGCACTTGGTGACGGGCGCAGCTTGCCCCTGATGTAGTATATGGCCAAAAAATGAACAGACTATTGCTGGTTAAATGCACTTGGTGTGACAGCTTGACCAACCACACTACTGAGGGTTAAATGCACTTGGTGACGGGCGCAGCTTGCCCCTGATGTAGTATATGGCCAAAAAATGAACAGACTATTGCTGGTTAAATGCACTTGGTGTGACAGCTTGACCAACCACACTACTGAGGGTTAAATGCACTTGGTGACGGGCGCAGCTTGCCCCTGATGTAGTATATGGCCAAAAAATGAACAGACTATTGCTGGTTAAATGCACTTGGTGTGACAGCTTGACCAACCACACTACTGAGGGTTAAATGCACTTGGTGACGGGCGCAGCTTGCCCCTGATGTAGTATATGGCAAAAAAAATGAACAGACTATTGCTGGTTAAATGCACTTGGTGTGACAGCTTGACCAACCACACTACTGAGGGTTAAATGCACTTGGTGACGGGCGCAGCTTGCCCCTGATGTAGTATATGGCCAAAAAATAAACAGACTATTGCTGGTTAAATGCACTTGGTGTGACAGCTTCACCCTGATGTAGGCTTTAGCCAAGAAACAACCACACCATTGAGGGTTAAATGCACTTGGTGACAGGCGCAGCTTGCCCCTGATGTAGTATATGACCAAAAAATAAACAGACTATTGCTGGTTAAATGCACTTGGTGTGACAGCTTCACCCTGATGTAGGCTTTAGCCAAAAAACAACCACAGCATTGAGGGTTAAATGCACTTGGTGACAGGCGCAGCTTGCCCCTGATGTAGTATATGGCCAAAAAATAAACAGACTATTGCTGGTTAAATGCACTTGGTGTGACAGCTTCACCCTGATGTAGGCTTTAGCCAAAAAACAACCACACCATTGAGGGTTAAATGCACTTGGTCGCAGCTTGTGCTGGCGCACCACAAGACACAAAATGGCCGCCGATCACCCCAGAAAAAAGTGACTGACAAACGGTCTGGGCAGCCTAAAAACAGTGAGCAATTGAATTTCAGCAGCTCAATGATGCACAGCTGCAGATCGATCGATTAATCAAGTCCTTTGGAGGAGTTAATCTGCCTAATCTCGCCCTACTGTGCAGCCGCAACCTCTCCCTACGCTAATCAGAGCAGAGTGACGGGCGGCGCTATGTGACTCCAGCTTAAATAGAGGCTGGGTCACATGGTTCTCTGGCCAATCACAGCCATGCCAATAGTAGGCAAGGCTGTGACGGCCTCTTGTGGCAAGTAGTATAACGCTTGTTGATTGGCTGCTTTGCAGCCTTTCAAAAAGCGCCAAGAAAGCATCACAAAAGCGCCAAGAAAGCGACGAACACCGAACCCGAACCCGGACTTTTACGAAAATGTCCGGGTTCGGGTCCGTGTCATGGACACCCCAAAATTCGGTACGAACCCGAACTATACAGTTCGAGTTCGCTCATCCCTACTCCTGACCAACTAACATATTCTAGAAAAATATATTACAATTGTGGCTACAGAAAAATTCTATGATTAAAAAAATGGAGTAACAGTGATCAAAAAGACATATGTACCACAAAAATGTTAACAATAAAAACTACAGCTCATATTGCCAAAAACAAAGCTTACACACAGTAAACTGAAATATAAAAAAGTTATTTCTGTCAGAAAATAGCGATGCAAAGAAAAGTTTGATTTTTATAATGTTTTTGGTATTGGTATACCAATTGGTATTGCTGAATTTATATTGAGCCACAGAATCTTGTCCTCATATCATTTTTAGTGCACAGTGAATGCCGGGATGTCAAAACCCCAAAACATTGGTAGAATTATGTTTAGTTTTTTTTTCAAGTTAACCTCACAAAGAATATATTTCCCGTTTGCCAATAAAAGACATGTTAAATTAAATGTTACCATTAAAAAAGACATCTTGTCCCATAAAAAAAATAAGCCCACATATGGCTATGCAAATAGGAAAATAAAAAGTTATGGCTATTGGAACGTGGGATGGTAAAAACGAAAATGCAAAAACAAAACTGGGCCCGGTACTTAGCAGCGCTGATGTGTGCAGGAGCATGTTGTCAGGAAAGTAGGATAGGGAACTTCGGGGCAAAGGGGGCCAAAACTCTGTGAGGTGGTACAAAAATGTGCATAACTACTCTGAGAGGGAACATATCTGCACATATCTGGTCATAACTACAATGAGGCGGCAGTGGGAACATATCTGGTATAACTACTGTGAGGGGCACAAAGGTGGGCATAATTACTGTGAGGGAGAAAAACTATGGGCATATCTACTGTGAGGGGCACAAAGGTGGGCATAACTACTCTGAAGGGTCACAAAGGTGGGTATAACTACTGTGAAGGGTCTCAAATATAGGCATAACTACTGTGAGGGGCACAATGATGGGATAACTGCTGTGAAGAAGCACACAGATGGGCATAACTACTGTGACAGGCACAAAGGTTGGCATAACTACAGTGAGGGGCTGCAAAGAGGACATAACTACTGTGAAGGGTCCACAATGTGGGCATAACTACTGTGAGAAGGGCACATTTTGGGCATTTTTGCTGTAAAGGAGGCACAATGTGGGTATTAGCACTGTGTGGTAGCACTAAGGGAAAATCCCTAGATTGCCTAGTTATACATTGGGATGGCTCGGTCTTACAGGTCCAGCACAGTGCTCCCTCGTAGGTATTTCCCTGGTACAGTCACCATCCCTTGTTGATGTGATTATTTTCTCTCTATTACCACAGGGACCTAGTTCCGGATCCAGAGGACATTGCACCAATGCCAGTGATACCTTGCATGAGGTAGGACCAGTTCGGTCTTTTTTTTATTGAAAGGAGTATTGGTGCCACCATGTACCCTATGATAGATTTTATTTGGTGGGTGAGTATAGTTATGCATTGGGCAGAGTTAGAGCAGTGGCTTAACTTATGTAAATATGAGTTGCGGGGAAAGGGGGGGGCAAATCTAAATCCTTGCTCCGGGTGCAGAAAAGCATAGCTATAGGGTTGAGGAACCCGAACTGTAAAGTTTGGGTTCGTACCGAACTTTAAGATTTTTGGACCCAGGACCCGAACCCGAACATTTCAGTAAAAGTTCGGGTTCGGTGTTCGGCACTTTCTTAGCACTTTTTAGAAGGCTGCAGAGCAGCCTATCAACAAGCTGTTAACTGTCTGTCCTAAGAAGCCATCACAGCCATGCCTATTAATGGCAAGGCTGTGATTGGCCAGTGTAGCATGTGACTCAGCCTCTATATAAGCTGGAGTCACGTAACGTGGCACGTCACTCTGCCGTGCTTAGTGTAGGCAGAGGATGCTGCTGGTGATTTCAGAGAGAAAATACAAGAGACTCTTTGCGCAAAATCTGAATCTAACTGAGTGATCTACATATATTTTGTGGTCATGGCTACGGCCAAGAGATATCCAAAAAACCCTAGGGAGAAAACAACGGGAACAACCTAACCCAGCTAGGCGTGTCTTAGCTGACCTGACTAAATGTCTTGTTGTGTGCCCTAAGCCATGATCGTGGGTAGGCCTATAATTGGGCATACCCTGTGGAAATGAGAAGATAAGGGAGGGAGGGTGGACACCTGAAATATGAAAAGCCTCCGCCCCTCCCACAAATGCAGGCTGACTAATCAGCCTTACCAACGTGTTTTGTGGGTGCAGGGCACAATTTTTTTTCCTGCCCTGAGCCCAGTGACCGAAAAAAAATAACTTTAATAAGTCAGTTAGGTGGGAAGCGGCGGTTGCCATTTTATGTAAGCTCAGTGCACCAGCACTGCATCTGAGCTTTTGAGACATTCAAATCCAAGCTTGAAATACTGCAATATTAATCAGTTTTATTGGCAATCTACAACATCTGGATTAGTCAGTGTGCAATTTAAGGTAGAAATACACCCATCATTTTCTGGGGTTTTAAAAACACACTTGTTGGAAAAAAATAATTTTTCTGATCTGCAAGTGTTAAATTCAAGTTTAATATATATACAGCTTTCATATTCTGGTACCAAAAAAACTCTATTTTGGCAATATATAACATCTGGATTAGTCAGTGTGCAATTTAAGCTAGAAATACAGCCATCAATTTCTGGGGTTTTAAAAACACATTTTATTTTGCCAAAAACCACTATTTTCCTGATCTGCAAGTGTTTAATTAAAGTTTAATATATACAGTTTTCATATTCTGTTACCAAAATAACACTTTTTGGGCAATATACAACATCTGGATTAGTCAGTGTGCAATTTAAGCTAGAAATACACCCATCATTTTCTGTGGTTTTAAAAACACACTTTTTTGCCAAAAAACACTATTTCCAGGCCTTGCAGCATCAGCACGTGTGAAATTACAGACTTATATACTGCTGTCAAATTCAGTTGTTAAACAAACACTCATTTGGGCAAAAAAGATTTAGTTGGCAGCCTTTGATGCAGATGTCATTGTGAGATACACCCTTAATACATTTGGGTTAGATTCTGAGATTTGAAATACCGCCATTTGGTGCACCAATATTTAATTCAGGCCTACTGTCAGGCCGTGTGAGATATACCCTGTATATACAGGGCTTATATTCTTTCATTAATAAAACACCCTTTTTGGGGCAAAATACACAATATTTCAGGTCTTGCAGCATAAGCATGTTTGAAATTTCTGGGTTATATACTGCTGCCATATTGAGTTATTAAACAAACACCAGTTTGAGAAAAAAATGTTTATTTGGTAGCCTTTGCTGCATATGTCATTGTGAGACACACCCTTAATAAATTTGGGTTAGATTCAAAGATTTGAAATACTGCCATTTGGTGCACCAATATTGAATTCAGGCCTACATTGGTTCAGGCCGTGTGAGATACACCCTTTACATACAAGGGTTTGATTCAGGCATTTGAAATACAGCCATTTTGGGCAAAGAAACCTTTAATTCAGGCCTACAGAGGTTCAGACCGTGTGAGATACACCCTTTACATACAGGGGTTTGATTCAGGCATTTTAAATACAGCCATTTTGGGCAAATAAATCTTTAATTGAGGCCTACAGTGGGTCAGGCAGTGTGAGATACACCCTTTACATTCAGGGGTTTGATTCAGGCATTTGAAATACAGCCATTTTGGGCAAATACATATTTAATTAAGGCCTACAGTGGGTCAGGCCATATGAGATACACCCTTTACATACAGGGGTTTGATTCAGGCATTTAAAATACAGCTATTTGGGGCAAAGAAATCTTAAATTGAGGCCTAGTTTAGTTCAGGCCGTGTAAGATACACCCTTTACATACTGTCGTTCTATTCTACTATTAATTAAACACCCATTTAGGGAAAGATCCTAAATTCAAAAATATGAGGAGAGCGTCAAATAAGGCACGTGGCCCAGGGCGTGGTGCTGCTGGTGGAGCTCCTGTTTCAGGGAGAGGACATGGTTCGATCTGTGCCAGCTACACGCACAAGTGAAACCCCTTCCTCAGGTGCCAGTAGGCGACAGAACCTGCAGAGGTATTTGGTCGGGCCTAATGCGGCTCTGCGAATGGTGAGGCCTGAACAATAACAGGCTATACAGGGAGTGCAGAATTATTAGGCAAGTTGTATTTTTGAGGATTAATTTTATTATTGAACAACAACCATGTTCTCAATAAACCCCAAAAACTCATTAATATCAAAGCTGAATATTTTTGGAAGTAGTTTTTAGTTTGTTTTTAGTTTTAGCTATTTTAGGGGGATATCTGTGTGTGCAGGTGACTATTACTGTGCATAATTATTAGGCAACTTAACAAAAAACAAATATATACCCATTTCAATTATTTATTTTTACCAGTGAAACCAATATAACATCTCAACATTCACAAATATACATTTCTGACAATCAAAAACAAATCAGTGACCAATATAGCCATCTTTCTTTGCAAGGACACTCAAAAGCCTGCCATCCATGGATTCTATCAGTGTTTTGATCTGTTCACCATCAACATTGCGTGCAGCAGCAACCACAGCCTCCCAGACACTGTTCAGAGAGGTGTACTGTTTTCCCTCCTTGTAAATCTCACATTTGATGATGGACCACGGGTTCTCAATGGGGTTCAGATCAGGTGAACAAGGAGGCCATCTCATTAGATTATCTTCTTTTATACCCTTTCTTGCCAGCCACGCTGTGGAGTACTTGGACGCGTGTGATGGAGCATTGTCCTGCATGAAAATCATGTTTTTCTTGAAGGATGCAGACTTCTTCCTGTACCACTGCTTGAAGAAGGTGTCTTCCAGAAACTGGCAGTAGGACTGGGAGTTGAGCTTGACTCCATCCTCAACCCGAAAAGGCCCCACAAGCTCATCTTTGATGATACCAGCCCAAACCAGTACTCCACCTCCACCTTGCTGGCGTCTGAGTCGGACTGGAGCTCTCTGCCCTTTACCAATCCAGCCACGGGCCCATCCATCTGGCCCATCAAGACTCACTCTCATTTCATCAGTCCATAAAACCTTAGAAAAATCAGTCTTGAGATATTTCTTGGCCCAGTCTTGACGTTTCAGCTTGTGTGTCTTGTTCAGTGGTGGTCGTCTTTCAGCCTTTCTTACCTTGGCCATGTCTCTGAGTATTGCACACCTTGTGCTTTTGGGCACTCCAGTGATGTTGCAGCTCTGAAATATGGCCAAACTGGTGGCAAGTGGCATCTTGGCAGATGCACGCTTGACTTTTCTCAGTTCATGGGCAGTTATTTTGCGCCTTGGTTTTTCCACACGCTATTTGCGACCCTGTTGACTATTTTGAATGAAACGCTTGATTGTTCGATGATCATGCTTCAGAAGCTTTGCAATTTTAAGAGTGCTGCATCCCTCTGCAAGATATCTCACTATTTTTAACTTTTCTGAGCCTGTCAAGTCCTTCTTTTGACCCATTTTGCCAAAGGAAAGGAAGTTGCCTAATAATTATGCTCACCTGATATAGGGTGTTGATGTCATTAGACCACACCCCTTCTCATTACAGAGATGCACATCACCTAATATGCTTAATTGGTAGTAGGCTTTCGAGCCTATACAGCTTGGAGTAAGACAACATGCATAAAGAGGATGATGTGGTCAAAATACTCATTTGCCTAATAATTCTGCACTCCCTGTAGTAGATTTGGTTGCTGACAGTGGATCCAGTTCCTTCACATTGTCTCCCACCCAGTCTCCTGCTGAAAGACCACAGTTGGCACCTGCAGCCGATGTCCATCAGTCTTTCACCTCACCCCCTTGCAAATCAGCCGAACAGTCTGAGCCCCAAGTCATGCAGCAGTCTCTTCTGCTTTTTGATTACTCTGTTAGCAGGGTTTCCCAGGGCCATCCACCTAGCCCTGTCCCAGAAGTAGAAGAGATTGAGTGCACCAATGCCCAACCACTTATGTTTCAAGATGAGTACATGGGAGGACCATCGCAGTACGTCTCGGATGATGACAAAACACAGGTGCCAACTGCTGGGGCTTTTGAAAGTGTGCAGACCGACAAGGAAGGCAGGGATGAAGAATGGATGGAAGATGATGTGGAGGATGATGAGGTCCTCAACCCCACATGGAATCAAGGTAATGCGAGGGACGTATGTAGTTCGGAGGAAGAGGCGGTGGTCGCACAGAGCCACCAGCACAGCAGAAGAGGGAGCAGGGTGCAAAAGTGGAACGGCCGTCCCCTAGACAGTACGCCTGCTACTGCCCCCCGCAGCAAGGGACTGAGCACACCAAAGTCAGCTCCAAGGAGTTCCCTGGCGTGGCAGTTCTTCAGACAATGTGCTGACGACAAGACATGAGTGGTTTGCACGCTGTGCAATCAGAGCCTAAAGTGAGGCATACACGTTCTCTACCTGAGCACAACCTGCATGACCAGGCATTTAAGTGCAAAGCACGAGCTGCAGTGGAGTAGACATCTCAAAATCCAAGGAAGGTCTCTGGCTCCTCCTGCTTCCTCTTCTGCTGCAGTCTCTTCCTCTTCATCCACCTCTGGAGTGACAGTGCCACCTGCCACCCCGCAAACAGAGGATCTGCCAGCAACACCAACACCTGGGTCACCAAGCATCTCCACAATGTCCCATGGAAGCTTTCAGCTCTCCATCTCTCAAACGCTGGAGAGGAAGAGGAAGTACCCCTCTACCCACCCGCGATCCCTAGCCCTGAATACCAGAATTTCTAAATTACTGGCCTTTGAAATGCTGTCATTCCATCTGGTGGAGACAGATAGTTGTAAAGGCCTTATGGCGGTGGCTGTCCCACAGTACGTCGTGCCCAGCCACCACTACTTTTCCAGGCGAGCCATCCCTTCCCTGCACAACCAAGTAGGGGACAAAATCAGGTGTGCACTGCGCAACGCCATCTGTTGCAAGGTGCACCTGCCTACGGATATGTGGACCAGTAAGCACTGTCAGGGACGTTATATCTCCATGACATCACACTGGGTAAATGTAGTGGCGGCTGGGCCTCAGGCGAATAGCAGTTTGGCGCATCTCCTTCCACCACCGAGGATTGCAGAGCACTTCAGTTTGCCTTCTGTTGCTTCCTCCTCCTACTCTGCTTCCTCATCATCTACCAGCTCCTCATCCGGTCAGAGTAACACCTTCACCACCAACTTCAGCACAGCCGGGGGTAAAAGACAGCAGTCAGTTTTAAAACGTATCTGTTTGGGGGACAAACCCCACACCGCGCAGGAGCTGTGGACGGGCCTTAAACAACAGACCGATGAGTGGTTTGTGCTAATAAACCTCAAGCGCGGCCTGGTGGCGTGCAATAATGGGCGAAATCTCGTAGCAGCTCTGGGACTAGCCGGTTAGACGCACATCCCTTGCCTGGCGCATGTGCTGAATTTGGTGGTGCAGAGATTCCTTATAAATTACCCCGATATGTCAGAGCTGCTGCATAAAGTGCGGGCCGTCTGTGCGCGCTTTCGGCGTTCTCACCCTGCTGCTGGTCGCCTGTCAGCACTGCAGCGTAACTTCGGCCTTCCTGCTCACTGTCGCATATGCAACGTGCCCACAAGGTGAAACTCCACCTTGCACATGCTGGCCAGACTGTGTCAGCAGCAGCAGGCGATAGTAGTGTTTCAGCTGCAGCACCCACAGGTAAGTCGCTCGGCGGAACAGCACAACTTCACCACCAATGATTGGGCCTCCATGCGAGACCTGTGTTCCTTGTTGCGCTGTTTCGAGTAATCCACCCACATGGCCAGTGCCGATAACGCCATTCTCAGCGTTACTATCCCACTTCTATGCCTTCTTGAAAAAATGCTCCTGGCGATGATGGAAGAGGATGTGGCACAGGAGGAGGAGGAGGAGGAAGCGGGATAATTTCGTAGGGTTTCCTTCCAGTCATTCCCAAGTGGCTCCGATGGTGGGTTCCTGCACCCACAAACCCAAGGTACAACATTTTCCAGCAAGAGCACAGTTCTGGAGGATGACGAGGTGGAGGATGAGGAGGAGGAGATGGAGGAGGAGGAACCATGTTTACAGCAGGGTGGCACCCAGACCAACTCATGGCCATCACTGGTGCGTGGCTGGTGGGATACAGAGGACACAGACGATACACCTCCCACAGAGGACAGCTTTTCATTGCCTCTGGGCAGCCTGGCACACATGAGCGATTACATGCTGCAGTGTCTCTGCAACGACCGCCGAGTTTCCCACATTCTAACTTGTGCTGATTACTGGGTGGCCACGCTGCTGGATCCCCGTTACAAGGACAACGTACCATCCTTAATTCCCTCACTGGAGCGTGATCGTAAGATGTGCGAGTACAAGCGCACGCTGGTAGACGCGCTGCTGGTGGCATTCCCACCTGACAGCAGGGGCACAGTGGAAGCACGAAGGCAGAGGACAAGGAAGAGGTCACCAATGCAGCTGGGGCACCACCAGCACTTCCGAAGGCACGGTTAGCATGGCCGAAATGTGGAAAAGCTTTGTCAGCACGCCACAACTACCAGCACCACCAGCTGATATGGAATGTCTTAGCAGGAGGCAGCATTTCACCAACATGGTGGAGCAGTATGTGTGCACACGCCTACACGTACTGAAAGAAGGGTCTGCCCCTTCAACTTCTGGGTCTCCAAATTGGGCACATGGCCTGAGCTTGCCCTTTATGCCTTGGAGGTGCTTGCCTGCCCTGTAGCCAGTGTATTATCTAAACGTGTGTTTAGCACGGCAGGGGGCATCATCACAGACAAGCGCAGCCGTCTGTCCACAGCCAACGTGGACAAGCTCACGTTCATTAAAATTAACCAGGCATGGATCCCTCGGGACATAGACATGTATACCGGTACTAACCAGCCATTGTTATACTGAAATGCAATTGCTCATTCTTGTATTTTGGAAATTTTACACTCTTTTAGAGTGTACTCTAATTTAAACAAAAAAAATTAAAACCAAAAACCTGTGTTGGCTAACTCGTCATCCTCCACCGCGGCTTCCACCGACACCACTACGTCTACCGCCTCCTCAAACTCCTACTCCATATGGAACTCCACCTCATAAATAATTTTTTATTTTTTATTTGTACGTATTTTATTTTATATCATTTTACTACTATGTCAGTTATATTTTCTGGTGAAATTCAGTAATTTTTGGGTGTATAGTACGACTACTATACTAAGTAGACAGTTTAAAAAAAAAATTGGCATTTACTTTTTTTCGGGTGAAATTCACCAATTTTTGGATGTGATGTACCACTGCTATACCTATGAAACACAGAGAAAGAATGCACCAAACAGATATAACACTGACTATACTGGCAAGACACAAATGAAGGTATTAAAAGCTGAGACTTTCGCCAATATATACCAGTGATGGATATATCGGAGCCCATCATGCACCACGTCACGGCTCTCAGCATGGCAAGGGGTCCTAACCGCTGCTCTAACTATGGTGTGAACACGGTCTGGGGGTGATATAATTCAGCTCGCAGCAAAGCTTCCCACAAACGCCCAGCATGAATGCTGCGGTTGTGCGATGTGAATGAAGCCAGGCTGCAAGCCACACCCACACCAGACCATGTGATGGAGGTTACCAGGTGCAAAGGAGTGTTTAAATGCCAGGTAAAGGCAGACACACTCAAATCTAGCAAAGCAGAAACCAAAAAACAATAAAATTTATTAGTGGCAATTTTGGAGGAGCTGCTCAACCCCTGACACAGTGGCGTGTCCTCAATTAGGGGGAGCAACCCGACCGCATGTGGACCGCGGTAATCGACTAACCCCAGCAAAATATGCATACAATGGAGGACGTCGACGCGGTCCACATGCACCACAAGAGCAAACTACACAGAATGTAGCAATCATATGAAACACAGAGAAAGAATGCACCAAACAGATATAACACTGACTATACTGGCAAGACACAAATGAAGGTATTAAAAGCTGAGACATTCGCCAATATATACCAGTGATGGATATATCGGAGCCCATCATGCACCACGTCACGGCTCTCAGCATGGCAAGGGGTCCTAACCGCTGCTCTAACTATGGTGTGAACACGGTCTGGGGGTGATATAATTCAGCTCGCAGCAAAGCTTCCCACAAACGCCCAGCATGAATGCTGCGGTTGTGCGATGTGAATGAAGCCAGGCTGCAAGCCACACCCACACCAGACCATGTGATGGAGGTTACCAGGTGCAAAGGAGTGTTTAAATGCCAGGTAAAGGCAGACACACTCAAATCTAGCAAAGCAGAAACCAAAAAACAAAAAAATTTATTAGTGGCAATTTTGGAGGAGCTGCTCAACCCCTGACACAGTGGCGTGTCCTCAATTAGGGGGAGCAACCCGACCGCATGTGGACCGCGGTAATCGACTAACCCCAGCAAAATATGCATACAATGGAGGACGTCGACGCGGTCCACATGCACCACAAGAGCAAACTACACAGAATGTAGCAATCATATGAAACACAGAGAAAGAATGCACCAAACAGATATAACACTGACTATACTGGCAAGACACAAATGAAGGTATTAAAAGCTGAGACATTCGCCAATATATACCAGTGATGGATATATCGGAGCCCATCATGCACCACGTCACGGCTCTCAGCATGGCAAGGGGTCCTAACCGCTGCTCTAACTATGGTGTGAACACGGTCTGGGGGTGATATAATTCAGCTCGCAGCAAAGCTTCCCACAAACGCCCAGCATGAATGCTGCGGTTGTGCGATGTGAATGAAGCCAGGCTGCAAGCCACACCCACACCAGACCATGTGATGGAGGTTACCAGGTGCAAAGGAGTGTTTAAATGCCAGGTAAAGGCAGACACACTCAAATCTAGCAAATCTGGTGCATGATGGGCTCCGATATATCCATCACTGGTATATATTGGCGAAAGTCTCAGCTTTTAATACCTTCATTTGTGTCTTGCCAGTATAGTCAGTGTTATATCTGTTTGGTGCATTCTTTCTCTGTGTTTCATATGATTGCTACATTCTGTGTAGTTTGCTCTTGTGGTGCATGTGGACCGCGTCGACGTCCTCCATTGTATGCATATTTTGCTGGGGTTAGTCGATTACCGCGGTCCACATGCGGTCGGGTTGCTCCCCCTAATTGAGGACACGCCACTGTGTCAGGGGTTGAGCAGCTCCTCCAAAATTGCCACTAATAAATTTTTTTGTTTTTTGGTTTCTGCTTTGCTAGATTTGAGTGTGTCTGCCTTTACCTGGCATTTAAACACTCCTTTGCACCTGGTAACCTCCATCACATGGTCTGGTGTGGGTGTGGCTTGCAGCCTGGCTTCATTCACATCGCACAACCGCAGCATTCATGCTGGGCGTTTGTGGGAAGCTTTGCTGCGAGCTGAATTATATCACCCCCAGACCGTGTTCACACCATAGTTAGAGCAGCGGTTAGGACCCCTTGCCATGCTGAGAGCCGTGACGTGGTGCATGATGGGCTCCGATATATCCATCACTGGTATATATTGGCGAAAGTCTCAGCTTTTAATACCTTCATTTGTGTCTTGCCAGTATAGTCAGTGTTATATCTGTTTGGTGCATTCTTTCTCTGTGTTTCATATGATTGCTACATTCTGTGTAGTTTGCTCTTGTGGTGCATGTGGACCGCGTCGACGTCCTCCATTGTATGCATATTTTGCTGGGGTTAGTCGATTACCGCGGTCCACATGCGGTCGGGTTGCTCCCCCTAATTGAGGACACGCCACTGTGTCAGGGGTTGAGCAGCTCCTCCAAAATTGCCACTAATAAATTTTTTTGTTTTTTGGTTTCTGCACTGCTATACCTAGTAGGCCGGTAAAAAAAAAATTTGTAATTTGCATTTTACGGTGAAATTCACCAATTTTTGTAAAACTACTATACCTAGTAGGCCGTTTAAAAAAATAACATAAAAATGGCAGTTACATTTCTGGAGAAATTCAGCTATTTTTTGGTGTGATGTACCACTGATATGTCTATTAGAGCAGTAAAAAAGAAATAAAAAATTGTCAGTTACATTTTAGGGTCAAATTCACCAATTTCTGGAAGTAATATACCCCTCCTCTACCTACTTGACAGCTTAATAAATTTCAATAATTTTTATTTTACATTTTCGGGTGACAATAAACAATTGTTTTCTGTCATAGACTCCTGCTCTACCAAGTAGACAGGTTAATACATTTCTGTAATTTTTGTTACATTCTGTTACATTCTTGGGTTGACATTATACAATTTTAGACGTGAATAAACCCATGCTCTGAATAGGTGACAGGGAATAACATTTCTGACATTTGCACTTCAATAATTTGTCCCACATTTCCGCTATACTCTTTTGGCCAACATTTGCGCCTCAAAAGCTTTTCCCTATTTTACGTTATTTTAAGTCATTTCCCTATCCAGATTTGTTTGCAGAGCACTTGCTATGCTCTTAACCATATGTTGACGACATTTGCAGACCTCTAGCCCTTTCCATGACATTTTTACAGCCATATTAGTGCTCAAAAGTTCAGGTCCCTATTGACTTCAATGGTGTTCGGGTGCGGGGTCAAGTTCGAGTCAAGTTCGGGTCCCGAACTTTTTGTCGAAGTTCGGCCGAACCCGTCGAACCCGAACATCCAGGTGTCCGCTCAACTATACTTAGCTACCCCCAACAGTGGCAAGACGAGTTCTATTCATGGGAATCACATGGAGGAGTGTCAAAATCCTCCAGAATCCAGGCTTCGTTCATTTTGACCAAATGATGCTCTGGCCACTAGTGGAGGACAACTTTGTCCGTGTGGGTGTCACTACTCCCCGTGCGGTGCTGAAAACCCTCTCTGAGATACTACTGGAGGCTGGGCATGAAGGAAGGGAGAGAGCCTGTTGTACCAGTTTGTGCCACTGTTCCAGTCTGCCTGCCCATAAATCCATAAGGTCAGGGAAATGGGTATGTTACAGAGACTTACAATAGTTTGTTCCCCCAATTTGCCCTGGTAGTGAGGGTCTAGAAGAATGGCTATCCAGTAATTATCAGACTGGTTGATGTCAGTGATATGCTTGGCACTGTGTAAGCAAGCAAGTCTAAACGTTGCCATTCTGGCCCGCGAGCCCCATGAGCCAGTTCTTTCCACCTCTGTTCTCCACTTAGACATTTGGGTGTCATGGCCAATGCCACCATCTTCATCATCATCCTCTTAGTCCTCCAACTCCCACTCCTCTTCCTCCTATTCAAGTGGCAGCATCTCCTCTTCTTCCTCCTCCCTCATGGGAGTTTCTTATTGTGGGTCCCCAACAGCTACAGGGTCGCCTGTTGCATGAATGTCAGCGTCTCGTCAAAAATATATATGAGTAATATGAGGCAAAACTGCAGCATGAATGAGATGAGCTGCTACTGCCCAACCTGAAAACAACATTGCTGAGGCAGTCTGGTGCATGACAGCTCACAGTTCACAGCTTTCCACTTCTTGTACAGATGTTCGAGCACGTGCAATGTTGAATTCCAGTGAACTGGAACGTTGCAGATTAAGTGGTGTAGCTGCTTACAATTCTGAAGCTGCAAATCCAGGAGAGGATCCTTCACCATGTGAGAATGGCTGGATAATTGCTAGCTTTTTGCGCAAGTCAGTGCATTTCTTTAAAAGGTGGCGTCACAGCCAGTGGGATGCTTGCTGCTTTATGTACTTGAGCAACTGCTCACCGGTGTGGCTACTGTCTCCTAGGCCGATCAGCTACAACATGGCATAGCAACGCTTGACTTGGCACATCTTATAGAAGAGAGAGGTAGTGTGAGCGATGCTGTCTCCTGCTGCCGTTGGGAATGGGACATGGAGGAGGAGGGAGAGGAGGCATATAAGTGCCTGCTGTGGGAGCCAGCCCCATGATATGGAGTGATGGGGTCAAAGGACCTGGCAATGTTGCTGGTGTGCTGCATCTCCACTGCCACAAAACACATTAACCCAGTGGACTGTAAAAGACATGTACTGTCCCTGTCCATACCATCTGCTCCGTTATAGAGGTCTTACAATGGAGCCAAGGACAAGGAGGAGTCTTAGCAGGAGAAGAAGAAGGTATTGATAAGAGATGAGCGAATTTTTAAAAAATTCGATTCGGATGGTTCACCAAATTTCCCCAAAAGATTTGATTTGATCCGAATTTATTTGTGACGAATCGCTTTACAGAACAGCTATTTCCCGGGTGCAGAGAACCTATATACATTGGTGTACAACACTGTCCATGCAGAAACATGCATAGGTAGTCCGCTGTTGTAGTGACAGCTACTTTTCATCTGTATGGCAGTTGTCACGAACCAGCGAGTGTGAACCTACTGTGTCACGTATCCTACCTCCTCTAAGGGCGTTGTCTAAGTGAACCCCTCGATTCTTCACAGTACTTCAGATGGTGGGGAATACTTTTCAGAGGGGAACACCAGGTCACTACATCTTGAGGAGGATAGGCACACAAGGCAGCTGGTCCAGGCAGACCAGGAGATACCTATGGTAGGCGCAGCACTATGAACTGCCTTTTGCGCTGTGGCATTAGAATAATTTTGATATCTCTGACTTTTTAGTCTAATTAGACTGTCTATTACTCTGTAATTCCTCTAGCGCCGTTCTATGGAAACAGTAGGTTTAAATAGCACACCAAATGCTTGTAATAACTTCTTTTTTAACTTCAACTTTTCTTCATATATAACACTACCACCTCTGCAGTAGATAGTCCATGTACAAAACATGTGTTGAAAAGATATCACAAAATGGCGGTATGCATAAGATGGTGGTTTAACTGTTCAATCTTGTCATTCAACATAAAATGGTGGATATATTTCTCTCTTCAGTATCTGTTCTCTCACTTTCCTCAAGTTATTTAAGCACTTTATGACCTCTCTGAGAGGTATATCTGAGGTCTAACTAATAGTTCTGCTTGCTCAACTTGGTTTGCAGTATGCAATTGCTTATGATCTGGTATGAGCAGTTCGCAGCTTGTATGCAATTTGTATGGAATCTGGTTTGTATGCTTTCAATTTGTATTTGCAATTGTATGGTTGCAATTGAATTTGGTAGAACTGTAAGTAAACACACATATAACTGGTTCAGTATACAGTTCTAATCACAATACTAACAATATGAACATTATATAATGGTTTTATCTACCTATTTTGGCCTCTTGTTCCCATAGAACTCAGCTCTCAGTGGAGTAAATGTCTCTTCAGCTCCTGTCTCTGGTGAATAATGATTCTAGCAGCAGGAGCTGGAGGAATTCCCAGAAAGGCTGTGTGTGAGGCTGGCTGTGATTGGTGAAAACTTTTGCCGTGTGAGAAGCTGGCTGTGATTGGTCTAGACTTCTGCCCAGCAACAACAGATAAATAGTTTACTTTCTGTTTGCTACTGTGAAAAATAGATTGTGGTCGCGCTGCCCAATGCACAGGAGTCCATCCAGCCAGAGATATATTGGGTTATCAAGCTTCTCACAATGCAGCCACACAATGAATCCAGGGATTGATACACCAATTGGCATCCAAAAACCGCTGTAATGAAATTGTGGTGCACAATAGTGAAGTTCCGACAGGATGGTTTCCCAAAAGTATTTATTATACTTACAAAATCGTATATGTGAAAAGGCATAAAACATATAATAGTTCCTTCCTACTGTGTCACTGAGCTTACCTTAAATTACCAAATGAATCTTAAAGGCATATTATCTTTTTCTGCTTCTGTGAACACAAAATATAACAGTTATATGGCATCCAAAACATGATGTCACAGTAAATAACTATGCTTTTGTCTTTAACACATAAATATAGGAACTGTATTAAGGCTATAGGCAGGTCTAGCTGTATACACATACAAGGTATACTAGCAACCTAGGACAGGTCTTTGTTGGCCAGCTACACTCCCACAAAAATTACCTATAATTCTATGTTCTTAGTGGTAGGACTTGAAAATGAATTTGAGGAATTTTCCATCAGGTTCTCACCTCTCAAGTGTCTATTATCACCCTCAAGTAGAACAACTAACTTCTGTATAGGACGTTCCAACTTGAGTGGAGTAGTGAGACGTTTTCCTTTTTGTCAAGTTTTGAGCCTCCTATTTGTAACAACACTCTTCTTACTAGTTTGTCTTCATCCTTTTGAACTTCTAGAACTTTGGCCAATTTCCATTGACTTTTACTAACACTATATCACCAACTTGGATATTTCTTCAGGGTGTTTTCCATTTACTTCTTAGCATAAGATTGGCTAAGTACTGTTTCCTCCATCTAGTCCCAAACTGTTCTGATAGATATTGAACTCTTCATCATCTCCTTCTGGCATATAAATCCTCTTTGGTGAACTTGCCAAGCGGTGGCTGTATGTAATCAGACTTAAGGTGAAGTAGATGGTTGGGAATTAAAGGGTCCAAACTTGTTGGGTCGTTGATATTATCAACTGTAAGTGAACAATTGATAACAATAGACATTATTTCACAGAATAGGGTCCTAAGTGAAGCATCATCTTTTCTTCCTGCGTTCTTTTTCAAACACTAAACTTAACACATTTCTGATTTGTCTTTCCCAAACTCCTCATGTATGGCTTGCATGTGGAGTATTCATTTGAAAATTACACTGTTTCTCTAACAAATACTCAGTTACTTTTTCTTTATCAATCTCTTTTAGATCTTTCTTCAATTCATTCTTTGCTCCGACAAAATTAGATCATTGGTCAGATCTAAGCTCTCTGACGGTACCTCTAATGGCTATGAAACATCTTAAGGCATTGAGAAATGCATCAGTAGACATATCTTTTAACATTTCCAGGTAAATTGCTCTGGAACTCAGACATGTAAATATTAGTTTATATCTCTTGTACTCCTTGCGGTTCTGTTTGGTGATGAATGGGCCAAAACAATCTATTCCACTATAAATAAATGGTGATGGGTGTACATGATCTGCCAGTAAATCTGCCAGTAAATCTGCCAATCTTCGTTCTTCTGTAGGTCTAAGTGCCTTTCTGCAGACTACACATTTACTTATATACTTTGCCATAACTTTGCTTCCTTTCATAACCCAGTAACCACCTTCTCTCAGACAGCTTTGGGTAAAGCTTCTTCCTTGATGCAAGGATATGTTGTGGTAGTTATCAATAATCAATCTTGTGAAGATCAGATTTTTCAGTAGAATTGCTGGATGCTTCAATCTGCTAGGTAATGATGCATTTTCCAGTCTCCCTCCCACCTTCAGTATACATCCTTCAGAACAAGATTAAGCTTGTACAATAGGTGGTTGTTTGGAAGCCTTTTAGGTTTCTCTCTAAATCTCTTTATCTTCAAGTCTTCACTGTGGAATCTCTGTGGAATGAGTCTTATGACTGTTTCTCTAGCTTTCATTTTTTCTTCTACATTCAATTCCTTTTTTCTGATTCCCTTCGCCAAACGTTGAATTTGAGCTACTACATTTATGCAACTGTCCATTTTGATATAATTTGATAATTTCAGTGATTTGTTGTCTTTAATACATATGTTTTGAAACACAAAACTGATACTAATGACAGACCTTGTTTATTTTTAATTAGCTTAGGATGGAATGTGCTATATGTGTCAGCAAAATACAATCACATCTCCCTAACCTATTATTTATCTAGTCTCTTCCTTCATTTACTCACCCTAAAACTGGATCTTATTCATACAGCATTCCGGCACATTATTCAACAGGTGTATTCAAAATACCAGGATTTCTAAATCATTAGCCATAAAAGCACATTATTCTAGGATGTATATGACATGAGCTGTTTTCTTAGAAACACCCAACTACAAGGATATAATTATATGACAATAAACATTCTCTTAGTAATATCCTGATTTTCCATCTTGTAAAACTAAAAGCGGTTTTGTTTACGCATGCCACACAGCATACCAAATTGTGTATATAAAAGGAAACTTTGCAAAGGATCCCTACAATCAACTGCAAATCTTCCTATCTTGTGCTGTCCTAGGCAAAGATCACAAAGCAAAAATGTCTGGAGTTAAAGGAGGACATCAGAAAGCCCAATGCAAGGACCCGTGCCAGAAGCAGACAATCTGCCAGGATCCATGCCAGAAGCAGACCATCTGCCAGGATCCATGCCAGAAGCAGACTATCTACCAGGATCCATGCCAGAAGCAGACCATCTGCCAGGATCCATGCCAGAAGCAGACTATCTACCAGGATCCATGCCAGAAGCAGACTATCTACCAGGATCCATGCCAGAAGCAGACCATCTGCCAGGATCCATGCCAGAAGCAGACTATCTACCAGGATCCATGCCAGAAGCAGACCATCTGCCAAGACTCATGCCAAGATCGTAAGTAATACCAATATAAATTGAAGTACTAATTTAAAGACAAGAATCATAGTAGAGTCTTCTTGTAGCTTATGAAAATATAGAAGGCTACATAAATCTGGACATTTAAGCGCATAAATGGTGAATCTTTTTATTTAGGACTCATGCACATGAATGTATTTTGCGTCTGTGTCCATTCATTTTTTTTTTGCGGTTTATATGCAGAACCATTCCCTTCAGTGGGGCTGCAAAAAATTGAAAAACTCCATTTGCATTCCATATTTCCACATGTCTGTTCCACAAAAAAAGTCCTATTATTGTCCACATTATGGATGAAGAGAGGACTGTTCTATTATGGACCACTGTCATATTACAATTTCCTCTATTTGAATGGGTTTACAAGACTTTTTAACTGATGATTTATTCTCTGGAGGACTGTGGCCTTCTCAAACAGCTGATCCGCAGGGGTCCTGGGAATTGGACTCCTATTAATCAGAAACTGATGACAGCACATTTATGTCCATGTATCGAGCTGGTTATGATATTCTACTAACAAAAGGCAACTTAATGCCTCAGTATATATGGGAAGGATTTATCACGCTCTACACTCCAAAATTATGGCTGTAAAAAAAAAATAATAAATAGGTTAATTTTTTAGGGTTTTTTGCCCAAAAAGTTTTGCATTTTTCACCACTCACTCTAATTTTGAAAAGTGGGTGTGAATGTAGGTGTGCTTAGCTATGTTAGTTAGTTTTCTTACAGATTTATCTCTGCAAATTTTAAGTCACAAATTCCAGTTGAGCATGGCATAAAAATCTGGGTAGCTTTTCTAGACAAAAGTTTAAAGATGAGTCAAATTTAACAGATAATTTACAACTTTTAATACATTTAACAAAGTATGATGTACCAAAATAAAGCAAAACACACAATTCACTATTTCTTGTCACCTTGTCCCACTCCCTGAAAAAAAATTAATAACAGTGATCAAAATGTTGTATGCTCAAGACCCAAATATAAAAAAGTTAGGGCTGTCAGAAATTGGTGATGCAAATAATATTTTTTTTAAAAAGGTTTTTATTTCTTTAAATGTAGTAAAAAATATATTGAGCTGCAGAATAGGGACATCATGTAATTTGTTTTACACAGTTAACCCCGTAATATCAAAACCCAAAATATCTTGGTGGAAGTGTGTTTTTTTTTTTCAAGCTAACCACACAAATAATTCCCCCCCCCCCCCGTTTTACAGTATTAGGCCTCATGCACAGGTTGTGTGCACCCGTGGCCGTTGTTCCATTTTCCGTGATTTTCTGCGGATCCATTGACTTTCAATGGGTCCGTTGAAAACTCGGAAAATGCACCGTTTGTCATCCGCCTCCGTGATCCGTGTATCCTGTCCTATTTTTTTTTACAAACAACGGTTCACGGACCCATTCAAGTCAATGGGTCTGTGAAAAAACACGGATGCACACAAGATTGGCAAAACTCAGATCCGACAGTATATTCTAACACAGAGTCATTCCCATAGTGATGGGGACGCTTCTAGTTAGAATATACTACGAACTGTGTACATGACTGCCCCCTGCTGCCTGGCAGCACCCGGTCTCTTACAAGGGGCTGTGATCCGTACAATTAACCCCTCAGGGCACCTTAATTGTGCGGATCACAGCCCCCTGTAAGAGATCGGGTGCTGCCAGGCAGCAGGGAGCAGTCATGTACACAGTTTGTAGTATATTCTAACTAGAAGCGTCCCCATCACCATGGGAACGCCTCTGTGTTAGAATATACTGTCGGATATAAGTTTTCACAATGTAACTCAAATCCGATGGTATATTCTAACATAGAGGCGTTCCCATGGTGATGGGGACGCTTCAAGGTAAAATATACCATCGGATTGGAGAAAACTCTGATCCGATGGTATAAAAGGGACTCCTGACTTTACATTGAAAGTCAATGGGGACGGATCCGTTTGCAATAGCACCATAATGTGTTTGGCTCCGCACGGCCAGGCGGACACCAAAACGACTTTTTTTTCATGTCCGTGGATCCTCCAAAAATCAAGGAAGACCCACGGACGAAAAAACGGTCACGGATCACGGACCAACGGAACCCCCTTTTGCAGACCGTGAAAAAATACTGTAGTGTGCATGAGGCCTAAGACATGATAAACTAAAGGGAAAACCAAAACGGGGCCCAGTACTTAAGGGGTTAATTATGGGAAACAATGTGAAAAGATACTATATTCTATTAGAAGTAGCTATTCGGTTATTTAACACGTTAAGGACCCTTGACGAGAATGCTCGTCTTAAAGGGCCGGTACTAAGTGCCCCAGGACGAGCGTTCTCGTACGGTAACGCAATCAGCGGCAGAGATCTTGCTGTTAACAGCGTTAACGGCGATGCCGGTGGATTAACCCCTCACATGCTGCGGTCAGTACTGACCGTGGCATATGGGAGGTTTGCGCTCCATCACCTCATCCATCGGGTCCCCGCGCTTCTGTGGCAGAGACTCGAAGGTTTCCATTGCAGCCCCAAGCCATTCAAACGATTGGGGCCCGGCATGTAAGGAGGCCTAAGAGGCCTAGCCCCCAGGCTGGGTCTCCTAGGCAACTGTTAGCTTCTTACAGTGTAAGATACTAACAGTTCAATACAGCACAATATAGATGGATTGTGCTGCATTGAAACAGGGATAAGACCCAGTAATGTTGTCCCAGAGTAGGACAAAAAATAAAGTGAAAACATTTTAAAAAAAAAGTTATTTTCTTTTAAAACAGCATCCTTTTCCCCAATTTTTTCCAAATAAATAAAAAAAATAGGGAAAAAAAGAAAGGTAGACATATTAGGTATAGCCGCGTCCGTATCGACCAGCTCTATAAAAATATTACATGATCTAACCCCTCAGGTAAACACCGTCAGTTTTTTTAAATTCAAAACTGTGTTAAAAAAAGCAATTTTTTGGTCACCTTACATCACTAAAAGTGTAAAAATAGTACCAATATAACCGTCAGCTCATCCCACAAAAAATGAGTCCCTACCTAAGACAATCACCCAAAAAATAAAAATAAACTATGGCTCAGAATATGGAGACACTAAAACATAATTTATTTATTTATTTTTATGCTGTTATTGTGTAAAACTTAAGTAAATAAAAAAGTATACATATTAGGTATCGCCGCGTCTGTAAGAACCTGCTCTATAAAAATATCACATGACCTAACCCCTCAGGTGAACACGGTAATATTTTTTTATAAAACGGTATAAAAAAAAGCAATTTTTGGTCACCTCACATCACAAAAAGTGTAATAGCAAGCGATCAAAAAGTCATATGCACCCCAAAATAGTTCCAAAGTTCCAATCAAACCGACATCTCATCCCGCAAAAATGGTACCCTACCTAAGATAATTGCCCAAATGCTGAAAAAACTATGTCTCTCAGAAAATGGAGACACTAAAATATGATTTTATTTTTGTTTCAAAAATTATATTATTGTGTAAAACTTAAAGAAATAAAAAATAGTATACATATTAGGTATTGCCACATCCGTAATGAACGGATCTATAAAAATATCAGATGACCTAACCCCTCAGGTGAATACCGTAAAAAAAAATGGTGTAAAAAAAGCTATTTTTTTTCACCTTACATCACAAAAAGTGTAATAGAAAGCGATCAAACCGTCAAATCATACCCTACCTAACATAATTGCCCAAAAACTGAAAAAACTATGGCTCTCAGACTACAGAGACACTAAAACATGATTTTTTTTTGTTTCAAAAATGAAATCATTGTGTAAAACTTACATAAATAAAAAAAAAGTGGAAATATTAGGTATCGCTGCGTCTGTAATAACCTGCTCTATAAAAATATCACATGACCTAACCCTTCAGGTGAATACCGTAAAAAAATATATAATACAGTGTAAAAAAAAGCATTTTTTGTCACCTTACATCACAAAAAGTGTAATAGCAAGCGATCAAAAAGTCATACGCACCACAAAATAGTTCCAATCAAACCATCATCTTATCCCTAAAAAAAGTAGCCCCTACACAAGACAGTCACCCAAAAAATAAATAAAACTACTGCTTTTAGAATGTGGAAACAATAAAAAAATCAAATTTTTTTTCAAAAATGCTTTGTTATTAGTCATATTTGGTATTGTCACGCCCATGACAACCTGCTCTTTAAAATACCACATAATCTAACCTGTCAGATGTATGATGTAAATAACAAAAAAATAAAAACAGCTATTTCTTGTTACCTTGCCTCACAAAAAGTGTAATATAGAGCAACCAAAAATCATATGTACCCTAAAATAGTACCAATATAACCTTATCCTGTAGTTTCCAAAATGGGGTCACATTTTTTGCAGTTTCTACTCTAGGCGTGCTTCAGGGGGGCTTCAGTTTCTTTCTTTCTGCGCCCTGCAGTGTGCCATTGCAGCAGTTTATGGCCACATATGGGGTGTTTCTGTAAACTACAGAATCAGGGCCATGAATATTGAGTTTTGTTTGGCTGTTAACCCTTGCTTTGTAACTGGAAAAAATGGATTCAAATGGAAAATCTGCCAAACAAGTGTATTTTTTATCTCTATTTTTCATAAATTCTTGCGGAACACCTAAAAGGTTAACAAAGTTAGTAAAATCAGTTTTCAATACCTTGAGGGTGTAGTTTGTAAAATGGGGTCATTCTATTATGTATGCCTCACAAAGTGACTAAGTTCTGACCTGAACTGGTCCTGAAAAAGTGGGTTTTAGAAGATGTGCTTCTAAAATTCTAAGCCTTCTACCGTCCCCAAAAAATAAAATGGCATTTACAAAATGATCCAAACATGAAGTAGACATATGGGGAATGTAAAGTAATAACTATTTTTGGAGGTATCTATTATAAAAGTAGAGAAATAGAAATTTGGAAATTTGCTAATTTTTCCAAATTTTTGTTAAATATGCCTTGTTAACCCCTTAAGGATCCTGCCATATTTCACCTTAAGGACCCAGCCATTTTTTTGCAAATGTGACATGTGTCACTTTATGTGCTGATGACGTTAAAACACTTTTACTTATCCAGGACATTCTGAGATTCTTTTCTCGTCATATATTGAACTTCATGACAGTGGTAAAATTGAGTCAAAAAAGTAATTTTTATTAAAAAATATATATATATTTTTTTTAACTCAAATTTACCACTGTCATGAAGTACAATATATGACGAGAAAAGAATCTCAGAATGTCCTGGATAAGTAAAAGCGTTTTAAAGTCATCACCACATAAAGTGACACATGTCAGATTTGCAAAAAATGTGAAAAATGGCAGGGTCCTTAAGGGGTTAACAAGGCATATTACATAACAGCTACTGACATGTATTGTTTATTTCAGCCTGCAAGCCTATACAGCAGTGCCAAGGATACCAAAAAGGTATGTACACTATAGATCATATTTTAATTTATATAAAATGATTAATTCTACTCTAAAAGGTGATATTTTACTGAGAAAATGTTTTATTTCAGGATGTTTCCGTTATGTTGATTTTACTATTTGTACTATATATATAAAAAAACAAATACTACAGCAGTTATTCATAGGATAAGATTAGCATGTGTATTATAATTGTAAAACAGTTCTAAGCTCAAATGTTTTAAGAATTTAAATCTTAGTTTTTAAAACTACCCATTTAGTTAATTCTACTACATAGTCTTCAACATTTGTGCTTAACAAGATATCTATTTTATTTTGTAATGTTGGTGTATTACTTTATACGTCTGTATAGAGTCAGAGCGAATTCTTTGATTTAGGACTACAGCATGTTAACAATTCAAGCTTAGCTTTATAATATCTTTTTTAATATTTTTAATTAACTCTTTTTGAGAAACTTAGTAAAATGCTGAGTTTCTGTTCAAAGATAAAACATGTCCTATTATTGCCCGCAAATCACGTTCCGTGGCTCCATTCAAGTTAATGGGTCCGGAAAAAAAAAACGGAACACATACAGAATATACTCCATATGTCTTCCATATCCGTTCTGTTTTTGCAGAGCCATCTATTGAAAATGTTATGCCCAGTCCTAATTTTTTCTATGTAATTACTTTACGGAAAAACAGAATGGAACCGGAAACACTAGCAAAAAACTGAAAAATGGATCCTTTGAAAAATGGCCCACAAAACACTGAAAAAGCCATACGGTCATGTGAACAACCCCGAAACTAGAGCAGCCAAAGAAAACCCACTTAAACACAGAATCCATCCATTCTCTATACTTAATTAACGTCCTGGTTGAAATAAAATATGAACACTTATAGTTGTTTTATATCACTACAATTAAAACAGTGTATAGGAATGGAGTAGATAAAAAGTAATATAAATGTTTATTTTCCTTGACAGATCCTTGCAACCCCTGTGTTCCTGATCCTTGCCAGTCTCAAGGAAAATATTACTGAAAGGACAAATCTGAAGCCATGGAAGAAGCAATTTTGCCTTTGATGCTAATAAGAACTTAAATGCCTTAAATTATAAATGTAACTGAAATATTTTGCTTGCTTATCAATAAAAGTTTTCTGTTGCAAAATGTTTTCTCAGTTTTTTTTTTTTTTAAATCATGTTTCATAAAGACAATACCTTTTCATATTCCTTGGCAGAGCAAATTGATGTTAAAGGGAGGGGTCCCGAACTCCATAAGAGCACATTGCATTCTGGTGAACTTGAACTGTTCATGTATTATATTGGTGGCCATTAGAGATGAGCAAATTGACTAGTTCATCAGAGTCCTTAAGCAGCAAGTGACAGTCCTCACTCATGAGGCTCTCCCCTACCACTTGATTCACAGGATCGCGACCATCTAACATATTCTAGAAAAATATACTAAAATTGTGGCTACAGAAAAATTCCATGATTAAAAAATGGAATAACGGTGATCAAAAATACATATTTACCACAAAAATGGTACCAATAAAAACTACAGTTCATATTGTCAAAAACAAAGCCCTCACACAGCTCTGAAAACTGAAATATAAAAAAGTTATTTCTGTCAGAAAATAGCAATGCAAAGAAACGTTAGATTTTTTGCAAAGGTTTTTATTTATTTTTTAAGTAGTAAAACTAAAAAATCTAGACAAGTTTGGTATTGCTAGATTCATATTAAGCCTCAGAATCATGTCCTCATATCATTTTTAGTGCACAGTGAATGCCGGGATGTTAAAACCCAAAAACATTGGTAGAATTATGTTTTTTTTTCAATTTAACCTCACAAAGAATATATTTCCTGTTTTCCAATAAAAGACATGTTAAATTAAATGGTACCATTAAAATAGACATCTGGTCCCATAAAAAATAAGCCCACATATGGCTATGCAAATGGAAAAATAAAAAGTTATAGCTATTGGAACGTGGGGTGAAAAAAACAAAAATGGTCCCGGTACTTAAGGGGTTAAACACACAGTGTTATGAGATAAAAAAATAAATTTAAAAGTGGCTTTAGGGAACATGATGGTTGGCAATTGGCATTAATGGCATAATGCAATTAGCTGCATGCAGCCATACAGAATGTGATGGTAGTTAGACAGGCAGACAGACAGCAACAGTAGCAAGATGGGGAACTGTAAGCAATGTGAAGTGTATTCATTGTAATCAGCCTGAGCTGTGATAAAATGTTGAGATTGATTCAGTAATGACATATGCATGTTGCTTAATGAATTTTTATTTTTATTTTATTCATATATAAAAACATTCTTTTATTTTTACACTTATTTTTATAGTTCCAATAGGGAACTATAACAAGCAATTATTGGATTGCTTTTCTCATAGACTTAATGAACATTTTATTGTATGCCATCTTCTCCCTGCTTCACTGTTTTCTGATTTCTGGCGCTCCCCCCTCAGGACACATGTTGCGCTGCTAGCTGTAAAAGGAGCTGTTAAAGTTTGGCAATAGGCTCCTGCACAGCCAGCAGCGCTGATATGTGTAGGAGCGTGTTGTCAAGGAAGGAAACTTGGGGGCAAAGGGGGCCACAACTCTGTAAGGTGGCACAAAAGTGTGCATAACTACACTGAGAGGGAACATATCTGCACATATCTGGCCATAACTACAATGAGGGGGCAGTGGGAACAACTACTGTGGGGGGCAAAAAGGTGGGCATAATTTCTGCGAGGGAGAAAAAATATGGGCATATCTACTGTGAGGGGCACAAAGGTAGGCATAACTACTGTGAAGAGTCACAAAGGTGGGTATAACTAAAATGATACGCAACTGACAATACTAGCTAATTTCTCAGGCCGATGTTAAAAGCTGAGGACTTTGCCAATATCTTCCAGTCAGGAACATATCGGAGCCCCTCATGCACCACGTCATGGTGTCTCAGCAAGCATGGGGTTCTACCACTCAACTGCCCTAAGTGTGTGAACAGGGTCTGAACCAACTTACAGCCAGACTCTCACATGCCTCCATAGTGGTATCACTAATGCACTGAGGTAGAAAAAAGCTGTGAGCCACACCCACAACAGACCATGTGACACAGAAGCTACCAGGTGCAAAAGAATGTTACCAACAAAATAAAGTGGCACATTCCATACACATAAGGACAAAAAACCACTGAAAAAAGTGGCTTAAACAGGTTAAAAAGGCTCAAAACCCAGACACTGTAGCGTGTCTATAACCGGGGGAGCAATTCCTCTGCATGCGGTTCGCAGACAATGCCAATCCCCAGCAAAAAATGCGTACAATGGAGGATGCCGGGTGGACCGCATGCACCACAAGAACATCTTACAGAAAATGATACATTGTGCAGGTGAAAAAATATACATACACAAATCACTGCAAAAAAATGCACCAAAATGATACGCCACTGACAATACTAGCTAATTCCTCAGGCCGATGTTAAAAGCTGAGAACTTTGCCAATATCTTCCAGTCAGGAACAAATCGGAGCCCCTCATAATTACTGTGAAGGGTCTCAAATATGGGTATAACTACTGTGAAGGGGCACAATGATGGGATAACTACTGTGACAAGCACAAAGGTGGCATTACTACTGTGAAGAGGCACGAAGATGGGCATAACTACTGTGACAGGCACAAAGGTTGGCATAACTACAGTGAGGGGCCGCAAGGAGGACATAACTACAGTGAAGGGTCCACAATGTGGGCATAACTACTGTGAGAAGGGCACATTTTGGGCATTTATGCTGTAAAGGAGGCACAATGTGGGTATTAGTACTGTGTGGTAGCACTAAGGGAAAATCCCTAGATTACCTGGTTTTACATTGGGATGGCTCCGTCTTACAGGGCCAGCACAGTGCCCCCTGATAGGTACTTCCCAGGTACAGTCACCATCCCGCCCTGATATGATTATTCTTTTCTCTCTATCACCACAGGGACCCTTTTCCGGATCCAGAGGAAATTGCACCAATGCCAGTGATACCTTGAATGAGGTAGGACCAGTTGGGTCTTTTGTTTATTGCAAGGAGTATAGGTGCCCACATGTACACTATGATAGATGTTATTTGGTGGGTGAGTATAGTTATGCATTGGGCAGAGTTAGAGCAGTGGCTTAACTACCCCCTCTTTATGTAAATTTCAGTTGTGGGGGAAGGCGGAGGGGGACGCAAATCTATTTCCTTGTGCCGGGTGCAGAAAAACTTAGCTACATCTCTGGTTAGGCAGACAGACATCAACAGTGGAAAGATGATATCTATTTATGGGAATCACATGAAGGAGTGTGAAAATCCTCCAGAATCCAGGCTTGGTTCATTTTGACAAAAATTATGTTCTGACACTAGTGGAGGACAACTTGGTCTGTGTGGGTGTCACCACTCCCCGTGCGGTGCTGAAAACCCTCTCTAAGATGCTACTGGAGCCTGGGCATGAAGGAAGATAGAGAGCGTGCTGTACCAGTTTGGTCCACTGTTCCAGTCTGCCTACCCAGAAATCCATAAAGTTTGGGAAATGGGTATGTGACTAAGACTTGCAATAGTTTAGGTAGAGCTGAACCTTGGCGTTGAAGCGGGAGCTGTTGGCTAGCTGAATGACCTCAGTCTGGTGTGGCACATGAAAAAACTGTTCCATCATGTTGAGGAGACTGCAATGGCTGCTGTTGCTGATACTGCTGCTGCACCTTCTGCTGCTCTTGATGGTGGGAAGGGGGTAACTCTGCCAGGTGTGGAGAGGGGCTTCCCTTTCAGACACACTGGCATCAGGCGTCTGCTAACCAGAAGCTTCAAAAAGCTGCATGTACAGAGTTTCCAAGTAATAATGTAATTTGTCCCCCTTTTCTCATCAAAAATACATAAGAGTAATATGAGGGAAAACTGCAGCATGAATGAGATGAGCTGCTACTGCCCAACCTGGAAACAACACTGCTGAGGCAGTCTGGTGCATGACAAACCCGTTCACTGCATTTCACTTCTTGTACAGATGCTTGAGCACTTGCAATGTTGAATTCCAGTAAACTGGAACGCTGTAGATTAAGTGGTGTAGCTGCATACAATTCCGATGCTGCAAATCCAGGAGAGGATCCTTCACCATGTGAGAATGGCTGGACAATTGCTAGCTTTTTGCGCAAGTCAGTGCATTTCTTTAAAAGGCGGCATCACAGCCAGCGTCATGTTTGCTGCTTTATGTAATTGAGCAACTGCTCGACAGTGTGGCTACTCTCTCCCAGATCAATTGGCTAAAACATGTCATGGCAACGCTTGACTTGGCACACCTTATAGGAAATAGAGGTAGTGTGAGCGATGCTGTCCCCTGCTGCTGTTGGGGATGGGACATGGAGGAGGAGGGAGAGGAGGCATATGAGTGCCTGCTGTGGGAGCCAGCCCCATTATATGGTGGGATGGGGTCAAAGGACTTGGCCATGTTGCTGGGGTACTGCATCTCCACTGCCGCAAAACACATTAACCCAGTGGGCCGTGAAAGACATGTACTTTCCCTGTCCATAACATCGGCTCCAAGTGTCCACTACTGCAGCGAATAAACCACCAGCAACATGGCTAGGTAGACAAGCAAATTGCTGATGTAGAAGTTTTTTCATGGCCAAACCTTCCGTTATAGATGTCTTACAATGGAGCCAAGGACAACAAGGAGTCTTAGCAGGAGAAGAAGAAGGTAATAATTAGAGATGAGCACAAATTTTTCAAATTGATTTGGATGGTTCACCGAAATTCCCCCAAATATTTGATTCCATCCGAATTTGTTTGTGATGAATCGCGTTAAAGAACAGCTATTTCCCATGTGCAGAGAACCTACACATTGGTGTAAAACATACATAGGTAGTCCGCTGTTTGTAGTGAAACTGTTACTTTGCATCTGTATGACAGGCAGTTGTCACGAACCAGTGGGTGTGAACCCACTGTTTTACATATCCTACCTTCGCTAAGGGTGTTGTCTAAGTGAACCACAGTACCCCAGATGGTGGGGATAGACTTTCCCGAGGGGAACACCAGGTCGATACTTCTTGAGGAGGATAGGCACACGAGGCAGCTGGTCCAGGCAGACCAGAAGATATCTGTGGCAGGTGCAGCACTATGAAGAGCCTTTTATGCTGTGGCATTAGAAGAATTTTGATATCTCTGACTTTTTAGTCTAACCAGACTGTATATTACTCTGTAATTCCTCTAGGGCGGTTCTATGGGAACAGTAGGTTTAAATAACACATCAAATGCTTAAAATAACTTCTTTATTAACTTCCAATTTTCTTCATATATAACACTGCCGCCTCTGCAGCAGATAGTCCATGTACAAAACACATGTTGAAAAGATATCACTAAATAGCGGTATGCATAGGATCGTGGTTCAACTTTTCAATCTTGTCATTCAACATAAAATGGTGGATATATTTCTCTATTAAGTATCTGTACTCTCACTTTAAGTTATTTAAGCACTTTATGATCTCCCTGAAAGGTATATCTGAGGTCTAACTAATAGTTCTGCTTGCTCACCTTGATTTGCAGTATGCAATTGCTTATGATCTGGTATGAGCAGTTTGCAGTTTGTATGCTATTTGTATGGAATCTGGTTTGTAGGCTTGCAATTTGTAGCTTGCAATTTGAATTTGCAATTGAATTGTTGCAATTGAATTTGGTAGAACTGTAAGTAAACACACATATAACTGGTTCATTATATAGTTCTAATCACAATACTAACAATATGAACATTATATAACTGGTTTATCTACCTATTTTGGCCTCTTGTTCCCATAGAAATCAGCTCTCAGTAGAGTGAATGTCTCTTCAGCTCCTGTTTCTGGTGAATAATGATTCTAGCAGAAGGAGCTGGGGGAATTCCCAGACAGGCTGTGATTGGTGAAAACTCTTGTGTGAGAAGCTGGCTGTGATTGGTCTAGACTTCTGCCCAGCAACAACAGATTAACACTATACTTTCTGTTGTTTCTGCTGTGTCACTGAGCTCACCTTACATTTCCAAATGAATCTTAAAGGCATATTATCTTTTTCTGCTTCTGTGAACACAAAATATAACAGTTATATGGCATCCAAAATATGATGTAACAGTAAATAACTATGCTTTTGTCTTTAACACATAAACATAGGAACTGTATTAAGGCTATTGGCAGGTCTACTGTATACACACACAGTCAGGTCCACAAATATTTGGACATCAACACAATTCTAATATTTCTGGCTCTATACATAACCACAATGGATTTGAAATGAAACCAACAAGATGTGCTTTAACTGCAGACTGTCAGCTTTAATTTGAGGGTATTTACATCAAAATCAGGTGAACGGTATAGGAATTTCAACAGTTTGCATATGTGCCTCCTACTTGTTAAGGAACCAAAAGTAATGGGACAATTGGCTTCTCAGCTGTTCCATGGCCAGGTGTGTGTTATTCCCTCATTATCCCAAATACATTGAGCAGATAAAAGGTACAGAGTTCATTTCAAGTGTGCTATTTGCATTTGGAATCTGTTGCTGTCAACTCTCAAGATGAGATCCAAAGAGCTGTCACTATCAGTGACGCAAGCCATCATTAGGCTGAAAAAAACAAAACAAACCCATCAGAGAGGTAGCAAAAACATTAGGCGTGGCCAAAACAACTGTTTGGAACATTATTAAAAAGAAGGAACGCACCGGAGAGCTCAGCAAACCCAAAATACCCGGAAGACCACAGAAAACCACAGAAAACAACTAGTGAAGAAAACACCCTTCACAAAAGTTGGCCAGATCAAGAACACTCTGCAGGAGGTAGGTGTTTGTGTGTCAACAGTCAACAATCAAGAGAAGACTTCACCAGAGTGAATAAAGAGGGTTCACCTCAAGATGTAAACCATTGGTAAGGCTCAAAAACAGGAAGGCCAGATTAGAGTTTGCCAAATAACATCTAAAAAAGCCTTCACAGTTCTGGAACAACATCCTATGGACAGATGAGGCCAAGATCAACTTGTACCAGAGTGATGGGAAGAGAAGAGTATGTAGAAGGAAAGGAACTGCTCATGATCATAAGCATAACACTTCATCAGTGAAGCATGGTGATGATAGTGTCATGGTGTGGGCATGTATGGCTGCCAATGGAACTAGTTATCTTTTATTTATTGATGATGTGACTGCTGACAAAAGCAGCAGGATGAATTCTGAAGTGTTTCGGGCAATGTTATTTGCTCATATTCAGCCAAATGCTTCAGAACTCATTGGACGGCGCTTCACAGTGCAGATGGACAATGACCCAAAGCATACTGCAAAAGCAACTAAAGAGTTTTTTAAGGGAAAGAAGTGGAATGTTATGCAATGGCCAAGTCAATCACCTAACCTGAATCTGATTGAGCAAGCATTTCACTTGCTGAGGGCAAAAGTGAAGGGAAAATGCCCTAGGAACGAGCAGGAACCGAAGACAGTTGCAGTAGAGACCTGGCAGAGCATCACCAGGGATGAAACCCGGCGTCTGGTGATGTCTATGCGTTCCAGACTTCAGGCTGTAATTGACTGCAAAGGATTTACAACCAAGCAATAAAAAGTTAAAGTTTGATTTATGATTATTATTCTGTCCTATTACTTTTGGTTCCTTAACAAGTGGGAGGCACATATGCAAACTGTTGTAATTCCTACATCGTTCACCTGATTTGGATTTAAATACCCTAAAATTAAAGCTGACAGTCTGCCGTTAAAGCACATCTTGTTAGTTTAATTTCAAATCCATTGTGGTGGTGTATAGAGCCAAAAATGTTAGAATTGTGTCAAGGTCCCAATATTTATGAACCTGACTGTATAAGCTATACTAGCACCCTAGGACAGGTCTCAGCTGGCCAGCTGCACTCCCACCAAAATTGCCTATAATTCTATGTTCTTAGTGGTAGGACTTGAATATATATTTGAGGAATTTTCCATCAGGTTCTCGCCTATCAAGTTTCTTTTATCACTCTCAAATAGAACAACTAACTTCTGTCTGGAACGTTCTAACTTGAGTGGAGTAGTGAGACGTTTTCCTTTTTTTGTCAAGTTTTGAGTCTCCTATTTGTAACAACACTCTTCTTACTAGTGTGTCTTCATCCTTTTGAACTTCTAGAACTTTGGCCAATTTCCATTGACTTCTAGGTAAATCTTCTTCTTTTACTAACACTATGTCACCAATAGTGATGAGTGGCAGGGGCAATATTCAAATTTGTGATATTTCACGAATATTTGGAGGAATATTGGCCATATATTTGCGAATTAGAGAATTCGTTATCTCCAGTCATTATTTTCTTGATTGCAGAAATTGGCAATTGAAAAATTAGCGGTAAAAATTTGCATGATTAAAATTTGCATTACGAAAATTCGCCATCAACTCCTACTACTAAAAGTCAAAGATATTGCAGCCTTCTCATTGGCCCACAAGCTAGAAGCAGGGAGGGTTCATGACGAATATCTAGCACTATATTTTATATATTCGCGAATTCTCAAAGTGCCGATATTCGCAATAAAAATTTGCATTTCGAATATTCTTGATCAACACTAGTCACCAACTTGGACATTTCTTCTGGGTGTTTGCCATTTACTTCTTAGCATAAGATTGGCTAAGTACTCTTTCCTCCATCTGTTCCAAAACTGTTCTGATAGATATTGAACTCTCCTACTGGCATTTAAATCCTCTTTAGTGAGCTTGCCAGGCGGTGGCTGTATGTAATCAGATTTAAGGTGAAGTAGATAGTTGGGAGTTAAAAGGTCCAAACTTGTTGAGTCGTTGATATTAACAACTGTAAGTGGACGAAAGTTAACAATAGACATTATTTCATAGAATAGGGTCCAAAGAGAAGCATCATCTATTCTTCTGGCGTTTCTCACAGTTCTGAATTGTCTTTCCCGAACTCCTCCTGTATGGCTTGCATGTGGAGCATTCATATGAAAATCACTAACAAATACTCAGTTACTTTTTCTTTATTGAGAGCTTTCTTTAATTCATTCTTTGCTCCGACAAAATTAGATCCTTGGTCAGAGCTAAGCTCTCTGACGGCACCTCTAAAGGCGATAAAACATCTTAAGGCGTTGATAAATGCATCAGTAGTACAGTTGAGCGGACACCTGGATGTTCAGGTTCGACCGGACTTCACAAAAAAGTTCGAGTTCGGGACACGAACCCCATTGAAGTCAATGGAGACCCTAACTTTTAAACACTAAAATGGCTGTAAAAATGTCATGAAAAGGGCTAGAGGGCTGCAAACAGCATCAAAATATGGTTAAGAGCATGGCTAGTGCTCTGCAAACAAATGTGGATAGTGAAATGACTTAAAATAACATAAAATATGTAAAAATAAAAAATAATTATCTTGATCTAGTAGGACAAGGCCCATATGGAGTAGGAGGTTGAGGAAGCGGTGGATGTGGCGGTGTAGGTGAAAGCTGTGGTGGAGGAGGACGAGGTAGCCAACACTGGTTTTTGGTTTTTATATTTTTATATTTTTATTAGGGTACACTCCAAAAGTGTGAAATATCCAAAGTAGAACAATGAGCTGTAGTATAACAATGGCTGGTTAAGGCAGGTATACAAGTCTATTCTGCACAAGGTATGGACAAGTCCTGAGGGATCCATGCCTAGTTCATTTTAATAAACGTGAGCTTGTTCACATTGGCTGTGGACAGACGGCTGCGCTTGTCTGTGATAACACCCCCTGCACAAGTTCAGACAATACACTGACTGCAGGGCAGTCCAGCACCTCCAAGGCGTAAAGGGCAAGCTCAGGCCATGTGCCCAATTTGGAGACCCAGAAGTTGAAGGGGGCAGACCTGTACGTGTAGGCATGTGTACACATACTGCTCAACCATGTTGCTGAAATGCTGCCTCCTGCTAAAACGTTCCATATCAGCTGGTGGTACTGGTTGTTGTGGCGTGCTGACAAAGGTTTTCCACATTTCGGCCATGCTAACCCTGCCTTCTGAGGTGCTGGTGGTGCCCCAGCTGTGTTAGCGACCTCTTCCTCTGCCTTCGCCTTGTGCTACCACTGTGCCCATGCTGTCATGTGGGAATACCACCATCAGCGAGTTTACCAGCGTGCGGTTGTACTTGCGCATCTTGCGATTATGCTCCAGTGATGGAATTAAGGATGGTACATTGTCCTTGTAACCGGGATCTAGCAGCGTGGCCACCCAGTAATCAGCACAAGTTAGAATGTGGGCAACTCGGAGGTCGTTGCGGAGACACTGCAGCATTTAATCGCTCATGTGTGCCAGGCTGCCCAGAGGCAACAAAAAGCTGGTCTCTGTGGGAGGTGTATTGTCTGTGTCCTCTGTATCCCCACAACCATGCACCAGTGATGGCCATGAGCTGGTCTGGGTGCCACCCTTCTGTGAACACGGTTCCTCCTCCTCCATCTCCTCCGACTCACCCATGTGTGCTGCATCTAAAACTCCACTATCGCCTGCTGCTGCTCGCACAGTCTAGACAGCATGTGCAAGGTGGAGTTCCACCTTGTGGGCACGTCGCATATGATGCGGTGATCAGGAAGGCCGAAGTTACACTGCAGCACTGACAGGCGAGCAGCAGCAGGGTAAGAACGCCCAAAGCGGGCACAGACGGTCCACACTTTCTGCAGCACTACCAAATTCAGCATATGCGCCAGGCAAGGGATGTGCGTCAAACGGCTAGTCCCAGAGGTACTACGAGATTTCACCTATTGTCGCACACCACCAGGCCGGGCTTGAGGCTCACTGGCACCAACCACTCATCGGTCTGTTGTTCCATGCCCGTCCATAGCTTCTGCGCTGTGTAGTTTGTCCCCCAAACAGATAAATTTTAAAACTGACCTGATGTGGAGGTGGTAGATGATGAGGAAGCGGAGTAGAAGGAGGAAGCAACAGGAGGCAAACTGAAGCGCCCTGCAATCCTCGGTGGTGGAAGGAGATGCGCCAAACTGCTATCCGCCTCAGGCCCAGCCACCACTGCATTTACCCAGTGTGCTGTTATGGAGATATAACGTCCCTGACCGTGCTTGGAAGTTTTTTTTAAACCCAGAATATTATTGCAGTATTTATAGTTTGTATGTCACACTAACAAATGCAGCATAGGCCCCAGATGTAGGGAATTGCCCAAAATGGGTGTTTATTAATAACAGAATATGACAGTAGTTTGTATTTCACACTGACAGATGCAGTAACGGCTGTAAAATTTATTATTTTGCCTAAAAAGGGTGTTTTTTTAAACCCAGAATATTATTGCTGTATTTCAAGCTTGTATCTCACACTGACAGATGCAGCCAAGGCCGCAAATTTAGTATTTGGCCCAAAATGGGTGTTTTTTTTAATAACAGAATAGAATACCAGTATATAACGCTTGTATTTTACGATGACTGATGCAGAAAGAGCTGTAAAATTGTGTATTTTGCCCAAAAAGGGTGTTTTTAAAATCCAGAAAATGATTGCTGTATTTCAAGCTTAAATTGCACACTTACTAATGCTGCATAGGCCCCAGATAGAGGGTAGTGTCAAAAATGGGTGTTTTTTTTTTAAACCCAGATAATTATTGCAGTATTTCAAGCTTGTATCTTACACTGACAGATGCAGCCAAGGCCGCAAATTTAGTATTTGGTCCAAAATGGGTGTTGTTTTTTTTGTATTAACAATTGTTATTGTTTTTGTGTAGATCACATACATTCTGATAGTGTACATATACAGTACAGACCAAAAGTTTGGACACACCTTCTCATTCAAAGAGTTTTCTATATTTTCATGACTATGAAAATTGTAGATTCACACTGAAGGCATCAAAACTATGAATTAACACATGTGGAATTCGATACATAACAAAAAAGTGTGAAACAACTAAAAATATGTCATATTCTAGGTTCTTCAAAGTAGCCACCTTTTGCTTTGATTACTGCTGTGCATTCATTTCTTAAAGTAATGATGGCCACTCGTTTTTCTTTACTTAGCTGCTTTTTTCTTGCCATAATACAAATTCTAGCAGTCTATTCAGTAGGACTATCAGCTGTGTATCCACCTGACTTCTCCACAACGCAACTGATGGTCCCAACCCCATTTATAACACAAGAAATCCCACTTATTAAACCTGACAGGGCACACCTGTGAAGTGAAAACCATTTCAGATGACTACCTATTGAAGCTCATCAAGAGAATGCCAAGAGTGTGCAAAGCAGTAATCAAATATATTAGCAGGCGTACTGTATATATAAAAGAAGAGGATGCATAGACTTGAACTTCAGGGTAAGCAAGTTAGGCTATGGATTGGAATCTGGTGGGTCAAAGGAAACCTCTGAATTGTTTCCAGGGAGACCAGATGGCTAGAAAAGTGGGCCTGGAACGGAGTTCCCAATGTGAGAGATCTTCAAGTCTATAGATCTGGTCCACTTTTTGTATCCACTTGGCCATGTCAGGAACCTCTGAGGAGAGCCAATGAGACGCAATGAGTAACCTGGCGGCAGCCAAGAGCAAGAGGAGAAGGGATGTACGCTATTTATTCATTTCCTTAATACCTAAGTTCAGGAGGGCTAATTCTGGAGAGCAGGGTTGGGCGGATTTACCAATGTAATTTCATTTACTTATTATATTGCGCCACCAGTCATTAATGGGTTGGCATTTCCACCAGATACGAAAGAAGGAACCCTTAGAGGCTTTACATCTCCAGCATATGATCACCGAAAAAATGAAACTGACTTTCGTATATATGAAAATCCAAAAGACTTTATTATAAATATATATGAACAATACATACATGCATGATAAAAGAAGGCAGCACAAGGCAGGACACACAGATGAGGAGCAGGACCCAAGGAGAGGCCGGGAGATCAGTGCACGAAAATAACAACAGGGAAAAAAGAATGCTAGCTAAAAAAGCATATGTTAGAGCAGCTAGAGGCGTAAAGAGAGATTGATCCGGGGGTCTTATGCCATATCATTAGGATTTTGTACCCGTTTTCTTGGATATGGATGCATCTGGATATCTTGTGGGGGATCGAAAGTGCTGTGGAAATCTCTGTGGGAGATAGAAAGCGACCCAAATCTTTCTCCCAGGAACCAATTATAGCTGGTTTAGCAAGGGAAGAGGGAGATTTGAATTGCCTATATATAACCGAAATGGTCTTTCTAGGGGGTTGCTTCAAACCTACAATAGTATCAAACCACGAGGATACGGGGGGTAGTGTGGACGTCTTGAGTATTAATTTGACTTCGGAAGAGAGGAACCTTCGTAGGAAGGTAAGAGCAGCGTTATCCTTCAGGTCAGTAATGAGTGATTGAAGGGGTTTGACACAACCTACATTGTCTAATAGGTCAGAAATAGGGATATCTGAGAATTTTATTGAACTGGGACAGCTCTCTTTCAAGGCATGTGGCACCAGGTCCATCAAATCTCTCAGGGTGAGGAGAGGAGACGGGGTTGATAACAATTTGTTATGAGGGGAAAACCAATTCCATATTGACAATGTGCTTTGTATCATGGGGTTTGGTACTTTCTGTAGAGATGGAGGAGGCTTTCCGGATAACAAAAGGGCACTAGGAGAGGAGGGGAGAAAAGCTTTCTCGATATGGACCCAGACTTTGTGGGAAGGTGACCTGATCCAGTCCACTACTCTGGCTAGGTGTATAGCCCTCATGTACATTTCTGGGTCTGGGAGACCAATACCTCCTAACCGTTTTGGTTTGGTAAGAGTAGTGAAGGAGATTCTGGGACGTTTACCACTCCAAATAAATTTGTGAATTGCTCTATTCAAAGTAATAAATAAGGATTTGGGGATTTTTATTGGGAGTGATTGCATAAGATATGTCAGTCGGGGAAGGTACGAGAGATCCAACGAGTCCAGCTGGGCAACCATAGATTTTAGGAGAGGAAGATAGTTGAGTTTATATAAATCTGTTAAATTGGGGGAAATTTTAACACCTAGATGAAAATTTATAATATGGATAAAATAATCGAGAGGGATTTTTTAGGGTTCGTCGTAAGGATTAGGAGATCATCAGCAAAAGCTGCCAATTTGATTTCATGATCACCAACCCTACGACCTTTAATATCAGTCTGTTGCCTTAGGGTTTGTAACAAAGTCTGCATAACTAACACGAAGATAAGTGGGGAAAGGGGGCAACCCTGTCTAGTGCCGTTTCTAATGAGAAAGCGTGGAGAGAGGATGCCATTGACTGACACAGATGCCGAGGAAGAGTGATACATGGCACCAACTGCATTAGAGAATGGCTCTGGGATACCGAACCTTGTAAGCTTTCTCGGCATCTGTGCCAAGCATGACCAAGGGAGTGGCCTTGTTGGATAAGAAAAATAGGGCGTTCAATATTTTCATCACATTGTCTTTCCCTTCTCTTCCTTTAACAAATCCAACTTGATCTGGGTGGATCAGGGAGGGTAATAATTGTTGCAATCTATTAGCTAGCATTTTAGCCAGAAGTTTAAGGTCGGTGTTTAGAAGGGAAATGGGGCGATAATTTGAACATGATGAGGGATACTTTCCAGGTTTAGGGATAAATTTTATAGAGGCACTGGACATATCTGTCAATAGGGGAATTGAGTAGGGATGAGCGAACCCGAACTGTATAGTTCGGGTTCGTACCGAATTTTGGGGTGTCTGTGACACGGACCCGAACCCGGACATTTTCGTAAAAGTCCGGGTTCGGGTTCGGTGTTCGTCGCTTTCTTGGCGCTTTTTGAAAGGCTGCAAAGCAGCCAATCAACAAGCGTCATACTACTTGCCCCAAGAGGCCGTCACAGCCATGCCTACTATTGGCATGGCTGTGATTGGCCAGAGCACCATGTGACCCAGCCTCTATTTAAGCTGGAGTCACATAGCGCCGCCCGTCACTCTGCTCTGATTAGCGTAGGGAGAGGTTGCGGCTGCACAGTAGGGCGAGATTAGGCAGATTAACTCCTCCAAAGGACTTGATTAATCGATCGATCTGCAGCTGTGCATCACTGAGCTGCTGAAATTCAATTGCTCACAGTTTTTAGGCTGCCCAGACCGTTTGTCAGTCACTTTTTTCTGGGGTGATCGGCGGCCATTTTGTGTCTTGTGGTGTGCCAGCACAAGCTGCGACCAAGTGCATTTAACCCTTAATGGTGTGGTTGTTTTTTTGCTAATTCCTTCATCAGTGTGAAGCTGTCACACCAAGTGCATTTAACCAACAATAGTCTGGTTATTTTTTGGCCATATACTACATCAGGGGCAAGCTGCGCCTGTCACCAAGTGCATTTAACCCTCAGTAGTGTGGTTGGTCAAGCTGTCACACCAAGTGCATTTAACCAGCAATAGTGTGGTTATTTTTTGGCCATATCCCAGTCTAATTCTGTCAGTAAACCTATACCTGTCACCCAGCGCCTAAATACTAGGCCTCAAATTTATATCCAGCTAAATCTGTCGTTACTGCTGTACTGTTGTGGCTGGTCAAGTTATTTAGTGTCCGTCAAAGCACATTTTTTATACTGGGTTGATATACAATTCCCAATGTAGCAATTTCATAATTTAGTGGTTTCTGCTGTATCAGAGTTATTTGAAATCTATCCCTAAAAGGGTATATCATATTCAAGGTGCACATAGGGTCATTCAGAATAACTTCACACACCCGCTACTGTGCATTTCCAAGTCTAATTCTGTCAGTAAACCTATCCCTGTCACCCAGCGCCTAAATACTAGGCCTCAAATTTATATCCAGCTAAATCTGTCGTTACTGCTGTAGCTGGTCAAGTTATTTAGTGTCCGTCAAAGCACATTTTTTGTTCTGGGTTGAAATACAATTCCCAATTTAGCAATTTCCTAATTTATTGGTTTCTGCTGTATCAGAGCTATTTTAAATCTATCCCTAAAAGGGTATATCAGATTCAAGGTGCACATAGGGTCATTCTGAAAAACTTCACACACACGCTACTGTGCATTTCCAAGTCTAATTCTGTCAGTAAACCTATACCTGCCACCCAGCGCCTAAATACTAGGCCTCAAATTTATATCCTGCTAAATCTGTCGTTACTGCTGTACTGTTGTGGCTGGGCAAGTTATTTAGTGTCCATCAAAGCACAGTTTTTGTTCTGGGTTGAAATACAATTCCCAATTTAGCAATTTCCTAATTTATTGGTTTCTGCTGTATCAGAGCTATTTGAAATCTATCCCTAAAAGGGTATATCAGATTCAAGGTGCACATAGGGTCATTCTGAAAAACTTCACACACACGCTACTGTGCATTTCCAAGTCTAATTCTGTCAGTAAACCTATACCTGTCACCCAGTGCCTAAATACTAGGCCTCAAATTTATATCCAGCTAAATCTGTCATTACTGCTGTACTGCTGTGGCTGGGCAAGTTATTTAGTGTCTGTCAAAGCACATTTTTTGTTCTGGGTTGAAATACAATTCCCAATTTAGCAATTTCCTAATTTAGTGGTTTCTGCTGTATCAGAGCTATTTTAAATCTATCCCTAAAAGGGTATATCAGATTCAAGGTGCACATAGGGTCATTCTGAAAAACTTCACACACACGCTACTGTGCATTTCCAAGTCTAATTCTGTCAGTAAACCTATACCTGCCACCCAGCGCCTAAATACTAGGCCTCAAATTTATATCCTGCTAAATCTGTCGTTACTGCTGTACTGTTGTGGCTGGGCAAGTTATTTAGTGTCCATCAAAGCACATTTTTTGTTCTGGGTTGAAATACAATTCCCAATTTAGCAATTTCCTAATTTATTGGTTTCTGCTGTATCAGAGCTATTTGAAATCTATCCCTAAAAGGGTATATCAGAGTCAAGGTGCACATAGGGTCATTCTGAAAAACTTCACACACACGCTACTGTGCATTTCCAAGTCTAATTCTGTCAGTAAACCTATACCTGTCACCCAGCGCCTAAATACTAGGCCTCAAATTTATATCCAGCTAAATCTGTCGTTACTGCTGTACTGCTGTGGCTGGGCAAGTTATTTAGTGTCCGTCAAAGCACATTTTTTGTTCTGGGTTGAAATACAATTCCCAATTTAGCAATTTCCTAATTTAGTGGTTTCTGCTGTATCAGAGCTATTTTAAATCTATCCCTAAAAGGGTATATCAGATTCAAGGTGCACATAGGGTCATTCTGAAAAACTTCACACACACGCTACTGTGCATTTCCAAGTCTAATTCTGTCAGTAAACCTATACCTGTCACCCAGCGCCTAAATACTAGGCCTCAAATTTATATCCAGCTAAATCTGTCGTTACTGCTGTACTGCTGTGGCTGGGCAAGTTATTTAGTGTCTGTCAAAGCACATTTTTTGTTCTGGGTTGAAATACAATTCCCATTTAGCAATTTCCTAATTTAGTGGTTTCTGCTGTATCAGGCCTACTTTAAATTTATTCCTAAAAGGGTATATCAGATTCAAGGTGCATATAGGGTCATTCTGAATAACTTCACACACACGCTACTGTGTATATCCCAGTCTAATTCTGTCCGTAAAACGTATACCTGTCACCCTGCGCCTAAATACTAGGCCTCAAATTTATATCCTGCTAAATCTGTCGTTACTGCTGTACTGTTGTGGCTGGGCAAGTTATTTAGTGTCCGTCAAAGCACATTTTTTGTTCTGGGTTGAAAAACAATTCCCAATTTAGCAATTTCCTAATTTATTGGTTTCTGCTGTATCAGAGCTATTTTAAATCTATCCCTAAAAGGGTATATCAGATTCAAGGTGCACATAGGGTCATTCTGAATAACTTCACACACACGCTACTGTGCATTTCCAATTCTAATTCTGTCCGTAAAACGTATACCTGTCACCCAGCGCCTAAATACTAGGCCTCAAATTTATATCCTGCTAAATCGGTCGTTACTGCTGTACTGTTGTGGCTGAGCAAGTTATTTAGTGTCCGTCAAAGCACATTTTTTGTTCTGGGTTGAAATACAATTCCCAATTTAGCAATTTCCTAATTTAGTGGTTTCTGCTGTATCAGGCCTACTTTAAATTTATCCCTAAAAGGGTATATCAGATTCAAGGTGCACATAGGGTCATTATGAATAACTTCACACACGCGCTACTGTGCATATCCCAGTCTAATTCTGTCCGTAAAACGTATACCTGTCACCCAGCGACTAAATACTAGGCCTCAAATTCATAGTCAGCTAAATCGGTGGTTACTGCTGTGCCTGTATTAGTGTAATACGGTACCTAAATAGATAGCCAGATAGTGTTAGGTGTCTGTAAAAAAAGGCCTGAATTTGAATTCAATACATTGGGCCAAATAATATTTTTGTTGTTGTGGTGAACGATAACAATGAGGAAAACATCTAGTAAGGGACGCGGACGTGGACATTGTCGTGGTGGTGTTAGTGGACCCTCTGGTGCTGGGAGAGGACGTGGCCGTTCTGCCACATCCACACGTCCTAGTGTACCAACTACCTCAGGTCCCAGTAGCCGCCAGAATTTACAGCGATATATGGTGGGGCCCAATGCCGTTCTAAGGATGGTAAGGCATGAGCGGGTACAGGCATTAGTCATATGGGTGGCCGACAGTGGATCCAGCACGTTCACATTATCTCCCACCCAGTCTTCTGCAGAAAGCGCACAGATGGCGCCTGAAAACCAACATCACATCACCCCCATGCATATCAAGGAAACTGTCTGAGCCTCAAGTTATGCAGCACTCTCTTATGCTGTTTGAAGACTCTGCTGGCAGGGTTTCCCAAGGGCATCCACCTAGCCCTTCCCCAGCGGTGGAAGACATAGAATGCACTGATGCACAACCACTTATGTTTCCTGATGATGAGGACATGGGAATACCACCTCAGCAAGTCTCTGATAATGACGAAACACAGGTGCCAACTGCTGCGTCTTTCTGCAGTGTGCAGACTGAACAGGAGGTCAGGGATCAAGACTGGGTGGAAGACGATGCAGGGGACGATGATGTCCTAGACCCCACATGGAATGAAGGTCGTGCCACTGACTTTCACAGTTCGGAGGAAGAGGCAGTGGTGAGACCGAGCCAACAGCGTAGCAAAAGAGGGAGCAGTGGGCAAAATCAGAACCCCCGCCGCCAAGAGACTCCGCCTGCTACTGACCGCCTCCATCTGGGACCGAGCACCCCAAAGGCAGCTTCAAGGAGTTCCCTGGCATGGCACTTCTTCAAACAATGTGCTGACGACAAGACCCGAGTGGTTTGCACGCTGTGCCATCAGAGCCTGAAGCGAGGCATTAACGTTCTGAACCTTAGCACAACCTGCATGACCAGGCACCTGCATGCAAAGCATGAACTGCAGTGGAGTAAACACCTTAAAAACAAGGAAGTCACTCAGGCTCCCCCTGCTACCTCTTCTGCTGCTGCCGCCTCGGCCTCTTCTGCTGCTGCCGCCTCGGCCTCTTCCTCCGCCTCTGGAGGAACGTTGGCACCTGCCGCCCAGCAAACAGGGGATGTACCACCAACACCACCACCACCTCCGTCACCAAGCATCTCAACCATGTCACACGGCAGCGTTCAGCTCTCCATCTCACAAAAATTTGAGAGAAAGCGTAAATTCCCACCTAGCCACCCTCGATCCCTGGCCCTGAATGCCAGCATTTCTAAACTACTGGCCTATGAAATGCTGTCATTTAGGCTGGTGGACACAGACAGCTTCAAACAGCTCATGTCGCTTGCTGTCCCACAGTATGTTGTTCCCAGCCGCCACTACTTCTCCAAGAGAGCCGTGCCTTCCCTGCACAACCAAGTATCCGATAAAATCAAGTGTGCACTGCGCAACGCCATCTGTAGCAAGGTCCACCTAACCACAGATACGTGGACCAGTAAGCACGGCCAGGGACGCTATATCTCCCTAACTGCACACTGGGTAAATGTAGTGGCAGCTGGGCCCCAGGCGGAGAGCTATTTGGCGCACGTCCTTCCACCGCTAAGGATCGCAGGGAAACATTCTTTGCCTCCTGTTGCCACCTCCTCCTTCTCGGCTTCCTCCTCCTCTTCTTCCACCTGCTCATCCAGTCAGCCACACACCTTCACCACCAACTTCAGCACAGCCCGGGGTAAACGTCAGCAGGCCATTCTGAAACTCATATGTTTGGGGGACAGGCCCCACACCGCACAGGAGTTGTGGCGTGGTATAGAACAACAGACCGACGAGTGGTTGCTGCCGGTGAGCCTCAAGCCCGGCCTGGTGGTGTGCGATAATGGGCGAAATCTCGTTGCAGCTCTGGGACTAGCCGGTTTGACGCACATCCCTTGCCTGGCGCATGTGCTGAATTTGGTGGTGCACAAGTTCATTCACAACTACCCCGACATGTCAGAACTGCTGCATAAAGTGCGGGCCATCTGTTCGCGCTTCCGGCCTTCACATCCTGCCGCTGCTCGCCTGTCTGCGCTACAGCATAACTTTGGCCTTCCTGCTCACCGCCTCATATGCGACGTGCCCACCAGGTGGAACTCCACCTTGCACATGCTGGACAGACTGTGCGAGCAGCAGCAGGCCATAGTGGAGTTTCAGCTGCAGCACGCACGGGTCAGTCGCACTACAGAACAGCACCACTTCACCACCAATGACTGGGCCTCCATGCGAGACCTGTGTGCCCTGTTGCGCTGTTTCAAGTACTCCACCAACATGGCCAGTGGCGATGACGCCGTTATCAGCGTTACAATACCACTTCTATGTCTCCTTGAGAAAACACTTAGGGCGATGATGGAAGAGGAGGTGGCCCAGGAGGAGGAGGAGGAGGAGGAGGAAGGGTCATTTTTAGCACTTTCAGGCCAGTCTCTTCGAAGTGACTCAGAGGGAGGTTTTTTGCAACAGCAGAGGCCAGGTACAAGTGTGGCCAGCCAGGGCCCACTACTGGAGGACGAGGATGAAGAGGAGGTGGAGGAGGATGAGGATGAAGCATGGTCACAGCGGGGTGGCACCCAACACAGCTCGGGCCCATCACTGGTGCGTGGCTGGGGGAAAAGGCAGGACGATGACGATACGCCTCCCACAGAGGACAGCTTGTCCTTACCCCTGGGCAGCCTGGCACACATGAGCGACTACATGCTGCAGTGCCTGCGCAACGACAGCAGAGTTGCCCACATTTTAACGTGTGCGGACTACTGGGTTGCCACCCTGCTGGATCCACGCTACAAAGACAATGTGCCCACCTTACTTCCTGCACTGGAGCGTGATAGGAAGATGCGCGAGTACAAGCGCACGTTGGTAGACGCGCTAATGAGAGCATTCCCAAATGTCACAGGGGAACAAGTGGAAGCCCAAGGCCAAGGCAGAGGAGGAGCAAGAGGTCGCCAAGGCAGCTGTGTCACGGCCAGCTCCTCTGAGGGCAGGGTTAGCATGGCAGAGATGTGGAAAACTTTTGTCAACACGCCACAGCTAACTGCACCACCACCTGATACGCAACGTGTTAGCAGGAGGCAACATTTTACTAACATGGTGGAACAGTACGTGTGCACACCCCTCCACGTTCTGACTGATGGTTCGGCCCCATTCAACTTCTGGGTCTCTAAATTATCCACGTGGCCAGAGCTAGCCTTTTATGCCTTGGAGGTGCTGGCCTGCCCGGCGGCCAGCGTTTTGTCTGAACGTGTATTCAGCACAGCAGGGGGCGTCATTACAGACAAACGCAGCCGCCAGTCTACAGCCAATGTAGACAAGCTGGCGTTCATAAAAATGAACCAGGCATGGATCCCACAGGACCTGTCCATCCCTTGTGCAGATTAGACATTAACTACCTCCCCTTAACCATATATTATTGTACTCCAGGGCACTTTCTCATTCAATCCTATTTTTATTTTCATTTTACCATTATATTGTGAGGCAACCCAAAGTTGAATGAACCTCTCTTCTGTCTGGGTGCCGGGGCCTAAATATATGACAATGGACTGTTCCAATGTGGGGTGACGTGAAGCATGATTCTCTGCTATCACATGCAGACTGATTCTCTGCTGACATGAAGCCAGATTCTCTGCTATGTGACCTCTCTCCTCTGCCTGGGTGCCTGGGCTTAAATATATGACAATGGACTGTTACAGTGGTGGCTGACGTGAAGCCTGATTCTCTGCTATGACATGCAGACTGATTCTCTGCTGACATGAAGCCAGATTCTCTGTTACGGGACCTCTCTCATCTGCCTGGGTGCCTGGGCCTAAATATATGACAATGGACTGTTACAGTGTTGGCTGACGTAAAGCCTGATTCTCTGCTATGACATGCAGACTGATTCTCTGCTGACATGAAGCCAGATTCTCTGTTACGGGACCTCTCTCCTCTGCCTGGGTGCCGGGGCCTAAATATCTGACAATGGACTTTTCCAATGTTGGGTGACGTGAAGCATGATTCTCTGCTATGATATGAAGACTAATTCTCTGCTGACATGAAGCCAGATTCTCTGTTACGGGACCTCTCTCCTCTCCCTGGGTGCCGGGGCCTAAATATCTGACAATGGACTGTTCCAATGTTGGGTGACGTGAAGCATGATTCTCTGCTATGATATGAAGACTGATTCTCTGCTGACATGAAGCCAGATTCTCTGTTACGGGACCTCTCTCCTCTGCCTGGGCCTAAATATCTGACAATGGATTGTTCCAATGTTGGGTGACGTGAAGCATGATTCTCTGCTATGATATGAAGACTGATTCTCTGCTGACATGAAGCCAGATTCTCTGTTACGGGACCTCTCTCCTCTGCCTGGTTGCCTGGGCCTAAATATCTGACAATGGACTGTTCCAGTGTTAGGTGACGTAAAGCATGATTCTCTGCTATGACATAAAGACTGATTCTCTGCTGACATGAAGCCAGATTCTCTGTTACGGGACCTCTCTCCTCTGCCTGGTTGCCTGGGCCTAAATATCTGACAATGGACTGTTCCAATGTTGGGTGATGTGAAGCATGATTCTCTGCTATGATATGAAGACTGATTCTCTGCTGACATGAAGCCAGATTCTCTGTTACGGGACCTCTCTCCTCTGCCTGGGTGCCGGGGCCTAAATTTATGACAATGGACTGTTACAGTGCTGGGTGACGTAAAGCCAGATTCTCTGCTATGGGACCTCTCTCCAATTGATATTGGTTAATTTTTATTTATTTAATTTTAATTTTTATTAATTTCCCTATACACATTTGTTTGCAGGGGATTTACCTACATGTTGCTGCCTTTTGCAGCCCTCTAGCCCTTTCCTGGGCTGTTTTACAGCCTTTTTAGTGCCGAAAAGTTCGGGTCCCTATTGACTTCAATGGGGTTCGGGACGAAGTTCGGATCGGGTTCGGATTCCGAACCCGAACATTTCCGGGAAGTTTGGCCGAACTTCTCGAACCCGAACATCCAGGTGTTCGCTCAACTCTACCTATTTATTAACTTCAACTTTTCTTCATATATAACACTGCCGCCTCCGCAGCAGATATTCCAGGTACATAACACGTGTTGAAAAGATATAACAAAATGTCAGTATACATAAGATGGTGGTTCAACTGTTGATTATTTGTATTGATTGTTATAGCATTTAAAGTAAAATGTCTGAGCCAATTATTACAATGTCACTGTTAGAGGATAGAAAGATAGAGAGGGTAGAAGGTAGATTTTGTTATATCTTTTCAACACGTGTTATGTACCTGGACTATCTGCTGTGGAGGCGGCAGTGTTATATATGAAAAAAAGTTGAAGTTAATAAGTAAGTTATTTCAAGCATTTGGTGTGCTCTTTAAACCTACTGTTTCCATAGAATGGTGCTAGAGGATTACAGAGTAATAGACAGTCTGGTTAGACTAAAAGTCAGAGATATCAAAATTCTTCTAATGCCACAGAGCAAAAGACACTTCATAGTGCTGCACCTGCAATAGTGGAACTATTGCCATCAGAGGGCGGAGTGATAGCGCTCCTCAACTTGCACAGTAAAGAGCGCATTAGAGCAGCAGAGTTCCAGCATATACCACCGCGCAGCAAATGTTACCTGAGTGAGCAAACAAAGACACCTCAGCGGAGCTACCATAGAGGCCATAGAACGTGTGCATTAGTCAAACTGCAGCTGACTCTTGAAGTGGCAGTATGGCAAATGCAAGATAGTCAGAGAAAGAGCGCCAACCCTCCTGCGAGAGAGAAAGAGACGCATGGTGGGAGGCCAAAGTCCAGAGCTAGAGTGCCCGCACCGCTATCCATGAAGAGGCCTCGTACTGCAGCCAACTAGTTTCCCGCCACTAGGCCCAAAGCCTACAATAGCGTATCCAAGCCAGTGCAACGCAAGTCTGCACGGAGCATCGCAAGGCGGCACACAGCATCGCAAGGTGGCACAGGGCATTGCAAGGCATCACAGAGCTTCGCAAGTCATCACAGAGCATCGCAAGTCATTGCAGAGAATCGCAAGTCACCACAGAGCATTGCATCATCAAGAAAAGACACGACTCCGTTAAGACAGACATTTGTTCCTGCTCTTCAGAATATGGTCCGAGCTTTACTTATTACTTATCATTGCACATAGGTTTTGGTATAAAATGACATTTTCGTGTTCAGGAATAAAAGACAAATGACAGTTTGTAATACACGGACTCTGTTACATTTAAAGTAAAAGTCATTTATTTCTGCATTTTGTCAGTATTGCATTTAAAGTAAAAGTCATTTATTTCTGCATTTGTCAGTATTGCGTTTAAAGTGAAAGGCATCTTATTATTTGTATTGATTGTTATAGCATTTAAAGTAAAATGTTTGAGCCTATTATTACAATGTCAGTGATAGAGGATAGAAAGATAGAGAGGGTAGAAGGTGAAGAGCAAGAGAACCTGTCTGAGTTAGAAGAGTCTAATGCAGCACTAGTCTTGCCTCAAACAAATTTAGCCCAAACAAATGAACTAAGACGTTCATCATGTGCCAGAAAACCGACCCCAAAAATGCAGGAAATTTTGGAGCAAGAAGTAGCACTGAAAGAGAAAAAGTTTGCCCGGATGTATGATAGGTGGAAATCATACATTAAAGACATTCGTAGAAAGCTAAAGCAAGAAAGTACAAAAAGGAACTTGAGTGACATGGTAGAGACGGTAGAAGAATCTGAAATCTGTTGTCATTCAACATAAAATGTTGGATATATTTCTCTCTTGATTATCTGTACTGTCACTTTAAGTTAATTAAGCACTTTATGATCTCTCTGAGAGGTATATCTGAGGTTAAACAACAGTTATACTTGCTCAACTTGGTTTGTAGTTTGCTCTAAACAATTGCTTATGATCTGGTATGAGCAGTTCGCATTTGTATGCAATTTGTTTGGATTGTATGATTGTATGGCTCAGTAGTTCATTTGTATGGTGGAACTGTAAGTAAACATACATATAACTGGTTCAGTATACAGTTTTAATTATTATATTAACAGTAGGAACATTATATAACTGTTTTAAATACCTATTTTGGCCTCTCTGCTTCCATAAAACACAGCTCTTAGTGGAGTGAATGTCTGTTCAGCTTCTCTCCTCTGGCGTAATGATTCTAGCAGCTCTTGCTAGGGGAATTTCCCACACAAGCTGTGTGTGAGGCTGGCTATAATTGGTCAAAACTCTTGCTGTGTGTGAGGCTGGCTGTGATTGGTCGAGACTCCTGCTGTGTGTGAGGCTGGCTGTTATTAGCCAAGACTCCCGCCCAGCAACAACAGTTTAACTCTACGCTTTTTGTTGTTTCTGCTGTGTCATTGAGCTTACCTTACATCATATAATGAATCTTAAAGGCATATTATCTTTTCTGCTTCTGTGAACACTATATATATAACATTTATATGACATCCAAACATGAAGTCACTGTAAATAACTCTGCTTTTGTCTTTAACACACAAACATAGGAATTGTATTAATGTTATTGGCAGGTCTAGCTGTATAAACATATAAACTATATTACCAACCTAGGACAGGTCTTAGCTGGCCAGCTACACCCAGGGCCACGACCTCTGCATGCACCATCAGCAGCATGGCAACTTCGCCGTCCCTTACTGCTCACCTTGAGCATATTAAATGGTATAATATTCTTGCAAGTTTGTCACACGTACAGTAGCGCAGGTTTTGTAAGTGTATGTGCAAATAAATTAAACTAAATGTCACAGATATTTAGGATGCTCAAACGTTATACAGGAGACGTAGCACAGCTAAATTTAACTGAATGTCACTGATATTTATATTGTGCAAACATTATACAGGAGATGTAGCACAGCTAATGTCGCTGTCACCAATGGCAAAAAAAATTAAACTGAATGTCACAGATTTTTAGGATGCTCAAACGTTATACAGGAGATGTAGCACAGGTAATGTCGCTGTCACCAGCGGCAAAAAAATTTAACTGAATGTCACTGATATTAAGAATGTGCAAATGTTATACAGGAGATGTAGCGCAGGTAATGTCGCTGTCACCAGCGGCGAAAAAATTATACTGAATGTTACTGATATTTAGGATGCTCAAACGTTATACAGGAGATGTAGCGCAGGAAATGTTGCTGTCACCAGCGGCGAAAAAGTTAAACAGAATGTCACAGATATTTAGGATGCTCAAACGTTAAACAGGAGATGTAGCTGCTGTCAGCAGCAGCGACATTTTTTTACTGAAAGAGATGGCCTTGCAGTTCACCCGGTGGTCGTTTCGCGGTGAACTTTGCTTGTTCGTGATTCGCCGAACAAGCGAGCATATGGCTATAGTCGAACGCGCCATATTTCTTTGCATAGCGCCGAACTTTGACCCATGACACATCCATCGGGTGGGACAGGACAGCCAATTGAGACGTTTCAGCACATGGACACCAGCCCACCCTATAAAAAAAACGATCTGGCCGCCATTTTACATTCAGTCTTTTGCCAGTTTAGGGAGAGGTTGCTGTGTGGAGCAGGGACACACTGTTAGGAACACCAAACGCTAGCTAATAGGGCCACAAAAGTCCTTATAAGGACTGGTATAGATGTATCGAAGGTGTGACATACTGAGGGGTGTGATATACTTATAATATACTTTCTAACATAGTTGCCCCCAAAAACACTGATTGAGGCAGGGGTGTGATATACCTCTAATATACTTTTCATATAGTGCATTTGTAATGTGCAGCAATTGTGTGCGGTTCAGCTGAGATGCCCCAGCTATACAGAGGGACAAAGGCTATTGGAACAAATAATTTCAACTGGTGTCATATACAGTACCTGTTGCCCCCCCCCCAAAAAAAAAAAAACTGGTTAGAGAGGGACAAACTGGTGTGATATACCAGTTGACCCCCCAAAAAAATGATTGAGGCAGGGGTGTGTTAACCTATAATATACTTTTCATATAGTGCATTTGTAATGTGCAGCAATTCTGTGCGGTTCAGCAGAGATGCCCCAGCTATACAGAGGGACAAAGGCTATTGGAACAAATAATTTCAACTGGTGTAATATACAGTACCTGTTGCCCCCCCCCCCAAAAAAACTCGTTAAGAAGCCTCAAGCGCAAGACCTCGACGCGCATTTCACCTTAATGGCTTCGTCAGGAGGTACAGAAGTATTAAAACAGAGGGTATATGTAGGGACCGATGAATGGGTAAATTACCTTATTGCAGACACTTGCGATACCACCATGATGTGCGGCGCCATCCCTCAGCGCGTCCACGCCGCCTCACTGCGCAAGCACAACAACATAATGACGACAGTGGAGCACGTCAGGATGGGGCCGGACAGCCCATGCGTGGGACCGGGACCCAGTGGAACGCATGTGACCCGCAAACTCAGATGGCCATAAGCGGACAGAGCCATAGGAGATTAAACTAGCGAGGCAACTAGAAATATGTATAAGGGAAAGTTAAAATATAATACAATGCTTGCCAAAACAACATGCCACCATTATCTATATTACACCCAATAATCCATAACATGAAAAAATTTAAAACTAATATTGTCAAAACCAGTGCTAAAGTGACTTCCATGATTGTATACATAATTAAAAGAAAAGAAAACAACAGTGATCAGTACATATATCACATACCTCTAAAAAAGCAAAAATAACCAATACATTAAAATGCATGTTCGTATTCATAAATTATGTGCAATCACATGTACTATATATCACTTATATCTTAAAGTGCCAGTGCAATCATAAACTCATATTATGTATCACATAATTTAAGACAGCGACAAAACTAAATCCATATAATAAATATATAAAAAAACTAAGTAATTCATAGTACGTCGAGTCCACATGGAGACCCGAAACAGTGATGAAAAATAAAGTGCATCGTGTATATCTCAAGTTATGATATAATAGATTGTGCCAATAATTGTGTAAACATTACTATTGGACCATAGGTCATATTACAGTGACCAATAGGTGACTATCTACCCCACCTTCACAATAGTGACCTACTAATAAAAATGATATTGCTACAAAAAAACATCTTTCTATATATTATAGTCTTCCCATCTCATTATATTCCCAAAAGGGGCTATAAAACTCCAGTACCCCATCCCATATGTAGTAATATATTAGAGAGAGTCCACTTGTATAATTTATCTTGTTGACTCCATCTCTTTATTTTCATATCCAGAAGACACCATCTCATTGCCACTTCACTGCACCCCCCCCATCTTGTCCCAGGAAAAAAGGTAAGGTATAATGACCATACATATTCGGTGCACGGAGTGGACCAGACTCGTCCTTTGGATAGTTGAACAAATTCTGGAGTCTCCAGCATCTAAAAAAAAAACAGCGTTGTCTTTATTTCAATTTCGGTTAAAAGTACATAGGTAAGACTTCACCACCCTCCACCGCAGGTTAACATGTTTCAAACGCAATGTTCTTAATCATAACCCCAGAAGAAGGTGTTTCCGCCGAAAAGCGTGTCGGTGAGTGTGGTCCTCCTTGTGGTGACAGCATCATTATGGGTAAGCTGCAATTATAGTATATGCATATACTTTATTTTATGTGGGTGCTATTATAAAACCTTGATTGGTTACTATTTTTGTAGGTTATATATCTGTTGCACTTTATAACTGTTTAATATATGCACACTTGCAGGCTCTCCTTACATGTGTTCACTGTGCATTTAATGTTATGCATATACTTTACTTGTGCAGGCGATACTACAAACCTTTGATGGGCTCCTGCTTTTGGAGGCTGTATACTTACTGCACTTGGCACTTTATAAACTGTGTAATATAACAGACACTTGCAGGCTCTCATTATATACGCTCACTTTACATTTATTTGCTTATGTATACTCTCTCCGCTGGGAGGTATCACACATTTTGTGTGTGTTTTGTCATCTCAATGCTTTTATATTCAAGTATTCAATAAAAAAAAAAAAAAAAATTCTTGAACTGGAGACAGACCTACAAAATAAGAAAAGGAAGACACATTAATGCAGGAAGTTTAATTTTGGTGTGATAAACTAGTCTATGAAGATTATTGTCATTCAATGATCAATTTAACCCCTTAAAGGGCTTCTGTCACCCCACTAAACCGTTTTGTTTTCTTTGTTTACTTATAATCCCTACACTGCGATTTATGCCTACATAATCTAATTAATCATTTTGATCCAGTAGATTTCATTTAAAACGTGCTTTTAAAATATGCAAATTACCTTGCTACCAGCAAGTAGGGCGGCTACTTGCTGGTAGCAGCCGCATCCTCCGATCCTAAAGACGCCCCCTCCGCATGTTGATTGACAGGGCCAGGGAACGGGATCGTTCTCTGCTGGCCCTGTTTGAATTCAAAATCTCGCGCCTGCACCGTACCTGTCTTGAATCGGCGCAGGCGCACTGAGAGGCGGCCGCTCGCTCGGCGCTCCATCCTCAATGCGCCTGCGCCGGGTGTAGATGTGACGTCATCGGCGCAGGCGCATTGAGGATGGAGCGGCCGAGCAAGCAGACAGGGCCAGCAGAGGACGATCCCGTTCCCTGGCCCTGTCAATCAACATGCGGAGGGGGCGTCATTAGGACCGGAGGATGCTGGTAGCAAGGTAATTTGCATATTTTAAAAACACGTTTTAAACAAAATCTACTGGACCAAAATGATTAATAATGATAACAAAAAAAAAAAAACGGTTTAGTGGAGTGACAGAAGCCCTTTAAGGATGCCGGCTGAAATCATTCAGCCGGCATCCTGTCACAATGCCAGGGGGGGGTCATGTGACCCCCCGTATTGGCGATCGCAGCAAACCGCAGGTCAATTCAGACCTGCGGTTTGCTGGGTTTCCGGTCCATTCGGGTCTCCGGTTACCCGATGAACCGGAAAAAGACTGTGATCGGTGGTGTGATTACACACCACCAATCACTGTCCATGCATTTGGAGAGGCTGTGCTGGCCCTGGTGGTGAATGCCGCTGTCCAGGGTGCTGATTGGTGCAGGGAAGAGAGGCGTGAAATTCAAACTTCCTGCGCCCCTCTCTCCCCTCTTCTTCCTGTTCTGCACCCGCACCCTGCAGCATCGTTCAGCACCAGCTCCTGAGATCCCCCCAATCGGCACCCATCACCCTCCAGGTAGGTTAGGGTCAGTGAGGGAGAGGCACCATTAGGCAGGGATAGAAGGGAAAAGTTAGGGGGGGGGGAAGCACTTTTATCTAAACTTTATTTTTGTTTCAGCCTTGAGACCCTAGACCCCCCCCCCCCACTTGCCCCCCCCCCAGCAGGGCATAGAATGAATGGAACTCCATATGGTTTCTGGATGACAGATTTTGATGGACTGGTTTATTTACACCATGTCCCATTAGAAGCCCCCCCGATGTAGCCTAGACTAGAAACTCCAAAAAAGTTACCCCATCTAAGAAATTACACCCCTCAAGGTATTCAAAAGTTACTTTACAAACTTTGTTAACCCTTTAGGTGTTCCACAAAACTAAATAGCGAATGTAGAAACAATTTTAGAATTTAAATTTTTTGTTAACTTGCCTCAAAAAAGTGTAATATAGAGCAACCAAAAATCATATTTACCCCTAAAATAGTCCCAAAACAACAACCACCTTATCCCATAGTTTCCTAGATGGGGTGACTTTTATGGAGTTTCTACACTAGGGGTGCATCAGGGGGCTTGAAAGGGTACATGGTGTAAATAAACCAGTCCAGCAAAATCTGCCTTCCAAAAACCATATAGCATTCCCCTTCTATGTCCTGCCGTTTAGCCAAATAGTAGTTTACGACCACATATGGGGTGTTCTGCAAACTACAGAATCAGGGCAACCCATATTGAGTTTTGTTTGTCTGTTAACTCATTTTTTCCAGTAATAAACTAATGGTTAAAATGGAAAATTTTCCAAAAAATAGAAATTCCAAAATTGTTACTCCATCTGCCATTAACTCTTGTGGAACACCTAAAGGGTTAACAAAGTTTGTAAACCCAGTTTTGAATACCTTGAGGGGTGTACTTTCTTAGATGGAGTCACTTTTTTGGAATTTCTATTCTAGGGGTGCAACAGGGGGCTTGAAGTGGGAGATGGTATAAACAAAACCAGTCCTGCAAAATATGCCTTACAAAACCCATATGGCGTTCCCCTCTTTCTATGCCCTCCCGTTTGGCCAAACAGTAATTTAGGACGATATATTGGGTGTTTTTGCAAACTACAGAATCTGGGCAACTCATATTGAGCTTTGTTTGGTAGTTAACCCTTAATTTATTACTGGGAAAAAATGGGTTAAAATGGAAAAAAAATAAAAAATAGAAATTTCAAAATTGTTTCTCCATCTGCCATTAACTCTTGTGGAACACCTAAAGGGTTAACAAAGTTTGTAAACTTAGTTTTGAATACCTTGAGGGGTGTACTTTCTTAGATGGAGTCATTTTTTTGGAATTTTTATTCTAGGGGTGCAACGGGGGGCTTGAAATGGGAATGGTATAAACAAAACCAGTCCTGCAAAATCTGCCTTACAAAAACCATATGGCGTTCCCCTCCTTCTATGTCCTCCCGTTTGGCCAAACAGTAGTTTACGACCACATATGGGGTGTTTCTGCAAACTACAGAATCAGGGCAACCCATATTGAGTTTTGTTTGGCAGTTAACCCTTGCTTTTTTTCTGGAAAAAAATGTATTATATTGGAAAATTTTCAATAAAATTGAAATTCTTAAATTTTATGTCCATTTGCCATGAAGTCTTGTGGAAGACCTAAAGGGTTAACAACATTTGTAAAATCAGTTTTGAATACCTTGAGGCGTGTAGTTTCTAGAATGGGGTCCTTTTTGGATGGTTTCTATTACGTAAGCCTCAAAAAGTGACTTCAGACCTGAACTGGTCCATAAAAAGTGGGATTTGGAAAATTTCTGAGAAATTTAAAAATTTGCTTCTAAACTTCTAAGCTATGTAACATCCCCAAAAAATAAAATATCAATCCCAAAATGATACAAACATGAAATAGACATATGGGGAATGTAAAGTCATCACAATTTTGGGGAGTATTACTATGTATTACAGAAGTAGAGAAACTGAAACTTTGAAATTTGCTAATTTTTCCAAATTTTTTGTACATTTTGTATTTTTTTTGGAATTTTTTTTTACTTTTTTGACCCAATTTAAGCAGTGTCATGAAGTACAATATGTGACGAAAAAACAATCTCAGAACAGCCTGGGTAAGTAAAAGCGTTTTAAAGTTATCAGCACTTAAAGTGACACTGGTCAGATTAGCAAAAAATGGCCAAGTCCTTAAGGTGAAATAGGGCTGAGTCCTTAAGCGGTTAAAAGAGATATTTATTTACCATCCTTTTTCCTTTGACTCTACCGTGACAATTATTGTACAATTGGACCAAGAAAAAAAATGTACTTTTAACTTACTGAAATTCTTCACTGGTTCAAAACAACATTGTACTTGCTACTGCAAGATGGATGAATTTTTAACCTCCAGAAAAAAAGAAACAGCAATAACTTACCACTTTATTCTAAATATTGCATATCAGTCAGCGTATATATTAAACAATTCCTATGTAGTCCAGCCACGTAACAGAACAAACTTACTCAAATATTCCATAATGAGGAATCTTGTTCATGAAACAGGATTGCAAGACAAACAATGGTAACTTCCAACTTAGTTAATTCAAATGTGATGCCTTCCAGCTCCGTAACGTTAAATTCTTCTTAAATTAAACTTTTCAATAAACAGTCATGACACAATGAGAAGACCGACCTGCAGAAAGTAACAAAAAAACAACCATGCATTAGCACTTTTTAGTAACAATAAAGCAAGATAAAAGAATAAACTGTTAAATAACTTGGTTAGTACAAAACTTTAAAACCATGCAACAAAGGTTAGTATAAACTCAAAACTGCAAGCAAAACCGAGGGCCGAACAGAGGGTTGAACAGAAGGCCGAACAAAGGGCCAAACAAAGGGCCGAACTGATAACTTACAAATCCCTTTAAAATGGACGCTGCCGTGCTTTTATTTCAGCAAAGTTGTCCACAATGGCTTCAATGTTACGTTTTCTCGCTCTCTCATTTTCAATACTTAACAGAGCCAGGCCAGAAAGTCTCTGTTGCGACATGGTGCTTCTCAAGTAATTTTTTATTAACTTTAATTTTAATAAAAAGGACCTTTCTGCACTTGCAACTGTAACTGGAATGGTGAGGAACAGTAGCAAAGCTATGCACACATCTTGTAGATTGGCTGACAAGGCACAGTTTTCAACTAATAGAAGGTGAGAAAGGTCCTTTACAGTGGAGCATCTCCGAATCTCTTCCTGAAATGTTGAACGGACATTCAGAAGCTGTTCTGGGAAAGCTGGTGACATGTCCTCTGGGTAGCATTCCTGTAGTTGTGAAGCAGCTTTGAACAAATCATCATCTGTTTCTGAGGCAAGAACTGTAGGCTGAAGTATATTGAATCTCTGCATGACATTGCTCATTCCAGCAAATCGGTTAGACAGCTGTTTGGTCACAATGTCTAAACACCTATAAAATACAGCGGTTTTAAAGCATTGTTCATAATCTTGCAACCTTTCATCTATTGAAAGTTCATCAAAGTGACGCTTCACTTTTCTTACTCTTTTGTTTTTGAACTGCGCCTGGATGCCCCACTTTTCTTCCAGTTATACCGCTGTTCGTTTTGCCCCTTCAAAATTACCGGTATCCCTATATTTCGAAAGGACTTGAGCTGCCTTTTGTATTAGATGTGCTGCACTGGATAAATCCATATTTTTGGACTGCAACAATTTAGAAACCACATTTATGGTGTCCAAAATCTTTATTTTTGTTAAAGTTTGCATAATGTCTACAAAAAGAAAGCGTAGAGCAAGCAGTGAATCATGGCGAGATGACCATCGAGTGGTGCAAAGTATTTTCAATGTAAGTACGGACTCTGTAGAAAATGATGAATGAATGTTCCATCTGCGTATGCTTTCCCCCAAAAAATGTACAATTCCTGCACCACTTCAAAAAAACTTGACATTTCTGGTATGTTCCCAACAGTATCCTGAAGTACCAGGTTCAGATTGTGAGCTGCACAATGTACATACAAGGCATTTTTTTTTCTCTCTGTGCAATTCGAGCCTGCACACCTGAATACACCCCACTCATTGTCGCTGCACCATCATACCCCTGGCCACAACATTTTGTTATATCGAGGCCGTTTCTCTCTATGCAAGAGACAATGTCATGTTCAAGGCCTGCAGCACTCTGGTCCTCAACGGCATGAAACCCTAGGAAAACCTCTTTGATCTCAACACTAGTCGCTCTCTGGCTTTCATCTCTTTCCACAGAAACATATCTGAATATTTGACTCATTTGGTCAACTTTTGATATATTCTGTGTCGTATCCATTATAATTGAAAAAAACTGTGTATGTTTTATCTCCTACACAATGATGTTCCGGACCTTATTTGAAAGTATTTGTATAATTTCATTTTGTATTCTAGGACTTAAGTACTTTACTGATTTTTGGGGTAACTGGAGGAGTTGCTTTAAAACAGGGTCATACTCCGCTAGCAGCTCTATAATGGAGAGAAAATTCCCATTGTTGACCTCGCCAATTTTTTCTCTATGACCGCGGAAGTCAAGATTAGCCATTGACATTGTCAATGTTATATTAATAATTCTATGCAATACTTGCCTCCAATAGTTTTTTTCCTGTCGAATTTGCTTTTCACTTTCCTCATCTATTGTTTTGTTCTTCCTCCACTATTCATACACTACACAGGCTTCTATATGAGTTTTGGAAGACTCATGAACCAGAATTCTTGCAGAAAGCCTTTGCCATTTCTGAATTCCTTTGGCCCATGCAGGTTCAAATCCTGCCTTCTTATGGTTCCCAAACAGCCAGCATGGTTCACAGTATGCTACATTCAGTTTAGGTGAGTAGCATAGCCACATCACAGGGATCTTAAGGCCTGTTTTTGTAATTCGTTCATAATAGCTTTTAGAAAAGCACCTTCTGTCTTCATCTCGCGGAAAAGGTCCTGGAGGTCGGCACGGGCCATGAGCTATTATAAATCTCTTTATATTGGAATCCATTATTGTGATAGGGTAATGTCCCCTATCAGTAACATGTTTCTCTCCCACAACAATACTTTCTATAGAAACCTCTGTAGATTTCAACAATTCAAAATCATCACCTGATTTGGTGCTTTCTGTTGACTGCACTATTTCTTTAGTTGGTAGACTCGTGCTACTACCTTCATCGGGATTCTCGTCACCTGCTACATCTAAAGAACTGGAGTAAGTGCACTCGCTGATTTCCACCTCTCGGACATCAACAGCACTTTCCACCTCTCTGACATCAACAGCACTTTCCACAGACATTTCACTTTCAGTGTTACTCTGTACAGGAGGAACACTAGCAGCTGTTGGAGTGGAAAAGTAGCTGCTTATTTTTGGAATTTTCCCAGTTTTCAAATTCTCTTCCCTTTTCTGTTCACGTTTCTGAGCACCACTCTTATGTTGATAGGATGACATACTTGGAAAAACTAGTTTTCTGTAAGTAAAGTAAAAAAAAAAAACTTGACCTAACATTACATGCTAATTATTCTTATAATTTCACCATAAACTACAGCCCTGAATATGCGTCCCCAGCTCCTCCATGTGCCTCTCCAAACTCACCTCCAACTGTTTGTAGCATGGCCAAGCAGACTGATGTAAGCGGTCTAAAAGGAAGTGCTTGTTGCTCTCAGTGAGTACTTCCAGTCAGACATCGGTCTACTTTGCCAATCTACATACAGTAACTAGCAAGAGGGGAGCATTGTGCCATGTGGTCCCCTACTGTCGGTCACCTACCGACTGCTCATCCCCACCTGTTGCGGCTGTGAACAAAGGCCATATTAAAACAATTTTAGGAGTTACATAATTATAAAAATTTTAGGCAAAGGGGGACTATTTATTGATGGAGGGGCTTATTTACATTTTAATAAAACTAGTCTGTATACCCTAGTATGTACACTCCTACTATACACATGGGGGTATGTGCAAACTGGAAAGAGCATTGCATTATAGTGTCTGTAGTACAGACTCTGTACTACAGACACTAAGGTGCAATGCTTTGCACATACCCCCATGTGTATAGCAATGTGCAAAGGCCTGGGAAACTGTGGCAATGCGGCAGTAACAGTGGCAGCATGAGCCCTGAGCACGGCACATTATACAGCGGGCAACTGGCCTACCGACGGCAGGTGGGCTCAGCGTGGTACGGGTGGGGTCCTCCAGGGCAGGCTGAGGCTCCATAAACGTACGCACAATGTAGCATTATGCACAATGCAGAGTGCCAGGTGCCGGGGGGGGGGAATTGGGCATTGGGGAGAGCAGCAGTACCTGATTGGTGAGCGGAGGGTCAGAGGAAGGTGGGACTGAAAGTCAGGGGTCAGTCACTTAACCATAGGCGTGCACAGCCTATTGCATTAGGGTGTGCACCCTAAAGCACAAACACACAAGCCGTGCTCGCGCATTAATGTATGTATATATGTTGGTAAGGCTGATTAGTCAGCCTGCATTTGTGGGAGGGGTGGAGGCTCTTCATATACGAGCCACACCCTCACTCACAGGTGTGTGTTTTCAGGTGCACAGCTGCCGCTGGGTGTCATTAGCACACTAGCTTCTCTGGTGGTAGGATTCTTTCTTTGCAGCATGGAGCTTGTTATTTTTCTCTCTGCTACCATAGCATGCACACGCCATACTACGTAAGTAGGTTGGGCCGGGGCCGTCTCTCCAGGCCGGTCGGAACCGACTTTGCTAGCGAACGGGAGGCTTTGCCTCAGAATCTGCTACCTCAGGTTTGCTCGTTGGGGCTAAATACTTCTATTTCTTTTCACCTTTGTTTGTTGGTAATAGGAGTTAGTTCCTATAAATCTGACAAGTTTTACTTTGCTTTGTTCATCTCGTATGAGAAGTTACTTCAGCCGGTTGCTGTAAAGGAAGAGTTACCCGGGCTGCACGTGACGTCATGTTTGGAGATCGGACGCAGCTGTTATTGTTTAGGCCTCTTGCTGTAGCTGTTCCTTGCCACGTGTCTCCCCCCTCCCCCGCTACCACCATCTTTAGACTTCACGTATTTCGCTGCTCCATGTACTTAAAAACCCTGCCGCACTTTCATGCTCCGCTGTTATCCTGAGCGGCATTTGCACTTTTGTCTTTTATTTCATGTCTTATGCTGCATCCGCGCGTCCTTACTGTCCTGCACTTTCCTACTCTTGGTTTGTATTCACTCAGATTGGTCTCACATTCAAACTGCGGTCACCTGTTGGCTGTTACATCTCATTCCGTACCCAGCCGACAGCCAGATCCGTATTACACGGCGGTTATTACATGTTATATACTCGGCTTACAGCCATAGATGCTACTGTTACTCCGTTTTCATGCTCTGGACGCACCACCCTGGTGTTCACACCTTGCTCCACTCACAACCAGAGCTGCGTTCATGCGTCAACTGGTATACCATGTTTGCTCTGCTCACTGTGAGAGCTGTGTTTACACGTCCGCTGTCACAACATGTTCATACTAGGCTTGTTTCAGAGCTGCATTCACGTTCACTGTTACATCATGTTTATGCTCCACTCACATTTAGAGCTGCTATTCTACTAACTTCATTCTCAGCCACACCCAGAGGTGCATTCACACTACGCTGTCAAATCATTTTTTGCACTCCACCCATGACCAGAGTTGCATTCATACGTCTATCGGTATATCATGTTTGCTCTACTCGCACCCAGAGCTGCGTTCACACGTCCTATACTACTACAGTATCTTTTCAGGCCCATTTCAAGAACTGCATTCACGTTGCTATTACATCTATGTTATGCTCCGTTCACAACCAGAGCTGCTGTTATACCAAATTTCATACTCTGCTTATACCCAGAGTTGTGTTCACACTTCTACTGCTACACCAGGTCATATACCCCACTCACCAAAGCAGCTTTCCATGTCTGCTGTCACATCAAGTTAATATTCCGTTCACATCCAAAGCTGTGTCCGCATGTCTGCTTTTACATCCTGTCCTATACTCCATTCACTACTAGAGCTGCGTTCACGTGTCTACCTTCGCATCACGCCAATACTCTGCTCACTTTCAGATTGCATTTATACGTCTGCTTTATACCATGCTTTTCATGCGCTACCCATACTCAGAGCTGCGCCTATACCATGTTTTTTAGGTACCACTCACATCCAAAGCTCCATTCACCCATTTCTTGTTACATCACGTGTTGTACTCTGCTCCTACTCAAAGCTGCATTCTCCTGTTCATTGCTACGTCATGGTTTTACTCAATCTCACCGGGGCAGTCTGCACCCACCGCTCTGGTACCTCTCTCCCGACAAACATAACTGCGTTCTTTTCAGGCTTACGTTCCCTTCCTTGGTGGTCTGTTACATTCCATAGGCCTACTTTCTGTTTAATCCTGGTTCATAATCACTCAGACTGGTCTCCTTACTTCTGGTTCGTACTCCCTCAGATTGGTCTCCTGCCCCAGTTCACCAAACAGCTCCTCAGTGGAGGTCAGTGGGCCAATAGGAGTAAGATTCCTGCTATGTTTTCACAAGCTGTTCATTTGTTTGTCACGATAAAAGACTTCTCTTGGCGAACTTGCAATGCCTCAGGCTCTTGTTTTTCTCCCATATCTGTTTCAATTTCATGTTTACGTTTCATGGTTCGTGGTGGTTAGTGTTTTATGTATGCACGTGCTTCGGATTACTAATGTCTATATTTTCAACGCCTGTTGGCAGTTATGTTTCTTAGGCCACCTTCTAGTCAATCCAATCATTCAAGTCGCTGCATATCCCATCAGGTCCGTTACGTTTTAATTACTTATCGTCACCGCAACGTCATCCCTATGACTGATCCGGCCTCATGGCTCCGGGGGCCCTATGACCGTTTTTCATGTTTTGTTTGTTAGGGGTACGACATGGTTGTAGGCTGGTTAGTGTCCCAGGTTGCTGTTGGAGGGGGTCATGGTTATGCGAGTCCCCAAGGCATTCTGCTGCTGCATAAGTGGTTTATTAAAAAAAAATTAAAAAATAAACATAAATCATAAGAGGCTCGCACGAGTGGCTCTTCACTTATAGGACCTCACGATTGGCACCAACACTTGGAGTTCGCCCGGCCATCTGATACTTTTTTCCGCCATAAGAGACTCGCGCGCATGGCTCCCGCCATAAGAGACTCGCGCGCATGGCTCCCGCCATAAGAGACTCGCACGCATGGCTCCCGCCATAAGAGACTCGCACGCATGGCTCCCGCCATAAGAGACTTGCATGCATGGCTCCCGCCATAAGAGACTCTCACGCATGTCACCCGCCATAAGAGACTCGCACGCATGGCTCCCACCTTAGAGGATTTCACAATTGTCATCAACATTGGTAGGTCATACGGCCATCTGATACTATTTTCCATGGCACACCTTTCAGAAGTTTTCTTTTGGTCATTTATATTTTACAGATTAGAACTTGCGGTTCATTTCAGCCTCATTTCATTAAGAAGCTTTACCCCATGTTTTTGTCTTTCTAGGTTATCGAGTCCCAGGTTGATTACTAAACCCGTCGGGTTAAGCCCCAATCTTTTCCCCAGCTGTCCTTAATTCTTAAGGTTTGCTGCCCGGCCCCATGGGCCCCTGGTGGTTGCTTCGGCCCCATGGCTTCAGGGGTCCGACCAATGGTTGTCTGTCCACCTGTGCAGCAATGCTTTTGGTTTTGAATGGCTCACATCTTTACCTGCTTGCCAGCTAAAATGTTATTTTGGTTTCATTTTAGTTAATGTCCGTTATTATCTCCATTTTCTGTCATGTTTCCCTTCGTCTTTTCAGGTCATGCAGTTGAATTCATGTTGGGGGTCACCTTCCACGTCGGTCACGATATTTTGCCTTGCATATTATTCAGGCCACGTAGTTTATCTTGGGTATCGCCTGCCACATCGGTCAGGCTCATGGTTTAATTTCACCTGTACCTTATTCAGGTCACTTATTATAGTTATAATTTCTTGAGGAAAAAAAAAAACAACTTGGCCTCATAGCTTCGGGGGGCCCGATGGTGGCTTTGGCCCCATGGCTTCGGGGGGCCCGATGATGGCTTTGGCCCCATGGCTTCGGGGGGCTCGATGACAGCTTTGGCCCCATGGCTTCGGGGGGGCCCGATGACGGCTTCGGCCCCATGGCTTCGGGGGGGCCCGATGACGGCTTCGGCCCCATGGCTTCGGGGGGGCCCGATGACGGCTTCGGCCCCATGGCTTCGGGGGGGCCCGATGACGGCTTTGGCCGAATGTCTTTGGGGGCCCGATGATGGCTTCGGCCGAATGGCTTCGGGGGCCCGATGATGGCTTCGGCCCCATGGCTTCAGGGGCCCGATGACTGTTTTCAGTCCTGCTGGGCTGATTGCCTGGTTGGTTGTCAATCTGTGCATCTGGGCTGATTTGGCCCATATGTATCACATACATATCTGCATTCCTAATAATCCATGTTGATCGCTCACTTTGTTTTGACCACAAACTGGTCCGGTTCGCCCTACAGCATCATTGTCATGTCTTACGCAGATATTTAGTCTTGCTTTAATTGTTCATGCTTCGTTAAGGTCCTGCCAGAGGAGGAACAAGTAGATAAATTCCCTCTAGCATTTCAGTCTCTGACCATAGTTGATCATATCTTGTCAACCAGGTCCACGCGCCAAGTCATTGCCTTTTTACCACGATCAGGAATTCATTTTCGCAGGTAGCTTTATTGCAATTGCATTCCCTCACTCATGGGAGGGCATAGACAAAATCTTGTATATTATGGCTTCGTAGCTTCTTGCCGCACTAACCTCAGACTCCCTACAACCACGTTGAATCGGGTTTTGGACAAGGTCCAGCATTTTCTCACTGTAGAAGATTCAGGTAGTAGGTCGGTCTTCACGTCTCAAGTGTTAAAACAATTCTCAGGGGCACACAGTAGAACAACACGCGGACCACGGCTAGCAGATAGCTGTTGTCTGGGGAACTATTCAAGGATTCTCTTCCTATCTACATAGTTCTTTTTGGCCCTCATTCCTGCCTAGTCTAGGCAGTTAGGTTTCGGTCCCACAATCTCCTGAGGCTAGGGCATTGCCAGTACTAGAACCAAAATTTTACAAGGTTCAGTTGGTTTTCATGATCCATTTCACAACGTATTCCCGGTCCTCCATTCCGCTTCGGGGCAGTATCCGCAATATTGAGCATTATGTCTCTGGCCTTGTCATCCACAAGATGGGTTGTAGGTCTCCTTCTGGTCTTGCCTCATACACCCCGAATTTTCGCTCTAGATCCCTGACGCCTTGCAGTTGGCTTGGGGATTAGTTTGCGCATTCCATTCGAGTTCCTTTTCTACCCTATTTGGCTTGGTTTTTGCCCACTTATAGGCTTACCCTCGATCATGGCTTAGGGCACACAACAAGCCATTTAGTCAAGTTAGCTAAGACACGCCTAGCTGGGTTAGGTTGTTCCTGTGGTTTCTCTCCCTAGGGTTCTTCGGATATCTCTTGGCCGCAGCCATGACCACAAATATTATATACTGGATAACACTATATACAAGATTATGATATACGGTATAGCATCTTCTTGTATATAGTGATATAGTGGACCATGCTGATATAACCTGGTTATCTCCTGTATATAATTATATATGCACAGCTGGTATAAGTTATACATTTTCTGTATACAGCGATATGGACCATACTGGTATAACCTGAGCATCTCCTGTATATGATTATATATGTACAGCTGGTATAAGTTATACATCTTAATATACCAGAAATGTATAACTTATACCAGGCCAGCTCACATATAATCATATACAGAACATACCAAGGCCAGATAGTAACTCTTACCTGAGCTTGCTCTGGCTGAAAGCTGCTGATTCGACCCGCTGAAAGTCAGTGCCAACTGGCAAGGTTGAATGCTGGAGACTGGCTGGGCTCAGTGTGGGCTCTGGCTGGCTGAACGAGTGCTGCTTCTGGGCCTGGCTGAGGCTGGCAGAAATGTCTGGCAGAGAGAGAACGATGTGAGGTGAGTGACTGTAGTATAGAGTCAGACTACAGGGCAAGTGGGCAGTCGCAGACTAGCAGTGGCTCCTGTGCTCCTCTGTTCCCAACTTCCTACCGGACCTGCATCGCTGATAACTTTGTGACATCACGTAAGTGCGCAGTGTGATCCGGACATGCTGCCAGTACTTAAAGTGACCATGTCTGAGCCGAACCCGCCGTCCCATCATCCATAACAACTTAAAAAAACTCAGATCAATCAGCCCAAAGACCCCCATGATGAGACCCCAACTCAGCCCCCATCAGACCTCAGATCAGCCCAAAGATCCCCATGATGAGACCCCCACTCAGCCCCCATCAGACCTCAGATGAGCCCAAAGACCCCCATGATGAGACCCCCACTCAGCCCTATGTCCTCAGATCAGCCCAAAGACCCCTATGATGAGACCCCCCCCACTCAGCCCCCATCAGACCTCAGATGAGCCCAAAGACCCCCATGATGAAACCCCCACTCAGCCCTATCAGTCCTCAGATCAGCCCAAAGACCCCCCATGAGGAGACCCCCACTCAGCCCCCAGATCAGCCCAAAGACCCCCCCATGATGAGACCCCCACTCTCAGCCTCCATCAGACCTCACTCTGAACTCACCATAAATGTGAGCAATGAAGACCTTTTTTAAAAAAATCTTCTTCCGGCTTCTTTGCGCTCTCCCTCTCCGCTCCTCTCCCTTTCTTCTCCGGCGCCTTCTCCCTGCATCTCGGCGCTGTAGTGCGCCTGCACAGGGAAACGCCATGTCCGGTGCGGCTGCCTAATCGAAAGTGACGAGGCACGCCGCACCCGCACGACTCAACACCAGCCAGGGAGGAGACTCAAGGGAGGGTAGGGCTGGCAGCGCAGAAACGCAACACTGGGCGGCGGGACCCGGGCTGCCCGGGTTATACTGTCACAGGCAGAGCACTACTGCAGGGCGGGGCCAGGGGTCCAAAGGTGGCCGGGTCCCCTGGAGTGCTGGGCCCCTGTATGTACACCCCAACTACAACTCCCAGCATCACCAGACAGCACCTAAATTTGCACTTCCACCAGGTCTAGAGAGCCACAGGCTGAAGACTAATGCAAGAATGAGCAAAAAGGTATACCCCAATGTGCGCTGTCTGTTCATCCCTTTATAAGCAGATGTAGCAGAGCAGAGTTAACAAATAACTATGTACTTTTACCCAGAACTGCAGGTGTCAGCATCAGGTACCAGCAATGCATTTCCCACGTAAAACCAGCTCTGCTACATTATGTAGTCAAGCTGGTTTTGTCATGCACTTCTTTTGCCTTCATGTGGTAAAATACTTAATTTGCCTATCAATGGCTTTATAACTAAGGCTACTTTCACACTGGTGTTTTGAATTCCGTTTGTGAGCTCCGTTTCAGGGATCTCACAAATGGTTCAAAACGGATCAGTTCAGCCCCAATGCATTCTGAATGGATAAGGATCCATTCAGAATGCATCAGTTTGGCTCCGTTCAGCCTCCGTTCAGTTTGGCCCAGCCGTTACTTTCAATGTAAGTCAGGACGGATCCGTTTTGACTTAGACTTTTTTTTAAAGAATAATGCAAACGGATCAGCTCTGAACGGATACAAGCGTTTGCATTATAGGTGCGGATCTGTCTGTGCAGATACCAGATGGATCCGCACCTAACGCAGGTGTGAAAGTAGCCTTAGTAATAGTAAATGGATATTGGTTCAATTCTGAGCTACTAGTCTATATAATACATATGTAGGCTACAGTTAAAAGTAGGGATGAGCGAACTCGAACTGTATAGTTCGGGTTCGTACCGAATTTTGGGGTGTCCGTGACACGGACCCGAACCCGGACATTTTCGTAAAAGTCCGGGTTCGGGTTCGGTGTTCGTCGCTTTCTTCGCGCTTTTGTGACGCTTTCTTGGCGCTTTTTGAAAGGCTGCAAAGCAGCCAATCAACAAGCGTCATACTACTTGCCCCAAGAGGCCATCACAGCCATGCCTACTATTGGCATGGCTGTGATTGGCCAGAGCACCATGTGACCCAGCCTCTATTTAAGCTGGAGTCACATAGCGCCGCCCGTCACTCTGCTCTGATTAGCGTAGGGAGAGGTTGCGGCTGCGACAGTAGGGCGAGATTAGGCAGATTAACTCCTCCAAAGGACTTGATTAACTGATCGATCTGCAGCTGTGGATCATTGAGCTGCTGATCCTCAATTGCTCACTGTTTTTAGGCTGCACAGACCGTTTGTCAGTCTCATTTTTCTGGGGTGATCGGCGGCCATTTTGTGTCTTGTGGTGCGCCAGCACAAGCTGCGACCAAGTGCATTTAACCCTCAATGGTGTGGTTGTTTTTTGGCTAAAGCCTACATCAGGGTGAAGCTGTCACACCAAGTGCATTTAACCAGCAATAGTCTGTTCATTTTTTGGCCATATACAAAATCAGGGGCAAGCTGCGCCTGTCACCAAGTGCATTTAACCCTCAATGGTGTGGTTGTTTTTTGGCTAAAGCCTACATCAGGGTGAAGCTGTCACACCAAGTGCATTTAACCAGCAATAGTCTGTTCATTTTTTGGCCATATACAAAATCAGGGGCAAGCTGCGCCTGTCACCAAGTGCATTTAACCCTCAATGGTGTGGTTGTTTTTTGGCTAAAGCCTACATCAGGGTGAAGCTGTCACACCAAGTGCATTTAACCAGCAATAGTCTGTTCATTTTTTGGCCATATACAAAATCAGGGGCAAGCTGCGCCTGTCACCAAGTGCATTTAACCCTCAATGGTGTGGTTGTTTTTTGGCTAAAGCCTACATCAGGGTGAAGCTGTCACACCAAGTGCATTTAACCAGCAATAGTCTGTTCATTTTTTGGCCATATCCCAGTCTAATTCTGTCACTAAATCCATACCGGTCACCCAGCGCCTAAATACTAGGCCTCAAATTTATATCCAGCTAAATCTGTCCCTAGTGCTGTAGCTGGGCGAGTTATTTAGTGTCCGTTCAAGCACATTTCTTGTTCTGGGTTGAAATACAATTCCCAATTTAGCAATTTCATAATTTAGTGGTTCCTGCTATATCAGAGCTATTTGAAATCTATCCCAAAAAGGGTATATAATATTGAAGGTGCACATTGGGTCATTCAGAATAACTTCACACACACCCGCTACTGTGTATTTCCAAGTCTAATTCTGTCACTAAACCCATACCTGTCACCCAGCGCCTAAATACTAGGCCTCAAATTTAAATCCCTCTAAATCTCTCGTTACCCACCGCTGTACTGTTGTTGCTGGGCAAGATATTTAGTGTCCGTCAAAGCACATTTTTTGTTCTGGGTTGAAGTACAATTCCCAATTTAGCAATTTCATAATTTAGTGGTTTCTGCTATATCAGAGCTATTTGAAATCTATCCCTAAAAGGGTATATAATATTGAAGGTGCACATAGGGTCATTCAGAATAACTTCACACACACGCTTCTGTGCATTTCCAAGTCTAATTCTGTCACTAAATCCATACCGGTGACCCAGCGCCTAAATACTAGGCCTCAAATTTAAATCCCTCTAAATCTCTCGTTACCCACCACTGTACTGTTGTTGCTGGGCAAGATATTTAGTGTCCGTCAAAGCACATTTTTTGTTCTGGGTTGAAGTACAATTCCCAATTTAGCAATTTCATAATTTAGTGGTTTCTGCTATATCAGAGCTATTTGAAATCTATCCCTAAAAGGGTATATAATATTGAAGGTGCACATAGGGTCATTCAGAATAACTTCACACACACGCTTCTGTGCATTTCCAAGTCTAATTCTGTCACTAAATCCATACCGGTGACCCAGCGCCTAAATACTAGGCCTCAAATTTAAATCCCTCTAAATCTCTCGTTACCCACCGCTGTACTGTTGTTGCTGGGCAAGATATTTAGTGTCCGTCAAAGCACATTTTTTGTTCTGGGTTGAAGTACAATTCCCAATTTAGCAATTTCATAATTTAGTGGTTTCTGCTATATCAGAGCTATTTGAAATCTATCCCTAAAAGGGTATATAATATTGAAGGTGCACATAGGGTCATTCAGAATAACTTCACACACACGCTTCTGTGCATTTCCAAGTCTAATTCTGTCACTAAATCCATACCGGTGACCCAGCGCCTAAATACTAGGCCTCAAATTTAAATCCCTCTAAATCTCTCGTTACCCACCGCTGTACTGTTGTTGCTGGGCAAGATATTTAGTGTCCGTCAAAGCACATTTTTTGTTCTGGGTTGAAGTACAATTCCCAATTTAGCAATTTCATAATTTAGTGGTTCCTGCTATATCAGAGCTATTTGAAATCTATCCCAAAAAGGGTATATAATATTGAAGGTGCACATTGGGTCATTCAGAATAACTTCACACACACACCCGCTACTGTGTATTTCCAAGTCTAATTCTGTCACTAAACCCATACCTGTCACCCAGCGCCTAAATACTAGGCCTCAAATTTAAATCCCTCTAAATCTCTCGTTACCCACCGCTGTACTGTTGTTGCTGGGCAAGATATTTAGTGTCCGTCAAAGCACATTTTTTGTTCTGGGTTGAAGTACAATTCCCAATTTAGCAATTTCATAATTTAGTGGTTCCTGCTATATCAGAGCTATTTGAAATCTATCCCAAAAAGGGTATATAATATTCAAGGTGCACATTGGGTCATTCAGAATAACTTCACACACACGCTTCTGTGCATTTCCAAGTCTAATTCTGTCACTAAATCCATACCGGTCACCCAGCGCCTAAATACTAGGCCTCAAATTTATATCCCGCTGAATTTGAATACAATACATTGGGCCAAATAATATATTTGTTGTTGTGGTGAACCATAACAATGAGAAAAACATCTAGTAAGGGACGCGGACGTGGACATGGTCGTGGTGGTGTTAGTGGACCCTCTGGTGCTGGGAGAGGACGTGGCCGTTCTGCCACATCCACACGTCCTAGTGTACCAACTACCTCAGGTCCCAGTAGCCGCCAGAATTTACAGCGATATATGGTGGGGCCCAATGCCGTTCTAAGGATGGTAAGGCCTGAGCAGGTACAGGCATTAGTCAATTGGGTGGCCGACAGTGGATCCAGCACGTTCACATTATCTCCCACCCAGTCTTCTGCAGAAAGCGCACAGATGGCGCCTGAAAACCAACCCCATCAGTCTGTCACATCACCCCCATGCATACCAGGGAAACTGTCTCAGCCTCAAGTTATGCAGCAGTCTCTTATGCTGTTTGAAGACTCCGCTGGCAGGGTTTCCCAAGGGCATCCACCTAGCCCTTCCCCAGCGGTGAAAGACATAGAATGCACTGACGCACAACCACTTATGTTTCCTGATGATGAGGACATGGGAATACCACCTCAGCATGTCTCTGATGATGACGAAACACAGGTGCCAACTGCTGCGTCTTTCTGCAGTGTGCAGACTGAACAGGAGGTCAGGGATCAAGACTGGGTGGAAGACGATGCAGGGGACGATGAGGTCCTAGACCCCACATGGAATGAAGGTCGTGCCACTGACTTTCACAGTTCGGAGGAAGAGGCAGTGGTGAGACCGAGCCAACAGCGTAGCAAAAGAGGGAGCAGTGGGCAAAAGCAGAACACCCGCCGCCAAGAGACTCCGCCTGCTACTGACCGCCGCCATCTGGGACCGAGCACCCCAAAGGCAGCTTCAAGGAGTTCCCTGGCATGGCACTTCTTCAAACAATGTGCTGACGACAAGACCCGAGTGGTTTGCACGCTGTGCCATCAGAGCCTGAAGCGAGGCATTAACGTTCTGAACCTGAGCACAACCTGCATGACCAGGCACCTGCATGCAAAGCATGAACTGCAGTGGAGTAAACACCTTAAAACCAAGGAAGTCACTCAGGCTCCCCCTGCTACCTCTTCTGCTGCTGCCGCCTCGGCCTATTCTGCTGCTGCCGCCTCGGCCTCTTCCTCCGCCTCTGGAGGAACGTTGGCACCTGCCGCCCAGCAAACAGGGGATGTACCACCAACACCACCACCACCACCTCCGTCACCAAGCGTCTCAACCATGTCACACGCCAGCGTTCAGCTCTCCATCTCACAAACATTTGATAGAAAGCGTAAATTCCCACCTAGCCACCCTCGATCCCTGGCCCTGAATGCCAGCATTTCTAAACTACTGGCCTATGAAATGCTGTCATTTAGGCTGGTGGACACAGACAGCTTCAAACAGCTCATGTCGCTTGCTGTCCCACAGTATGTTGTTCCCAGCCGGCACTACTTCTCCAAGAGAGCCGTGCCTTCCCTGCACAACCAAGTATCCGATAAAATCAAGTGTGCACTGCGCAACGCCATCTGTAGCAAGGTCCACCTAACCACAGATACGTGGACCAGTAAGCACGGCCAGGGACGCTATATCTCCCTAACTGCACACTGGGTAAATGTAGTGGCAGCTGGGCCCCAGGCGGAGAGCTGTTTGGCGCACGTCCTGCCGCCGCCAAGGATCGCAGGGCAACATTCTTTGCCTCCTGTTGCCACCTCCTCCTTCTCGGCTTCCTCCTCCTCTTCTTCCACCTGCTCATCCAGTCAGCCACACACCTTCACCACCAACTTCAGCACAGCCCGGGGTAAACGTCAGCAGGCCATTCTGAAACTCATATGTTTGGGGGACAGGCCCCACACCGCACAGGAGTTGTGGCGGGGTATTGAACAACAGACCGACGAGTGGTTGCTGCCGGTGAGCCTCAAGCCCGGCCTGGTGGTGTGTGATAATGGGCGAAATCTCGTTGCAGCTCTGGGACTAGCCAATTTGACGCACATCCCTTGCTTGGCGCATGTGCTGAATTTGGTGGTGCAGAAGTTCATTCACAACTACCCCGACATGTCAGAGCTGCTGCATAAAGTGCGGGCCGTCTGTTCGCGCTTCCGGCGTTCACATCCTGCCGCTGCTCGCCTGTCTGCGCTACAGCGTAACTTCGGCCTTCCCGCTCACCGCCTCATATGCGACGTGCCCACCAGGTGGAACTCCACCTTGCACATGCTGGACAGACTGTGCGAGCAGCAGCAGGCCATAGTGGAGTTTCAGCTGCAGCACGCACGGGTCAGTCGCACTACAGAACAGCACCACTTCACCACCAATGACTGGGCCTCCATGCGAGACCTGTGTGCCCTGTTGCGCTGTTTCGAGTACTCCACCAACATGGCCAGTGGCGATGACACCGTTATCAGCGTTACAATACCACTTCTATGTCTCCTTGAGAAAACACTTAGGGCGATGATGGAACAGGAGGTGGCCCAGGAGGAGGAGGAGGAGGATGAGGAAGAGGGGTCATTTTTAGCACTTTCAGGCCAGTCTCTTCGAAGTGACTCAGAGGGAGGTTTTTTGCAACAGCAGAGGCCAGGTACAAATGTGGCCAGCCAGGGCCCACTACTGGAGGACGAGGAGGACGAGGATGAGGAGGAGGTGGAGGAGGATGAGGATGAAGCATGGTCACAGCGGGGTGGCACCCAACGCAGCTCGGGTCCATCACTGGTGCGTGGCTGGGGGGAAAGGCAGGACGATGACGATACGCCTCCCACAGAGGACAGCTTGTCCTTACCCCTGGGCAGCCTGGCACACATGAGCGACTACATGCTGCAGTGCCTGCGCAACGACAGCAGAGTTGCCCACATTTTAACCTGTGCGGACTACTGGGTTGCCACCCTGCTGGATCCACGCTACAAAGACAATGTGCCCACCTTACTTCCTGCACTGGAGCGTGATAGGAAGATGCGCGAGTACAAGCGCACGTTGGTAGACGCGCTACTGAGAGCATTCCCAAATGTCACAGGGGAACAAGTGGAAGCCCAAGGCCAAGGCAGAGGAGGAGCAAGAGGTCGCCAAGGCAGCTGTGTCACGGCCAGCTCCTCTGAGGGCAGGGTTAGCATGGCAGAGATGTGGAAAACTTTTGTCAACACGCCACAGCTAACTGCACCACCACCTGATACGCAACGTGTTAGCAGGAGGCAACATTTCACTAACATGGTGGAACAGTACGTGTGCACACCCCTCCACGTACTGACTGATGGTTCGGCCCCATTCAACTTCTGGGTCTCTAAATTGTCCACGTGGCCAGAGCTAGCCTTTTATGCCTTGGAGGTGCTGGCCTGCCCGGCAGCCAGCGTTTTGTCTGAACGTGTATTCAGCACGGCAGGGGGCGTCATTACAGACAAACGCAGCCGCCTGTCTACAGCCAATGTGGACAAGCTGACGTTCATAAAAATGAACCAGGCATGGATCCCACAGGACCTGTCCGTCCCTTGTCCAGATTAGACATTAACTACCTCCCCATAACCATATATTATTGGACTCCAGGGCACTTCCTCATTCAATCCTATTTTTATTTTCATTTTACCATTATATTGCGATGCTACCCAAAGTTGAATGAACCTCTCCTCTGCCTGTGTGCTAGGCCTAAATATATGCCAATGGACTGTTGCAGTGGTGGCTGACATGAAGCCTGATTCTCTGCTATGACATGCAGACTAATTCTCTGCTGACATGAAGCCAGATTGTCTGTTACGGGACCTCTCTCCTCTGCCTGGGTGCTGGGCCTAAATTTATGACAATGGACTGTTGCAGTGGTGGCTGACGTGAAGCCTGATTCTCTGCTATGACATGCAGACTGATTCTCTGCTGACATGAAGCCAGATCGTCTGTTACGGGACCTCTCTGCTCTGCCTGTGTGCTAGGCCTAAATATATGCCAATGGACTGTTGCAGTGGTGGGTGACGTGAAGCCTCATTCTCTGCTATGACATGCAGACTGATTCTCTGCTGACATGAAGCCAGATTGTCTGTTACGGGACCTCTCTGCTCTGCCTGTGTGCTAGGCCTAAATATATGCCAATGGACTGTTGCAGTGGTGGGTGACGTGAAGCCTCATTCTCTGCTATGACATGCAGACTGATTCTCTGCTGTCATGAAGCCAGATTGTCTGTTACGGGACCTCTCTGCTCTGCCTGTGTGCTAGGCCTAAATATATGCCAATGGACTGTTGCAGTGGTGGGTGACGTGAAGCCTCATTCTCTGCTATGACATGCAGACTGATTCTCTGCTGACATGAAGCCAGATTGTCTGTTACGGGACCTCTCTGCTCTGCCTGTGTGCTAGGCCTAAATATATGCCAATGGACTGTTGCAGTGGTGGGTGACGTGAAGCCTCATTCTCTGCTATGACATGCAGACTGATTCTCTGCTGTCATGAAGCCAGATTGTCTGTTACGGGACCTCTCTGCTCTGCCTGTGTGCTAGGCCTAAATATATGCCAATGGACTGTTGCAGTGGTGGGTGACGTGAAGCCTCATTCTCTGCTATGACATGCAGACTAATTCTCTGCTGACATGAAGACAGATTCTCTGTTACGGGACCTCTCTCCTCTGCCTGTGTGTGTGCTGGGCCTAAATATATGCCAATGGACTGTTGCAGTGGTGGCTGACGTGAAGCCTCATTCTCTGCTATGACATGCAGACTGATTCTCTGCTGACATGAAGCCAGATTCTCTGTTACGGGACCTCTCTCCTCTGCCTGTGTGCTAGGCCTAAATATATGCCAATGGACTGTTGCAGTGGTGGCTGACGTGAAGCCTCATTCTCTGCTATGACATGCAGACTAATTCTCTGCTGACATGAAGACAGATTCTCTGTTACGGGACCTCTCTCCTCTGCCTGGGTGCCGGGGCCTAAATATCTGAGAATGGACTGTTCCAGTGGTGGGTGACGGGAAGCCAGATTCTCTGCTATGGAACCTCTCTCCAATTGATTTTGGTTAATTTTTATTTATTTAATTTTTATTTTAATTAATTTCCCTATCCACATTTGTTTGCAGGGGATTTACCTACATGTTGCTGCCTTTTGCAGCCCTCTAGCCCTTTCCTGGGCTGTTTTACAGCCGTTTTAGTGCCGAAAAGTTCGGGTCCCCATTGACTTCAATGGGGTTCGGGTTCGGGACGAAGTTCGGATCGGGTTCGGATCCCGAACCCGAACATTTCCGGGATGTTCGGCCGAACTTCTCGAACCCGAACATCCAGGTGTTCGCTCAACTCTAGTTAAAAGCCATTAATAGGCCAATGAAGTATTTAGCCATACCATATTATGAAGGCAATACAGACACAGTAACATTGCCCAACTCTCAGCCCCAATCAGACCCCACTCTGAGTCTGAACTCACCAAACCATAAATGTGGTGAGCAATTGTGAAATTTTTTAGTGAATCGTCGGCACTGGCTTCTTCGCGCGCTCCCTTCTCCCTGCTGCGTCTCGGCGTTGTTGTGCGCCTGCGCAGCCTAGGGAAACGTCATGTCCGGTGCAGCCGCCCAACAGGAAATGACGAGGCACGCCGCACCCACGGAGGACACTCAGGGGGAGGAGGTTCAAGGGAGGGTAGGCCTGGCCCGGCAGGCACTGCAGAGGGCCCCGGGCCACCACCCAGCGGTCTGACAGCAGTATTCAGATCAGCTGTTGCTGCCTACTCCGAGATTTATAATGTCAGTGGTGGTGAAGGTGACGATGATGACGTGTCGATGGATGTCATGTGGGGGCCCTCTAGAGAGGAATAGGAGGGGAGTTGAGAGGGACAGACAGAGCAGCAGATAGGGGGTTGAACTAGGATAAGCAGGCAGAACTCGCAGTGCACAGGAGGCAAAAAGCAGACTGCAAATATATCTGGAGCGTGCCATCCACCAAGCACGGTGACATCTGGCGCACCCAGGACGCCGGCACATGGCTCCGCAGTGTGGGCTTTTTTTAACGTGTCCGCTGCTGACAATAGTGTTGACATCTGCAGCCTGTGCTGTCAACGCATAAATCGCGGTAAGCCCAACACTCACCTAGGAAAAAACACCTTAAGAAGGCACCTGGCCTCCCGTCAACAAGCCCAGTGGGAGCAACACTGTCAGAACCGACAAAGCCACACTCTCGGTGCTCCACGTCCTGCCTCTTCTCCTTCTCCTCTCTCCTCCCATTTGTCCTCCACTACACCTTCCACCGTGTCGTTGTAGCATTCATCTGGCAAAAGGCAGGCTTCCGTGGCCCAAATGTTCAAGCGTAAAAAGTTGATGACGCCGGATAACTCTCTTGCCCAACGGCTGACCGCTGGTTTGTCAGAACTGCTAGCCCGCCAACTACTGCCATATAAACTGGTGGACTCGGATGCCTTTAGAAAATTTGTGGCCATTGACACACCGCAATGGAAGGTCCCCGGAAGGAAATATTTCTCCCAGAAGGGCATCCCAGAGCTATATGGCCATGTTCAGTGGCAAGTGAATGTATCTCTTGCACACAGTGTCAATGCCAAGATACATCTGACCACAGCCACGTGGTCTAGCAAACACAGGCAGGAAAGGTACATAACTTTTACTGCCCACTGAACCTTCTGACTAGTGATGAGCAGCAGGGGCAAAATTCGAGTTTGCAATATTTTGTGAATATTTGGGCGAATATTCGCCATATATTTGCAAATTCATGATCTCCAGGCATTATTTTCTTTATTACGAAATTTTGCATAAAAATTCGATGATCTGGTATTTAAAAATAAATTGAATATTTGTGATTACGAATATATTTTGCGATATTCTAAATATTTGCAAATTCTTGATATGCCGATATTCGCGATTAAAATTCGCAATTTGAATATTCGTGATGAACACTACTTCTGATGGCTGTCAAGAATGCAACCCGTGGCACCCGTGTGGATTTGGTGTTACCACCACGGAATGCATGCAGGCCTGCCTTTTCTTCTCCTCCTCCTCCTACTCCATCCTCCTTCCCCTCCTCGGCTGACTCCTCCTTTTCCACTGCTACCATCTCTTCCGCTGCCGCCCCCCCAAGCTCCCCAGAGCCTATTCGATGTGCCAGGTGAGATGTTGCCATGCTGTGCTGCAGCTGTTGTGCCTGGAAGCCAAGAGCCACACCGCTCCTGCACTTCTTTCAGCTCTGCAGGTCACAGGCCAATCAGTGGCTAACCCCACTCAATTTGACAGTTGGTAAAGTGGTGTGCAACAAAGATGCCAATCTGCTGAGTGCTCTGAAACAGAGCAAAATTACACACATCCTGAACTTAGTCGTGCAGCGATTCGTTGCCAAATCCCCCGGGTCCAGTAGCAGGAAGATGAGGAAGTCACAATGCTTGATAAATTCCCGGGTGAGGGGGGGGGCTACTCCATCTGAGACAAGTCAGCAGGAGTCTGAAGAAGAGTCAGAAGAGAATGGTGCCAGGGAGGAGGAGGAGTAAGAAGAGCAGGCTTTAAACTTTTCGGGGATCCCTGGTGTTGTTCGAGGCTGGGGGAAGGAGACCGAGGACGACATTCTCCTTGACGATGAGCAGGCCGCTCCACCACTACCAATTTAGTGAAAATGGGGGCCTTCATGCTCCAGTGTTTGAAGAGGGACCCCCATATAAAAAGCATAAAGGGCAAGGACTAGTACTGGGTGGCAACGTACTTAGACCCCCGGTACAAACACAAAATGGCGGACATGTTACCAGCCTCGCAGAGGACTGTCAAATGAAGCATTTCCAGGCCTTGCTTTGGGAGATGCTGCATTCTGCTGTTGACGGCGCTGGTAGTAGTATTTCCACCCACAGAGAAACAGTTGCGGGTACCAATCCTACAGCGCATGAAAGGGGCGGTTTGAAGATGTGTTGGCCACTTCGGATATGAGATCATTCTTGCAGCCAACCCATCGACAGTCGCCATCCAATTCCAACCTCAGGGATCGCCTAGACCAACAGGTGTCCGACTACATCAGGTTAACGGCTGATGTGGATGCTCTGAGAAGCAAGGAACCCCTTGACTACTGCATGTGCAGGCTTGACCTGTGGCCAGAGCTGGCACAATTTGCCATGGAACTCTTGGTTTGCCCCTCGTCGAGTGTCCTGTCCGAAAGGACGTTAAGCGCAGCAGGGGGGATCGTGACCGATAAGCACACTCGCCTAGCTTACGACAGTGTGGACTACCTCACATTTCTAAAAATGAATGAGGCATGGATCTCAAAGGAATTTAACACCTGTGACGACCATGTTTAATTGAATTTCCTCATGCCCGCCCATACATATCCTACAACACCCAGAACAAAGAATGGTCCCTGTCTTGTCTGTAAATACAATGGCATAAAAGGCATTTTCTGTCCAGTGAATGCCTAATGTTTGGGGCCTCGGAGGAATTCAACAACTGTGACGACCACGTGTTATCGAATTTCAACTATTATCATTTGGTTTTTTTCAAGAGGGGGGATTTTGTTAGCCATGTTTTTAATCCAATTTTATATTTTTAGTTCTTTAAAACATACTGTATGTATTTGACATGTATTTGTACTGGCCTGTAATAAAATTGATATCCATTGACCGTCTAATATACCGCCAGCCACATAATCACTTGATCTTTTCTCTACCTTGATTGCATAATTTTGGGGGCCTGTACTCTAACTAGCCAACAGTAAAATTGTTATACGGTGACTGCCTAAGGTACCTCCAGCCACACAATCACTTGTTCTTTTTTGTCTGGTAAATGCCTAATGTTTGGGGCTTGAAGTCCACTGGCCTGTAGTAAAATTGATATCCAATGAGCGTGTAATCTACCTCCAGCCACATTATTACTTGATCTTTTATGTACGGTGAATGCCTAATGTTTGGGGCCCGAAGTCCGCTGGGCTGTAGTAAAATTGATATCCAATGACCGTGTAATCTACCAACAGCCACATAATTTCTTGATGTTTAATGTACGGTGAATGCAGCATTTTGTGGGCCTGTAATCTAACTGTCCAACAGTAAAATTGTTATATGGTGACCGCCTAAGGTACCTCCAGCCACATAATTACTTGTTTGTTTCTCTCCGGTGAATGCCTAATGTTTGGGGCCTGTACTCCACTGGCCTGCAGTAAAATTAGTATCCAATGACCGTGTAATCTACCTGCAGCCACAAAATTACTTGTTTTTTTTCTGTCTGTGAATGCCTAATGTTTGGGGCCTGTACTCCAGTGGCCTACAGTAAAAATGTTATTCATTGACTGCATAATGTACCTCGAGCCACATAATCACAATTTCTTTTGTCAGGTGCCTAATTTTTAAGGCCCGTACTACTGTGGCCTAAAAAAAAAAATTGCTAGGCTACAGCAGGGCACATTTCTGAGAATTTCCCTTTAAGACATAAGATACATATTTTTTTGTGGGAATTTTTTTCATTAATCACCCTCTAGTATGTCACTATCCATGTTGTGGGACTATTTGTGCTCTTCTACTAAGTATTTGGTGGCTGCAAATATGACCTGAATGTTTTTCAGGTTCACCTGCCATTAAAGTGAATGGGGCCCACTGTGAACTTGCTGTTTGTCAACATTTGATCGTGTTTACGAATCGTCCCGGGCGATGTTCATCTATCACTAGTCACTGATATTTAGGATGCGCAAATGTTATACAGGAGATGTAGCGCAGGTAATATCGCTGTCACCGGCGGCAAAAAAATTAAACTGAATGTCACTGATATTTAGGATGCGCAAACGTTATACAGGAGATGTGCAAACAATTGCGCTGAATGTCACAGATATTTAGGATGTGCAAATGTAACATAGCAGGTGTAGCAGACGTTGTCACTGTCGGTAGCGGCCAAACAATTGCTCGCAATTCAGTGCAGGTTGCGCTAATTATATATATTGCAGCCAGATAAAACAAGAGTCCTTAACCACCTCCCGTCCGCCCATAGACTAAAAACGTCCGGGAGGGGGTTCTATATTTCTGAATGGACGTTCCTGAACGTCTATTCAGAAACTGCAACTGCATGCTAATCGTGCAGCTGCAGATCTCAGTGGCAACCATTAGAGAAGGCAGGACAGTGCCCAGGTGTCCCTGCCTTCTAGATCGCTGTATACACCGGACCGGCAGTCATGTGATCACTGGGCCGGGAGAGTGCAGGAGCTGTGAGGTCTTTTAGGGACCTTGATCAGCCATGCACTGAGGCTGTACAGCGCTGTAAAAATAAAAAAATAAAGTGTTAAAGAAAATAAATAAAGGTTTCACCAAGTAAGAAATGAAAAAAAGTTAAAAATAGATTTTTTAAAATAAAATAGACATATTTGGTATTGCCGCGTAGGCTCTATAAATTTATCACATGATCGACCCAGACCCAGATCGACCCACAAAAAGGTGTGCTTTTGGTAGGTTTTGAACTAATGGTGGTCTGTGGATGACACTGTTATGGGGATCTGTGGGTGACACTGTTATGGGGGATCTGTGCGTGACACTGTTATGGGGATCTCTGGATGGCTCTTATTGGGGTCTCTGGATGACACGGTTATGGGGATCTGTGGATGACACTGTTATGGGGGGGATCTGTGGATGACACATATATGTGTCATCCACAGATCCCCTCCATAACAGTGTCCCTGTAGTGTGAATGACCTCCAATACAGGGGGTGGGGGTCGCATCTGGTGGGTCGCATCTGGTTTTATAATGACAGCGTGGCCCATGCAGTGACTGTATTCTACTACACAGGCCCCGCTCACTGTATATACCGTAATCTGCTACCGAGCGCTTGTTGTAAGTAATACACAGCGCTGATTACTATTAACAATGCCACAATTATAGATGAGATACAGTATATACAGTGAGCGGGGCCCATGTTATAGAATACAGTCACTGCACGGGCCCCGCTGTAATTATAAAACCAGATGCTGGCCCCCAGCCCCTCCTCCCTCTCAGCTGATGCACAAAATAGCAGTGGTCTTATGGGGCGAATGCTGCATTTTGCCGAACTGTCAATGATACGCCGCGCCGCGATGCCGCGAGGCGTATCATTGACAGTTCGGCAAAATGCAGCATTCGCCCCATAAGACCACTGCTATTTTGTGCATCAGCTGAGAGGGAGGAGGGGCTGGGGGCCAGCATCTGGTTTTATAATTACAGCGGGGCCCGTGCAGTGACTGTATTCTATAACATGGGCCCCGCTCACTGTATATACTGTATCTCACAGTTCAGCAAAATGCAGCATTCGCCCCATAAGACGCACTGCTGTTTTCCCCCACTTTTGGGGGGGGGGAAGTGCGTCTTATAGGGTGAAAAATACGGTATTTTTTTATTCAAAAACGCTATTATTGTGTAAAATGAATAAGAAAAAGTATACATATTAGGTATCGCCACGTCCATAACGATCTGCTCTATAAAAATGTCACTTGACCGAACCCCTCAGGTGAACACTGCAAAAATAAAAAGTAAATAAAAACTGTGCTAAAACAACCAATTTTTTGGTCACCTTGCCCCATAAAGTGTTATAATGAATGATCAAAAAATCATACCCAAAAATAGTACTAATAAAACTGACACCTTATTTTCTAGTTTCCGAAATGGGGTCATTTCTTGCGAGTTTCTACTGTAAGGGTGCATCAGGGGGGCTTCAAATAGGACATGGCATCTAAAAAACATGTGGCGCTCCTTTTCTTCTGCGCGCTGCCGTGTGCCCATACAGCAGTTTATGACCACATGTGGGGTGTTTCTGTAAACCGCAGAATATGGGAAATAAATATTGAGTTTTGTTTGGCTGTTAACCATAGATGTGTTAAAGAAAAAATTTGATTAAAATGGAAAATCCTCCTAGCATGAAGTACAATGTGTCACGAGAAAACAATCTCTGGATGGTTTGGATTAGTAAAAGCGTTCCAAAGTTATTACCACATAAAGTGAGATATGTCAGAATTGCAAAATTAGGCCTGGTCAGGAAGGGGACAAATGGCCCAGATGTGAATTGGTTAAAAGGACTTTTGGGCCTCTAGCACCTTTCAACAATAAACCCTGCCTAAAAATAGAAATCAATACCTGTCCCTAGACTATCTGTCCCTTCTACTGCAGTTCTCCCTAAGACTGAGCCAAACCACTTGTCATTGGGTGCTAGATAGCACCCAATGACGCGTTCCAGCCAGCCAATCACTGTAATGCCAGAAACTAACATGGCTACGGCATTACAGTGAGTGCCAGTACTTCCCTGCATGTTTATTGGCTGCATAGCAGCCAACAAACGCGCAAGAAGGAGATACGAGTCAAAATTTTGTTCGGGCGAGCATGCTCGCCCAACACTAGTATGGATTTAGAATGGGATGTCATAAAAACTCCTGCAGGTATGTGTATGTGTCCCAATACTTTGGTAGTTGTTTAACATTGGATGGATTTTTTTCTTCTGTTACTGATTTGTGCTTCATTATTTTTGCAATGTTTTAACTTTATAATTGTTTTACATATTTAAACTGTACTTAACTGTAACAGGGAAGGGGAAGCTTGTTTACTGTGCATAGGGACAGTTATAGAATATAACTGTTCCTACAGACGTGGACAAAATTGTTGGTACCCTTTGGTCAATGAAAGAAAAAGTCACAATGGTCACAGAAATAACTTTAATCTGACAAAAGTAATAATAAATTAAAATTCTATAAATGTTAACCAATGAAAGTCAGACATTGTTTTTCAACCATGCTTCAACAGAATTATGTAAAAAAATAAACTCATGAAACAGGCATGGACAAAAATGATGGTACCCCTAACTTAATATTTTGTTGCGCAACCTTTTGAGGCAATCACTGCAATCAAACGCTTCCTGTAACTGTCAATGAGACATCTGCACCTCTCAGCAGGTATTTTGGCCCACTCCTCATGAGCAAACTGCTCCAGTTGTGTCCGGTTTGAAGGGTGCCTTTTCCAGACTGCATGTTTCAGCTCCTTCCAAAGATGCTCAATAGGATTGAGGTCAGGGCTCATAGAAGGCCACTTTAGAATAGTCCAATTTTTTCCTCTTAGCCATTCTTGGGTGTTTTTAGCGGTGTGTTTTGGGTCATTGTCCTGTTGCAAGACCCATGACCTGCGACTGAGACCAAGCTTTCTGACACTGGCTAGTACATTTCTCTCTAGAATTCCTTGATAGTCTTGAGATTTCATTGTACCCTGCACAGATTCAAGACACCCTGTGCCAGACGCAGCAAAGCAGCCCCAGAACATAACAGAGCCTCCTCCATGTTTCACAGTAGGGACAGTGTTCTTTTCTTGATATGCTTCATTTTTTCGTCTGTGAACATACAGCTGATGTGCCTTGGCAAAAACTTCGATTTTTGTCTCATCTGTCCACAGGACATTCTCCCAGAAGCTTTGTGGCTTGTCAACATGTAGTTTGGCATATTCCAGTCTTGCTTTTTTATGATTCGTTTTCAACAATGGTGTCCTCCTTGGTCGTCTCCCATGTAGTCCACTTTGGCTCAAACAACGACGGATGGTGCGATCTGACACTGATGTTCCTTGAGCATGAAGTTCACCTTGAATCTCTTTAGAAGTCTTTCTAGGCTCTTTTGTTACCATTCGGATTATCCGTCTCTTAGATTTGTCATCAATTTTCCTCCTGCGGCCACGTCCAGGGAGGTTGGCTACAGTCCCATGGATCTTAAACTTATGAATAATATGTGCAACTGTACTCACAGGAACATCTAGTTGCTTGGAGATGGTCTTATAGCCTTTACCTTTAACATGCTTGTCTATAATTTTCTTTCTGATCTCTTGAGACAGCTCTTTCCTTTGCTTCCTCTGGTCCATGTCGAGTGTGGTACACACCATATCACCAAACAACACAGTGATTACCTGGAGCCATATATATAGGCCCAATGGCTGATTACAAGGTTGTAGACACCTGTGATGCTAATTAGTGGACACACCTTGAATTAACATGTCCCTTTGGTCACATTATGTTCTGTGTTTTCTAGGGGTACCATCATTTTTGTCCATGCCTGTTTCATGAGTTTATTTTTTTACATAATTCTGTTGAAGCATGGTTGAAAAACAATGTCTGACTTTCATTGGTTAACATTTATAGAATTTTAATTTATTATTACTTTTGTCAGATTAAAGTTATTTCTGTGACCATTGTGACTTTTTCTTTCATTGACCAAAGGGTACCAACAATTTTGTCCACGTCTGTATGTAAAGTAGAACAGCTTCTCCCTGCCTGTCTCTCTGCATTGCCTATAGTGAGCTCTTAGCGCTTGCACAGGCATCTCTCCTGGTGGATGGTTAATCACACAGCGCACTGGGAGTATGGGGGGAGAGCTCACTGACAGTGCTGGGCACACTGATCACTGAGCAGGAAGAAAGTAAAGATATCTATTTTCTATTAATTCATATTTAATCTATAATAACTGTATTGGCCCATCTACTGTATGAAGGAGCAGTGCTGGCACATGTCCATCCGCTCCCAGCACACCTGTTCTCCCTAATACAGCACTGTGCTGTCAAGAAAACCCTTAGCAACGGTTAGTAGGATTCACCATGGAGATTAAAATTATCCTTTTTTCTATGCAATCAGTATTACTGATATAAAGAAACACTTACTTTTAGGTATATGTAAATGAGGTGCTCGGAGCACCGAGGGGCTGGCTAAGTTCCTTGGAGCACAGCTTAACCTCCATCTCTCCGTTGCCATTCCCCTCCCAGTAAGACTGATAGGGCAAGGCATCCTCACTACTACGAGGTCTAGCCCTGAAATTCCATGCATGTGTCGGCGCAGTGAAGATCTCAGAGCTGTCATCCCCGCTGAGATCTTCACTGCACACAAGTCAATGCTACTGTCGCCTGTACATGCACAAGATGTTATGTCCAGGCATTAGCTGGTCTGTTTTAATAGGATTAATTATGGCATACATGCATATCATCTCCATTTTCTATGTTACATTTGAATTGTGGCAATTTTTATATCCTGCAAGAATACAGAGTTACGCTTCTTCATGATTTTAATTTAATGTTTCAAGTCATATCTAACAGAAACATAATAATTTTAATGAAATTAAATTAACAATTCTTTTGCAGTAGGGTGTATAGTGGTAGAGGAAACCCCATCTTCATCTGAGACATTCACTTTACTTTTTGCATCCTTTCTTCCCCTGGTTAACAGTGGGTTCAGGCGCACAAGGCTGTGGTGTCACAGGCACAGGAGCAGGAGGTTGTGGAGTAACTTGCACAGGTGCACAAGGCTGTGGTGTCACAGGCACAGGAGCAGGAGGTTTTGGAGTAACTTGCACAGGTGCACAAGGCTGTGGTGCCACAGGCACAGGAGCAGGAGGTTGTGGAGTAACTTGCACAGGTGCACAAGGCTGTGGTGCCACAGGCACAGGAGCAGGAGGTTGTGGAGTAACTTGCACAGGTGCACAAGGCTGTGGTGTCACAGGCACAGGAGCAGGAGGTTTTGGAGTAACTTGCACAGGTGCACAAGGCTGTGGTGTCACAGGCACAGGAGCAGGAGGTTGTGGAGTAACTTGCGCTATGCCTGTAAAAGCAAAATTATTGTAAGTAAATACTGAAAGCTCATGCATGACTTATTGACCATTATAGCCACCTAGAGGAGTGATTTGGGATTATACAATACATTTGAGGAGCACTGTTAACTTTTCTTTGTTTATTCTTAGAATTTCTGCAAGAACCAAGTGGGAAGGCGGAGAAGATATGAGTAGTAGTAAAGATGGGAATTGAAGAAGTTACTACACTCCGACTGTGAGGGACATTTATTAAGCTATTTACACCACTACTGTGGCGTAAAAAAAAAAGTTGCAAGTTATGGCGCACGCCATGTGTACATAATTTGCACCTTTTTGAGGTTCTCAGCACTTTTCTGAAGTGCATATAAAAAGGCTGTGCCATAGTGAAAAGGGGCATGGCTATGTACCACCCGCCACATTTACTGTAACTTTTACCAGATAGTGACAGAAATTATAGCTGAAGTCTATGCCAGCTACAGTTTCTGGCACACGGCAGGGCAGAGATGCGCATCTCACGCCAGTGCAAGGAGATCATGACAAGTGTATGGAATGAGCAGTCTTGATATATCTCCCCCACTGAGTCAGAAACCCCCACTAGCAAGCAGGGGGGAGTCTGAGTGGATGGATGATTAACTCCCTATTCTCCATGCACAACCTTCGGACTCGCCTTGCACAGTACACAAACCCCTTTGCAGTGAGCTTTCAGGAGATTGCATTATCTATAGTGTTCTAACATACCAAAGTTTGTGAACCCCTCTGACCTTTGGCACTACTTTAGGTCCCAAATGTTCGGCTGTTCAAATTTTTAGTTACCAAATTGTATAAAGGCCACTTGTATTACAATCTGTAGCGTCATTTATAAATGATGGGCTAAAAATGTTTGTTCCCTCTCCTATGCCCTTTTCACAGTCCCATATTTATTTGTCTACTATTAGTGTTGCTCACTGCCTGCATAAGATGGTTAAAGTATTAAAGGGGTTGCCCGGGTTCAGAGCTGAACTCGAACATCCCTCCATTTTAACCCAGGCAGCCCCCTTGACTTGAGCATTGGAGCAGTTAATGCTCCAATGCTCTCATTTGCCCTGCGCTAAATCGCACAGGGCAAAGGCATTTTTTTTAGATTTGGTAACATACTGGGCTCTCCATGGGGCTGCTAAGAAGCCTGGTTATGTCACTGACACTGATGGGCGGACTTTAGGGTTGCCCTAGCAAGTAAAACAGCTAGGGCAGCACTGAAGCACGCCCATCACAGCCAGTGACGTCACCGAACACACTGCCGGGGCGGAAACTTCCTCCCGACAGTGTATGATTGTAAACAAAAGAGCCTTAGCCCTGCGCAATGTAGTGCAGGGCAAAGCAGAGCTTCGGAGCATGAACTGAACTGCTCCTATGCTCAAGACAGGTGGGCTGTCGGGGTAAAATTATGGGTATGTCCGGGTTCAGCTCTGAACAAAGGATTCACCCTCTAATAATAGCTCAGAGACAGGCAGATGGGACCTATGTCCTAGAACAGGCATGCTCAACCTGAGGCCCTCCAGCTGTTGCAAAACTACAACTCCCATCATTCCCGAACAGCCTACAGCTTTCAACCTACAGAAGGGCATGGTGGGAGTTGTAGTTTTACAACAGCTGGAGGGACGCAGGTTGAGCATCCCTGTCCTAGAAGATAATGGAGACAATTCAATATAATGCTGCCAATATCATAACAGGGCACAGCGGTCTGAAAAAAGGAGAGTGCGTTCTATGGATATTGGCATGTTCACCCTAAATCAGACCAGAGTGGTAGAGAGGTCTGGGAGAATCAGACCTAATCCCCAAATCAAGAATCTGAGTTAATCTAGCAGTGTGGAGATTTTAGTCAGCTCTTTACTAGTGATGAGCGGCAGGGGCAATCTTTGAATTCTTGTTATTTCGTGAATATTTTGTAGAATATTCATCATATATTCGCAAATTCGAGATTTTGCGATTATATTCTTGATTGTGAAAATCGGCCATGTAATGCTACACACTTATGCTACATTTTTCAAGCTTGTATAAGTTTCCCGAGACTGGAGAAAATGGTTGGCATGGCAGAACATTAGAATAGCTTTATATGCAGATAGAGTCAAGTGCTCCAATATATTCGCGAATTTTCGGCAGTTAATAATGCGCATATTTTTTTGTGAAACTTGCAACTTGTTACATCTCAGCACTATGTCTGTAGCATGTATATATGGACAGCAGAACCTATCAGCTACACTACATATCAATCTAACCTACATTGAATATCTCCCCCTAACTATCTGAATTATATATATATATATATATATATATATATATGAGTTAACTGTTTAATGTAATACAGCAAAGCACAGAGCACAGCAATGACACTGCTGTCTCTTCATAACTGCAATAAACTTTAGAAAATAGCTGCTGGGGAGGTTCTTATATAGTAAGGGGTAGGCAACTTTCCTATGGTTTGCTAGTGATGTTGCTAAGTTTAGACAATGACATTGCTACATTGCTGCCTTCTCATTGGCCCACAAGCAAGAAGAAGGGAGGGATCATGGGTTCAGATTTTAAAAAAAATCTAGAAAATCTAGAAAATTCAAATATTTAGCACTAAATTCTAAATCTTCGCAAATTCTCAAAGTTGTGATATTCGCGATTAATATTCGTGATTCAAATATTTTGCGCCCAGCGCTACTCTTTAATGCCAAGGTGAATATAGCATCCTATGCACCGTAGCAGTGTGCATGTAAACACCAGGGACTGATTAAGCAATGATCCGTTGTAAGCCCTGAATATTCCAAGGTGCATTAGATAGAAAGTCGGTATCCCCCAATGTACCACAACAATGTATGCTGTTACATATTAACTTTGTCTCATATGCCCCGCACAGCTATAAGCACATAGGGAACCAAAATCATTGACTACTTGTTTCTTGTGACTTTTTTGCGGATACCTCATTAGGAGCAAGGAGGTGGCACTTAAGTTAGATAATCTACCTAATAGTCTGATCGAGCGGTACCAGCTGCACATGTGGCATGTAGCATAACTGGCACTAGTATGGCCATGCACGCCCGCCTGTACTAGTCCTAGGTTCAAATCTGACCAAGAAAATCATATGCATCGAGTTTGTATGTTCTCCCTGTGTTTGTGTGGGTTTCCTCCCACATATAGTACTGATAGGACTACTAACTTAGACTGTAAGCTCCATTGGGGACAAGTAATGATAATGCCTGTAAAGTGTAGTAGGGTAGGGTAGTACTATATAAGTGAGTGAAATAAATAACTAAAATAAACCTTATTGGTACTTCGATTTTTATTTTCTGCAGTGCCGGGCTTAGTTATACTGTGAAACACTGTATTAGTAACTTCATGTAAAAGTTTGGGAATAAAATAAGTATCGTAAATATGACTGCCATCTTAAAAACTTAAAACTATTGTGACCTACTGCATAAATGTTAGTGCCATAATCTGTGTCTAAAATATATTGCTTACCTTCAGAAATAGGCTGTGGCTCCAGGATTGGTTGGACAGGATTTGGCTGTTTAAATGCTGGTTTTCCTTTGATTCCAGACATGACTTTCTGGTTGTGGTATCTGAACAGGTAATGTATCAGAGAGCTTCACCAAGTGTTGCTTTGCTGTTGAAATGACATCCTCTTTTATACCATATTTGTGACTAGTATGTGGTGGATTGATGACGCTGAATGGAATTCCTTACTAAACTCTAGAATGTCGATATTTGAGATTCATCATTAGGGTTGTGTTTCTTCTCCCACCTCCCCTAAGCCTAGATGTTCCCAATTATCCCCCCTGTTTCTAAATAAGATGTTCATGATTCACCTGTCATTCAGTTTCTGTGTCCTCAAAATCATGGATTGTTATGAAAGGGTGGATCATTAGATGATGTCTAATCAATGTTGAGGTGTGGTCTGCTGAGCGACAATACAACACAGAATTGTGTATACTCATGATAACAAACATAACTAGTTTGAAGTACAAGTTTATCTGGATTTTTTAAGGGCTTATTATGTTCTTCAATTTTTTGACGTCCTTGTCATGTGGAAATACATGTATAATTCAAAGAACCATACACTTTACACTTATATCCTGAAATGTACCATCTAGCAGGTAGTGTTGAGCGCGAATATTCGAAAAGCAAATTTTTTTCGCGAATATCGCAATTTCGCGAATATTTCGAATATAGTGCTATATATTCGTAAAAACGAATATTCTTTTTTTTTTGTTTTTTTTTTTTTCCACAAAATTACAGTACACATATAATTGATTGTTTCCCAAAGGTCCAACAGCTCAGATCTTACTCGCATTGCCTAGAAAGTGATTGAGGCGCGAATCTTCGTAAGGCGATTTTATTAGAGCACATGCGAATATCGGCACGTCCCAGAACAGAGGCAAAGGGCTTTGCATTCATACATTAGTGAATTGAGTTGCGAATCTTCGTAAGGCGATTTTATTAGCACACATGCGAATATCTACACTTGTCCCAGAACAGAGGCAAAGGGCTTTGCATTCTTACATTAGTGATTGAATTGAGCTGCGAATCTTCGTGAGGCGATTTTATTAACGCAAATGCGAATATCTACACTTGTCCCTGGAAACAGAGAGGCAAAGGCCTGTGCATTCATATAGTATAGCACCATATTCGCGAATACGTAGAACTTCGTAAAATTCGATTTACGAATATTCGTATTTTTTATTTTACTTTCCACCTTACAGATGACATTGATCTGTACTCTGTCAACTACTGTCATCACCCCCCACTGTATCTCGATTGATTCCCAAAAGTCCAAAAGCTCAGATCTTACTCACATTGCCTAGAAAGTGATTGAGGCGCGAATCTTTGTAAGGCAATTTTATTAGCGCACAGGCGAATATCGGCACTTGTCCCAGAACAGAGGCAAAGGGCTTTGCATTCTTACATTAGTGATTGAATTGAGTTGCGAATCTTCGTAAGGCGATTTCATTAGCGCACATGCGAATTTTGCATCTCATAATATGTATTATGCGATGCGAAAATTCGAATTATTGCATATGCGAAATAATAACGAATTCAAATATTCGCGAATATTTTACGAATATTCTTTCAAATATTCGCGAAATTTCGCGAATTCGAATATGGGACATGCCGCTCAACACTACTAGCAGGTACCAAATTATATTATTCTTTATATGCGGTTAAAGAACATCTTTATGAACTCTACATCTTCTGCACTTGGAGTAGGTTGTAGTTGTGAGATGACACCACATACACTAACTTTCCAGGTAATTGATATTTAAAGGGAACCTGTCACCGGGATTTTGTGTATAGAGCTAAGGATATGGGTTGCTAGACGGCTTTTATTGTGTAAAAAAAAAAAAAAGATTTGATGCATATGCAAATTAACCTGAGATGAGTCCTGTCCCTGACTCTTCTCACATACAGGACTCATGTCAGGTTAATTTGCATATGTATGAAATAATTTTTTTCACACAATAAAAGCACACAGAGCTATGGGGACTGGGTATTGCGGATGTACTAGCGGCCATCTAGCAACCCATGTCCTCAGCTCTATAGACAAAATCCTGGCGGCAGGTTCCCTTTAAGTAAGCAAATAACTATACAATGACACACAGTGGCGTATCGTAGGTTGCCATCACTTGGGGAAAGCCAAGTATTGCACCTCCCCCCAAACCTGTGGCCACGCACCTATACTACTTATAATGAGTAGATGTCATCTGCAGTCCTATGTAACGCCACAGATAACACAGTGATAACTCTCTGAGTACAGATAATGTGGTAGATGGGTGTGAGGTCCCTGAATTCAGAACAAGGAGGACATATGTAGTGTTCCACTACGTAAGGGTGGGCACTACTAAGGGTCATGTTGCCCCCACCTCCTGTGGGAGATTGGTATTTTGTATTGCATTATAGTGTGTGTTGTCATGTTGTCTCCTGTGTACCAGGCCTGTTAGGGGTGTAGTTCCTCCTTCTAGGCAGTAGAGGGAGTTAGGGAACCCCCTAGTATATATAGTTAGGCCAGACAGGAAGGAGTCAGTCCAGTCTAGTCCAGGAGGCTGAGGAGTGCAGTCTAGCCTACCTGAAGTGCTGAGCAAGTAAAGCTCAGAAGTTAATCCAGGGGAAGAAGTTGCCTCCTGAAGATATCTAGCATTTCGTAAAGTACAGAGCAGAGCCAAATTTATCCAGCCAAGTAGAAAGCTGAAGGGCAGAAGGATATTTACAGCAAGAGGATTTATACCAGAGGAAGGTATCCCTACCCAAGGATAAAGCAAGCTGTAGGGCATACGGGCCTTGGAGAAAGCCAGACAGGATCTGAAGAAAGTACAGCCTGATCTGTGAGTGTTTATTCCCTCTGAGTATCTTGCAAAGACTTTGCCTGCCAATATTGTAAAGCCTGCCTGTTATCAAGACCCTGCATATGGAACTAACTGAAACTTCTATATAGTTGAACTGTTCAGTAAAAAGGAGTTCTGGTTCACTACAACTGTGTGTACCTTAATTATTCCTACAATAAATCGGTGTGCCACCGTTACCAGCACTGGCGTCACAAACTATAAGGGATCTTGCCACCGACACACTAAAGCTACAACACCCAGGACACCTCACCTACCACCAGGCCTGGTCCCTATACCCAGAGAGTGCCCCAGAGGATCTATGTGCAAGCCTCTCCATCACTGGTGTACGCCTGCCCAGGGTATATTAAAAACTGTGAGTACCAATAGCAACCCTCGGTCTGTTAACTGTCCCCTGTGACCTCACGTTCGCTCACCCTGCAGGACTGGCGTATTGCACATACCGCATGTGCAGCCGGTTTGGTTGCACAGGGGCCCAGAGCAGGAGGGGACCCCTTCTTACCGGCGCAAGGGGGAGATGAGCGCTTCCATTGTATCCATTGTATTCATCTGTATCGCTGTCCTTAGGACGGCAATACAGATGGATGCTGCGGCTGAGCAGGGGAGAGGTGTCTTTCTTCCCCAGTCCTCTCATAGGTTGCAGGCCTAATGCCTATAGCTTATCAGAGGCCGACTCAGGCGGCACAATGACATAATCACGCTGTCTGAGCCGTACAGCGTGGGACACAGGCCGGAAGAGGCCTGCATCACATCGCTGAAAGCAGCAAGATCATACTAGTAAGCGCATCCAGAAGTGATCACTAGTATGCAGAAGATCAGGCGATCGGCACTTGCTTACTTACCCCGCTCCGGCACTGGTCTCCTCCAGCCTGACTGCGTACAGCGCGCACTATGACTTGACGCTGTACGCAGTCAGGTCACATGTGCAGCGCGGGGCGGGCTGTTGGAGTCGGAGACCGTGTAGGCAGTCACATCAGTACAGGGAGAGAGCAGCGGAGCAGGAGAGGTGAGTTTCAATTATTTATTTTAGTCTGATCTGAGGTCTGATTATCATGGGGTCTCCCTGGGGTCTGTCACATCAATGGGGGGGGGGGGCTGGGCCCTGAAATAAGCATATTGGGGTGCCTGACTCTTGGGGTCCGAGTCTGACTCCTGATTTAGCAAAGTGGGGCCTGAATGAGCATATGAGGGGGGGCCGCTGAGCAACTGACGTATGGGGGGCTGAATAAATAAATAACTGATATTGGGGGAGAGGGGTTGAGCAACTGACATATGGGGGGGTGGCTGACTAAATAAATAACTGATATTGGGGGAGAGGGGTTGAGCAACTGACATATGGGGGGGGTGGCTGACTAAATAAATAACTGATATTGGGGGGCTGAATAATTAACTGATATTGGGGGCCTGGGGGGTTGAATAAATAATTGATATGGGGGGGCTGAGCAACTGACATATGGGGGAAGTAAGCATATAGGGGTGCCTCACTCTTGGGGTCTGAGTCCGACTCCTAACTCAGCAAGGGGGGCCTGAATGAGCATATGGGGGCGCTGAGCAACTGACGTATGGGGGGCTGAATAAATAAATAACTGATATTGGGGGAGGGGAGCTGAGCAACTGACATATTGTGGGGGGCTGACTAAATAAATAACTGATATTGGGGGGCTGAATAATTAACTGATATTGGGGGCCTGGGGGGGGCTAAATAAATAATTGATATGGGGGGGGCTGTGCAACTGACATATGGGGGGCTGAGCAACTGACATATGGGGGAAATAAGCATATGGGGGTGCCTCACTCTTGGGGTCTGAGTCCGACTCCTGACTGAGCAAGGGGGGGCCTGAATCAGCATATGGGGGGCGCTGAGCAACTGACGTATGGGGGGCTGAATAAATAAATAACTGATATTGGGGGAGGGGAGCTGAGCAACTGACATATTGGGGGGGCTGACTAAATAAATAACTGATATTGGGGGGCTGAATAATTAACTGATATTGGGGGCCTGGGGGGGCTAAATAAATAATTGATATGGGGGGGCTGTGCAACTGACATATGGGGGGCTGAGCAACTGATATATGGGGGGCTGAGCAACTGATATATGGGGGGCTGAGAAACTAACATCTGGTGGGGGCTGAATAAATAAATAACTGATATTGCGGGGCTGAAAAATTAACTGATATTGGGGGCCTGGGGGGGCTTGAGCAACTGACATATGGGGGGGCTGAATAATTAAATAACTGATATTGGGGGGCTGAATAATTAACTGATATTGGGGGGGCTGAGCAACTGATATATAGGGGACCTGAATGAGCATTTGTTATTGGGGTGAGTTTGAGCAACCAGCATATGGGTGGGCCTGTCTGAGTATCTGAAATATGGGGGGCCTATTGGGGGGGGGGGGTCTGAGCAACTAATATGGGGGAGTTCTGAGCAACTGATTTGGTGATATGGGGGGGCTCTGAGCCTCTGATATGGGGGTGTGAGTTATTAGTGTGGCTATTATAATATTTCATCAATATATGGTGTGGTATGGTTACCATGGGGATGGGGCCTAAATGTAGATTCCCACTGAATCCTGATGATCAAAAGAAAGTGGGTCCTGTTTGCTCGATCTGATGGCGTGTGATCTGCCACTCGTCATTCTCTATGGGACTGCAGCCAAACGTTGCACTAGGCTATCTCTGGCAGTCCCATAGAGAATTAATGGAACGGAACGGACACTTCCTCAGATTGGGGGAAAGAGACCCCAGTATCAGTCTGGTGTAATATTCAGTCACTATGGTGGTTATAATAAGTGTCCATGGTCTTGGCAGTATTATTTGTCTATTAGGCTGCATGGATATGTTGTGGAATATGTGAATTTTTTTCCATACTGAATTGTGTGGGGAGAAAACGCAGCGCACTACAGGATCAGCAAAGCATGTCAGATCACACAAATCTCATGAACACTTTGCAGATTTTCTTCTGTGCAGAAATTGACTTGCCGTACGGATTTTGAAATCTGCAGCGTCAATTGTGTTTTTAATTTTTTGTGTGGAATTTACCCTTTTTAATAGAAAAGTGAGATCTGTTAAAAGTCAGCATGAAATCTGCAACAAATACCACTATTAAATTACTAAACACAGGTCTTAATTCTCCTCTATGTTAAGTTCACTATGAATTTGTGTCAGCACCCTTTGCTATCATTTCATAGAGCTGGGGCTACCAAGTGACAAGGTACAGACTGCATAATAATTACAACATGCATCTCTTTTACAAACTATTCACCTTTTATTTGCAGACCATTGATCAAACCCTCTCTGCCCCTTTGGAATACAGTCAGTGAGTGATAACATTGATAACGTGAGTGATAACATTGTTTCTTGTTTTTTTAATTCAAGGGGTATTTCCATATGACATACTAGTGATCAATCTGTAGGGTAGTTCACCTACAGTATATCAATGGGAGTCTATGTCTCAAAATCAGCTGGAGAGGAGAGGCATGTGTTAGAGTAGGCCCCATCTGATGGAAGCCACCTTGTCGATCGGTAGATGGGCCCGACATATTTTTGATCAATAATATGCGCAAAGAGCTTCTTTTTTTTCTAACAGTAAGTATATTCACCAAGCAGTTTATTTTATATTCAGTGTTTGCTTATATCTTTGTGCAGTTGATTAGCAGTGTGCTGTTACTTGTAGTTTTACTAATAACATTTTGTTCAGGAGTTCTGTCTGTCCGTCTACTGCACATTGATAAAACTGGAAGTTCTTAGCTCCTATGTAAGAGAATGGTATCTGGGCTACACTAACCGTGGGCACCCACTACACACTGTGTTGACCTATGAACTTCCAGGTCTTTTCAATGTGCGGCAGATTAAAGTTGAGGGACTATGAGGAACTTGAATGCTAGTATGAACACTATGGGAGCATTATTACTTCTGGGAAACAGTGGGGACATTATAACAGTGGGATTTTGGGGAGCACTGTTTCTGTGAAGGGCACCCTGGCATGGTATCAGCCTAGCACAGGGAGGACATATCGCCGGTGCAGCCGGTTCAGCTGCACCGGGGCCTGGTGTGTGGGGGGGCCCATTCATACTAGTGACCCATCATCTACCTGGCCAGTCTATGGCTACTTGCACATCAGTGTTTTGCTAGATCAAGCAGGGATCAGCAAAAACACTTCCGTCATAATAATACACCCAGCTGCATCCGTTCTGAACGGATCTGGTTATATTTTCTCTAAAATAGCCAAGACGGATTCGGCACTAAAACCATTGTAAGTCAATGCGTTCTCTTTTGTGTTCGAAAAAACGGATCCAGCACCATTGACTTACATTGTGTTTCATGTCTGATGTTGTCCATGGTCAGATTCAAACCCAGCACTGCAAGGCACTAGTGCTAACCACTGAGCCACGGTGCTGCCCCATAAATGTATCTGACACCTACCTGTGGTGTTGGTTGATATTCAACAGCATGTGGCACCCTTTGAGCCTTTCCCAGTACAACAGTATCACAAAAAAAGTAGTTTTTTATTATTATTATTATTATTATTTATTAATTTTAATAATATATATGTTAGATAAGCCACACTAGTAACATTCTGTGATCAGCATAAATGATTATCTACTTTTCAGAATGGCACCTGGCCCAAAACCAAAAAGTGGTGCTCAAAAGCGCAGACAAAGAAAGGAAGAGTTAGCACAGACAGCTTCATAAACAAAAGTCCCTTTTAGAGACCCTCGGGATATTTATATATATATGGCAATGGTCTAATGAGACCTTGAATCCCTGTAGGGGTCCCTAACTGATATTAAAACTTATATCTTTAATGGTTATTAATTAAAAATTTGAAACGAAAAAGAAAAAACACGCTCAGAAGAACAGTTATTTAAAATTATCAGTGTCTGATATTGGCTAGGGTTAATTCGGAGTGGTGTGGTCGCGTTCCCTTTAAATCAACGGGATGTTTTGATGGATGTGAATACGTCCCACCTAGTGTTGTGGGATAATATTGGAACCAGCAATTGGATTGAGGGTGATTTGCTTTATTCAGAGTGATTCTTAGTCACATTGCATATGCTGGCTGAAATGTCACTCCTACTATAAGTTCACTGTGACCTTTAGTAACACTCTGCTAACAATGTTGCCGTTTCCACTCCTGCAGATGTAGCAGTCAGCTTCTCACACGCAGCTATCGCTGCTATCATGTGCTGGCTGAAGTGTCACTCCTACTATAGGTTCACTGTGACCTTTAGTAACACTCTGCTAACAATGTTGCCGTTTCCACTCCTGCAGATGTAGTAGTCAGCTTCTCACACATCGCTATCGCTACATCACCATTCATCCTCTATCTGTGCTGGCTCCCTGTCATCTCCCTCTGCTTTTGCTCTAGCGTGTCCTCTATTATCATTCATAGAGGCACGCTGTAACACTATCTGTCCCTGTTAGGGCTCGCTCTCACACTCTCTCCTATGTTTGCAATGCTGTCTCCTATGTTTGCAATGCTGCTGATTGCAGCGTACTAAATACTTCGTTTCCCTGCCGGTCAGACACTGCTTAAAATTGACAACACATTTCCCTCCCTCCCGACATGTTTCGCCACACCGTGGCTTCGTCAGGGGATAGAGGTGTATGTGTCCGCGCGCTCATTATGACCCTCCTATATGTCCTTGTGGGTCCCGCCCACCTCTCAACGTTCACCATTCCAGCCAATCACTGTAGCCTGCGTCAAGTCATTCATCCATGACACAGGCTTCGTTCACCGACGCGCTTCCTGTGCGCTCCTCTCCTACTTCTCCGTCATCTATTAGTGACAGGTAAACAATAATGTTGCATGGTGCATAGGCGGTTCCGATCCATTTGAGATCGCATTGCAGAGGCTCCACCCTATCACCACATTCTCTCCTCCTCCATGACTAATCCCATTAACCCTTTAGTGCCCCACAGTATTATCACTCCATACATACTGTATATCATATAGATATCCTTGGGTGAGGGCACTGTCGGATCAGGACTATGGCAATTATCTATGTTAATGGGTGTGTATTATGACATATATCAATGTCAGATTTTTATTATTATTTTATTATTATATAATTCTATACACCACTAACAGGTTTTTAGTGAAGGCACTAACGAATCTGGACTGTTGCAGATGTCTATGTTGATAAATGTGTATTGTGACATCCATCAATGTAACATTTTTATTGTTATTAAGTTGTTACGTAATTCTACACATCAATACCAGATTTTAATTGCATAGATGGATGTCATGGTATTCATCTAAGATGGAGGGAGGGGGGGGGGGGGAGCGCAGCCATATCGTTTGTGGCTGGAGCGAGGATAGACCACTTCTTGTATCTTTATTTTGATATTAATATGTAATATCTCAAAGCTGCCTACCTCTGGACCATCCACCATGATTTATACCGCTCCATAGACTAGTACTCCTATCATCTCTCTTCGTGGATGTGATTCCATGGCAAGCTGCTTCATTCAGAGCTATAACGTAGTCATATACTAGTGAATCAGTGGTTGCTGGAATGAAATTGGGGTCAAATTATGATTCTTCTAGTTTGTTCTTTCAATATAATATTCAATAATTATTTACTTATAATTCTTTTGTCATTTTTTTTTAGGCATTTGCTATGTATATTTTATTTTAAATGAAGGCCGTATATGAAAAACCCTCATTTAGTCCTCCAGGGCTCAGAGTCTGTAGTTTGTATATCCATCTGGCCTCTTCCTGCAGTAGTTTGGTATCTAAATTGCCTTTTCTTGGTCCTAGAGTTTTTTTCTCCAGGCCCCAAAACTTCAAAACCTCCAAATTTCCACCATGTACATAGGTGATATGTCTATATAAGGACGTATCTTTGCCCGTATTGATGGCACTGATGTGGCCAGATATTCTGCGCCTCAACTCCTGTGTGGTTTTGCCCACATCTAATTTGGGACAATTACATGAGGCAATGTAGATAATGCCACTACTGCGGCAATTAAAAAATTCTCTGATCTCATAGATACGTCCATCCATGGGGTTTTTGAATTGTTTTACTTTTGGCAAGAATTTACAAAACGTACAACTTCCGCAAGGAAAAGAACCAATGATACTGGACTTTAACCAGCTTGCATCTATCATTTGTCTTTCAGGTAGGAAGCTGTGAACAAGCTTATCCCTCAGATTTGGTCCTCTCCTATATGTGACGCTGGGATGTGATGGTAGTACATCCCTCAGCTGTTCATCACTGGTAAGTATCCTCCAATGCTTCTTTAAAATCTTCATCACCTGTTGGTTACCACAATCATAGGTCCCTATGCATCTAATCCTTTTGTCTTTTTCTTCTTTCTTCTGATTAATTTTGTAATTCTGAGATATTAATTCATCCCTATTTATGCTTTTGGCACGATTAAATGCCTTTTTGAGGCATTTACGTGGGTAACCTCTGCTCCTGAATCGATTATAGAGCTCATCCGCCTCTTTCTTAAATGCCTCTTCAGTAGCGCAGTTCCTTCTGGCTCTCAGATACTGCCCTGTTGGTATTCCTTTTCTCAATGCTACTGGATGCCAGCTCGTCCAGTGCAAAAGGCTATTGGTTGAGGTTGGTTTTCGAAAGATTTGTGTTAGGATTTGCCCATTTTCGTCCTTCTGGATCACCAGATCCAGGAAGCATATTTGGTTGGGGTGAATTTCAAAGGTGAAGTGCATACCTATGTGATTGTGGTTTAACCTGTCTACAAAGGTGACAAACTCATGTTCCTCCCCCTCCCAGAATAACAGAACATCATCGATGAAACGTCCCCAAAATAAAATGTGACTCGTGAATTGTGCCATATTCTCCGTGAAAATTATAGTGTCTTCCCACCACCCCAAAAACAAATTAGCAAAAGTCGGTGCACACGGCGTCCCCATCGCGGTACCTTTCATCTGTTGATAGAAGGTACCGTTGCAGAGGAAGTAGTTGTGAGTTAAAATAAATCTTAATAGTGATAAAATAAAATCATTGTGCTCGTAAAAATTGGTGCTCTTAGTATCCAGAAAGTGCTTTGTTGCCTGAATGCCCAGCTCATGTTCTATATTGCTATAGAGGGCTTCCACGTCCAAACTTGCCAGGAATGTGGATGGAGATAAAGTAATCCCCCTAATTCTTGTTAGTACATCAGTGGTGTCTTTAATATATGAGGGGAGAGAAGAGACAAACGGCCTCAATATCTCATCCACATATTCACTGGCAGGTTGGCTAAGAGAGTCATTGCCCGAGACTATCGGGCGCCCTGGTATTGGTTGCTTCCTCTTATGCACCTTGGGTAGTGCATAAAAGGTGGGGATCGTTGGGCTTTTATTGTACAGAAAATCCAACTCATCTTTGGATATGAGGTTATTGCCTCTAGCTGTTCTCAGGATCCCTTTAAGGTCCTCCAAATATCTCCTGGTTGGATTTTCAGGAAGGATTTTCTCTAAAATAGCCAAGACGGATTCGGCACTAAAACCATTGTAAGTCAATGCGTTCTCTTTTGTGTTCGAAAAAACGGATCCAGCACCATTGACTTACATTGTGTTTCATGTCTGATGTTGTCCATGGTCAGATTCAAACCCAGCACTGCAAGGCACTAGTGCTAACCACTGAGCCACGGTGCTGCCCCATAAATGTATCTGACACCTACCTGTGGTGTTGGTTGATATTCAACAGCATGTGGCACCCTTTGAGCCTTTCCCAGTACAACAGTATCACAAAAAAAGTAGTTTTTTATTATTATTATTATTATTATTTATTAATTTTAATAATATATATGTTAGATAAGCCACACTAGTAACATTCTGTGATCAGCATAAATGATTATCTACTTTTCAGAATGGCACCTGGCCCAAAACCAAAAAGTGGTGCTCAAAAGCGCAGACAAAGAAAGGAAGAGTTAGCACAGACAGCTAAACTACCAAAAATTATCTCATTTCTAGAACAAGCTGAGAAAGAACCCAGTGAGATACCAGCCCCCTGTAGCAGCATTTTGATGTCAGTGGCCAGGTTAGCCCTATAGAAAAGGACAGTAGTGCACAAGTAAGTGTCCAGGGTGGGGAGAATGAAAACTCTCCAAATTTAAATGCTGAAGTAACATGTGAGGAGGCTTCTCACACTGCTTCAAAAAACAAAGAATGTTCAGAGACAGCTTCAAATAATGAACCCTGTGTAACCGTTACTATAGAGAGTGAGGAAACTTCCAGAGAATATCTGGAGGACATGATCGTAGCTGCTGAAAACCATGTTTTAATTAAAAGTACATTTCCAACTGACCGTGGTAATTTCCCATCAGATATTACTGACAGTGAAACAAAGAGATTCATAATTTCTCTGGGGTCTTGTAGGCCACTCATAACATTTCCAAGAGATAAAGAAAACAGGGAGGACGTTGTTTTCCCCCCAAGTTTTATACAAAGAGAACACAAGCTGGAGTATTGCTCCAATGTTCATGGTTGTGTTATTCTCCAAAACTAGACTGTGCCTACTGTGAACCTTGCTGGCTTTTTGCCGATCGTAGCTCTGGTGCTTACAATTCAGCATGGGTGACCGGTGTGAGGAACTGGTCTCATCTAACACAGGCAGTACATCATCATGACAGCTCCATGCAGCACATTCATGCTTGCATGTTGATCCAGCAGTGGCGCAGACACAGTATGTTAGATGAAGAAAATGAAAGAGAGAATAGAAAACAAACAAACTTCTGGAGGCAAGTGCTTGACAGAGTGATTAATATAACATTGACACTGGCAATGTGTAATCTTCCTTTCAGAGGTCACACAGAAGTAATAGGCCAACCAAACAGTGGAGTTTTTTTGTCTATTATACAGTTGCTAGCAAAGTATGACTCTACTCTGCAGCAGTTGTTGGAAATGCCAAGGGGATCTGTCCGATATTTGAGCCACAGGGTACAGGATGAGATCATTGGTTTATTATCAAAAAAGATAGAGCAAGCAATTGTTAATGAGATCACAAGCTCTCCATTTTTTTCGATAATCATGGACACAATGCAAGACATTTCAAAAACTGATCAACTTAGTCAGATTTTTCGTTATGTGACAGTTGAAACTAATCCACAAAATGCTGTCACAACATTGTACATGGACGTAGGAAGTAGGGAAGACGGGGGGGATGGATCCCCCCAGGAAATAATGCGGGGGGGACAGGTTTGGTCAAATCCCCTCCAGGCCAGCGGCAGTGCGTGTCTGGTGGCGGGGCAGGCACTGTGCGGCGGCAGCGGAGCAGGCACTGAGATGAGCGCTTCCATTGTGGAAACAAAGCGCTCATCTCCATAATGATATGTTTGTATCGCCATCCTCAGGACAGCGATACAAACAGAAGGCTGCGGAGGAACATGGCAGGGAGGTGTGTCCCTTTCCTGTTCCTCTGATAGGCTGTCGGCACTGAGCCGTACAGCGCTGGAGTCGGGACACAGGCCGGAAGAGGCCTGCATCGCATCGCTCCAGTCTGGCACATAATGGGGGGGGGCCCTGGTATTATACTGGCACATGATTGGGGAATTTGGGGGGCCCTGGAATTACTGGTACATGATTGGGGGGGTCTGGTATTACTACTGGCACATGATTGGGGGGGTCTGGTATTACTACTGGCACATGATTGGGGGGTCTGGTATTACTACTGGCACATGATTGGGGGGTCTGTTATTACTGGCACATGATTGGGGGGTCTGGTATTACTGGCACATGATTGGGGTGGTCTGGTATTACTGGCACATGATTGGGAGGGTCTGGTATTACTGGCACATGATCGGGGGGGTCTGGTATTACTGGCACATGATTGGAGGGGTCTGGTATTACTGGCACATGATTGGGGGGTCTGGTATTACTGGCACATCATTGGGGGGGTCTGGTATTACTGGCACATGATTGGGGGGTTGGTATTACTGGCACATGATTGGGGGGGTCTGTTATCACTGGCACATGATTGGGGGGGTCTGGTATTACTGGCACATGATTGGGGGGGGGTCTGGTATTACTGGCTGATGAGAGGCGCCGGGGGGGGGGCTGATGAGAGGCACTGGGGGCTGCTATGAGGCATGGGGCTCTTATCTGAAGTCTGATTGAGGTCATTCATATTGGGGTCTGAGCTGAGGTGTGATCTGAGGTCTTATTAACATTGGTGATCTTATTGGGGCTGTTAGCTGAGGTCTGATTAACATTGGGGGGGTGATTGATGGTCTGACTTGAGGTGTAATGAAAAATATTTTTTTCTTATTGTGCCCACTTCCAGCCCAGAGCCCAGCTGCCCAGAGCACTGATCCGGAGCAGATTGGAGAAAAAGGCCTCACAGTCTCCCACACTCCTTCTGCCCGGCCAAGCCAGCCAGCACCCCTGAGGCCAAGCTAGCCAGCACCCCTGAGTCTTCAGAACTGTAAGTAAATTATATATAAGGGAAGATTATTGTTTCTGCGGGGGGAATCTAAATCTTTTGTTATCGTACAGTATTATGATTCTTCGTTTAAATTTTGTTTTTTTCTGGAACCTTAAAAGTCAGTTTGAGTGAAGATAGTCAGAATGGATATCCACAAGTTGTTTTTACAAATCCTAATAAAGTAAGTACATCCTCATCAAGCTCAGAAGCATGTCAACAAAAAGAGATCACTGACTCACCAGTCAGGCATCATTTCGTTGAGCCAGAAAAGGAATATGCTGAGACAGTGTCTTTAGAAGCAGTTGGCTTTATGAGTGACTCAAGTAGTGATGGTGAGGAAGACCATGCTTGTGGTCCTGCAATCAAAACTGTCGATGTTCATAGTAAATCTAAAACATACACAAAAGGAAAATGCATTTCTCTTCCAGCTGATGATGAGAAAACATTGTGAACGGCAGTGGTAACAAATCAACCAGACTACAAAAGAATTCCAGCTCAAACCATTGTAACGCAAAAGGCAAAGAAGCGTGTTCTACATTTTCAAGAGTGCTGGTTCCATGGCTGCACTATAGTTTTACTCTTGAAGGGGTACTATGTTTCTACTGTGCTAAAGCAGCCGTCCTGAATCTGACTCAACTCGAAAAGAACACTGAGCCAGCATTTGTGTGTGTGTAGGCTTCAAAAATTAGAAAAAAGCTATTGAAAACTTTAAAAAAAATCAGAGTTGTTCTGCTCATACATTTTCTATAAAGCAACTATTGCATTATAAAGATTTGCAACCCATTAATGCTCAGCTTTCACTACAAGTTCAACAGCAACAGAATGATGCATGGCTGTGTCTCATCAAGATAGTACAAACAATAGCCCTGTTGGTCAAACAAGGTCTCCCTCTTTGTGGCCATGAAGACAATGATGGCAATTTTAAACATAGCAGATGATGTGTGATGGATATCACACAAAGCAGAATACATGAGTCCTGACATTCAAAATGAGATTTTGAAGTTATTGTCTCACACCATATTACGCCTTATTCGGAAACAGATTGGGAATAATGTCTTTGCAATTATTGTTGATGGCACACAAGATATATCTGGTCAAGAACAAGAAAGGTTCTGTATACGCTATGTTGATGAAGACTTGTACCCACATGAGGACTTCATAGGCTTATATCAAGTTGATAAAACAAGTGGATCTGCAATCGCACAGATTGTCAAGGATGCTTTATGCCGTAATGGGCTTTGTATGTCAATGTTGCGAGGGCAAACATATAATGGAGCTTCAAATATTGCTGGTAAATGTCATGGTGCCCAGGCATTAATCAAGCAGGAACATCCACTTGCCATTTATGTCCAATGTGGTGCACATTGCACAAATTTAGTTATGCAGGCCACAGCACATCAATGTCCAATAATGGAAGATGCACTTATGTGTGTGCAAGATCTTGGCAAACTTTTTGGGCAATCTATGAAATACAGAACCACACTTTCAGAAATTGTGCATCATGAAGCTGAAGGGCCTGTTAAAGTCTTGCATATTAAACCATTGTGCCCAACACGCTGGACTGTTAAAGTGAAGTCGGTGAAAAAAATTCTGGATAATAACCAGCTGATTTTGGAAACACTTGAAGAAATTGCAAATACCAGAAGTAGTAGAGATATAAATCCACGTGCACGTGGCCTACTACAACAATTTAGGCAAGGGAAAACTCTACTAGGTCTTCAAATCTCTCTTAGCATCATGGAGATTTTAGAATGTCTGAATGTAGCCTTGCAAGGCAGAGAACAAACCATATCAGGACTTTTAGCAAGTGTACAACGGACCCATGAAGCTATACAAAAGTTACGATGTGACACGTCCTTTGAAAGAGTTCTTGCTACCTCTATTAATTTTGTGGAAAAATACCAGCTAAAAGAGGTTACTGTACCAAGGCAACCTAATATTCCTAAACGTCTTCAACATGGGCCAACTGAACAATTTCATGCAAAGACTGTGAAGGAATACTATTGTCCAGAAAAACTGAAACATTATCTGTTGACAGGACAAGCTAGTGAAGTTCTTCCCCAGTATCCAGAGATTGAATATCATCTTCTCTTTGCTCAGATAACCACCTTATCAAGTGTTTACAAGCACACTTCAGTCTCTGAGGTTGTAGATATTTTGCGAAAGATGCCTGCCAGAGAAAGATGCTTTTTCTCTCAAGTAGAAAAAAATTGTCAGAATCCTATTAACTATTCCTGCTTCTTCCTGTAAAGCTGAGAGAAGTTTTTAAATTAAAAACCTGGTTGAGGTCCACAATGACCCAGAAACGTTTGAACCATGTTGCTATATGCAACATCCATAGAGACATAATGGATAAAGTAGACATCGAAGCCATAGCAAAGGAATTTGCAATGTGTTGTGATCGCCGCAAAAAAAGTCTTGGCATTTTAAAAACTTGCGTTCTTTAGATTTGGCTTAAAGGAAACTTTATGGAGGGTACTTATTTGTTCCATTGTGCCTTGTGTGCCTTACCACACATCTCCTGTAGCTTTAGTGTGTGCGCTGACAGTTGCAGGCACACATTTACAGGAACAGCTACCTTTCACCTAGTTAGCTGAAGTACGCTGCAGTGGTTGTGGTGCTTGGAGGGTCTCGCTCTGTCTGCAGTTAGAAAATGGTTTCTATTTATATAGTTATAGTATTTAATTGTATTTATACAAGATCTTTTGTTTTGTTAAAATCAGGCAAAGTGCATTACTTAGGCCTCTTTCACACTTGCGTTGTCCGGATCCGGCGTGTACTCCACTTGACGGAATTACACGCCGGATCCGGAAAAACGCAAGTGAACTGAAAGCATTTGAAGACTGATCCATCTTCAAAATGCTTTCAGTGTTACTATGGCACCCAGGACGCTATTAAAGTCCTGGTTGCCATAGTAGGAGCAGGGAGCGGGGGAGCAGTATACTTACCATCCGTGCGGCTCCCGGGGCGCTCCAGAGTGGCGTCAGAGCGCCCCATGTGCATGGATGACGTGCCATGCGATCACGTCATCCATGCGCCTGGGGCGCCCTGACGTCATTCTGGAGCGCCCCGGGAGCTGCACGGATGGTAAGTATGCTGCTCCCCGCTCCCCGCTACACTTTACCATGGCTGCCAGGACTTTAGCATCCCGGCAGCCATGGTAACCACTCTAAAAAAGCTAAAACGACGTTTAGCTTAAGGCTGGATCTGAATCAATGCCTTTCAATGGGCATTCATTCCGGATCCGGCCTTGCGGCAAGTCTTCAGTTTTTTTTTGGCCGGAGCAAAAAGCGCAGCATGCTGCGGTATTTTCTCCGGCCAAAAAACGTTCCGTTCCGGAACTGAAGACATCCTGAAGCATGCTGAACGGATTTCACTCCATTTAGAATGCATTAGGATAATCCTGATCAGGATTCTTCCGGCATAGAGCCCCGACGACGGAACTCTATGCCGGAAGACAATAACACAGCTGTGAAAGAGCCCTTAGGGTACTTTCACACTTGCGTTTTTCTTTTCCGGCATAGTTCCGTCACAGGGGCTCTATACCGGAAAAGAACTGATCAGGCATATCCCCATGCATTCTGAATGGAGAGCAATCCGTTCAGTTTGCATCAGGATGTCTTCAGTTCAGTCGTTTTGACTGATCAGGCAAAAGATAAAACCGTAGCATGCTACGGTTTTATCTCCGGCGAAAAAAACTGAAGACATGCCTGAATGCCGGATCCGGCATTTTTTCCCATAGGAATGTATTAGCGCCGGATCCGGCATTCAAAATACCGGAATGCCGGATCCGTCCTTCCAGCCTGCACATGCGCAGACCAGTAAAAATTTGAAAAAATATGAAAAGTGGAGAGACGGATCCGTCCTTGCAATGCATTTGTGAGACGGATCCGCATCCGGATCCGTCTCACAAATGCTTTCAGTCAGCGGATCCGGCGGGCAGTTCCGACGACGGAACTGCCTGCCGGATCACACTGCCGCAAGTGTGAAAGTACCCTAAAAGTATTATTACCACTAGTTTTAAGTGGAATAACTGAAATATATGCCAAATGTTTGGTTCATTTCTGTGACCTGATAAACAAAGAACTGTTCCTTTTTGCATATTGTTTTGTTGTGAGATTTTTTACGCACACACACACTTAAAATTTAACGATATAAACAACTTGCAGTTTACTGAATAAGAATATACCCGGCGAGCAAAAATGGGAGTTCCTACACCCATGGCAATGTACTAAATCCAGCTACTTTGTTGCCAGTGGATTTAGACGAGGAGGGGGAAGTGGGAGTAGTAGAAATGTCTGATCCAATTTCAAATCATGACTGTCATGAATTGATGATTACAGAAACAAAAGGGTTACCAAATGTTACTGAAACACCATTAACTAACCCTGATGCTGAATATTTTGTAGATGGCTCCAGATGGTGGAATGATGAACAAGGACAATTTTTCCCCGGTTATGCGCTAATCCAAGATGGTAAGGTAATCATACAAAAAAGTTTAAGGCACTCACTGATGCATGTACATTGGGTAAGGGACTGAGAATTAATTGTTAAACTGATTCCAGGTATGCCTTCGGGGTATCACATGACTTTGGCGTCAGCTGGAAAACTAGGGGATTGCTTACTTAATCGGGCAAGCAAATTACAAATTCAGAAGCAGTACAGAGCCTCATAGAGGCCCTAGAGCTGCCCACAGAGGTAGCCATTGTTAAAGTACCAGCCCGTGTAAAGCAAGATGATCTGCTAGCCTTGGGAAACGCTCAAGCAGCCAAACAAGCAGTCGGTCTGCCGCTCTTGACATTGTTTTTACCAACTATGCCAGATTTGTCGCTCTTGCAGGAACTACAGGCTCAGATAACACCTCAAGACAAAATGGTATGGATGGAGGCGAGGGCCACGAAGACAGCAGAGCTCTGGCAGGTAAATGGCAGAACATGTTTGCCTCTGAGTTTCTATCCAATGATGGCAATTTAGCACATGGTCCTACTCATTTGTCAAAACGAGCTATGAGCGCACTAGTGTTAGAACATTGGTTTTCACCTGGAATTCAGACCCTCTTTAAAAAGTTTGTTCAGGGTTGTCTTACATGAGCAAGACATAACCCTGGGAGGTTCGTAAAGACCCCCAAGAAACACCCTCTCCAAACCTTTGTGTCTGTTTCAAAGAGTCTAGGTGGATTACATACAGCTATCCAAGGTGGGCACGTATGAGTATGTCCTTGTAGCTATTAAAGCATTCTCGGGCTGGCCAGAAGCCTGGCAAGTAACTACGGCTACAGCCAAAAACACTACTAAGAAAATATTGTCAGAAATAGTCTGCACATATGGGATTCCAGAGGTGATAGAATCAGACAGAGGTGCTTAGTTCACTGAGCAGATAATGGGACACATACTGAAGACCCTAGGGATTACACAAGCTCTGCAGACTCAACAGTATGGAGACACTATAGTGGTGGTCCCAGATGGAATCAACTAGGTGGTACTGTTACTACGTTTAACACTTTCTGTTCTGTATTGAGTAGCTCCAGGACCTAAGTGGAAGTTCGGATGGAGGCGCATCTTTGGCTGGAAGGAAGTGTCCGTCCCAGGTTTCCCATCGCCTAAGTGTCAGTAGCGTTGACTAGAGGAGGACGGAGGTGGACGTTCAAGGCAATTCCAGGCCTACTCCTTGTAGCTACACTTCCAGGTGCACCATATTGGTCAAGGGATATACATCATGATTTATAGCACTGTCCAACCAAGGACAGCAGCACCCAAGATGATGCTCACCTTTCTGATTCTACAACAGAGGACCACAGCTACACAGAGACTTTTAGGCTTACTGCTGATGCTCCTAGCGGTATAGCTGACCTACCAGCTCCTAGAGATTCCAACACAGGAGCAGAAGAAGGTGTATCCAGAACTATGGACAATGATGCATGGGACAACAATGCTGCACCTACATCCACTTAGATAGTGTGTACTCGTGTGTTGGTTAATAAAATGTATGCATGCTTAGTCAAATGACAACTACTAGACAGACTGGAATCAATTCTTGCATCGCATGGTCTATGCAGCTTATCTGTATACTCTGCGAAGTACAGGCTGTCTAAAGGGTTATTTGTTTGCTCAGGCAGGTTACTAGTTAGCAAGATACACATAAATGATACAATGAGCCTTCAGAAGAAACATCCACCATGTGAAGAGATTCTTCAGCGCCCACATAAAATTTAAACAAGGGGAGGGAAATGTTAAAGACATTATCCAGCTTTCCTGAAACTGGATATTATAAAGAGACCAGACCAGTGCGACCAGGTGGTAGTTTCGATTGCAGCAGATAATGCATCTAGTTGGTTAAGCACCACCCTTTCTTCCACCAAGTCCAGTCTCAGTTGCTCTTTTCAGCACCATTCCTTCATTTGGGCATCTCAACAAGCCTGCTTGAAGAGGAACATGAGATCTTGTGCCCTGATTCCCAAACTCTTGAACATCCACAGTCACAAGAAGATGACAGTGGGGAACGGCAATTAGTGTTTCACGAGGTGGATGATGGTGATGATGAGACACAGTTACCAATAAGTCAACGGCAATTAGTGTCTCAAAAGTTTGATGATGAGACACAGTTGTCAATAACTGAGGTTGTTGTTAGGTCAACAAGTCAGGAGAATGAGCAGAGTGAGGAGGTGGAAGAGTAGGTGGTGGACGATGAAGTCACTGACCCAACCTGGGAAGGTAGCAAGCTGAGCGAGGATAGCAGTACAGAGGGGGAGGAGCCGCAGCACCACTTTAGGCTGCAAAAGGCAGTGGTGTGGCAGAAGAGAGAAGGCGGGCTGCATCTAACAGGCCCACAACTGTTCCCCTGAGCACACTCGTGCAGAAATCTCTTTTGCCAAGTTATAGGTGTTCTGCAGTCTGGCGCTTTTTTTTTAAGAAAGTGCGGACGACAAAATAAAAGTAATTTGCAACCTGTGCCATACAAAAATGAGCAGGGGCGTGAACACTAGCCTCACCACCACCAGCATGATCCGCCACACGGCATCAATGCACCGTATTAGGTGGGCTGAACACCTGAGTCCACAATCTGTGTCTGCGGGTCACACCACTACCTCCTCTTCCCCCTGTGTTACATGCTGGCCAATCTCCTGTCGAAAGCACAGGCCCGGATGCCTCCCACCCTGCACCTGAACCTTTGCAAGCACCATCAGCGACCACATCCACTTCTATGTCCCAGCGCAGCGTACAAATGTCATTACCCCAGGCATTTTACCAGAAGCGCAAATATCTAGCCACCCACCCACAGGCCATAGCTCTAAATACGCAACTTTCCAAATGACTGGCCCTGGAAATGTTGCCATTTAGGCTTTAGACACTGAGGGCTTCCGCAACCTGATGTCCCCAGCCACAACATTTTTTTCGCAGTGTGCCGTGCCTGCCTTACACCAGCATGTGTCCCGTAAGATCAACCGTTCCCTGACTAACGCAGTTACTGGGAAGGTCCACTTAACCTCTGACACATGAACAAGTGCTTGTGGCCAGAGACGCTAAATTTTCCTAACGGCACACTGGGTAAACGTTGTGGAGGCCAGGAGCGAGTCATACCCTGGGATGGCTCAGGAGCTACCGACACCAAGGATTGCGGGCCCTAATTCCATCAGGTTTTCTGCCACCACCTACGTTAGTGGCTCCAACCCCCCTCTCCTCCTCATCCTCCACTTCCACCTCAGAATTATCCTCTTGTAGCACCAGTCAGCAATCAGTCACTAGCTGGAAGCAGTGTAACACTGCAGTGGGGAAGCATCAACAGGCCGTGCTTAAGCTGATCTGCTTAGGTGACAAACAGCACACCACGGCAAAGCTGTAGCAGGGGATAAGAGACCTGACTGAGCTGTGGCTCTCGCCACTCAACCTACAACCAGGCATGGTTGTGTCTGATAATGGCCGTAACTTGGTGGCGACTTTAGAGCTCGGGAAGCTCACACACATCCCATGCCTAGCCCACGTGTTCAACTTAGTGATTCAGCGGTTTCTAAAAACCTATCCCAATTTGCCTGAGCTACTGGTGAAGGTGTGCCACATGTGTGCCTATTTCCGCAAGTCATCGACAGCTTCCGCCAGTCTGTCAACGATATAGCAGCGCTTACAATTGCCAGCTCACCGACTATTGTGCGACGTGAGCACGTCCTGGAACTCCACGTTCCACGTGTTGGCCATGCTTTGTGAGCAGCAGAGTACAGTAGTGGAATTCCAGCTGCAACATGGTCATCGCCTTTCCAGTCAGCTTCCACTCTTCGCAAGCGAGGAGTGGGCAAGGGTTTCTGACCTCTGTGAGGTTTAAAGAAACTTTGAGGAATCAACACAGATAATAGCGTTATCACTGCTCACTATCAGCGTCACCATCTCACTTCTGTATCTACTCAAATGTTCGCTACTCACAATTTAGGCCGACACTTTGCATGTGGAAGAGGTAGAAATGGGGAAAGACATTACACAGGTTGATTGCCAGTCCACCCTCAGTTAGTCTTCTCAGTGCAAATTTGAGGAGGAGGAGGACTAGGAGACGGTTGTGGCCATTTTGGATTTGATATTCACAAATGGGGATTCGGTATATGATGTCATTGTAGGCGAAACCTTGGGATCTAGTGATCACCAGTCAGTGTGGTTTAATATAAGAACTGTGAAAGAGTCCCACCACACAAAAACAAAAGTTTTAGATTTTAGAAAAACAGACTTTTCAAAAATGAAATTAGTCATAAATGAGTCCTTATCAGACTGGAACGGATTACATGGAGTCCAGGAGAAATGGGACTACTTAAAAGGTGCATTATTGAAGGCAACAGAAAATTCAATTAGACTTGTCAGTAAAAGCAAAAAAAGGAAGAGACCACTGTGGTACTCGGCAGAAGTGGCCCAAATCATTAAAAATAAAAAGCTAGCATTTTGTAATTATAAAAAAAACCAGAGCAATGAAGATAAGGAAATCTACAAGATTAGGCAGAAAGAGGCCAAGCAAGTTATAAGAACTTCTAAAGCGCAGGCAGAAGAAAAACTAGCTCAGTCTATGAAAAAAGGGGATAAGACATTCTTCAGATATATAAATGAAAAAAGGAAATTAAAACAAGGAATAACTAAATTAAAAACAAAGGACGGAAGGTATGTAGAAGAGAATAAAGGGCTAGCCGACTGCCTTAATGAATACTTCTGTTCAGTTTTTACAAAAGAAAAAGAAGGAGAAGGACCTCCACTAGAAAGGATGACTAATAAATCGTTTGATGCATGTGTCTTTACAGAGGAAGATGTTCTAAGTTTGCTGTCTAAAGTGAAGACAAATAAATCACAGGGGCCTGATGAGATACACCCAAAATTATTAAAAGAGCTTAGTGGTGAGCTGGCAAAACCGTTAACAGATTTATTTAACCAATCATTAGTAACAGGAGTCATCCCGGAAGATTGGAAATTGGCAAATGTCGTGCCCATTCACAAGAAAGGTAGTAGGGAGGAATCGAGCAACTATAGACCAGTGAGTCTGACATCAATAGTAGGCAAATTAATGGAAACCCTATTAAAGGATAGGATTGTGGAACATCTAAAATCCCATGGATTGCAAGATGAAAAACAGCATGGGTTTACTTCAGGGAGATCATGTCAAACAAATCTTATAGATTTTTTTGACTGGGTGACTAAAATAATAGACGGTGGAGGTGCAGTAGACATCGCATATCTAGATTTTAATAAGGCTTTTGACACTGTCCCACATAGAAGACTTATCAATAAACTGCAGTCATTGAGCATGGACTCCCTTATTGTTGAGTGGATTAGGCAGTGGCTGAGTGACAGGCAACAGAGGGTTGTAGTCAATGGAGAACATTCAAAACAAGGTCATGTTACCAGTGGGGTTCCACAGGGATCTGTACTGGGACCAATTTTGTTTAATATCTTCATAAGTGATATTGCAAAAGGCCTCGATGGTAAGGTTTGTCTTTTTGCTGATGACACAAAGATATGTAACAGGGTTGATGTTCCTGGAGGGAAACGCCAAATGGAAAAGGACTTAGGAAAACTAGAAGAATGGTCAGAACTCTGGCAACTGAAATTTAATGTGGATAAGTGCAAGATAATGCACCTGGGGCGTAAAAACCCAAGGGCAGAATATAGAATATTCGACACAGTCCTGACCTCAGTATCTGAGGAAAGGGATTTAGGAGTAATTATTTCAGAAGACTTAAAGGTGGGAAGACAATGTAATAAAGCAGCACGAAATGCAAGCAGAATGCTTGGATGTATAGGGAGAGGTATAAGCAGTAGAAAGAGTGAAGTGCTTATGCCGCTGTACAGAACACTGGTGAGACCTCACTTGGAGTATTGTGCGCAGTACTGGAGGCCATATCTCCAGAAGGATATAGATACTCTAGAGAGAGTTCAGAGAAGAGCTACTAAACTGGTCCATGGATTGCAGGATAAAACTTACCAGGAAAGGTTAAAAGACCTTAATATGTATAGCTTGGAAGAAAGAAGAGACCGAGGGGATATGATAGAAACTTTTAAATACATAAAGGGAATCAACTCGGTAAAGGAGGAGAGCATATTTAAAAGAAGAAAAACTACCACAAGAGGACACAGTTTTAAATTAGAGGGGCAAAGGTTTAAAAGTAATATAAGGAAGTATTACTTTACTGAGAGGGTAGTGGATGCATGGAATAGCCTTCCTGCAGAAGTGGTAGCTGCAAATACAGTGAAGGAGTTTAAGCATGTATGGGATAGGCATAAGGCCATCCTTCATATAAGATAGGGCCGGGGCTATTCATAGGATTCAGATATATTGGGCAGACTAGATGGGCCAAATGGTTCTTATCTGCCGACACATTCTATGTTTCTATGTTTCTATGTTTACCTGGGAGTCCAAGATCCATCCAGACATCATCCCATCATCCCATGTTGTTCCCGAACCATTTTGGTGATGTTTCCATAAATTTCTGACCTTTTCCTATGAACCAGATACCTTCCCCCGAGGTGTTCGACCCAAGCAATCGAACACCCGAGCACTTTGCTGCTCGATCAGCACTAGTGGGGACAGTCACTCCCTGCTCAAGAACTCTAAGGAACTAATCATTTGCTCATCTCTAATGGCCACCAATATATTACATGAACAGTTCGAGTTCACCAGAATGAAATGTGCTCTTATGGAGTGGGGGACCTCTCTCTTTAACATCCTATGCCAAGGATAATAGAAAGGTATTATCTTTATGACATATACTTCACTGTTTAAAACGGAGAAGACATTATGGAACAGGAAACTTTTATTAATAAGCAAGCGATATATTTCAGTTACATTTTTTATTTAAGGCATATAAGTTCTTATGATCATCAAAGGCAACATTGCTTCCTCTATGGCCTCGGGGTTGTTCTTTCACTAATATTTTCCTTGAGACTGGCAAGGATCAGGAACACAGGGGTTGCAAGGATCTGTCAAGGAAAATAAGCATTTATATTATGTTTTATCTACTCCATTTCTATACACTGTTTTAATTGTAGTGATATAAAACAACTATAAGTGTTCATATTTTATTCCAACCAGGACGTTACTTGATTATATAGAATGGATGGTTTCTGTGTTTAAAGGGAACCTGTCACCGGGATTTTGTGTATAGAGCTGAGGACATGGGTTGCTAGATGGCCGCTAGCACATGCGTAATACCCAGTCCCCATAGCTCTGTGTGCTTTTATTGTGGAAAAAAAACGATTTTATACATATGCAAATTAACCTGAGATGAGTCCTGTATGTGAGATGAGTCAGGGACAGGACTCATCTCAGGGTAATTTGCATATGTATCAAATCGGGTTTTTTCCAGAATAAAGGCACACAGAGCTATGGGGACTGGTTATTGTGGATGTGCTAGCGGCCATCTAGCAACCCATGTCCTCAGCTCTATACCCTAAATTCCAGTGACAGGTTCCCTTTAAGTGGGTTTTCTCCGTCTGCTCTTGTTTCATCACAAAATGTAGTATCCTAGTTATGCAGTCAAAAGAAACTGCACTTTGAGTCCCTGAGAGAGTATGGAATTTATGTAGTAGCTTCAATTGCAGTAAAGACATTAGGAGAAAGTGTACTCGTCTCTCAGCATTTTACTATTCTGCTCCAAAAGAGTTAGGCCCCTTTCAAACGGGCGAGATATCCGCGTGGGTGCAATGCATGAGGTGAACTCATTGCCCCCGCACTGAATCAGGACCCATTCATTTCTATGGAGCTGTGCATTCTATGGTGATTTTCACGCATCACTTGTGCGTTGCGTGAAAATCGCAGCATGCTCCTCTTTGTGCGTTTTCCACGAAACGCAGGCCCCATAGAAGTGAATAGGGCTGCGTAAAAATCGCAAGCATCCGCAAGCAGGTGCGGATGCGGTGCGATTTTCACGCACGGTTGCTAAGAGACGATCGGGATGGAGACCCAATCTTTATTTTCCCTTATAACATGGTTATAAGGGAAAATAATAGTATTCTAAATACAGAATGCATAGTACAATAGGGCTGGAGGGGTTAAAAAAATAAAAAAAATTTAACTCACCTTAATCCACTTGTTTGTGCAGCCGGCATCTCTTCTGTCTTCATCTTTGCTGTGCGCAGGAAAAGGACCTGTGGTGACGTCACTAGGCACATCACATGGTCCCTCACATGATCCACCACCATGGTAAAAGATCATGTGATGGACCATGTGATGAGCGCAGTGACCTCATCAAAGGTCCTATTCCTCAAAGAAGAAGACATAAGAGATGCCGGCTGCGCGAACAAGTGGATTTAGGTAAGTTAAATTCTTATTTTAAAAAAATTAACCCCTCCAGCCTTATTTAACTATGCATTCTGTATTAAGAATGCTATAATTTCCCCTTATAACCATGTTATAAGGGAAAATAATACAATCTACACAACCTTGAACCCAAATCTGAACTTCTGTGAAGAAATTCGGGTCTGGGGACCACATTCAGTTTTTTATCACGCGAGTGCAAAACGCATTGCATCAGCGCGATAAAAACTGAACAACAGAACGCAATCACAGCCAAAACGTGATGCCCATGTGAAAGAGGCCTTAGGGTGGGTTCACACTAGCTTTAGGGATTCTGGTATGGCTTTTGGTTATAACATAATAATAACAGAAAATAACGGAATCCAGAAGACGGAAGGACGGACCGTTTTTCTGCCTATAAACTTGTATTATGACGGAATGCAAAACGGAAGCCTTTAAATGGTATTCCAGTTGCTTTCCATCCTAATAGAAGTCTATGGGAATCAAAACGGATCCGTCTGGGTCTCGTTATGCAAGACGGAAAACAAAGTCGTGTCGACAGGACTTTGTTTTCCGTCTTGCATAACAGGACCCAGATGGATCCGTTATGCTTTCCCATAGACTTCTATTAGGACGGAAAGCAAACAAAATGCTTCTGTTTTGCATTCTGTCTGGGTATTTCGTTATTTTCCATTATAACTATGTTATAGCGGAAAGCCTTAACGGAATCCCTAACGCTAGTGTGAACCCACCCTTATTGATATAAAAAAGCTAAGCTTATAATGGTAACATAGTAAACTGTAGTCCTAAATCAATGAACTCTGACTCTATATAGACATATAGGATAATACACCAGCATTACCATATAAAATTGCTGGCTTGTGAAGGACAAATGTTGAAAACTACGTGGTAGAATGAACTAAAAGAGTAATTCTATAAACTAACATTGAAAGTCTTTGAACATTTGAGCTTAGAATTGTTTCGTAATTGTAATACACATGCTAATCTTTTCCTACGAATAACTGCTTTGGTATTTGGTTTTAAAACACATAGCAAAATAGTAAAATCAACATACAGGAAACATGTTGAATTAAAACATTTTCTCATTAAAATATCACCTTTTAGAGTGGAATTCATAATTTTTATGTAAATTAAAATATAATCTTTAGTGTACATACCTTTGCACTGCTGTACAGGCTTGCAGGCTAAAAAAAACAATACATGTCAATAGCTGTTATGTAATATGCCTTGTTAAATAACCAAATGGCTGCTTCTAATAGAGTATGGTATCCTTTCATATTATTTCCCTTTCATATTTAACCCCTTTCGTACTGGGCCCATTTTTGGTTTTCCATTTAGTTTACCATGTAATGTACTGTAAAACGGGAAAAAAACATTATTTGTGTGGTTAACTTGAAAATAACCACACATGCTAAGGGTTTGGGGGTTTTGATATTTCAGAGTTCACTGCATGCTAAAAATGAAATGATGTCCTTATTCTGCAGCTCAATACCAAGTATTGAGTGCATAACTGAACATAATTATTTGAAGGTTGACTTTTTTTTGTATTAAAAACACTTTTCTTTTATTGGTCGGATGAAATATGCTAATTTTTTTAGATAGGAAATTTGGGTTTTCATGAGCTGTATGCCAAAATCACCAATATTAAAACAATAAAAGGCTTGAACTACTTCAGTTGGTGTGTAATGAATCTAAAATATATGAAAGTCTAATGTTTATCAGTACATTACAGAAAATAATGAACTTTATCACAATATGCTATTTTTTTGAGAAGGACCTGTATATAAAAATGGAAAAATGTGGCAGCACCAAAACATAACAGTATAGCGGGTGCTATGTCCAGGGTTATCACTGCTTACCCAACATTTGTATGTAGAAATGGACAGCACATCCAGTAGAGAAATATATTCAAAAAATTTTATTCAGCCACAGTGGCACAAGAGGCGACGTTTCGGCTCAAAATCCTGAGCCTTTCTCAAGCATGTATATATATTGTGAGGCAGTGACAGGCCACATGGTTGTTAGGGGAGATATATGGCAGGATTTGCTGTGTCTTCCCCAGAATCGCCAGGTCTGAAGAAAGACCAGGTGCAGTAATCACCTGGGGATAAACGAATCCTCAGAGTGAGAGGGGGCGGGGACTTGCACACAGAAGGCTGGAGTGGTTCTGTGTGGTCTGAGCTGGGAGGGCTGAGAGACCACTATCCCCCAAGAGACACTGGTGTGGGAGAAGCCTGGAGGCTGCTAGAGGTTGGCCTGTGAAAGCCGCATCTCATCATGGGTGTTACACAAGAGGAGACAGGTTATTAGTGTATTAGTTAGAGCCTACACGGGCGAGTGTTTACTATTTTGTTGTTCTGCTTTAGCTGGTGTGCCACAATAAGTGCACTGTTTGGACCTGAAACCTGGTGTCCTGAAGCCGTATCTGTGAGGATGATCCCCTGAAAGAAAGCTACCCCTCACTATATATATATATATATATATATATATATATATATATATATGTATTACTACTTTTAAAGAAATACAAACCTTTAAAAAAATCACAATTTTCATAACTTTTTTATATTTGGGACTACAGAGTGAACGACATTTTGATCACTGTTATTCAATCTTTTTAGGGAGGGGGATAAGGCTACTTTCACACTAGCGTTCGGGTGTCCGCTTGTGAGCTCCGTTTGAAGGGGCTCACAAGCGGCCCCGAACGCATCCTTCCAGCACTAATGCATTCTGAGTGGACGCAGATCCGCTCAGAATGCATCAGTCTGGCAGCGTTCAGCCTCCGCTCCGCCTGGCCGTGCGGAGGCGTGCGGATCCGTCCAGACTTACATTGTAAGTCAATGGGGAGGGATCCGTTTGAAGATGACACAATATGGCTCAATCTTCAAACGGATCCGTCCCCCATTGACTTTCAATGTAAAAGTCTGGACGGATCCGTTCAGGCTACTTTCACACTTAGAATCTTTTTTACAATATAATGCAGACGGATCCGTTCTGAACGGAGCCACCGTCTGCATTATATGAGCGGATCCATCTCAGACGGATCCGCTCTGAACGCTAGTGTGAAAGTAGCCTAAGGTGACAAAAGATGACAATTCTTTATTGTTTATTTTTACCTATTTTTACCTTTTTACTTATTAAGTTGTACTTTGTGCTAAATGTATTAAAAGATGTACATTGCTTGTCAAATTTGTCCCGTCTTTAAACTTTTGTCTAGAAAAGCTACCCAAATTTCCATGCTCAAATAAATTAGCTTAAAGTGACTTAAAAGTTGTGATAAATCTGTAGGAAAACTAACTAACATAGCTAACACATGCTTAATGAGCCTTGTTATCTAATCTAATTGTGTTAAACAAACACCTTCAACTGCTTTTCAATGGCTTTTATTTCAGGAAATCGTGATGAGCTAAGAAATCTGACTTAGGAGTTAACTTTGCTATATCAGTAAGCACACCTACAGTCACGCCCACTTTTCAAAATTAGAGTAAGTGGTGTAAAAATGCAAAAGGTTGCTAAACCATTTTTTTTTGTTTTCTTTATTATTTTTTTACAGACAGAATTTTTGAGTGCAGGGCTTGATTAATCCCTTCCATGTATACTGCGACAGTTTAGTTGCCTTTTGTTGGTAGAATACCATAACCTGCCTGATTCATGGACATGCATGTGCTGTCATCAGTTTCTGATTGATAGGGGTCCAACTCCCAGGACCCCTGCCAATCAGCTGTTTGAGAAGGCCACGGTGCTCCAGAGGATAGGTCATCAGTTAAAAAGTCTAGGAAAAAAACCCTTATATTGCAATATAATGGTCATCCATAATAGAACAGTCCTATCTTTGTCCATAATGTGAGCAATAATAGGACATGTTCTTTTTTTTTTTTTTTTGGTGGAACAGATATGGGGAAATATGGACTCCGAATGCAAACAGTCTTTTGAATTTTTTTGTGGCCCCATTGAAGTGAATGGTTCTGCATACGGGCTGCAAAAAAAAAGGGAGTCCTAAATGAAAATATTTACCATTTTTGTGCTGAAATGTCCATAATATGTAGCCTTCTATATTATCATAAGCTACAAAAAGACTCTACTGTGATTCTTGTCTTTTAATTAGTACCTCAATTAATATTAATATTACTTACGATCCTTGCATGGATCCTGGCAGATGGTCTGCTTCTGGCATTGATCCTGGCAAATGGTCTGCTTCTGGCATGGATCCTGGCAGATGGTCTGCTTCTGGCATGGATCCTGGCAGATGGTCTGCTTCTGGCATGGATCCTGGCAGATGGTTTGCTTCTGGCATGGATCCTGGCAGATGGTTTGCTTCTGGCATGGATCCTGGCAGATGGTTTGCTTCTGGCATGGATCCTGGCAGATGGTCTGCTTCTGGCATGGATCCTGGCAGATTGTCTGCTTCTGGCATGGATCCTGGCAGATTGTCTGCTTCTGGCACGGGTCCTTGCATTGGGATTTCTGATGTCCTCCTTTAACTCCAGACATGTTTGCTTTGGGATCTTTGCCTAGGACAGCACAAGATAGGAAGATTTGCAGTTGATTGTAGGGATCCTTTGCAAAATCTCCTTTTATATACACAATTTGGTATGCTGTGTGGCATGCGTAAACAAAACCGCATTTTACAAGATGGAAAATCAGGATAATCCTGACAGAATGTTTATTGTCATTTAATTATTTCCTTGTAGTTGGGTGTTTCTAAGAGAACAGCTCACGTCATATACATCCTAGAATAATGTGCTTTTATGGCTAATGATTTAGATACCCAGGAATTTTGAATACACCTGTTGAATAATGTACTGAAATATAAGGAAGATCTTAAATAAATGATAGGTTAGGGAGATGTGATTGTATTTTGCTGACACATTTAGCAAATTCCATCCTAAGCCATTTAAAAATCAACAAGGTTTATGTCATTAGTATCAGTTTTGATTGTATAATGCCACATAGTTACATAGTTAATACGGTTGAAAAAATACATAAATCCATCAAGTTCAACCAAATGATAAGTCGGGATCCGAATCCCAGAAGGAAGTGAGACTCAGATTTCTACATGTTTTCATAAGTATTAATGTAATTTACTTTTAAAAATAATCTAAACTCTTTTTAAAACTGTCCACTCTTCCTGCTGTGACCACGTCCTGAGGAAGTCTATTCCACAGATTCACAGTTCTTACAGTAAAAAAGTTTTTATGCTTCTGGAGACTGAACTTTTCCTTCTCCAGTCGGAGGCAGTGCCCCCTTGTCTTTTGAGGGCATTTGACATGGAACAGTTTTTCACCGTTTTTGTATGGCCCATTTACATATTTGTATAGGTTAATTATGTCCCCCCTTAGACATCTTTTCTCAAGACTAAATAAATGCAATTATTTTAATCTTTCTTCATAACTAGAGATGAGCCTTAAAGTTGAGTTAAGGTTTTATTTGATTTGCACTGCAATTCGTGGTAAGGAATAGCATTTTTTTTTTAAATGGATGCTGCTCGTATGAGGACATGGAGCAAGGAACTCTGGGAAGGCGGGATCACCCATAATGCCATGCATGCAGCCAATCAACAGCCAGCCATCCCTGTGATGTCATAGCCCTATAAATAGCCTCAGCCATCTTGGATTCTGCCATTTTTCAGTGTACTTAGTGGAGGGAGATACGTCAGCAGGCGCTAGGGACAGTGCTAGGAAAATCTTCATTGTGCTAAAAAAAACATTTATAAGTGCAGCGAAAGATTATTCAAGGTGTAAGGAAAGGATAGGGAGGAATCATTCCACAGCATTTATGTTGAACAGGATTCAGTAGGGGAGGTTACAGCCTGGGTAAGAGGAACAATCCTATTACACCTTGCTGCACTGACTGGGCACCCAAATTGCCATTATACAGCTCTGTAATTCCAGAAAACCATTCTTGTTATCTGGGTGCAAGTGCTGTTTGATACAGCCATTAACCACTTCAGCCCCGCTAGGTGAAACCCCCTTCATGACCAGGCCACTTTTTACACTTCGGCACTACACTCCTTTCACCGTTTATCGCTCGGTCATGCAACTTACCACCCAAATGAATTTTACCTCCTTTTCTTCTCACTAATAGAGCTTTCATTTGGTGGTATTTTATTGCTGCTGACATTTTTACTTTTTTTGTTATTAATCAAAATGTAACGATTTTTTTGCAAAAAAATGACATTTTTCACTTTCAGCTGTGAAATTTTGCAAAAAAAAACGACATCCATATATAAATTTTTCGCTAAATTTATAGTTCTACATGTCTTTGATAAAAAAAAAATGTTTGGGCAAAAAAAATATGGTTTGGGTAAAAGTTATAGCATTTACAAACTATGGTACAAAAATGTGAATTTCCGCTTTTTGAAACGGCTCTGATTTTCTGAGCACCTGTCCTGTTTCCTGAGGTTCTACAATGCCCAAACAGTAGAAAAACCCCACAAATGACCCCATTTCGGAAAGTAGACACCCTAAGGTATTCGCTGATGGGCATAGTGAGTTCATAGAACTTTTTATTTTTTGTCACAAGTTAGCGGAAAATGATGATGATTTTTATTTTTATTTTTTCTTACAAAGTCTCATATTCCACTAACTTGCGACAAAAAATAAAAAATTCTAGGAACTCACCATGCCCCTCACAGAATACCTTGGGGTGTCTTCTTTCCAAAATGGGGTCACTTGTGGGGTAGTTATACTGCTCTGGCAATTTAGGGGCCCAAATGTGTGAGAAGAACTTTGCAATCAAAATGTGTAAAAAATGACCGGTGAAATCCGAAAGGTGCACTTTGGAATATGCGCCCCTTTGCCCACCTTGGCAGCAAAAAAGTGTCTCACATGTGGTATCGCCGTACTCAGGAGAAGTTGGGGAATGTGTTTTGGGGTGTCATTTTACATATACCCATGCTGGGTGAGAGAAATATCTTGGCAAAAGACAACTTTTCCCATTTTTTTATACAAAGTTGGCATTTGACCAAGATATTTTTCTCACCCAGCATGGGTATATGTAAAATGAGACCCCAAAACACATTCCCCAACTTATCCTGAGCACGGCGATACCAGATGTGTCACACTTTTTTGCTGCCAAGGTGGGCAAAGGGGCACATATTCCAAAGTGCACCTTTCGGATTTTGCAGGGCATTTTTTACACATTTTGATTGCAAGGTACTTCTCACACATTTGGGCCCCTAAATTGCCAGGGCAGTATAACTACGCCACAAGTGACCCCATTTTGGAAAGAAGACACCCTAAGGTATTCCGTGAGGGGCACTGCGAGTTCCTAGAATTTTTTATTTTTTGTCACAAGTTAGCGGAATATGATGATTTTTTTTTTCTCTTTTTTCCTTACAAAGTCTCATATTCCACTAACTTGCGACAAAAAATAAAAAATTCTAGGAACTCGCCATGCCCCTCACGGAATACCTTGGGGTGTCTTCTTTCCAAAATGGGGTCACTTGTGGCGTAGTTATACTGCCCTGGCAATTTAGGGGCCCATATGTGTGAGAAGTACTTTGCAATCAAAATCTGTAAAAAATGACCGGTGAAATCCGAAAGGTGCACTTTGGAATATGCGCCCCTTTGCCCACCTTGGCAGCAAAAAAGTGTCACACATGTGGTATCGCCGTACTCAGGAGAAGTTGGGGAATGTGTTTTGGGGTGTCATTTTATATATACCCATGCTGGGTGAGAGAAATATCTTGGCAAAAGACAACTTTTCCCATTTTTTTATACAAAGTTGGCATTTGACCAAGATATTTTTCTCACCCAGCATGGGTATATGTAAAATGAAACCCCAAAACACATTCCCCAACTTCTCCTGAGTACGGCGATACCAGATGTGTCACACTTTTTTGCTGCCAAGGTGGGCAAAGGGGCACATATTCCAAAGTGCACCTTTCGGATTTTGCAGGGCATTTTTTACACATTTTGATTGCAAGGTACTTCTCACACATTTGGGCCCCTAAATTGCCAGGGCAGTATAACTACCCCACAAGTGACCCCATTTTGGAAAGAAGACACCCTAAGGTATTCCGTGAGGGGCACTGCGAGTTCCTAGAATTTTTTTTTTTGTCACAAGTTAGCGGAAAATGATGATGTTTTTTTTTTTTTTTTTTTTTCTTACAAAGTCTCATATTCCACTAACTTGCGACAAAAAATAAAAAATTCTAGGAACTCACCATGCCCCTCACAGAATACCTTGGGGTGTCTTCTTTCCAAAATGGGGTCACTTGTGGGGTAGTTATACTGCCCTGGCAATTTAGGGGCCCATATGTGTGAGAAGTACTTTGCAATCAAAATGTGTAAAAAATGGCCTGCAAAATCCGAAAGGTGCACTTTGGAATATGTGCCCCTTTGCCCACCTTGGCATCAAAAAAGTGTCACACATCTGGTATCGCCGTACTCAGGAGAAGTTGGGGAATGTGTTTTGGGGTGCCATTTTACATATACCCATGCTGGGTGAGAGAAATATGTTGGCAAAAGACAACTTTTCCCATTTTTTTTATACAAAGTTGGCATTTGACCAAGATATTTATCTCACCCAGTATGGGTATATGTAAAATGACACCCCAAAACACATTTCCCAACTTCTTCTGAGTACGGCGATACCAGATGTGTCACACTTTTTTTCAGCCTAGATGCGCAAAGGTGCCCAAATTCCTTTTAGGAGGGCATTTTTAGACATTTGGATCCCAGACTTCTTCTCACGCTTTAGGGCCCCTAAAAAGCCAGGGCAGTATAAATACCCCACATGTGACCCCACTTTGGAAAGAAGACACCCCAAGGTATCCAATGAGGGGCCTGGCAAGTTCATAGACATTTTTTTTTTTTTCGCATAAGTTAGCGGAAATTGATTTTTTTTTTGTTTTTTCTCACAAAGTCTCACTTTCCGCTAACTTAGGACAAAAATTTCAATCTTTCATGGACTCAATATGCCCCTCAGCAAATACCTTGGGGTGTCTTCTTTCCAAAATGGGGTCAGTTGTGGGGTGTTTGTACTGCCCTGGCATTTGAGGGTCTCCGCAATCATTACATGTATGGCCAGCATTAGGAGTTTCTGCTATTCTCCTTATATTGAGCATACAGGTAATGAGATTTTTTTTTCCGTTCAGCCTCTGGGCTGAAAGAAAAAAATGAACGGCACAGATTTCTTCATTCGCATCGATCAATGTGGATGAAAAAATCTCTGCCAAAAAAAAAAAATGGAGGGGAAAGGCGTCTGCCAGGACATAGGAGCTCCGCCCTACATCCATACCCACTTAGCTCGTATGCCCTGGCAAACCAGATTTCTCCATTCGCATCAATCGATGTGGATGAATAAATCATTGCCGGGATTTTTTTTTTTATATATATATATATATACATACAAAGTGCTTGCCAAAGCATAGGAACGCCGCCTCCTCCTCAGCTCGTATGCCTCGGCAAACGTATCTGTCACTGCAGAGGAGAAAATCCCGTCTTGCAGCGCCGCATACACCGACTTGCGTGTAATCTGACAGCAGCGCAATGCTTCTGTCAGAATGCACATCGGTGCTGCAGCTAGTAGATCGGTTGGTCCACCTGGAAGGTAAAAAGACAAAAAAAAAAAAGAAAAAACCAGGCCACAACGCAATAATTTTATTAACTTTGGAACAGAACATGTAACTTTAACTTTTGGAACTAAACATTAACCTGTTTGCTTACCTGTTTGTTTTTTTTTTACCTTTATAGAACAAACCTCTCCTTCCCCATGGGTCAATGTGCAAAGCGCAAATCGCCCAAAGATGTGGCGAAGTGCGTTATGCACTTTGTCCCATGTGAAAGGAGACGTTTGCAGCAGCTGTGAGTGAATGGGCCCTAATAGCCCTGTGTGCCTATCCTGGTGAGATGATCCCTATGCTAATAGTGTACCTGTGAGTGGTACTTCCGGAAACACTCTCCAAAGCATAGGGCAGGGTGGTCGGGACAGTCAGGACAGAAATAGCGGGTGTCACGCCTTATTCCACTCCTGCTACAGACACGACATTTTTTTCGGGGTGGCGGTCGGTTTGAGGTACCAGCAACGACACTGGGGAAGTGTCGCTCGTGTAGACGGCTAACTACACTGGTGGATGGGGCCACGGAACCTCCTGGATACAGGAGGTTCGCGATGATCTCTTCCTGAAATTTGAGGAAGGATCCAGTTCTCCCAGCCTTACTGTAGAGAACAAAACTATTGTACAGAGCCAATTGAATTAAATATACAGACACCTTCTTATACCAGCGTCTGGTGCGTCAGGAAACTAAATACGGAGCCAACATCTGGTCATTGAAGTCGACCCCTCCCATGTGGAGGTTATAGTCGTGGACTGAGAGGGGCTTTTCAATGACACGGGTTGCTCGCTCAATTTGGATTGTCGTGTCTGCGTGAATGGAGGAGAGCATGTAAACGTCACGCTTGTCTCTCCATTTCACCGCGAGCAGTTCTTCGTTACACAGTGCGGCCCTCTGCCCCCTTGCAAGACGGGTGGTAACGAGCCGTTGGGGGAAGCCCGCGCGACTAGTTTGCGCGGTACCACAGGCGCCAATCCGTTCTAGAAACAAATGCCTAAAGAGGGCCACACTTGTGTAAAAATTGTCCACATAAAGATGGTACCCCTTGCCGAATAAGGGTGACACCAAGTCCCAAACTGTCTTCCCACTGCTCCCCAGGTAGTCAGGGCAACCGACCGGCTCCAGGGTCTGATCTTTTCCCTCATAGACCCGAAATTTGTGGGTATAGCCTGTGGCCCTTTCACAGAGCTTATACAATTTGACCCCATACCGGGCGCGCTTGCTTGGGATGTATTGTTTGAAGCCAAGGCGCCCGGTAAAATGTATTAGGGACTCGTCTATGCAGATGTTTTGCTCTGGGGTATAAATATCTGCAAATTTCAGGTTGAAATGGTCTATGAGGGGCCGAATTTTGTGGAGCCGGTCAAAAGCAGGGTGGCCTCTGGGACTGGAGGTGCTGTTATCACTAAAGTGCAGGAAACGCAGGATGGTCTCAAATCGTGTCCTGGACATAGCAGCAGAGAACATGGGCATGTGATGAATTGGGTTCGTGGACCAATATGACCGCAATTCATGTTTTTTTGTCAGGCCCATGTTGAGGAGGAGGCCCAGAAAAGTTTTAATTTCGGAAACTTGGACTGGTTTCCACCGGAAAGACTGGGCATAAGAGCTTCCCGGGTTAGCGGTTATAAATTGTGTGGCATATCTGTTTGTTTCGGCCACAACTAAGTCTAAAAGCTCCGCAGTCAAGAACAGCTCAAAAAATCCCAGGGCCGAACCGATCTGAGCTGTCTCAACCCGAACTCCAGACTGGGCAGTGAAAGGGAAAACTACGGGTGCGGCGGAAGTTGGGGACTGCCAATCAGGGTTTGCCAGCACCTCTGGGATTCTAGGGGCTCTACGGGCACGTCTTTGCGGTGGCTGCGACGGGGTCACTACTGCACGTGCCACCGTACCAGCTTCAACTGCCCTTCTGGTGCTCGCTACTTCACCAGGTTGTACGGCAGTGCTGGTACTAGGTCCAGGAAGGGCTGGGCTGCTGGTGTATAACTCACCACGTAATCCGACAGCACCGGCCCCACTCTGCTGCTCTTGAAGCGGATCCTGCGCAACCTGCGGTCTAGCGACACGGGGCCGGGTACGCCTGCTGCTATCAGGGACCTCAGCCTCCTCGTCCGAACTTTGGGTCAGAGAGCCACTGCTTTCTACAGGTTCGTATTCTGACCCGCTGGATTCATCAGATGAGGGTTCCCACTCCTCATCCGACTGGGTCAGAAGCCTGTAGGCCTCTTCAGAAGAATACCCCCTGTTAGACATGTGGGCAACTAAATTTCGGGGTATTCCCTGAGACTACCCAAGAAAAAAAAGCAAGCCTGTCTTACAAAGGGGAGCCTAGCGAAGTACCGGAGGCCGCTGCGGTTGATAAAAAATATCAAAACTGATTTTTTTATCGCCGCAGTGCGTGTAAAGTGAATGTGCAGTGATCAAAAAAAATAATAATTTTTGTCACTGCGGTGGGGCGGGCGTGGGCAAACGCACGTGTGGGCGACCGATCAGGCCTGATCGGGCAAACACTGCGTTTTGGGTGGAGGGCGAACTAAAGTGACACTAGTACTATTATAGATCTGACCGTGATCAGTTTTGATCACTTTCAGATACTATAAAAGTACAAATGCTGATTAGCGATACGCTAATCAGCGAATAACGGACTGCGGTGCGGTGGGCTGGGCGCTAACTGATCGCTAACTACCTAACCAAGGGACCTAAACTATACCTAAAACCTAACGGTCAATAACAGTGAAAAAAAAAAATGTGACAGTTTGCACTGATCACTTTTTTTCCTTTTCACTAGTGATTGACAGGGTGATCAAAGGGTTAATTGGGTGCTGGGAGGTGATCTGGGGGCTAAGTGTACTGTAGTGGGTACTCACAGTAATGATGTGCTCCTCTGCTCCTCTCCTGGAACCAACCGACCAAAAGAAGGAGCAGAGGAGCACAGCAGCCATATAACCCCATCATATTTACTAATATGATGGGTTATCTGGCTGCTGATTCGTTTTTTTGAAAATCATCAACCTGCCAGCCAATGATGACGAAGTTCTTCTTTGAATTTTGCCGGCCCGCGATGCGCATGCGCGGGCCGGCATACCCGGAAATCTCGCGTCTCGCGAGAGGACGCACCGGCGCGTCCACCCAGAACAGCACGACCGCCGCGAAGACGCAATCCTGCGTACGGCGGTCGTGAGGAGGTTAACAGGGTTTATTACAAGGAAATATTTATACGTCTTATTTGCCCTTGTGTGGTGCAGTTATATGTTCTAAAGCATTTTTGGCTTGTATTAGTGGGGAAAAAGGGACTTATTAGCCGTTATGTGGTGAAGTGCTAAAATTACAGCAATTTTTATTGTGTATTAGTGGCAAAAGTAAAACATATTTGCCGTTCAGCGGTGCAGTTATATGTTCTAAAGCCTTTTGTGGCATGTATTAGTGGAAAAAATATATTTGCCGTTGAGCAGAACAGTTATATGTTGTAAAGCACTTTTCATTAGTGGCACAAAAAAAGTATTTGCCTTTCATCGGTGCAGTTATATGTTCTAAAGCCCTTTTTGGCATGTTTTAGTGGGGAAAAAGAATAAGGGCTTATTAGCCAGTGTGTGTTGAAATGACAAAACTACAGCCATTCACCGGTGAAGTTCCATTGTACTACAGCCATTTACAGGGTGCATTAATAGGATAGATATGTCCTATTAGCTGTTCTGTGGTGAATTGTGATTGTTATATTTATTTTTTTTGGAGTGTATTAATAGGAAAAAAATATAACTTATTATCCGGTCTGCAGTGAACTGACATTATTATACTGCCATTGTTGGGGTGTATTAATTGGAAAAGTCAGTGTTATTAGCCTTTCTGCGGTGAATGTAAATTGTCATTCAGTGGTCATTTGTTTGTGATACAGCCTTTTTTGGGAAAACTGATGAGTGATTGTAGACTTCCTTTTGCTGTATGGATTGAATTATGTAGATTATCCATTCAGTAGTGATTTTTTTTTGTGAAACAGCCTTTTTAGGGAAAATTTATGGCTGATTGTAGATTTCTTTCTGCTTTATGGATTGAATCGATTAGCCATTCAGTGGTGAATTTTCTTTTTGTGAAAAAGCCATTTTTGGGAAAATTGGTCAGTAGCTGTAACTACGGTCAAGGACAATATATGTCCTTTATGGCCCACTGGGTAAATGTGGTTCCTGGCCAGCCACACCAGCAACTTGGCCAGGTGACGCTGCTTCTGCCTCCATGTTCTCACGCTGTTGGTCCTGCAACAATGTTCGCCTCTGCCTCCTCTTCCTCCACCGTGGTGCCTTTCACTGCAGGGACAACTCACAGTGCTCCTCCAGCATACCACATGTGCAGGGCACGGCAATTTAATGATGTTCTACACCTCGTTTGCCTGGGCGAACGGAGTCACACAGGGGAGGAACTGCTCTGTGGCCTTCCTCAAGAAATCGAATCCTGGCTTTCTCTGAGACAACTCAAAATCGGAACCATGATGACCGTCAAAGAGAAGAACATGGTGTTGGCGCTGTGTCAAGGAGGGCTGAGCCATGCACCCTGTATGGCACACATGTTCAATCTGGTTGTTAAGCAGTTCCTGAAGTCTTCCACTCACCTGCAAGACATCCTAAAAACAGGCAGAAAACTTTGCATGCACTTCAGCCACTAGTACACCGCAAAGCACACCCTCCTTGAGCTGCAGCGGCAGAACAGCATCCCCTAACATAGGCCGATATGTGATGTTTCCAACCATTTGAGTTTCACCTTCCATATGTTGGACCGATTATACGAACAGAGAAAGGCCATAAATGATTTCTTGATGATCCAAATGGACAGGAGTACTCCCCTGTGTAACTTCGATTAGTACAAACACTAGATATCACTTGTAATTTAGCTTGATAAGGGCTACTATGTAGTCGAAACATTGCTATCTGGCTTTTTGTATACACACTCTTTGAAGTACGATCAATAATGAAAGAACTGGAGATGCTGCTGTCGCCTTTTGTTGATTTCTGTGTAACTTTGATGTCAGCCAGTGGCAGCTGATGCGTGACACCTGCTGGTTGCTCAGGCCCTTTGAGGAGGCCACGTTATTTGTTAGTCGCCAGAACTACAGGATGAACGATGTCTTTTGACAGCTTCATGTCCTGGAACAGATGTTGGTAAATCTGGCCGGGTCAGGGGACTGGAGACGTGATGCCTACATCTCACGGCCAAATGAGCCCTGTGAGGGCTGAATTTCAGGAAGAGGAGAACATTGGATCACAAGCAATTTGTAGCAAAATGGGCGGTTTTTCTACATAGGTGACAGGAGAGGAGGAGCAGGAGCAGGCAGAGGAGCTAAAGGGCGATAAGGAAGACTAGGCAGAGGAGTCAGACACACCATGGCAGTATGCAGTGGAGATGGAGGCAGGGAGTCCCTCTCATTCACTTTCACAAATGTCCCGATGCATGCTCTCTTGCTTAAGTAGTGACAGCTAGAGATGTCCCGAACTATTCGCCGGCGAATAGTTCCCGGCGAACATAGCTTGTTCGCGTTTGCCGCTGCGGGCGAACATATGCAATATTCGGTCCGCCTCCTATTCGTCATCATTGAGCAAACTTTGACCCTGTACCTCACAGTCAGCAGACACATTCCAGCCAATCAGCAGACCCTCCCACCGCCTATCAAAAAGCAAGGACAGCATCCATCTTAGATTAATTCTGAAGCTGCAGTGTCACAGAGTTGTAATCGCAATGCGATTAATACAGGTTATATGAATCGCATTGCGATTACAACTTAGAGCTGGGTTCCTAATGGTTATATTGATAGAATATAACGAAGATTGAGAATATAGTGCTATATTCGTTGTCAATTCTAGCAATACAACCATTAGGAACTCAGATCTAAGTTGTAATCGCAATGCGAATAATGCAGGTTATATTAATCGCATTGCGAATTCAAGCTAGCGAATGCAAGCTAAGTTCCTAATGGTTTGATTGCTAGAATTGACGAATATAACGAATATAGCACTATATTCTCAATCTTCGTTTTATTCTAGCAATACAACCATTAGGAACCCAGCAGCTCTAAGTTGAATTCGCAATGCGATTAATATAACCTGCATTAATCTCATTTCTCAAATCCGACAGTACATTCTAGCATGGAGCTGTTCCCATGGTGATGGGGACGCTCCATGAGCACGGAAGTCGGCAGAAGCTCTAAGTTGAAATCGCAATGCGATTAAATCAAGTTCTATAAATCGCATTGCGATTTCAACAGAACTTCTGTTGACTTCCGTGCTCATGGAGCGTCCCTATCACCATGGGAACGACTCCATGCTAGAATGTACTGTCGGATTTGAGAAAGTTGAAATCGCAATGCGATTAATTCAAGTTCTATAAATCGCATCGCGATTTCAACTTACCACACTCTGCGTCAACTACGTAATTTTCCATGGGTGTTTTGCCATGGATCCCCCTCCGGCATGCCACAGTCCAGGTGTTTGTCCCCTTGAAACAACTTTTCCATCACTATTGTGGCCACAAAGAGTACCTGTGGGTTTTCAAATTCGCCTTCCTATTGTTGTCTATTGCGGTTTGCCCGGTTCGCACGTTCGCAAACATTTGCGGAAACTCGAGTTTTATGTTTGCGACATCACTAGTGACAGCCGAATTGTCACCATTCAGCAGAGGGATCCTGTGACATTAAAATGTCCGTATTGTGAATGCGGTTCATACGCCACCATAATGAGAGGCAGAGGAGTGAGACAGAGGTTTTATTATGTGCCTAGAGTTTAAAAAAATCTAGCTGTCGGCCAGTACAGGCCACCAAAATTAGGCAATAGGCATTCACCCGACGGCAAAGAAATTTAGATTCTGTGGCTGGGGGTATATTAGGTGGTCACAGGATAAATATGTAACTGTCGGCCAGTACAGGCCCCAAAAATTTGGCATTCACCTGACATAAAATGCCTTTATACCGCTGTATATACACAAGGCAAGGACCATTCTTTATTCTGGGTAATGGCAGATATGTATGGGCTGGCACGAGGAAATTTAATTACATGTCGTCATCACAGGTGTTGACTTCCTCCCATATCCATGCCTCCTTCATTTTTAGAAATGTGAGGTAGTCCACACTGTCGTGAGCTAGGCGGACACCACACTCAAAGAGGGGCAAGACAAGAGTTCAATGGCAAATTGTGCCAGCTCTGGCCATAGGTCAAGCCTGCACACCCAGTAGTCAAGAGGTTCCTTGCTTCTCAGAGTGTCCACATCAGCTGTTAACCTGATTTAGTCGGACAACAGTGGGTCTAGGGGTTTCTCTGAAGCTGGATCCGGAGCTGTCAATTGGTTGGCTGCAAGAATGATCTCATATCCAAAGTGACCAACACATCTTCAAACCGCCCTCTGCACCGTAGGATTGCAGGATCATGCATGATCCCCCGAAGACACTGGTTTTCCAGCGAAACATGTCGGGAGACAGGAGGTCTATGTGTGTGTGTTTTTAGAACAGTGATCATCAGAGAGGGAACTCCTTGAGAGGAGGAATTAATAGCTAGAACAGCGATAAAGTGAATGCAGTAACACAGGCAATTGAGCAATGTAGCAATAGACCAAAGCTGAAATGAATAGCTAGCATGCTGCTGTGAAAGACTAAAATCAGCAGCAGACTTTCAAGTGAAGGCGGTGATCTGCAATCACTGGGAATTATTAACCCTTTCCAGTATTGTTGTTAAAGTATTTTAATAAAGAGACCTGAATAAAAGTGAAGTTTTAAATACTAGTAGCACATGAAAAAAGACGTTAATTGGTCCAAAAGGACCATTATGTGTATACCATTAAAGTAATCATCGCACATGTGCTAGGAGGTTCTATGATTCTACAACAGTATTTGGGGGTGCACACAGCAGAGAGTGAGGAAGGTGCAGATACAGAGGATGAGGAGGGTGCAGAAGCAGAAGGCTGAGTGAGCCACTCAACCAATTCTGGTGCGTCCTTTGACATAATCGCACAAACCTTCTCCAACTTCCCACTTAGGCTCCGGCCTGGTGAACCTGTCCGACCCATACCACTCCTGCGGAAGAGCCTGCCTCTTCCTCTGCATGTGATTTTCAAAATTACCCTGTGTCAAAGTCCCTAGAAAAGAGCAGTATTTGTGGAAGCTGATATATGGCAGGCCTCAATCAGTTGTTAGTTGAAGTTGGTATATCACCCTCAAGCAGTAATTTTGTTGACGCAGGAATATGGAAAACCTCAATCACTATTTTGTGGAAGCTGATAGATTGCAGCCCTCAATCAGTATTTTCTGGAAGCATACAAATGCACTAAAATATACTTTCTATGTTAGAAAGTATATTATAAGTATATCACACCCCTCTGTGTATCACACCTATCGATAGCACACAGCTACCTTAAAAGTACTTTTGTGGCCCTATTAGCTAGCGTTTGGTGTCCCTAAGTTCCTAACAGTCTGTCCCTGCTCCAAAACGCAACCTCTCCCTACACTGGCAAAACACATAATGTAAAATGGCTGCCAGATCGGGTTCTGTTCTAGGGTTGGGGGTGTATCCAAGTGCTGAAACGTCTCAATTGGCTGCCCTGTTACACCTGATGGATGTGTCATGGGTCAAAGTTCGGTGCAATGCAAAAGAATATGGTGCTCACGAATGTTCGCCGCGAACCGACCACGGGGCGAACCGCGAGGCCATATTACATATTGCTGCATCCACATAGACCAGCTCTATACAAATATCACATAACCTAAACCCTCAGGTGAACACTGTCAAAAAAGTTAAATAAAAACTGTGCAAATTTTTTTTTCCGTCACCTTAATTCACTAAAAGTGCAACACCAAGCGATAAAAAAGGAATATGCCCCCCAAAATAGCATTATATTTCTTGTTTGCCTTTATTAATTTGTGTATCCACAGTTGGGGCCTATGATTGAGCCTATGGTGGAGTATCACATACATGGTATTTTGGGTGGATGCTGGAGTTACCTTAGGATGCTATAGCTATTATTGCTCTTTCATTTACCATTTAAATGAGCATTTGCGGCTGTGGGGATCTGGTTCTTTTTGGTACAGCAGGTGAGCTGCTTGTCGCTCACTTGCATTGCTGCTATGTTTTATTAATTAATGTATTATTTGTTTGTAATTATTTAATAAAGTTATTATATGTAATGTGTCCCCCCCCCCCCCCTGTGAGTTTCTTTTGGTACTACGTGATCAAGCAGGAAGTGCGCACAATGATGTCATACAGAGTGCTTTAAATGTTAACTATACAAAAAAAACAAATACATCTATAATACAAGCAGTCTGTTACCTGTAAATTCACTGTTAAACCAGGCACAATGCTTTGTAGGGATAGCTCAGCTAAATGTAATTATTAGTGTTGAGCAAATCAAAATAGCCAAAGTGGACTTTGATCCAAATTTTATGGAAAATTTGATTTACGGCAAGGCCGAATTTCCTTGTGTTTCGTGGGAACCAATACATTTTCCCTGAAATGGCATAAAAAAAATACATACTCATTTCATCTCGTGAGCGGTGATGTATTATGGCCAACATGATGATGTCATCACGCACCGCACAAGATTTCAATCCAGATGGCCGTGGCAACCTTTTCTCGCTTAGGCGAATAAGGAATAAGGCGAGTATTATTTTTATTTTTTTACCCCTGAAAGGCCTCCATTTTTACATCAGATGATGCGATGAAACCGAATCAAAGTTTTCATAATCTCGTTCAACACTAGTAATGATACCTTTCACTAAATGATTCCATTGATTCATTTTTGAAAAAAAGATCTTTTAAGCCTTATTCAAATGAGCAGTTAAGTGCACCAGGGTTTAGCCCCAAGCCATTCTGAGCAACCTTGCTCCTCCTTCTTCCTCTACTAACCCCTCCCTTTCCTTAATGGGCAGGAACAGGTTCATGCATAATCATCTGACCTGGTTTAACAGTGAATGTGCTGTTGTTGAGATTGTGTGCAGTGAAATTGTAACGCCCCCCCCCCCCCCCCGAGTGGTATTACCACTCCTACGCCCTGCTTCTATCTGTGAATGCTAATATAATGTCATGTTATGCATTTATTTCCAGGTCCCTAGACACTGTGCATTTATAACAATGTTATGTAAATGTTCATGTAATGTGCCTGGTTCACCAGCAGGTGGCAGCAACTATGGCAGAGCTACACATAGAGAGAATGAAACTCACCATTCTATTCTCCCCTCCTTTATTGGTCAGAAGTGGGCCAGTCCTGTTTGCTACCAGAAGGAGGTAGGGAGTTCTGGTGTGTTCTGGTTGAGAGTTCATTATGGAGTTGCCAGAATTCTAACCTATTCCCTGGCATAATCCAGAGTCAGACTACAGAGAGAAGTTGCATCATCCTGCAGAAGCAGGGATTCCATTTAAGTCTGTTAGTACAACACAGCCAAAGAGAAACCGATGTAGCAGAATTGAGATTGTTTGCCTGCCAGAGTTAATGCTAAGGTCTGCTGGAACCAAAATAATGTCTGTAAACCGTTTGGAGGAATGTAAAGTAAAGCTGCTATTGAACTTTATCACAAGGTGCGAACTCAAATATTTCTTCAAATCCCTCAATTGTTCACCTTATTTGTCTGCTTCAGAGCCAATGCCTGGGGTTTCAGAATATCCAGGTAGGAGCACCGTGACACGTGCACAAAACATTAAGGGACATTGTAGGCCACCCTATATCACTCGGCCATTCCTACACCTATGTACCAATTCTTAAAGGGACTCCATCCCGTTATTGCTTCATTGCAACTGGCATCACAAAACACTTATCTCACCTTAAAGGGACCCGTTGCGGACTGCTGGAGTTGCACAATCCACACGTAACTTAACATTCAGAGCAGATTTTTAAGCCACACCATATCTTTTTATGTTTGCAGAAATCTACTGCTGATTTTACACTTTGCAATGAAGAGGGTGAACTCTAAGGAAAAATGCACTGCGTTTCCACACCAAAATCTGCACAGTTTTGTGCGGATTTTATCATTGCACATTTCAGCCGGATCCATTGTAGTTTTTTCATTTCGGGCATGGCACATGTGGTTACAACCTTATATAACAGATCAACATTTCAAGATTATTTGTCATTAATTGGCTCTTAAAATTTTAGAATGTATTAACTATAGCTGACATTATATCTCAGTGATAAAATGTCTCGTATCAGGCTGATGACTAACATTGCCACATGACTGCAATATTTTATTGATGCACAAAAAGACTTCCAGGAATGATAACAAACATGCTCTTCATATTTAGTCTGTCAGGTTGTTATAATTGTGGGTGTCACCGAATTAATGATTTTCTTGATTATGGTATGCAAGTGTAAGGCATTTAACCCTAGCTGACAAGCCCATTGACCCCTGTGAGGCAATTGTGGGGTGCCCATGGTGGCTATGACAGCTGGGAGCATAAAAATACCCCCCCCATGGCTGCCATCTTAGCAGTCCTATTAGGCCTGATCATAGGAAAGGCCTAATAGGATGTCTGTCTGTATTTCATTATTATATAAAATAAAAAAAATAAAGTGAACTTAATTGGCATTGGCCTGTTTATAATAACCTGAACTACAAAATGATCCTGTTATTTTACCTGTATAATAAAAACTGTAAAAGTAAAATAAAATAATAAAGGTGTTGTGGTCAGGGCTGGCCTAAGGTGTTCAGGCGTCCTGTGCGAGCTAATCTCGTGTAGCCCCCCCCCCCCCCCTCCCCGGTTCACCTAAACATACACAAAGAGGAAAACAGTCTTTGTAACAAACAGTTTTCTTTAATTACAGATAATTTAAGTGCAAGTGCAAACAAGTACAATCATACCCAGTGTCACCCATAGCCAGTCTCCTGCCCCCCTTAATCATACCCTGTCACCTTTGCCCAGTCCCCTGCCCCCTTAATCATACCCAGTGTCACCCAGAGCCAGTCCCCTGCCCCCCTTAATCATACCTTGTCACCTTTACCCAGTCCCCTGCCCTTTTTAATCATACCCAGTGTCACCCTTACCCAGTCCCCTGCCCCCTTAATTAGACTGGCTTTAGTTGAGTGGGTATGATTAAGGGGGCAGGAGACTGGGTAAAGGTGACAGGGTATGATTAAGGGGGGCAGTGGACTGGCTCTGGGTGACACTGGGTATGATTAAGGGCCTTAATAATACCCAGTGTCACCCATAGCCAGCCCCCGGCCCCCCTTAATCATACCCTGTCACCTTTACACAGTCCCCTGCCCCCCTTAATCATACCCAGTGTCACCCTTACCCAGTCCGCTGCCCCCCTTAATCATACCCAGTGACTGTCACGGTGTCACCCACCTTATCCAGTCCCCTGCCCCCTTAATCATACCCAGTGTCTGTCACCCTTATCCTTATCCAGTCCCCTGCCCCCAGGCCCCATTTAAAGAAAGATATTTGGTTAAAAAAAAAAAAAAAACTACCTGTTACATCCAGTGACGTCTCCAGTGAAGTAGACTTTCCTCAGCATCTTCATTCGGAGATAGGACCGTCATGATAACTTCTTTCAGCCGAGTCTCGTCTCTGCAGAGTTTCACAGAAATTTATGGGGATTTCACACTTTACTATCATCCTCAGATAACAGACCTCCCCTGTAGTGCCCATTAGTGTTGAGCGCGAATATTCGAAAATCAAATTTTTTTTGCGAATATCGCAACTTCGCGATTTCGCTAATATTTTGAATATAGTGCTATATATTCGTAAAAACGAATATTCGTTTTTTTTTTCCCACAAAATTACAGTACACATATAATTGATTGTTTCCCAAAGGTTCAAAAGCTCAGATCTTACTCACATTGCCTAGAAAGTGATTGAGGCGCGAATCTTCGTAAGGCGATTTTATTAGCGCACAGGCGAATATCGGCACTTGTCCCAGAACAGAGGCAAAGGGCTTTGCATTCATACTGTATGAATGTAAAGCCCTTTGCCTCTGTTCTGGGACAAGTGCCGATATTCGCCTGTGCGCTAATAAAATCGCCTTACAAAGATTCGCGCCTCAATCACTTTCTAGGCAATGTGAGTAAGATCTGAGCTTTTGGACGTTTGTGAATCAATCGAGATACAGTGGGGGGTGATGACAGTAGTTGACAGAGTACAGATCAATGTAATCTGTAAGGTGGAAACTAAAATAAAAAATACGAATATTCGTAAATCGAATTTTACGAAGTTCGAAGTATTCGCGAATATGGTGCTATACTATATGAATGCACAGGCCTTTGCCTCTCTGTTCTGGGGACAAGTGCCGATATTTGCCTGTGCGCTAATAAAATCGCCTTACAAAGATTCGCGCCTCAATCACTTTCTAGGCAATGTGAGTAAGATCTGAGCTTTTGGACTTTTGGGAATCAATCGAGAAACAGTGGGGGGTGATGACAGTAGTTGACAGAGTACAAATCAATGTAATCTGTAAGGTGGAAACTAAAATAAAAAATACGAATATTCGTAAATCGAATTTTACGAAGTTCGAAATATTCGCGAATATGGTGCTATACTACAGTATATGAATGCACAGGCCTTTGCCTCTCTGTTCTGGCGACGTGTAGATATTCGCATGTGCGCTAATAAAATCGCCTTACGAAGATTCGCAACTCAATTCAATCACTAATGTATGATTCATACATTAGTGATTGAATTGAGTTGCGAATCTTCGTAAGGCGATTTTATTAGCGCACATGCGAATATCTACACTTGTCCCCAGAACAGAGAGGCAAAGGCCTGTGCATTCATATAGTATAGCACCATATTCGTGAATACTTCGAACTTCGTAAAATTCGATTTACGAATATTCGTATTTTTTATTTTAGTTTCCACCTTACAGATTACATTGATCTGTACTCTGTCAACTACTGTCATCACCCACCACTGTATATCGATTGATTCCCAAAAGTCCAAAAGCTCAGATCTTACTCACATTGCCTAGAAAGTGATTGAGGTGTGAATCTTCGTAAGGCGATTATATTAGCGCATATGCGAATATCTACACTTGTCCCCAGAACAGAGAGGCAAAGGCCTGTGCATTCATATAGTATAGCACCATATTCGCGAATACTTCGAACTTCGTAAAATTCGATTTACAAATATTTGTATTTTTTATTTTAGTTTCCACCTTACAGATTACATTGATCTGTACTCTGTCAACTACTGTCATCACCCCCCACTGTGTCTCGATTGATTCCCAAAAGTCCAAAAGCTCAGATCTTACTCACATTGCCTAGAAAGTGATTGAGGCGCGAATCTTCGTAAGGCGATTTTATTAGCGCACAGGCGAATATCGGCACTTGTCCCAGAACAGAGGCAAAGGGCTTTGCATTCTTACATTAGTGATTGAATTGAGTTGCGAATCTTCGTAAGGCGATTTCATAACGAATTTGAATATTCGCGAATATTTTACGAATATTCTTTCGAATATTCGCGAAATTTCGCGAATTCGAATATGGGACATGCCGCTCAACACTAGTGCCCATAACTATAATGCCCTCTGTATAATTATAATATATACTGGCCCCTTTATATTATTATTATTTCCTCCTCTGTATTATTATTATTATTATTATTATTATAATGGGCCCCTCTGTAGTATTATAGTAATAATCATGCCCCCACTTCAGCCCCTCCAGCATACAGTCCCATGTAAGATACAACCTTCCCCCCTGCCTTCCCCCTGCCTCCAGCATACAGTCTCATGTAAGACACATTACTTCCCTGCCTTCAGCCCCTCAAGCATACAGTCCCATGTAAGGTAGATCACTCTCCTGCCTTCAGCCCCTCCAGCATACATTCTCGTGTAAAATACATCATTCTCCGCCTTCAACCCCTCCAACATACAGTCCTATGTAAATAATATCACACTCCCTCTCTTTGCCACCTGCCTTCAGCTCCTCCAGCATACAGTCCCATGTAAGATACATCACACTCCTGCCTTCCTGTCCTTCTTGCACAGTCCCATGTAAAATGCATCACTCATACTGCCTTCAGACCCTCCAGCATACAGTCCAATGTAAAATATATCACTCCCCCTGCCTTCAGCTCCTCCAGCATACAGTCCCATGTAAGATACAACGCCCCTCCAGCATTCAGTCCCATGTAAGACACATCACTTCCCTGCCTTAGCCCCTCCAGCATACAGCCCTATGTAAAATAAAATCACTTCCCTGCCTTTAGCCTCATCAGCATACAGTCCCATGTAAGTAATATCACCCCAACTACCCTCTCTTCAGAACCCATTAACATACAGTCTCCAATACAAAGATGATTCCTTCTCCCTTCAGCCCCTGCAAAAAGCCCCCCAAGTAAAAAAAAAAACTGTCACTATTCTCCTCCACATACTTACCTGCAGACTTTGCTCCTGCTCTGTAGAATCTCCCGCACATCGTTAGGCCACGCCCCCTGGGTGACGAGACTCCGCCTCTTCCCCTAACATCATACCTCCTAGGATCAACTACATTCTACACTCTACGGTCGCTCTACTGCCTAATAGGCTTCAGGCCACTAGCCTGAAGCCTATGAGGAAGAACAGAGGGGACGGGAGCCATAGTGCTTGCTGGCTGGCGCCCCCTGCAATTTTGCACCCAATCTCGGCTCAGGTCAGGCCGGCCGGCTGCTGTAGCCTGTAGAGACGGACTGCAAGCTGTGTCGGCCGCCGGGCGCCCCTGTTGCCATGGCGCCCTGTGCGGCCACACAGCTTGCACACCCCAAAGGCCGACCCTGGTTGTGGTTCATTAAGAACTTTTCACTCTAAATTTTAGCTCCCATTCCTCCTTGGATTATTCATATTTACCTCATTTGCAGTTTTGTGTAACTCATGCTAATGTACATAATTTGTTAGATCAAAAGTTATCATTATGTCTGTCTATCTATCTGCCTATCTATTGTCTGTCTGTCTATCCATACATAACTGACACTGTAACTGCCATGTAAGTGACACTGCACATATATGAGTGGTTATTGAAGGGTAGGAAAAGAAACGCTGTGAGCATGTGCGTCCTGTATTACAAAGCTCCACTACAGGACGTAACAAACAGCAACTGAATAGAATACTGATTTGCCACAGGGCGCAATCGTAGGTTATTATTATATTTATTTATTATACTATTATATTATAATACATTTATTTATTATTCTAAGTATAGAATAAAGCAGTGTTGATAAACAGTGATATTTGGGGATAGTGATATAACAGCAATATTTGGTGATGAGACTTACAAGATGGAAGAATGCAATAAAAAGCTATTAAAAAGTCATACCTCAAAATATTAACAATAAAAACTACAGCTTGTCCCAAAAAAACAGGCCATCACACAGCTCAATATATGGAAATAAAAAACAATGCAATTGTGTCTATTGACCTGCAAAATGCAGTAACATTATTTATGCCGCAGAGTAAATAGTGCAAAATGTAAACAATATAAACCCACAAACACTGGTTTAACAAAAAAATAAATCAGTAAACTATATATTGAAATTTCCAACTCATCCCACAAATCAGAAGTTCCCCTACAGTTATGTTGAAAAAAAAAAAAAAACTGTTATGGTTCTTGGTTGTAACATAGTAACATAGTACATAAGGCCGAAAAAATACATTTGTCCATGCAGTTCGGCCTGTCATCCTGCAAGTTGATCCAGAGGAAAGCAAAAAACCCCTGTGAGGTAGAAGCCAATTTTCCTCACTTTAGGGGAATAAAAATTCCTTCCCGACTCCAATCAGGCAATCAGAATAACTCCCTGGATCAACGATCTCTCTCTAGTAGCTATAGGCCCCATGCACACGGCCGTTGTTCACAGCCGTGTGCGGGCCGTGGAACCGCGGCCTGGATCCCTCCTGAGAGCAGGAGCGCACGGCGTCACTGGTTGCTATGACGCCGTGCGCCCCCTGCTGCCGGCACAGTACAGTAATACACTGGTACGATCTATACCAGTGTATTACTGTACTGTGCCGGCAGCAGGGGGCGCACAGCGTCATAGCAACCAGTGACGCCGTGCGCTCCTGCTCTCAGGAGGGATCCAGGCCGCGGTTCCACGGCCCGCACACGGCTGTGAACAACGGCCGTGTGCATGGGGCCATAGCCTGTAATATTATTACGCTCCAGAAATACATCCAGGCCCCTCTTGAATTCCTTTATTGTACTCACCATCACCACCTCCTCAGGCAGAGAGTTCCATAGTCTGACTGCTCTTACCGTAAAGAATCCTTTTCTATGTTTGTGTACAAACCTTCTTTCCTCCAGACGCAGAGGATGTCCCCTCGTCACAGTCCTGGGGATAAATAGATGATGGGATAGATCTCTGTACTGACCCCTGATATATTTATACATATTAATTAGATCTCCCCTCAGTCGTCTTTTTTCTAAAGTGAATAACCCTAATTTTGATAATCTTTCAGGGTACTGTAGTTGCCCCATTCCAGTTATTACTTTAGTTGCCCTCCTCTGGACCCTCTCCAGCTCTGCTATGTCTGCTTTGTTCACTGGAGCCCAGAACTGTACACAGTACTCCATGTGTGGTCTGACTAATGATTTGTAAAGTGGTAGGACTATGTTCTCATCACGGGCATCTATGCCCCTTTTGATGCAACCCATTATCTTATTGGCCTTGGCAGCAGCTGCCTGACACAGTTTTTTGCAGCTTAGTTTGCTGTTTATTAAAATTCCTAGATCTTTTTCCATGTCAGTGTTACCGAGTGTTTTACCATTTAATAAGTACGGGTGACTTGCATTATTCCTTCCCATGTGCATAACTTTACATTTGTCAGTGTTAAACCTCATCTGCCACTTATCTGCCCAAGCCTCCACTCTATCCAGATCCCTCTGTAGTAGTATACTGTCCTCTTCAGTGTTAATTACTTTACACAGTTTAGTGTCATCTGCGAAAATTGATATTTTAGTATGCAAGCCTTCTACAAGATCATTAATAAATATATTGAAGATAATAGGGCCCAATACTGACCCCTGAGGTACTCCACTAGTGACAGTGACCCAATCTGAGTATTTACCATTAATAACCACCCTCTGTTTTCTATCATTGAGCCAGTTACTTACCCACTTGTGATGAAAAAAAAAAATTCTTAATACTTAAAGGGATTGTCCAGTTTTCTTTAGTTTGCCCTCCCTTCCACCCAGCTATATTTGTGGAGACATCCATACTCATCAGCTCCCTGCCTTTTTGTTTTACCTCTTCAAGACTCTTTTCACTGGACTTGTGATCCCCATCTGTCAGCTGCTGCATAGACAGGATCATGTGTGCTGCTGTAGCCAATGACTGGTCTCAGCACAGAAAAGTCCCTGCATGGGAGTCAGCAATGGCAAGTTTTTTTGGGACATATTACTCTTGAGGCCACTCCTTGTCTGCGGCAATGCATGTGATCCTGTCCACGCGGGAGATAACAGACTTGGACTGGAATTTTAGTGACAGGGAACAAAGTGGCAAGGAGCAAGTGAATAAGATTTTAATTCAGTGCACACGCAAATATGAATCAACATTAGATCCTTTTTTGGGCAATATATTTGTACATAATTTCTATTGTCTCAGTAAAAAGAATAAAAAAAGGGAGAACATTCATAATTTCAATAATCTTTTCTCAGCATGATGATGACGTTTCGATCATTGTGACCTTTTTCAAGTCTCATCTGCGGAAAGGAAAGAATAAGAGGCAATGAAAAATAAGTGGAGTTCTGAGAAAACAAAAGATCAATCTAATACAGTGGATATAAAAAGTCTACACACCCCTGTTAAAATGTCAGGTTTCTGTGATGTAAAAAAAATTAGATAAAAAGTTACAGAGGCTCAACTGTCCACAATACACGGGTTGGTGCTCTCTCCAAATGGCAGTACCTATTGCCAATTATATATACAGGTCCTTCTAAAAAAAATAGCATATTGTGATAAAGTTCATTATTTTCTGTAATGTACTGATAAACATTAGACTTTCATATATTTTAGATTCATTACACACCAACTGAAGTAGTTCAAGCCTTTTATTGTTTTAATATTGATGATTTTGGCATACAGCTCATGAAAACCCAAATTTCCTATCTCAAAAATTGGCATATTTCATCCGACCAATAAAAGAAAAGTGTTTTTAATACAAAAAAAGTCAACCTTCAAATAATTATGTTCAGTTATGCACTCAATACTTGGTCGGGAATCCTTTTGCAGAAATGACTGCTTCAATGCGGCGTGGCATGGAGGCAATCAGCCTGTGGCACTGCTGAGGTGTTATGGAGGCCCAGGATGCTTCGATAGCGGCCTTAAGCTCATCCAGAGTGTTGGGTCTTGCGTCTCTCAACTTTCTCTTCCCAATATCCCACAGATTCTCTATGGGGTTCAGGTCAGGAGAGTTGGCAGGCCAATTGAGGATAGTAATACCATGGTCAGTAAACCATTTACCAGTGGTTTTGGCACTGTGAGTAGGTGCCAGGTCGTGCTGAAAAATGAAATCTTCATCTCCATAAAGCTTTTTAGCAGATGGAAGCATGAAGTGCTCCAAAATCTCCTGATAGCTAGCTGCATTGACCCTGCCCTTGATAAAACACAGTGGACCAACACCAGCAGCTGACATGGCACCCCAGACCATCACTGACTGTGGGTACTTGACACTGGACTTCAGGCATTTTGGCATTTCCCTCTCCCCAATCTTCCTCCAGACTCTGGCACCTTGATTTCCGAATGACATGCAAAATTTGCTTTCATCCGAAAAAAGTACTTTGGACCACTGAGTAACAGTCCAGTGCTGCTTCTCTGTAGCCCAGGTCAGGCGCTTCTGCCGCTGTTTCTGGTTCAAAAGTGGCTTGACCTGGGGAATGCGGCACCTGTAGCCCATTTCCTGCACACGCCTGTACACGGTGGCTCTGGATGTTTCTACTCCAGACTCAGTCCACTGCTCCCGCAGGTCCCCCAAGGTCTGGGATCGGTACTTCTCCACAATCTTCCTCAGGGTCCGGTCACCTCTTCTCGTTGTGCAGCGTTTTCTGCCACACTTTTTCCTTCCCACAGACTTCCCACTGAGGTGCCTTGATACAGCACTCTGGGAACAGCCTATTCGTTCAGAAATGTCTTTCTGTGTCTTACCCTCTTGCTTGAGGGTGTCAATGATGGCCTTCTGGACAGGTCGGCAGTCTTACCCATGATTGCGGTTTTGAGTAATGAACCAGGCTGGGAGTTTTTAAAAGCCTCAGGAATCTTTTGCAGGTGTTTAGAGTTAATTAGTTGATTCAGATGATTAGATTAATAGCTCGTTTAGAGAACCTTTTCATGATATGCTAATTTTTTTAGATAGGAATTTGGGGTTTTCATGAGCTGTATGCCAAAATCATCAATATTAAAAAAATAAAAGGCTTGAACTACTTCAGTTGTGTGTAATGAATCTAAAATATATGAAAGTCTAATGTTTATCAGTACATTACAGAAAATAATGAACTTTATCACAATATGCTAATTTTTTTAGAAGGACCTATATATGTTAATAAAAGATACAATAATGGAGGGCACTCAGATGACTGGGTATATAGATAGTTGTCGATACAACTATAATATTGACGGTTTATTGGATAAAATATGTAAATTATGTAGAATATATATACATACAATACTGGATCCGTCGATTCAGCAAACTTGAAGCATATATAAATAACTTCCTATAAAGAAAACCGGCCAGCTGTTCACTATCTGTACACGGAGCCGACCGGAGCAACAAAGCCGATCTTCCGGTCACGTGAGACATCATCCCCTGAACCACGTGGGGCACAGGAAGCGGAAGCAGGGACCCAGGACGCCGTAGCGGAGAGAGACGCCGAGGGAGCATCACACCACGTGCGCACCAACGCCATCCAGGACCGGACCATCGCCTGTACATCGGGACATTGCACATACAGAATCTCCCCTGAGACTTGCAACTGACGGGGTAAGACTGTTCCTTAGCATATACGGCCGCAAATACTCATTCTGGAATTGAGTAACAACACTGATAATACCAGTAATTTCAATGTGCACATAATTTTATTCTATTTTTATTTGAAGGAATACCTCTGTACAGACTGATCACCTGTACAAGCAGGTTAATACATAGTCCAAAAGACTATTTTATAGTGAGCCAATCAAGTTATTTATATATGCCGATATAACCATGGCAACCGGGACGCTACTGCAGTCCCGGTTGCCATGGTTGCTTAGCAATTTGTAGAAGCTTCATACTTACCTGAAGAGCTGCGATGTCTGTGACCGGTCGGGAGCTCCTTCTACTGGTAAGTGACAGATCTGTGCTATAGGCAATGCGCCGCACAGACCTTTCACTTACCAGTAGGAGGAGCTCCCGGCCGGTCACAGACATCGCAGCTCTTCAGGTAAGTATGAAGCTTCTACAAATTGCTAAGCAACCATGGCAACCGGGACTGCAGTAGCGTCCCGGTTGCCATGGTTACCGATCGGAGCCCCAGCGATTACACTGGGACTCCGATCGGTACTCACCACTGCCACCAATGATAGGGGGGGCGATTTTAATTAGGAGGGAGGAGAGAGGGCCCACTGGCCACCAATGAGTTAACTACAGGGGAGGGAGGGGGGCCCACTGGCCACCAACGAGTTAACTACAGGGGAGGGAGGGGGGCCCACTGGCCACCAACGAGTTAACTACAGGGAGGGAGGGGGGCCCACTGGCCACCAATGAGTTAACTACAGGGGAGGGAGGGGGGCCCACTGGCCACCAATGAGTTAACTACAGGGGAGGGAGGGGGACCCACTGGCCACCAATGAGTTAACTACACAGGAGAGGGAGGGGGGGCCCACTGGCCACCAATGAGTTCACTACAGGGGAGGGAGGGGGGTGGCCGCACTGGCCACCAATGAGTTAAAAACAGGGGGGGGGGGAATCTGCCCCCTGCTGCCTGGCAGCACCTGCCAGGCAGAAGGGGGCAGTCATGTACACAGTTTTTCAATATATTCTAACCTGAAGCGTCCCCATCACCATGGGAACGCCTCTGTGTTAGAATATACTGTCGGATCTGAGTTTCACGATGTAGCTCATATCCGACAGTATATTCTAACAAAGAGGCGTTCCCATGGTGATGGGGACGCTTCAAGTTAAAATATACCATCGGATTGGAGAAAACTCCAATCCGATAGTATAAAAGAACTCCAGACTTTACATTGAAAGTCAATGGGGACGGATCCGTTTGAAATGGCACCATATTGTGTCAACTTCAAACGGATCCGTCCCCATTGACTTGCATTGTAATTCAGGACGGATACGTTTGGCTCCGCACGGCCAGGCGGACACCAAAATGACTTTTTTTTCATGTCCGTGGATCCTCCAAAAATCAAGGAAGACCCACGGACGAAAAAACGGTCACGGATCACAGACCTACGGACCCCTGTTTTTGCGGACCGTGAAAAAATACTGTCGTGTGCATGAGGCCTAAGACTGTAATTAATGTGGTTTGACGGTAGCAGTGAATCCGTCAGTAAGCAGCTTTACAAAAGTCGCACATTTTTATGAAAAAGTCGGACTTTTTTATTAAAAAGTCACATGTTCTATTAAAAAGTCTCATAAGATATACATGGTCCTCACTGGAGTGAAATTGCGACTTTTTAGTGACTTTTTAAATAGTCCCAATAGTAAATCTGTCTAGAGATTCATTTACATAAGAAAACACGCCCACTTTTAGAAAACTGGCGAGCATAGTGCAGAGCAGAAAAAAGTCGAAAATTTGTGCGCAGTTTTAGCGTTTGGGACTTTTTTTGGGACTTTTTCACTCCATTATTCTGACCAGACCTAATGATAAATCTGGCCCTCAGTCTTTTGGGCTATGAGTCTATCAGCATGGCACATTTTGACTTGGCAAGATTTTCCCACTCTTCTTTGCAAATGCACTCCAAATCTGTCAGATTGCGAGGGCATCTCCTGTGCACAACCCTCTTCAGATCACCCCACAGATTTTCAATCGGACTCAGGTCTGGGCTCTGCCTGGGCCATTGCAAAACATTAATCTTCTTCTGGTGAAGCCATTCCTTTGTTGATTTAGATGTATGCTTTGGGTCGTTGTCATGCTGAAAGATGAAGTTCCTCTTCATGTTCAGCTTTCCAGCAGAAGCCTAAAGGTTTTGTGCCAATATTGACTGGTATTTGGAACTGTTCATAATTCCCTCTAGCTTAACTAAGGCCCCACCATGCTGCCACCACCATGTTTCACTGTGGGTATGGTGTTCTTTTGGTGATGTGCAGTGTTGTTTTTGCGCCAAATATATCTTTTGGAATTATGGCCAAAAAGTTCAACCTTTGTTTCATCAGACCATAACACCTTTTCCCACATACTTTTGGGTGACTTCAGATGTATTTTTGCTAAATGTAGCCTGTCTTGGGTGTTTTTCTTCGTAAATTAAGGCTTTGGTCTTGCCACTCTACCCCATAGCCCAGACATAAGAAGAATACGGGTGAGGTGACTTCCGGTTCCGGCGCCGCCATGTGAGGACGCAGCGCTCAGAGCTCCTGCATATCGCCGAATACCCGTGTACATTTTGCAGCGCAGGGATCTGCTTACCGATCCTGAGGGACGTCCGACTGACACCACTTACCTGCCTTGAGGAGCTGATGGAAAGATACCTCCTCCGGAGCGGGCAGAAGATCACAGGTGCGCAGCTAGCAGCCTCACAGAGCGCGGCAAAAATGGCGGACACTCAGCCACTGCTATTTCGGGAGGAGGGCTCTCAGAGCACCCAGGGAGAGGGGTCCCCTTTAGGTGGCTCGGCAACGCTGGATTATAAGCAGCTAGCCATCGAGGTGGCGTTACGCATAATGCCGGACATCCAGAAAACGCTGGAAACAACAATACTGGCCTCATTTAACTCCCTAAGGGAGGAGGTAAACCAGACCAGCATGCAAGTGGGGGCCCTTGAGAAAGAGTTACGCTCCTTGCAGCAGCAAGCAGGGGACACTGAGGCTGTTTTGAAATCACAGCAGCATGACCTGGAATACCTACGGTTTAAAGTTGATGATCTTGAAAACAGGTCACGCCTCAATAACCTGAGGGTGGTTGGTTTGCCTGAATCCATTAAACAACTGGACCTTCTGGATATATGTGAGAGAGAACTGCCTGAGGCCCTGGGCCTGAAGTTTTTCTGTCGAGTGGAGAGGGCCCACAGGATTGGCCCAGATAGAGGAGCTTCTAGGGACTCAAACTCTGAGTCTCCACGTGGTGGGGATGCGAGGTGTCGTGAGGTTATTTTCAAATTGCTGGACTTCAATGATAAGGTGGCATTACTCCGCAGTTTCCGTAAAAGACGGCATCAGATAACAATCAGAGGCCACAAAATCTTATTGTTTGAGGATTTCTCGGCTGAGGTGGCGAAGAAACGCAAGGCTTTCAGCCCAGTCTGCACTGAGTTATACCACAGAGACATCAGATTTCAGCTTCTTTTTCCGGCGGTTTTGAAGATTCACAGAGCAAATGGGGGGACTATTACCTTTAGATCCCCCACTGAGGCAAAGGAGGCCTTGGATGGGATTGTGGATGCGGAACCGCATGATGTGCCCCTCTCTCCCCAGCGGTCTACTTTGAAGGACTCATTGGATCCAGCTGCTCGACGAGGGAATGACCGTTTGCGCAGTGGCCTAGAAAGGCCCTCCAGAAGAGGTTGTTGATATTCCTCAATTCAAAATGTGGTTGGGACTTAATCCTGAGGGGCAGTATTTGTCAGTGTTGCTGACTTTGTTCGAGATTAAAGGGCTTCTGTCACCCCATTAAAGTGATTTTTTTTTTTTGGGCTAGTGAAATTAGGTATATTGCGATATATGACAATATAATTGTGTTACTTACTTTGATCCAGCAGTTTCTGCTAAAAACGAAGTTTTATCATATGTAAATTCGGTCTCTAACAGCAAGTAGGGCGGCTACTTGCTGCTAGCTGCTGCAGAAATCCGCCCCCTCGTCGTGTTGATTGACAGGGCCAGCCGGGATCTCCTCCTCCGGCCAGCCCTGTCGGCATTTCAAAAATCGCGCGCCTCTGTTGATTCGGCGCAGGCGCTCTGAGATGAGGAGGCTCGTCTTCTCAGAACTCCCTCAGTGCGCCTGCGCCGATGACGTCTTCTATTTCGGTGATGTCATTGGCGCAGGAAAGGGTAGGTTCTGTGTGCGGATCCTCGGCCAGGGAGCGCAAAGCTGGAGTACTCACATTGCTACATAGGAATTTTTCAGGGAAAATATTATCGGAATCTCATGACAGTGAGGGCAGGTGGCATAGGTTATTAGTAGAGATTGGAGGAATTTCTTATAGCATCCATAATGTGTATGCCCCGAATGATAATAATGCCCCCTTTTACGCTCTTCTAGAGAACAGACTGCATTTGGATGGAACTCACAACAGAATTGTGGGTGGCGATTTTAACTCAGTTGCCTCTGTTCTGGAAGACCGGAAGAGGGATGTGGGGATGGTCAGTTCGCAAAGGCTCTCTGACAAGGTTCTACCTCCCTTATTAACCTCTACAGGATTGTATGATACCTGGCGCTCTTTACACCCTGATGACAGGGAGTATACGCATTTCTCACATGCACATAATGTATGGTCCCGTATTGATTATCTTTTCCTTCCCTTGCACATGGCATCTAGGGTGGTCTCCGCCGAAATTCATGACTTACTGATTTCCGATCACTCACCTATTTCCATTTCCCTGCAGGATACCTACCCTAGAGGAACTGATTTTCGATGGCGCTTTCCTTCTTTTCTGGCCAGAGACGACAACTTTAAAGATACACTGCAAGGTTGGTGGTGGGAGTTTCAGGGTGACAATCCCCGAGATGCATCAGATGTTTCGACCCACTGGGAGACTGCTAAAGCGGTCCTGAGGGGTCGAATTCTCAGTTATGTCAGCAATTTGCGCAAGGTAGTAGCTAAACAATACCAGGAGGCTAGCTCGGCTCTTAGACAGGCGTACACTCAGTTCCTTCGGGTGGCCACCACTCGGAATAAGGAGGCCTGGATTGCAGCTAGAAACAACTTTGAAGTTTGGGTGGATAAAAGGGAGGCGATGTACAGGTCGGAGTTCCAGACAGATCTGTTCAGATTTGGGAATAAGTCAGGCAAAATGTTGGCTAACTTAGCGCGGGGCAGAAGGGCTCCTACAGTCATTACGGCTCTGAAAGAGGAGGGGGGAGTGACCCAAACAAATCCTAAGTTGATAAATGATCTGCTGGGAAAATATTATGAGCGTCTCTACAGTGAGACTCCAGTGGACCCGGAAAAGGGTAGGCGGTTTCTGTCAGGCGTTAAATTGCCTTCCCTGACGGAGGAACAACAGGGATCTTTGAATGCGGAAATAACGGCTGAGGAGGTGCTACATACAATACGCTCCTTGCATAATGGTAAGGCGCCAGGCCCTGACAGATTCTCAGGAGAATTTTATAAAGTCTTACAGGACAACCTTACCCCCACGATGACGGAGTATTTCAACCATCTTTTGCACACGGGTAGTTTTCCAGCTCATGTTAATGTCGCCCACATTAAACTGATACTTAAACCTAATAAGGACCCGTAAGATCCAGGCTCGTTTCGCCCGATATCACTCATTAACCAGGATCTCAAGATATTGACTAAAATATTGGCTGACAGATTGAGTCTCTTAATGCCTACCCTGGTGGGTCCTTCCCAAGTAGGTTTCATTAAAGGGAGGTCGGGGGTGGCGAATATTAGGAAGGTACTGGCAACATTGGACTGGGTCAGGCGCCGCCCATTTGACTCAGTGCGTTGGGACTGGTTGGGGGCGGTGCTAGACAAATTCCAGATTGTTGGGGATGTCCGTACTTTTTTGGGAGGTCTTTATTCTAGTCCGGCTGCGCGCATTCACACGGAAGGTTTTTTGTCTCGGGTTTTCCCCCTTCAGAGAGGGACTAGACAGGGCTGTCCGCTTTCCCCCCTTCTTTTTGACCTAGCCATCGAGCCTTTAGCCAGATTTCTAGAGGATTCTGACTTATACAAGGGCATTACCATAGGCAAGAAGGAGGTCAAACTAACCTTGTATGCTGAAGATCTTATGATTTTCATGGATACCCCCCAGCGTCACTTGGGCCCCTTAATGGAGTTCCTGAGTTCTTTTGGGTCCTTTTCGGGGTATAAAATAAACTCATCTAAAAGTGAGATTCTTGAGCTACACGCCGCTAACCCACCGCAGCTTTGGCGGGATGCTGGTCTCTCTTTATCTGTTGTTAAGAAACAGGTTACGTACTTGGGGGTCAAAATCGGTAAGCTCCCGGGGTCACTGTATTTGCTAAATTATCCTCCCCTCATAACGAAAATAATTTCTGAACTAGAGAGATGGCATTCACTCCCCTTATCTCTGCTGGGGAGATGCCAGCTCATTAAGATGATGAGTTTTTCTAAGCTGCTCTACCCTCTCCAGACGCTTCCGATCCTACTGAAACATACAGATGTCAATGCACTAAATAAGGCTTTTACCAAGTTCTTGTGGTCTGGCAGGCGCCCTCGTATCTCTCTTTCGAAGCTTATGCTATGGAAACCAGAGGGAGGAGTAAAATTCCCGAATATACGGGGATACAATCTAGCATGTCTCATGCGTCACGTGTCCGACTGGGTACACGACACGGATCTTTTCTCTAATAGGGAGGTGGAACAAAACCTGGTTGCCCCATGGAACTTGGTGTCGTGCCTTCACTCTAACCTGTCTGCATTGCCTGGGGATATTAAATCTTCGCTTTTATTGAGAGATACGATAGCAACCTGGAAGGCGGTTAGGAAGACATTTAACTTGCCTCATGCAATCTCCAAATGGATGCCGTTATGGGGTCATCCGGAGTTCCCTTCCGGAACTAGTTTGAGACCTCCTGAGCTGTGGATATCTAGGGGTTTGACTAGGGCGGAACATCTGATGCATCTGGGAGACAAACGCTGGCTGACTCCAAAAGAATTGAAGGAAAAATACGCTCTGCCGGATTCCCATTTCCTGCAAATAATGCAGATTGTGGGTTTCTGTTCACATAGATTGCGTGATTTGTCGAGGGAAGCGACCAAAAATTCCTTCGATGAAGTCCTCAGTTTCTCCCCCTAAACGGTTTCACTCTCTAGGCTGTATAGGGCCTTCTCAGGAAATTTCACGAAGGTCAAGGCTTCCACACTTTTTAAGAAATGGGAACACATCACCATGGATGATGAGATTGGGGTTAAGATCCTGGAAGGTTGGAGTAAGGTACGCCAGTGCGTGGTAGGTGAGACTTGGCGTGAAACCTTTTTCAGGATGATGCACCGGGCAATCTATGGTTTTAACTTTCCGGCCTCTCCCCAGTTTCCGGATCGTATCACACATTGTCCCAATTGTAAGTTGGCGGCTACGGATTTCTGGCATGGCATTTGGACGTGTCCTGAGGTAGTCAAATTCTGGGCCGCTGTGATAGATTATATTAAGAAGAACTGGTCGGTGGAATTGTCTATGGAACCCCAGGCCCTGGTCTTTCATTATATCCTCCCGGTGAACCAGACTCGGATCCCGATTTTGTTGCACTCAGTCTTATTAGTAGCCAAAAGAGTCTTGCTCCAAAGATGGCTTACAGATGCCATGCCAGACATTCCTGATGTGGTCTCTGAATTGAAAGTTCTTTTGGGATTTGAAAGGATTGAAGCGTCTAGGCACAAAGAAGGTTCAGCTTCCAAATTCTTTAATAAATGGCATACTTTTATTGCCGCGCACTTTAGTCCGCCAGAGACTAGGGAATTGGTGAAGCCCTTTCAGTATACCTAGTGGTATCTTAAAGCTTCTCTGGGTAATACCCTGGGACCCCTGGCAGTATAGTCCTGCCTCCCCCCCCCCCTCCTCCCCCCTATTTCTGTCCCTCCCCCCTCTTTCCCTTCTTTTCTTTATTTCTTTCTGGTTTTTATTTGCTTTTACTTCTTTCAGAAAAATTTGAAAATGCAGTCAGATTCATGTATACTATACTCATGTTCCTCGTGTAACTGTTTGTGCCCCCTGGTTTTCTCTGGAACCCATGTGGGGAAAGTGTGTGTAATGATTGATATGTGGGTACATGACCCGTGCCTTGTTTCTTTTTGATGAATCTGCTTCAAATAAACAGAATAAAAAAAAAAAAGAAGAATACGGGTGATTGTTGTCACATGTACCACACAGCTGGTACTTGCCAGATATTCCTGCAGCTCCTTTAATGTTGCTGTAGGCCTCTTAGTAGACCAGTTTTTTTCTAGTCTTTTCAGCAATTTTGGAGGGACGTCCAGTTCTTGGTAATGTCACTGTTGTGCCATATTTTCTCCACTTGATGATGACTATCTTTACTGTGTTTCATGGTATATCTAATGCCTTGGAAATCCTTTTGTACCCTTCTCCTGACTGATACCTTTTAACAATGAGATCCCTCTGATGCTTTGGAAGCTCTTTGTGTACCATGGCTTTTGCTGTGGGATGCGACTAAGAAAATTTCAGGAAAGACCAACCAGAGCAGCTGAACTTTATTTGGGGTTAATCAGAGGCACTTTAACCCCTTAAGGACACAGCCCTATTTCACCTTAAGGACCAGGCCATTTTTTGCTAATCTGACCAGTGTCAATTTAAGTGCTGCTAACTTTAAAACGCTTTTACTTACCCAGGCCGTTCTGAGATTGTTTTTTCGTCACATATTGTACTTCATGACCCTGCAAAAATTGGGTCAAAAAAGTTTTGTTTATTTTCATAAAAAAATACCAAATTTACCAAATATTTTGAAAAATTAGCAAATTTCAAAGTTTCAGTTTCTCTACTTCTGTAATACATAGTAATACCCCCAAAAATTGTAATGACTTTACATTCCCCATATGTCTATCACAAAACACTTATCTCACCTTAAAGGGACCCATTGCAGACTGCTGGAGTTGCACAATCCACACGTAACTTAACATGCAGAGCAGCTTTTTAAGCCACACCATATCTTTTTATGTTTGTAGAAATCTACTGCTGATTTTAACCCTTTGCAATGAAGAGGGTGAAATCTAAGGAAAAATGCACTGTGTTTCCACACCAAAATCTGCACAGTTTTGTGCAGATTTCATCATTGCACATTTCAGCCGGATCCAATGTAGTTTTTTTCATTTCGGGCATGGCACATGTGGCTACAACCTTATATAATAGATCAACATTTTCATAGATTATTTGTCATTGATTGGCTCTTAAAATTTTAGAATGTCTGATGACTAACATTTCCATATGACTGCAATATTTTATTGATGCACAAAAAGACTTCCAGGAATGATAACAATCATGCTCTTCATATTTAGTCTGTCAGGTTGTTATAATTGTGGGTGTCAGCTCAGACCATTGTAACGCAAAAGGCTAAGAAGCGTGTTCTACATTTTCAAGAGTGCTGGTTCCAAAGCTTTCCATGGCTGCACTATAGTTTTACTCTTGAAGGGGTACTATGTTTCTACTGTGCTAAAGCAGCCGTCCTGAATCTGACTCAACTCGAAAAGAACACTGAGCCAGCATTTGTGTGTGTAGGCTTTAAAAATTGGAAAAAAGCTATTGAAAAGTTTAAAAAACATCAGAGTTGTTCGGCTCATACATATTCTATAAAGCAGCTATTGCATCATAAAGATTCGCAACCCATTAATGCTCAGCTTTCACTACAAGTTCAACAGCAACAGAATGATGAATGGCTGTGTCTCATCAAGATAGTACAAACAATAGCCCTGTTGGCCAAACAAGGTCTCCCTCGTGGCCATGAAGAAAATTATGGCAATTTTAAACAGTTTCTGCTTGCACGAGCAGATGATGTGTCTTATCTAAAAAATTGGATATCACACAAAGCAGAATACATGAGTCCCGACATTCAAAATGAGATTTTGAAGTTATTGTCTTACACCGTATTACGCCTTATTCAGAAACAGATTGGGAATAATTTCTTTGCAATTAACGTTGATGGCACACAAGATATATCTGGTCAAGAACAAGAAAGTTTCTGTATCCACTATGTTGATAAAGACTTGTACCCACATGAGGACTTCATAGGCTTAAATCAAGTTGATGAAACAAGTGGATCTGCAATCGCACAGATTGTCAAGGATGCTTTATGCCGTAATGGGCTTTGTACAGTATGTCAATGTTGCGAGGGCAAACATATAATGGAGCTTCAAATATGGCTGGTAAATATCATGGTGCCCAGGCATTAATCAAGCAGGAACATCCACTTGCCATTTATGTCTATTGCGGTGCACATTGCACACATTTAGTTATTCAGGCTGCAGCACATCAATGTCCAATAATGAAAGATGCACCTATGTGTGTGCAAGATCTTGGCAAACTCTTAGGGCAATCAATGAAATGCAGAACCCCACTTTCAGAAATTGTGCATCACTTTAAGCCCGTTAAAGTCTTGCAAATTAAACCATTGTGCCCAACACGCTTGTGGCGAAACCAACCTCGCCATGGTGTTTTGGAGGGGGCTGTTTGCCAGCCTCCTGCCCCAGGATTACGGCCCTTTGAGATACTTTTGCCAACTTTTAAACCCCTGAACCTATTCAAGTGAATTTTGGATAGGTTTGTCGACAAGTTATACTGTTTAAATTGATGTAAGTTATATGTATGGACAATGTAACCTCACAAAGTTGTAACAATTTATAATAAGTGTAACTTGTCAGCTTGGGAGGAATATGCTGGGTGTGGTTCTATTGTCCCATTGTCCCATTGTGTGTTTAAATAGTGATGTCTGTCCTGTTGTCTCCACATGTGTATTGGCGATCTCCCCTTTGTCCTGAGAGATAATTGGATTGCCCTCGGTTGTCTCTGGGACAGGGAGGAGGAAACCATGATGCATTGTGGGGATGTGTTGTATCTGTTCTGTGTCGCAGTCTCCCTTCTGGTCCTCTAGGGGGCGGGAATGATTGGTTGCTGTACTTGCATTGTGTGTGTTGTAAGATATTGATTGGTTGGATTTCAAAACCCTGTGGGCAGTACTATGTTTGTTTTTTATGAATAAAATAGGCTGTATCTGAAGTACAGTCAGAGCACTGCTTGACCCTCAACACGGAGCCATGTCTCGTTATTGGGGGGATTCCCTGTATGCTGTTAGAGACTGATTGCCAGGAGTGTAAGCTGATATATGCTTTTCCTGTTCGTCTGCTAGCAGCTATTCGCAAGGTTCCAGTTTGGAGTGCTATTTTGTATCCAGTTTGGGAGTTTGGTGTTCTGCGGTAGCTGTGCCTGTCTCTCAGAAAGGGGCATATTGCCTAAATGGATTTTAACCCCTTGTCTGCTGAAACGGTCCGTTACAACGCTGGACTGTTAGAGTGAAGTCTGTGGAAAAAATTCTGGATAATTACCAGCTGATTTTGGAAACACTTGAAGAAATTGCAAATACCAGAAGTAGTGGAGATATAAATCCACGTGCACGTGGCCTACTACAACAATTTAGGCAAGGGAAAACTCTACTAGGTCTTCAAATCTCTCTTAGCATCATGGAGATCTTAGAATGCCTGAATGTAGCCTTGCAAGGCAGAGAACAAACCATATCAGGACTTTTAGCAAGTGTACAACGGACCCATGATGCTATACAAAAGTTACGATGTGACACGTCCTTTGAAAGAGTTCTTGCTACCTCTATTAATTTAGTGGAAAAATACCAGCTAAAAGAGGTTACTGTACCAAGGCAATCTAATATTCCTAAACGTCTTCAACATGGGCCAACTGAACAATTTCATGCAAAGACTGTAAACGAATACTATTGTCCTCAGTATTTCCAAATAATGGATATTATATCGACACAGTTAATGCAGCGCTTTGACCAAGAGGGCTTACTTGTATATGAAAAACTGGAACATTATCTGTTGACAGGAGAAGCTAGTAATGTTCTTCCCCAGTATCCAGAGATTGAATATCATCTTCTCTCTGCTCAGATAACCACCTTATCAAGTGTTTACAAGTACACTTCAGTCTCTGAGGTTGTAGATATTTTACAAAAGATGCCTGCCAGAGAAAGATGCTTTTTCTCTCAAGTAGAAAAAATTGTCAGAATCCTATTAACTATTCCTGCTTCTTCCTGTGAAGCTGTGAGAAGTTTTAGTGCACTGCGTAGATAAAAAACCTGGTTGAGGTCCACAATGACCCAGAAACGTTTGAACCATGTTGCTATATGCAACATCCATAGAGACATAATGGATAAAGTTGACATCGAAGCCATAGCAAAGGAATTTGCAATGTGTTGTGATCGCCACAAAAAAGTTTTGGGATTTTAAAAACTTGCGTTTATTAGATTTGGCTTAAAGGAAACTTTATGGAGGATACTTATTTGTTCCATTGTGCCTTGTGTGAATGTGTGCACACTCACCACACATCTCCTGTAGCTTTAGTGTGTGAGCTGGCAGTGGCAGGCACACATTTACAGGAACAGCTACCTTGCACCTAGTTAGCTGAAGTACGCTGCAGTGGTTGTGGTGCTTGGAGGGTCTCACTCTGCAGTTAGAAAATAGTTTCTATTTATATAGTTATAGTATTTAATTGTATTTATACAAGATCTTTTGTTTTGTTAAAATCAGGCAAACTGCATTACTTAGGGCTCTTTCACACCTGCGTTCTTTTCTTCCGGCATAGAGTTCCGTCGTCGGGGCTCTATGCCGGAAGAATCCTGATCAGTTTTATCCTAATGCATTCTGAATGGAGTGAAATCCGTTCAGGATGCATCAGGATGTCTTCAGTTCCAGAACAGAACGTTTTTTGGCCGGAGAAAATACTGCATCATGCTGCGCTTTTTGCTCCGGACAAAAATCCTGAAGACTTGCCGCAAGGCCGGATCCGGAATTAATGCCCATTGAAAGGCATTGATCCGGATCCAGCCTTAAGCTAAACGTCGTTTCGGCGCATTGCCGGATCCGACGTTTAGCTTTTTCTGAATGGTTACCATCGCTGCCGGGACGCTAAAGTCCTGGCAGCCATGGTAAAGCGTAGCGGGAAGCAGGGGAGCAGTATACTTACTTACCGTCCGTGCGGCTCCCGGGGCGCTCCAGAGTGACGTCAGGGCGCCCCACGCGCATGGATGACGTGATCGCATGGCACGTCATCCATGCGCATGGGGCGCTCTGACGTCACTCTGGAGCGCCCCGGGAGCCGCGCGGACTGTAAGTATACCGCTCCCCCGCTCCCCGCTCCTACTATGGCAACCAGGACTTTAATAGCGTCCTCGCTGCCATAGTAACACTGAAAGCATTTTGAAGACGGGTCCGTCTTCAAATGCTTTCAGTACACTTGCGTTTTTCCGGATCCGGCGTGTAATTCCGGCAAGTGGAAATATCCAGACAACGCAAGTGTGAAAGAGCCCTTAGGGTACTTTCACACTTGCGTTTTTCTTTTCCGGCATAGAGTTCCGTCACAGGGGCTCTATACCGGAAAAGAACTGATCAGTTTCATCCCCATGCATTCTGAATGGAGAGCAATCCATTCAGTTTGCATCAGGAAGTCTTCAGTTCAGTCGTTTTGACTGATCAGGCAAAAGATTAAACCGTAGCATGCTACGGTTTTATCTCCGGTGAAAAAAACTGAAGACTTGCCTGAATGCCGGATCCGGCATTTTTTCCCATAGGAATGTATTAGTGCCGGATCCGGCATTCAAAATACCGGAATGCCGGATCCGTCCTTCCGGCCTGCACATGCGCAGACCAGTAAAAATGTGGAAAAATATACAAGACGGTTTCGTCTGTCCGCATGACAAGTGGAGAGACGGATCCGTCCTTGCAATGCATTTGTGAGACGGATCCGGATCCGTCTCACAAATGCTTTCAGTCAGCGGCAGATCGGTGGATCCGGCGGGCAGTTCCGACGACGAAACTGCCTGCCGGATCACACTGCCGCAAGTGTGAAAGTACCCTAAAAGTATTATTACCACTAGTTTTAAGTGGAATAACTGAAATATATGCCAAATGTTTGGTTAATTTCTGTAACCTGATAAACAAAGAACTGTTCCTTTTTGCATTCTGTTTTGTTGTGAGATTTTTTACGCACACACACACTTAGAATTTAACTATATAAACAACTCGAAGTTTACTGAATAAGAATATACCCGGCGAGCAAAAATGCTGTCCCCCCAAGATTTTTGGGAGTTCCTACACCCATGGCAATGTACTGTTCTAAATCCAGCTACTTTGTTGCCAGTGGATTTAGACGAGGAGGGGGAAGTGGGAGTAGTAGAAATGTCTGATCCAATTTCAAATCATGACTGTCACGATCTGATGATTACAGAAACAAAAGGGTTACCAAATGTTACTGAAACACCATTAAAGGGTTTCTACCACTTGCATATCACATATTTGGTGTTCAGACACTAGCGATCCGCTAGTGTCTGATGTTGCTTACAAGCTAATTATCACATTAATCCGTTCGGCCGATACCTCAAAAAAAGCACTTATATATTTATGCAAATGAGCCTCTAGGTGCTATGCAGGCGTTTTTCCAGCACCTAGAGGCTCCGTCTACCTTGCAGTTTGCCGCCCAGCGCCTCGCTCCAGCACGCCCATCTCTTACTGTATTCGATCCTCCCCCTGCTTCAGCCTTCAGAAATCCCGCGCCTGCGCCGTTCGTCGCGGCATTCGGAGGCATTCGGCGCAGGCGCAGTCAATGTCTGACCGCTCCCTGCTCAGACATTTCCACTGCGCCTGCGCCGATGACGTCACAGAGCTCCGTGGGACAGACGAAGCCCAGCAGCAAGCGGAGGAGGTAGCTTTCTGGACGTTCATCGCTGGATCTTCGGATTAGGTAACTATTTATACATATTAACAAGCGATCATAACCACTAATACCACCAACGATTAATGGGGCATTATTGTAGTTGAATAAAAGTTTTTTTTACCGAAAATAGAGTTGATTTTTTACAGTATGGATAAAATGTATCAAGCACAATAGTGTGTAGCTATATATTTATAGCTACATTTACAGCCAGCCAATATAGAGTGTATATAGTTATATATATATATATATATATATATATATATATATATATGTATATATATATGTATAATATGTATCTATATATCTCTTTGTATATTGTATATAATCTAATATATAAATATATAGTTATATATATATGTATACACACATATGTTTAATCACATGACTACTTTTATAGTAATTAATATATATATACATATATATACAAATAAATATATATGTAAATATACATATGTGTGTATATATATATTTATATATAGATACATATATACACACATATATATATATATATATATATATATACAGATGTTTCATGATATCCCAACAAAATTTTATTGCAATGAAAATATATACATATATTTATATATATATATATATATATATATATATATATCAATCTATATATATATATCTATATCTATATATATATATATATATATATATATATATATATTTATATATGTATATATAGCTGTATAAAAAAATATAATTCGTTTTTATAAATATTAGTATTTGTCTAAATATAGATATATGTAGATTATTTAAAATAATTAATAGTAAAAAATATTACAAATTTAAAAATTAAATTTTTTATAAATATTAAATTAAAACTTAATACATACAAATTTAATATCATTTAATAATTTAATTTTTATCTGTTAAAAAAAAATGTAAATTATATTTTGAGCAAAACATATTAAAAAATCTTTATAGCATAAATAAACCCCAAAATATCAAAATATTTACTATTCTTTTGTATTAAATTTTTTAAAAAATTGGTAATAAAATAATTTTACTTTTAAAAAATTTTATTATTTTTTTACATTCTAATTACTAAATTAAAATCAAAAATAATATTATAAAAATGTATACATATTTTTTTAAAATATTTAAAATGAAGTAACATAGTAGTAGTAACATAGTACATAAGGCCGAAAAAAGACATTTGTCCATCCAGTTCGGCCTGTCATCCTGCAAGTTGATCCAGAGGAAGGCAAAAAACCCCTGTGAGGTAGAAGCCAATTTTCCTCACTTTAGGGGAATAAAAATTCCTTCCCGACTCCAATCAGGCAATCAGAATAAATCCCTGGATCAACGATATCTCTCTAGTAGCTATAGCCTGTAATATTATTACGCTCCAGAAATACATCCAGGCCCCTTTTGAATTCCTTTATTGTACTCACCAAATTATTATATCATAATTAAAAAATTAAACATCTAAAAAAAAATTTAAATAAAAATTCACTATAAACATATAAAATCAAGATTAATTTAACTATTTTAAATAAAATATATAGATTATTATATTAATAAATATATAAAAATTTAGTATACAACTGTATCTATACATTTGCATATTTAACTTAATATAAAAATTTGTTTAGATTTATTTATATTGTATTCAAGTTAAAGTATTATTTTGAATATTATTTAACTAAAACTATTTTAAATTTCTAAATCAAATATATATATTAATAAATTAAAAATTATTCAATAGTTATATGGTGATAGTACATAGTATTAATTTATAATATATTATATTCAAATATAAAAAAAAAATTGTTACATGATAATTTTAATAAAGTTTATACAAAATTATTAGATTAATTATAATGAACATAAAATTAATTTTATATGACAATAAGATTTAGTTTTTCTTTTATTTATATAATTAACGATAATAGATTAATCAAAAATACAGTTAATTTTTAGTTTATAGAATTTATTTAATTAAAATTAAGAGTATATATATGTATATATATAAATATATATATATATATATATGTATATATATATATATATTCACACACAATTACATAGACAGTGTTTATATACCCAAAAATAAAATTTACCATAAAAATTATTTTTCTATTGTAATTAAATTAAAAGTCTTTATTTTATCCAACTAATTTATTTATTTTTAATTTGCATAAAATAAATTTTTATTAAATGATAAATTATGATTATCATGTGTTTACCTAATATAGGCTGCCCGAGTTTTTTATGCTGCTAGCTATGTTTCTTAAGCTGTAAAAAAAAAAATCTTCGTTTCTCCATGTTAATGTTTTTTTTTTTTTTTGTTAACAATACATTTATTTATTTTTAATACTCTGTTGTAATTAAAATTTTTAGTAAAAATATATTTTCCCATGATTAATTGTCTTTGTATCTTATTGGTATCTTATTAATTAATTCTAAATATTTAGTTTTTTATATCACATGGATGTGTTTATTATATTTTATCATAAATTTTAATATAAATAATTACTATTATTTTAAATCTGAAAATTAATAAAAATTAAATATTTTTTTAATTTTAAGGTTTCATTACTTGTGGAGACTTTATAAAACTGCCATAATTATCCTACCTGGAAATCTATACATAAAAGGTATTTATCATTATTAATTTTTTTTAAAAATATTTATGCTAACAGAAAGTCAATTTTTTCATATTTCATTTTTATCACAAACTAAAAAAATTATCATTAAGATCTTTAACAACTACTGTAACTATCACGATCGGCGTAACTGTCACATACGTGACACGGAGGGAGGAACAGAGGGAGGCCCTGCCCTAGTGAGAGGGAAGGTGGTGACCCCTGACTCACCTTGCGGCTGGCGCCTGGCTGCCCTGTCGTCCCTAGACGGGTTCCTCACCCGTACGCCGATCACGTGCCTAAAACCCTGGCTTTCCCTAGGATGAGCCCTAGATAGTGAACAGGGCGGTGGGAACACTAGTCCGCACCACTAGCTCTAAAAGAAAACACCAAGGGGAGGACAGACAATACAAACTAAACATATAATCCCAGGTGGGCAACAACAGGAGACAACAAAAGCCCAACAGGGATCCGGAGGGTAGCACTCTGGAACAACAACCAGATTCTCAGCTCCAGTGGGTCAGCATAGATGTCCAGGCAGGAAGCTCTATAACTGGCAACAAGAGAAGTGTGAGAGGAGAATATAAGGAGTTTGGGAGTGGCAGACAAGAAACAGCTGAGGAGGAGAAGCTACGGATCCCTGAGTGAGACAAAAAGGATAGCAAGGCAAACACAGAAAACAAACACTAAGAAACACCGTGATCTTTAGACATAGAGCGCGCAGCCACCCGCTGCGACTTCCTGACCCCGGGTATAACGGAGTCAGACGTGGCTCTTGACACCCTCGTGACAGTACCCCCCCTTTCACGAGGGGCCTCCGGACACTCAGGACCAGGTCTCTCCGGATGAGAGACATGGAAAGCCTGAATCAACCTGTTGGCGTTTACCTCTGACGCTGGAACCCACATTCTTTCCTCGGGACCGTAACCCCTCCAATGCACCAGATACTGAAGAGAGCGGCGGACCCGACGAGAATCAACAATTCTGGATATTTGAAACTCCAGATTACCATCCACAACAACAGGAGGAGGTGGCAGCGGTGATGGTTCTAGAGGTGGAACATACTTCTTGAGCAACGACTTATGGAAGACGTTATGGATCTTAAAAGTCTGAGGTAGCTCCAGGCGAAAAGCCACAGGGTTAATGACGGCTACAATTTTATAAGGACCAATGAACCTAGGACCCAGTTTCCAAGAGGGAACCTTCAACTTAATATTCCTAGTAGACAACCACACATAGTCATTCACTCCTAGGTCCGGACCTGGCGACCGTTTCTTATCGGCCATGCATTTGTATTTACCACTCATATTTTTCAAGTTAGCTTGCACCTTCTGCCATACCGATGAAAGAGATGAAGAAAACCGTTCCTCTTCGGGAACCCCAGAAGACCCCCCCTCTTTGAAAGTACAAAATTGGGGATGAAAACCGTATGCACCAAGAAATGGTGACTTGCCAGTGGATTCCTGACGGCGATTATTTATGGCAAACTCGGCTAACGGTAAATATGATGACCACACCTCTTGGTTTTCAGACGCAAAACACCTTAAATATGTTTCTAGGTTTTGGTTGGTACGCTCAGTCTGTCCATTCGACTGAGGATGGAAAGCTGAGGAAAAGGATAAGTGTACCCCTAAACGGGTACAAAAAGCTTTCCAAAACTTAGAAATAAACTGGGTTCCCCGATCCGAAACCACATCGGAAGGGACCCCGTGAAGCTTCACGATTTCACTGATAAACACCTGAGCAAGAGTCTTAGCATTAGGAAGTGCGGGTAGCGCAATAAAGTGTACCATTTTGCTAAACCTGTCTACTACTACCAAGATAACTGTTTTACCCGCAGACAAAGGTAAGTCAGTGATGAAATCCATTGATAGATGTGTCCATGGTCTATTGGGGATGAAAAGTGGCAATAAAGACCCTGCTGGACGTGTATTGAGAGACTTTCGCGCGTGCACAAGTAGAACAAGTAGACACGAAATCTATTACATCCTGACGCAACCTTGGCCACCAAAAACGACGAGACAATAGCTCCAAGGTTGCTTTACTACCCGGGTGCCCAGCAAGTGCCGAATTATGATGTTCCTTCAATAACTCAAGACGCAGGTTTAACGGTACAAACAATTTCTCTGTGGGGCAAGAGGCCGGGGCGTCCCCCTGGGCCTCTAACACCTTTGCCTCTAGAACAGAGTGTACAGCAGAGACAACCACTCCTCTTTGTAAAATAGGTACCGGATCACTAACATTACCCCCTCCAGGGAAACTACGAGACAATGCGTCTGCCTTGGTATTTTTTGCCCCAGGACGATAGGTGATGACAAAGTTAAATCTGGTAAAGAATAGCGACCACCTAGCTTGTCTAGGGGTGAGACGCTTAGCCGATTCTAGGTACAGAAGGTTTTTGTGATCCGTAATTACCGTGACGGGGTGGATTGCTCCCTCTAAGAAGTGACGCCACTCTTCAAACGCCAGTTTAATCGCCAACAGTTCCCTATTTCCAATATCATAGTTCTTTTCTGCTGCAGATAATTTTTTGGAAAAGAAAGCGCAAGGACGCCATTTGCCAGGAGACGGACCCTGAGACAATACAGCCCCCACTCCCACCTCCGACGCATCAACTTCAACAATAAAAGGCTGGGAGACATCAGGTTGAATTAGGACAGGTGCCGAGGTAAATCTCTCTTTTAGAGAGGAAAATGCAATTTTAGCGGCGTCAGACCATTTAGAAAAATCAGTCCCCTTCCTAGTCATGTCAGTAAGGGGTTTAACGATCACTGAATAATTTTTAATAAACTTTCTGTAGAAATTTGCGAAACCCAAAAACCGTTGTAGAGCTTTAAGGTTCTCAGGAAGATCCCAATCTAAAATTGCCTGGACCTTCCCAGGATCCATACGGAAACCTGAAGCAGATAATAGATATCCCAGGAATTGTATTTCCTGAACGGCGAAGACACATTTTTCAATTTTCGCATATAATTTATTCGTCCGTAGGACCTGCAGTACTTGCCTGACATGTACTTCATGTGTTTTCAGATCAGCCGAATAAATTAAGATATCATCTAGGTATATGACTACAAACCTGCCGATGAGATGACTAAAAATATCATTAACGAAATGTTGGAAGACAGCAGGGGCATTGGTCAGACCGAAAGGCATGACTAAATTTTCGTAATGCCCCTCAGGGGTGTTAAACGCTGTCTTCCACTCATCCCCTTCCTTGATACGAATCAGATTGTAGGCCCCCCTAAGATCAAGTTTGGAGAACCACCTAGCACCCGCAATCTGATTAAAAAGGTCAGGAATGAGAGGAAGAGGGTATGGGTCTCGAACGGTTATCCGGTTTAGCTCACGGAAATCTAGGCAAGGACGCAGGCCCCCATCTTTCTTTTTAACAAAGAAAAACCCTGCAGCCACGGGTGAAGAAGAGGGTCTGATGTGTCCCTTGGCCAGACTCTCGGAGATATAATCTTTCATGGCTTGTCTCTCGGGACCCGAAAGATTATACAACCTGGACTTGGGTAATTTTGCACCGGGAATCAGGTTAACCGGGCAATCATAAGGACGATGAGGTGGTAGCTTCTGACAACCCTTTTCAGAAAAAACGTCCTCAAAGTCCGAAATAAATGTAGGTAGGGAAGCTATGGAGGCGATTAAGCAATTGTTATTTAAGCAATTCTCTCTGCAATGCTCACTCCACTCCAATATCTCCCTGGCCTGCCAATCCACCACTGGATTGTGCGCTACCAACCAGGGAAGACCCAATACCACACGAGAGGGAAGGCCCTCCAGAACGTAACATGAAAGACGCTCCTTATGGTGGTCCCCTACCCGAAGATGTAAGTTATGGACAACGTGAGTGAGGTTTCTCTGAGACAGAGGAGCAGAGTCAATCGCGAATATGGGAATGGGTCTCTGCAGCGTACAGAGAGACAAACCCATAGTGTGGGCAAAATGGGCATCTATCAAATTTACCCCTGCACCACTGTCTAGAAAAAAAGAAATAGACTCCGTCTTAACACCAAAAACAATAACCGCTGGCAACACAAATTGAGATGTTCGTATGGAGGAAACGTATACCCCCAGGCTGACATCCTCCGCACAGCCTGGGGTTAGTAGTTTTCTGACGGTCTTTTGTTTTTGGGAAAGGAGGGACAGACATTAATGAAATGACCCTTCCCCCACAGAAAAAACAAGCCCCCCACCTACGGCGAACCTCAGGAGGACGGACCTGACGAGAAGTTCCTCCTAGCTGCATAGGCTCATCCAAGTCCGTACAGACTAACTCCTGCTTGGGAGAGGTTACCGATTGCTCAGGAATTTTCGATCTCTCCCTAAGACGTCTATCTATCCTGATAGAGAGGGACATAACAGCATCAAGGGAAAGGGGGGTCTCATACAGCGCCAGCGCATCCTTAACCCTTTCAGATAACCCAGAGCAGAACTGACTCCTGAGAGCCGGGTCGTTCCACTGAGTATCCGTAGCCCACCTGCGGAACTCTGAGCAATATTCCTCTGCTGGCCGATCTCCCTGTAGGAGTCTCCGTAACTTCGACTCAGCCAGGGCGACACGGTCAGGGTCATCATATATGAGACCCAAAGCCCCAAAAAATCCCTCCACTGACCGGAGAGCCTGGGAACCAGGGGGTAACGAGAACGCCCAGGATTGCGGGTCCCCTTGAAGCAGGGAAATAACAATCCCCACCCGCTGTTCCTCATTACCTGAGGAGTAAGGGCGCAGCTTAAAATATAATTTGCAGGCCTCACGGAACAACACAAATTTGTCCCTTCCCCCAGAGAATCTGTCAGGAAGAACAACCTTGGGTTCTGTAACAACCTGGTTACCCATAGCAACCGCTGGGCTTACGGTCTGCTGCATTTGCTGCTGCTGTTGGAGGACAGACGCCTTCAATCCTGCCACCTCCAAAGACAGGCCTTGAAGCTGTTTTGCCAAAGCAGCAATAGGATCCATATTGGATTCTAAGTAGAGAAAAAAAAAAAATTATATATATGTATATATATATATATTTTTTTTTTTCTCAAAAAAAATAAGGGCCAGTTATAATATCACGATCGGCGTAACTGTCACATACGTGACACGGAGGGAGGAACAGAGGGAGGCCCTGCCCTAGTGAGAGGGAAGGTGGTGACCCCTGACTCACCTTGCGGCTGGCGCCTGGCTGCCCTGTCGTCCCTAGACGGGTTCCTCACCCGTACGCCGATCACGTGCCTAAAACCCTGGCTTTCCCTAGGATGAGCCCTAGATAGTGAACAGGGCGGTGGGAACACTAGTCCGCACCACTAGCTCTAAAGGAAAACACCAAGGGGAGGACAGACAATACAAACTAAACATATAATCCCAGGTGGGCAACAACAGGAGACAACAAAAGCCCAACAGGGATCCGGAGGGTAGCACTCTGGAACAACAACCAGATTCTCAGCTCCAGTGGGTCAGCATAGATGTCCAGGCAGGAAGCTCTATAACTGGCAACAAGAGAAGTGTGAGAGGAGAATATAAGGAGTTTGGGAGTGGCAGACAAGAAACAGCTGAGGAGGAGAAGCTACGAATCCCTGAGTGAGATAAAAAGGATAGCAAGGCAAACACAGAAAACAAACACTAAGAAACACTGTGATCTTTAGACACAGAGCGCGCAGCCACCCGCTGCGACTTCCTGACCCCGGGTATAACGGAGTCAGATGTGGCTCTTGACACCCTCGTGACAGTAACGCCTTATGCTGGATTGCGTCCTGGAGGCATACCGGGTATTCTTCAGGAACAAAACTGCGCATCCTCTCCCAATAGGCGAGACTTCATGTGAACGTACGTGCACACAGGCGCATGCGTTCACAGGTCCAAAAGGTAAAGTAGTGGATCAGCAGCCTGGCAGTGGACATCGTTCGCTGCCTGGGTGTAGAAGTAGTTTTTAAAAAAAATATAAAGGTATATAGACACTGTTTTGATAACAGCTTCTACTCTCCCTGGTATCTGGTCCCCCTGTGGTGCTATTTGTTTGGATAGACCACCATAGGACAAAGGTAGCTCTGTAAAGTAGCAACTCCCTATTAAAGGGAGTCTGTCACCAGATTGTGACCTAATAGACCGCTTACATAGCGCTCTAGCATAGCAGTCCTATGATTCTAATGGTACCTTTGATGTGTGCTTCTGAAGTTCCCCCAAGGCAAAAACAGACTTTTATTCAAGGGATCGCAAGTGCCCAGGGCGGGGTTCACCTTGTTGGAGCCCAGGCTGTTCTGCCTCTTTTCGCCATATCCCCGCCCCAGCCTCTTCCTCTGCCCGCCCCGCTCTTCCTTTGCGTCCTCCTTCTCTGCAGCCGAATCCCGCGCCTGCGCTATCCATTGCTTGGCCGGGGCATGCGCACTGCGATGCCCATTGTGGGTGTATCTGGTCCGCCTCCTCGCCGCTGTTTCTCGCCGTTGGCCGGCGCATGCGTGGTAGCTACTGCGATGCCGTGCCGACAATGGGCATCGCAGTGCGCATGCCCCGGTCAAGCAATGGATAGCGCAGGCGCGGGATCCGGCTGCAGAGAAGGAGGATGCAAAGGAAAAGCGGGGCGGGCAGAGGAAGAGGCTGGGGCGGGGATATGGCGAAAAGAGGCAGAACAGCCTGGGCTCCAACAAGGTGAACCCCGCCCTGGGCACTTGCGATCCCTTGAATAAAAGTCCGTTTTTGCCTTGGGGAACTTCAGAAGCAAACATCAAAGGTACCATTAGAATCATAGACTGCTATGCTAGAGCGCTATGTAAGCGGTCTATAAGGTCACAATCTGGTGACAGACTCCCTTTAAGCACTGATCAAGCAATATAGCCTCCAGTGTTAACCCACTCCCATTTATCCTCCCCCTCTAAGGCTACATTCTGAGTTCCATCTGTGTTTTGCACATCCGGAAAATAGGGATACAGTGGATCAACAAAATACAGATAAAGACAATGGCCTTTCTCCATTTTGCGGATCCAGACACACCCATAACTATATAGATCTTTAGACCTATATAAACCTTGAAAGTATTGTAGTGTAGAATTCAAGTAAGTCTGTTTCATTAACTTAAGTTTAAGGTAGGGTATCTGTGGTGGTTAATATTTTTATTTCAATTTTTTTATTTACAGATTCAAATAGAAAAAGATGCCGGCCTGTATTGTGACTAAGTGTCGTAACAAATCTGGCCGCCGAGGACAAAGTCCCCATATAATAATGCACTATTTTCCGAATGACATTGACCGTGTAGTTTTGTGGCTTGCACAAATTGGTCAAAAATTTGCTGACATCAATGGTGTGGCCAAAAAAATTGGCGAAGGAAGAAAATCTAACAAATATGTCATTTGTTCAGAGCATTTTGCAGAGGATTGCTATAGAATCACTCATTACGGAAGAGTTTTGAACAAGGATGCAGTTCCGACCATCTTTCCAGATGTGGTTGATGGAGAAAGTATTATTGAGGAAACTTTAAAAAAAACAACTGGACACTCTAGAAAGCGAGTTCGGGATCCTGATTTACCTACAACAAGTCTTTGCGAAAATATTTCTCCGGGTGAACCTATTCTACCTGAAATTGTAAAATATGGTATGTGTAGTGTATCAACCCAAACTGACTACAATTTGACCAATAGCAGAGTGTACTTGTTATCCACTTCTCAATCATTAAACGAAGCCCAACTATCAACTCAACAGGAACAATGCATTTTGAATCCAAATATGTCCACACCTCTACATCAAGGTGTACGCAGAGTTCTTGAAAGCAGTCCCGGATTTTCATCACCTCTAAAAAAAAATAATAATTTAGATTTCGAATTATTGGATCCGGATTCCAATATTATGTCAAAGATATATCCTTTATCACCAATTCAACCAGCAAACTTAGAACAATCTGAAGTTAATGAAGAGCAATTATCAATCAATGTAGATTAAAGTTTACAGAACGAATCTGAATATCTCCCCGGAATATCAAGTTTGGATGATTCTGAAAATTTTATGTGTGAACCATTAGTTTTAGAAAAAATAAATTCTGATCCATGCAGGCAATTTCTTCGCCCAGAAAACTTGGTCAACGATAAAAAATTGATTGTGTTTGAGAGCTGCCTTGAAGAACTATTTACAAAAATAAAATGTCAAAAATACAAAAATTGCAATTTTATGGTGAAATCGTGGTCCAAAAATTATGATGGTACCTTTTGCAAATTCAAAGGGACTTGTAGTGCTGGACATTCTTTTTTACTCTTTGAAACCCAACCAAAGATAGGACGTTACTCTGCTGGGAACATATTGACTGCCTCATCCATTCTTTTTTCAGGTCAAAATTTCCAAAAAATTAGTGAATTTTTTAATATTTTAGGATTATCATTTATTTCACAAACAACGTATTATAGATACCAAACAAGATTTTTATTCCCAGCAATCCATTTAGCTTGGGAAAAGGAAAAAAAATTGTATAATCAATTCAAAAGTAGGGAAAACCCTTTGTGTTTCCGGGGATGGCCAATGTGACAGTCCAGGCCATAGTGCTAAGTACTGCATATATACTGTTATGGACCTTTTAACAAAAAAAATAGTTGATTTTGAAGTTGTGCAAAAAACTCAATGCTCATCCTCAGTGGCCATGGAGAAGTTCGGTTTTGAGCGTGTTTTGAACAGAATGTCTGAAAAAGGATTGAAGGTCAAAATATTCGCATCGGATCGGCATGTTGGCATAAGATCTAAAATAAAAAACGATTTTCCATCCCTAATACACCAATTTGATGTCTGGCATTATGCAAAATCTTTAAAGAAGAAAATGCATACAGCATCAAAACTTAAATTTTGTAAAGAAATAACTCCGTGGATTGAAAAATTAATCATACATTTTTGGTGGTGTGTCCAAACATGTGAAAACTCACCAGAACTTCTAAAAGCAAAATGGCTTTCACTACTAAATCATGTAAAAAATGTTCACACCTGGGAAGGAGATTTGTATTCGGCCTGCACACACCAACCAATAGAAGACATTGACCGTGAAGTCCTCTGGTTGCAATTGGGAACTCCACCTTACACCAAGATTGAGGAAATTGTAACTAGCAAACAGTTGTTGTCTGATTTACCTCATCTGGCACATAACTGCCACACAGGTGAACTTGAAAATTTTCACAGTCTAGCTCTTAAATACCGCAGTAAACGTATTCACTTTGGAATTGATGGGATGGAAGCACGGGCCAAACTGGCCTCATTGACCCATAATAACAACGTTGGTCGTGAGCAAGCAGTTGTCAAATTTTCAAAAAAAAATACAGAGCCAAAAGGAACTCTTAGAACAGCTTTAAAAATTCCAAAAGGCAACGGGAGATGGATTGTACGGAACGTGTACGAAAAAGCCAATGTTGGCTATTTGGAAAACTTACAAATTGATGTTATTAAATTAGTCAAAAAAAATCTTACAAGTGACTGGTTGTCCCGTGCACCAAATTTACCAGCAAATATTCTAAATGCTGAGAGACCTTGTAAGGAGGATATCAAAAGGCAACAATTAAGCCGGTTCAGGGCTATGTCCATTGCGGAAAAAACTCCAATTGTGAATTTTGATTAAAAAAATATAATTGTAATACAAACCCTAAATATTTTTTTAACGTAATGTTATTCAATTTTTACTGTGTTTTTTAAAATAAATCTAATTTATTTCACTGTTTATCCTAAAATGTTATTTTTATCTAATAAATGTTTTTTGAAAAATAATATTGATATCTTTTATTTCCAATTATTTATTAATGTTATTTATTTATATATGATATGAAAATAAGTTTTATTTAGAAAACATATTCAAACAATGTTTATTAAACTAACAAATATTACAGGAAGACGCGGTGTCCACTTTTAAATATGTGGTCACTTGTGGGTTTTTTATACTGCACATTTTTTAAATTGGCTCTACAGCAGCATTACATGTATGTACTGCATTACGATTTTCAAATATTCAACTTAGGCCTCATACACATGATCTTTGTTTTTGAGAGCAAGAGAACATATGTTTTGGCAACTATCCTTTTTTCTTTATAGATGTAAATTATTGTACACATATTTTGCACAACACTCAGTGTGCTATCCGCATCACTGGATCCAGCCAAAATATATCATGTTCTATTTTAGTAGACGACTAGCGTACAAGAATCGGCATTTATATTGCCGGCTAACATCTTGTTACGCACATTTTTTAAAGCAAAACGGATGACCCTTAAATTATTGGTCGCTTACTCAGTTTGTGATCCACCAACAAATAAATAAACTTGGTCTGTTCTGTGCATGAGGCCTTATATTCAACATATGTGTAATGAAATAATTTTTTTTTTTTTCAAACTGGGCTGAAATAGAAAATTAACGTGAGATAGTTCATAATTTCCATCTAGTAATGTGTATTCATAAATATATTCTTTATTAATGCAGCCTTAAAGAGTTGTAATAAATTACAGGGTTGTGATAAAGGGTTAATAAGTATCAATGGGGGGTAAAATGTATAGTGTAGATTGTTGCTACTTAAAGAGCTACCCGTGTCCTCTGGTGTTAGATCAATGCAAAATTCACCAACAGAGGAACAGGTAGCAGGTCTATTAAATGGTATTAACAAAATTGGTTCAAAAATCTCATTCTTTTAAAAAAATACTAAAAAAAATCTACTAGATGCCATCAAATGCTATCCGGTGGAAGGCTGTCGATCAACTGGATTATCTTCCGTTCATGTGAACTTGTGTTCTTGTAATAGCGTGTTCATTCTTACAAATTTAGAGTATTGCCTGATGAAGCACAGGTGCATCAAGGAGGAATAACCCATTCAACTGCAGGACGCACCACAGCGCTAGGCAATCATGTGGCTGCAAAGTGCAATCTTTTCATTCATACATTTCAATCAGATAATAATTAGAAATTTTATTCAATTAAAATACATAAACTATCAATTCAAAACTAGATTTTTATTTTGATAAATTTAATTTTATAACAAAACTTTTTAAGTTCACCATAAACAAAAAAAATAAAAAATTTTTTTTAAATAAAATAAATAATTTATTAACTTAACAATAAAAACTTCTATTTAACCAAAACAAATCGAATAAAAAATTATTCGAAAGCTAGAAATTCAGCAGCCCTTTCTCTAGTATTTTTATATCCTAAATATATAGACTCAGGATCAGGAAATGAAATTCGAACACTGTTCACTGCACATGCCGGGATGGGTTGTCGATTACATGCCCCTAGGTATCCATGAATCCATGCCGTAAAGGATCGATAGGCAGTTTTTCGTAGCAATCTAGAAAGTATATAAAAAAATACATTTTATTAACAAAATTAAACATAATAAATTAAATTGTGAATTAAATAATTCAAACTTGTACAATTCCCCAAGATCGAAAATTGATATTGACTGTCTCTACTCTTTTACAATAAATGATAAATAATTCGTGCTCGGTAATGCAATTTAAGTCTTCCAAAAACGCATCTGCATTGGAAATTTCCTTACAACAGACTGACTCGATATTGGTCGGCATTGGAATACAGTTTTGACATTGACACCAATCATAATGACCAATTCGATTTTCATCTTCAGTGTCTTGGAAGACTATATATTTTAAATTTTCTGATTTTAAAGGATTACTAGTAAAAGACACTTGGCTTGGTGTTGCAGAACTGTACATTCGGTTCATTTCACCTAATAATTCATCCAACTGTAAAAAAAAACAATAATACATCATAAAATTTTTGATACATTGGTTAAAAAAAAAATGAAATTCATTTATAATATTTTTTAAATTGACTAAAATTATTTTACACTAAACTAAACTTTAAAAATATATTTTATAACATATCTTCTAATTTTAATGTTCCAAATAATAAATATTTTATCAGTTTATAAAATAATTAATAATATAAAAAAATTTCTTATTTAAAATAAAAAACTTTTGTGATTGCTGACGAACAATATATATCTAATAATTTCTCTAATAGTTACAAATATAGTTAAATTTACTTACTAATTTTTTTTTAAAATTTTCAAAATTAATAATTTAATGATTTCAATTGTTAATGTTTATTAAAACATTTTAGTTATGATTATTATATAAAAAATAATTAATATTAGATTAAATAATGAAAAAAATTAAATAAAATTAGTTGTTTATTATATTCTTAAATACATAACCAAAGTTTGAACACATTTTTTTTGGGGTAGAAGAACATTTTTGTTTTTAATAAATAATATTAAATATTATATTTATTATTCAAAGTTTAAATTGAAAATATATTTCATTTTTTTAATCTAATAATTTTTAAAAATTTTATTAATGTAAATATCAAATTTATAATATATTATATTATTTTAAATTTTTAATAAAGATTACTAAATTGTTTTTACCTCTTTATCAAAAACAGTAGAAGAGTCATGTAAATTCACCCGCCCGGTGGCATCTTCTGCAACATCCACAATATCAGTATCAGAAAATGGCTAAACAAAATATAAACAAAAAAATTTAAAAAAATTAAAAGTTATTCTTTTTTATAAAACAAATAGAATAATTCTACAGTTATGTAGGCAATTTTAAATTATTTTAAAAAAATTTAAGAACTAAAAAAAAAAGATAAAAGGAAATTCAAATGTTTTATAAAAAATAAATAAATTTTATACGGATTAAACCAACAACATGGTTGACTATTTTAGTTATACATAGATTTTTTGAGGTTTGCTTGATAGTTTGAAAGTGAAATTTGAAGATAATAATGTGTAAATTCTTATAATCTAAAAGGCAAAAAAGAAAAATAAGATATTCTATTTGAAGGATCCAAGTGCTCCTAAAAGTTAGTGTGTGAAAACTATTTGAGTAATGTTTGTAAAAATCTCTATCCTAGAATTAAAAAGTCAAACCTCTGTACTCGCTTTCACAACTAATGCAATGCAACAAACGGCAGTGAGCTGAACGGAAGACGCGTGATAACTAGTCAATAAGTAACGCTTATGCTTCCTGAAGTTGGAAGAGCCGTACTAAGTGATGTCATTGAAGGGCAGGCCTGCCAGCTAGCTGCATTTTATTCATCGTGAAAGTGACTACATATACAGATTTTTTGCCCCATAAGTTTACTTATTATATCCCTCCTAACACAGTGCTCCACAGATATACCCTAAGAGTGTTCTGAATTGAGCAATTTAAAAAAAAAAATCTAAATAGGTTGCACATAACAGCGTCCTCAACAGATCACCCCTAACAGTGCAATACACACTACACCCCTAATCATGTAATGGACATACGCGTAAGCAGGCTCAAATTTGAAAAATCTGTCCAATAAAGAAAAGTTATATAATAAAAAATCTATATAATTATACTTTGTAATTATAAATATGTATATATATTAAAAAAAATTACCAATATACTGTCGTCTTCATCAACAATACATTCGATGATATCGTAGTTGCTTGAAATAATAATTTCAGAATTTTGACCACTACTGATGGTAATAAAAACGTCTTTAGAATCATCGTGAACAGTTGATTCCTTTAATAATTAAAAAAGGAAAAATATCCCAATAAGCGTAATGTTAAAATATATAGAAATATATTTTTAACAAAATTATAACACTGGAAGATAATTAAAAACTATTATCAGGGATATTGTTACTAACTGTCAGTATTTTCATTCTGAGGCACATAAATACATGGCAAAAATATTTTAACATATAAAAGTTATTAAATGCAATATTGATTACGATGTTTTTTTTTATCAGTAATAATTTGTGTAAATATTAGTGAAATACATAGATTATAATTATTATTGACCGATATCATTTCTTCCGTATGCCTGAAAGCTACTTGATCAACATGTCCATTCAGAATTGTCTTCCCAACTCTCCTCCTGCTGAATGTTTGACCGCCTACAATCTGGGTTGCGAACCCAACAATCGACCGTGACTGCCCTTACCAAAGTCAGCACTGACCTACTAACATCAAAAACCAAGAAAGAATACTCTGTCTTCCTTCTCTTTGACCGGTCCTCTGCCTTCGACACTGTTGACCACTCCCTTCTGTTGAAAACTTTCTCACCTGTTGGCATCACTGACCTGTCTTTCTCCTGGATCACATCATACCTCACAGACCGGACGTTTAGCGTCTCCCACTCCCGCACCACCTCCTCATCTCATCCCCTCTCTGATGATGTCCAGCAAGGCTCTGTCATAGGACCCCTGATCTTCACAATATACACTTATGGCCTGGGACACCTCATTGAGTCCCATGGCTTTCATGTATCACTCAGATTATGATGACACACAAATCTACCGCTCTGGTCCAGACATCACCACCTTACTATCAAGAATCCCACAATGTCTATCTTCTATATCATCATTTTTCGCCTCTAGCTAAAATGCATACAACAGAATTCATAATCTTTCACCCATCTTGTTCAACACCACCAACAGACCTATCTATCACGATCAATGCCTGCACATTATCCTCAGTCAACAAAGCCCGCTTCAGACAAGCCTACAACGAGTGACCCTGCTGCCTCTATAACGCCATGACAAACTTAACTTGCACCGACTGTATCCCTCTCCCATACCATGTTGATCGTAACCCCTCACGTGCAAGGCACTCTCTCCTTCTGTACCAGATTTTAACTAATCTTGTTTATGATTAGTGCAATTCTCTGTGTTCATCATGTGCACCGCTTATTTATATAGGTCATAAAATTATTTAGAGTTAAATATTTTTTAATATGATCAAAGTGGTTACCATGTTTAATATTATATTAAAATGTAATCTTACTAGTGTTCTTGAAGAATTAGCTTCATGAATCTCAACCACGTTTTCGTCACTCTTAGGCCTCATGCACACAACAGTTTTTTTTCACGGCCCGCAAAAACGGGGTCCGTGGGTCCGTGATCCGTGACCGTTTTTTCGTCCGTGGGTCTTCCTTGATTTTTGGAGGATCCACGGACATGAAAAAAAAGTCGTTTTGGCGTCCGCCTGGCCGTGCGGAGCCAAACGGATCCGTCCTGAATTACAATGCAAGTCAATGGGGACGGATCCGTTTGATGTTGACACAATATGGTGCCATTTCAAACGGATCCGTCCCCATTGACTTTCAATGTAAAGTCTGGAGTTCTTTTATACCATCGGATTGGAGTTTTCTCCAATCCGATGGTATATTTTAACTTGAAGCGTCCCCATCACCATGGGAACGCCTCTATGTTAGAATATACTGTCGGATATGAGCTACTTCGTGAACCTCAAATCCGACAGTATATTCTAACACAGAGGCGTTCCCATGGTGATGGGGACGCTTCAGGTTAGAATACACTACAAACTTTGTACAAGACTGCCCCCTGCTGCCTGGCAGCACCCGATCTCTTACTGGGGGATATGATAGCACAATTAACCCCTTTAAGTGCGGCACCTAAAGGGGTTAATTGTACTATCATATTCCCCTGTAAGAGATAAGGGCTGCCAGGCAGCAGGGGGCAGCCCCCCCCCCTCCCCAGTTTGAATATCGTTGGTGGCACAGTGTGCCCCCCCCTCCCTCCCTCTATTGTATTAAATCGTTGGTGGCACAGTGTGCCAACCACCATCGGCCCCCCTCCCTCCCTCTATTGTATTAAATCGTTGGTGGCACAGTGTGCCAACCACCATCGCCCCCCCCCCCCTCCCTCCCTCTATAGCAGTAACATTGGTGGCAGTGCGCGGTCTCAACAGTAGAAGATTCATACTTACCTGCTTCTTGCTGCTGCGACGTCTGTGTCCGGCCGGGAGCTCCTCCTACTGGTAAGTGAAAGGTCTGTGCGGCGCATTGCTAAAGAACTGTCACTTACCAGTAGGAGGAGCTCCCGGCCGGACACAGACATCGCAGCAGCAAGAAGCAGGTAAGTATGAATCTTCTACTGTTGAGACCGCACACTGCCACCAATGTTACTGCTATAGAGGGGGGGGGGGAGATGGTGGTTGGCACACTGTGCCACCAACGATTTAATACAATAGAGGGAGGGAGGGGGGCCGATGGTGGTTGGCACACTGTGCCACCAACGATTTAATACAATAGAGGGAGGGAGGGGGGGCGATGGTGGGGGCACACTATGCCACCAACGATATTCAAACTGGGGAGGGGGGGGGGGTCTGCCCCCTGCTGCCTGGCAGCCCTGATCTCTTACAGGGGGATATGATGCCGCACCTGAAGGGGTTAATTGTGCTATCATATCCCCCTGTAAGAGATCGGGTGCTGCCAGGCAGCAGGGGGCAGTCTTGTACCAAGTTTGCAGTGTATTCTAACTAGAAGCGTCCCCATCACCATGGGAACGCTTCTGTGTTAGAATATACTGTCGGAAATGAGTTTTCACGGAGTGAAAACTTAGATCAGAAAAAGCTTTTATGCAGACGGATCTTCGGATCCGTCTGTATGAAAGCAACCTACGGCCACGGATCACGGACACGGATGCCAATCTTGTGTGCATCCGTGTTCTTTCACGGACCCATTGACTTGAATGGGTCCGTGAACCGTTGTCCGTCAAAAAAATAGGACAGGTCATATTTTTTTGACGGACAGGATACACGGATCACGGCCTCGGCTGCAAAACGGTGCATTTTCCGATTTTTCCACGGACCCATTGAAAGTCAATGGGTCCGTGAAAAAAAACGGAAAACGGCACAACGGCCACGGATGCACACAACGGTCGTGTGCATGAGGCCTAAGTATGATCGATTCTTTTAGTTTCCTTTAATTAAATTTTTTTTTTTAGTCTTACATACATAATATTTAAAAAATTACATACACAACATAAATTTTCAATACACTTTTATTTTAAAAATAGACTTACCATTTTACTATTTTTAAATTAAATTTGATTATCAAAAATTTCAAAGGTAAATTTTAATAGCCTAAAAGGAATATCAGTGCCATTTGAAATTGGGGAAAAAAAATAAAAAATAATTTATAAGTAATATTAGAGTATATCATTTTCAATCTATAGTAAACATGTATAAGAGAAAAGAAATGTACGATTTAAAATTAACAAAAATTTTTTACACTATATATTAATTTACACATTATTGAATAGAGAATTATAATAAGTAAATTAAAATTTAACAGAAAATTTTGAAAATAATTTCAAATAGAAAAATTGTGCTTGTTGTTTTTCTAATATCATTATGCTTTTCAACGGTATTACTAATTAATCAAAAAAATATTACTTGGTAATGAAATAACAATAGCATTTAGATGAATAATACAATATATATATAAAAAAAATAACATTAATATACCAACTAAAATATTAACATTAATAATAAAAAAATATATATATAAAATTCACTTATAAAAAACCAAAGAATTAAGTACACAATAATGATATATACATCAAATACATTTTAAATTTTAAAAAATAGTTGATTTACCGAATAGCATAATATCAATTCATAAAATAAAATGTCAAATCTAATTTAAATCTTTCCTATTTTTTACAAATTTATATAACAATTAAAAAATAATTATTTAGATAATATTAATATTTGCCAAATTTAAATTTTTATAACATCTATTTATTAATTTTCTATATTTAATTTTTTTATAAAAACAGGTTAAATTAAATAAAAAATTTTTTTTTATGTTTATAGTAAATTTATAGTTATTTTATTATTATATTTATAATTTATTAAAAATGATATAATAATTTATACTTAGTTTTTAATAGTAAACCACAAAAATTATATGTATATATTTTTAAAATATTTTTTTGATTTAAATTTAGTAATAAGTAGTTAAAAAATATTATAATAAAATTTTAATATAGTACAAAATATTTATTAACTTTTTTTTAAAAAAATTAAGTTTTAAGTTAATAAAAAATAATGATAAATATAATGATATTTTTGGGTTAATTTATACGATAAAGATTTTATATTATGTTTTCCTTAAAACATATTTAAAACAAAATTTAATGTGAAAAAATTTAATTTTAGATGTTATTACATTTGTACATATTTTTAAAAGTTTTAAATTAATATATATAATTTTTTTTAAATTTAAAGAATTTTTAATATTTTGAACTATAATTTTTTATAAACAATAAATATACATCTACACACATGTTATTTTAAATATATATATTTATTGCTATAGAAGTAGTCATGTGATTAAACATGTGTGTGTATACACATATATATATATATATATATATATATATATATATAACTATATTTATATATTAGATTATATACAGTAAAAAAAGAGATATATAGATACATATTATACATATATATATATATATATATATATATATGTAACTATATACACTCTATATTGGCTGGCTGTAAATGTAGCTCTAAATATAAACTACACACTATTGTGCTTGATATATTTTATCAATACTGAAAAAAATCAACTCTATTTTCGGTAATAAAAACTTTTATTCAACTACAATAATGCCCCATTAATCGTTGGTGGTATTAGTGGTTGTGATCGCTTGTTATTATGTATAAATAGTTACCTAATCCGAAGATCCAGCGATGAACGTCCAGAAAGCTACCTCCTCCGCTTGCTGCTGGGCTTCGCCTGTCCCACGGAGCTCTGTGACATCATCGGCGCAGGCGCAGTGGAAATGTCTGAGCGGGGAGCGGTCAGACATTGACTGCGCCTGCGCCGAATGCCTCCGAATGCCGCGACGAACGGCGCAGGCGCGGGATTTCTGAAGGCTGAAGCAGGGGGAGGATCGAATACAGTAAGAGATGGGCGTGCTGGAGCGAGGAGCTGGGCGGCAAACTGCAAGGTAGACGGAGCCTCTAGGTGCTGGAAAAACGCCTGCATAGCACCTAGAGGCTCATTTGCATAAAGATATAAGTGCTTTTTTTGAGGTATCGGCCGAACGGATTAATGTGATAATTAGCTTGTAAGCAACATCAGACACTAGCGGATCGCTAGTGTCTGAACACCAAATATGTGATATGCAAGTGGTAGAAACCCTTTAACTAACCCTGATGCTGAAAACTAGGGGATTTCTTACTTAATCGGGCAAGCAAATTACAAATTCAGAAGCAGTACAGAGCCTCATAGAGGCCCTAGAGCTGCCCACAGAGGTAGCCATTGTTAAAGTACCAGCCCATGTGAAGCAAGATGATCTGCTAGCCTTGGGAAACGCTCAAGCAGCCAAACAAGCAGCCGGTCTGCCGCTCTTGACATTGTTTTTACCAACTATGCCAGATTTGTCGAGCCGAGGGCCATGAAGACAGGAGAGCTCTGGCAGGTAAATGGCAGAACATGTTTGCCTCTGAGTTTCTATCCAATGATCGCAATTTAGCACATGGCCCTACTCATTTGTCAAAACGAACTATGAGTGCACTAGTTTTAGAACATTGGTTTGCACCTGGAATTCAGACCCTCTTTAAAAAGTTTGTTCAGGGTTGTCTTACATGAGCAAGACATAACCCTGGGAGGTTCGTAAAGACCCCCCAAAAACACCCTCCCAAACCTTTGTGTCCGTTTCAAAGAGTCTAGGTGGATTACATACAGCTACCCAAGGTGGGCACGTATGAGTATGTCCTTGTAGCCATTGATGTATTCTCTGGCAAGTAACTACGGCTACAGCCAAAAACACTACTAAGAAAATATTGTCAGAAATAGTCTGCACATATGGGATTCCAGAGGTGATAGAATCAGACAGAGGTGCTTAGTTCACTGAGCAGATAATGGGACACATACTGAAGACCCTAAGGATTACACAAGCTCTGCACAGATGGAATCACCTAGGTGGTACTGTTACTGCGTTTATCACTTTCTGTTCTGTATTGAGTAGCTCCGGGACCTAAGTGGAAGTTCGGATGGAGGCGCATCTTTGGCAGGAAGGAAGTGTCCGTCCCAGGTTTCCCATCGCCGAAGTGTCCGTAGCGTTGACTAGAGGAGGACAGAGGTGGACGTTCAAGGCAATTCCAGGCCTTCTCCACGTAGCTACACTTCCAGGTGCACCATATTGGTCAAGGGATATGCCATGATTGATAGCACTGTCAAACCAAGGGACAGCAGCACCCAAGATGATGCTCACCTTCCTGATTCTACAACAGAAGACCACATCTACACAGAGACTTTTAGGCTTACTGTTGATGCTCCTAGCGGTATAGCTGACCTACCAGCTCCTAGAGATTCCAACACAGGAGCAGAAGAAGGTGTATCCAGAACTATGGACAATGATGCTTGGGACAACAATGCTGCACCTACATCCACTTAGATAGTGTGTACTTGTGTTTCGTGTGAGGGTTAATAAAATGTATGCATGCTTAGTCAAATGACAACTACTAGACAGACTGGAATCGATTCTTGCATCGCATGGTCCATGCAGCTTATCTGTATACTCTGCGAAGTACAGGCTGTCTAAAGGGTCATTTGTTTGCTCAGGCAGGTTACTAGTTAGCAAGATACACATAAATGATACAATGAGCCTTCAGAAGAAACGTCCACCATGTGAAGAGATTCTTCAGCGCCCACATAAAATTTAAACAAGAGGAGGAAAATGTTAAATAAATTATCCAGCTTTCCTGAAACTGGATATTATAAAGAGACCAGACCAATGCGACCAGGTGGTAGTTTGGATTGCAGCAGATAATGCATCTAGTCGGTTAAGCACCACCCTTTCTTCCACCAAGTCCAGTCTCAGTTGCTCTTTTCAGCACCATTCCTTCATTTGGGCATCTCGACAAGCCTGCTTGAAGAGGAACATGAGATCTTGTGCCCTGATTCCCAAACTCTTGAGCATCCACAGTCACAAGAAGATGACAGTAGGGAACTTATGCCTGATTCCTATTTCCTCTGGATTGCCACTACCCCACCAGTAATGAAGTAAGTGACCACTTGTTGGTGAGGACAGTGCAGAGGTGTGTGTGTGTCACTCAGCTTTCCCAGACTATTCCTCTGCACATACGCCATTCAGAACAGGAGGAAAGCTTAGTGCTATTATGTAACGTGACTCATCTTTCCTGATGTCCTGCATGGCACAAGTGCAGAGGCATGAGAAGATATGAGGGTAGGTGGGAGCTGTGTTACTCAGCTTTCTCAGACTATTCTCATGTCTCTCCACATGTGCCATGCAGGACAGCAGAAAAGCTGGGTGCTATTACATCATGTAATGTCACTCAGATTACCTGCTATCAAGGGGCGTAGCTAGAAATGACTGGGCCCCATAGCAAAAAAAATTTATGGGCCCCCCCTCCCGGATCTCCCACCCCCACATTACCTCTCGGACCTCGCCGCCACATCCGCAGCTCGTCATGCACTTGCGACGGTTACGCGTAGGACTGAGCATAGACAGTTGGTCACTGGCAACGCATTTGTGCCAGTGTAGGAAATGTATGAATCTAAATGTCTGTGTATTAAAGTAGGACTAGTCAGAACTGCCCCCCAGACTGCGGGACCACTCCAGGGGTCAAGTCCTGGGAAAAAAAGTGTGGGAACTCACCCAAGATCCACTGCCACCCCAACCCCCCCCCCAAAAAAAAATATATATATATATATATATATATATATATATATAATATATATTTTTTTTTTATTTTTATTTTTTTGCAGAAAATTCAGTGCAACATAAACAAAAACTGGAATTTGCGCTATATGTCTGTTCAGACATAATTTGTCTCTTTCATATTATATGCTTCCCTTATATATAATTTACTTACAGTTCTGAAGACTCAGGGGTGCTGACTGGCTTGTCCTCAGGGGTGCTGGCTGGCATGACCTCAGGGGTGCTGGCTGGCTTGGCAGAAGGAGTGTGTGAGAGACAAGATTTGATTTCTCCTGTAGTACACATTTGTCTCCACTAGATGGCAAAAACTCAATTAGGAGCCTCATGTACATTTTCTTTGTCCTAAGATCATTAGTGAAAGAAAGGAGGAGTTAAGTTGCTATCTTTCAAATGTGCCAATCAACTCAGGAATAGAGTTAGTAAACCACTCCCTTTTTGTCACAGAGCCAATAAACTTTCATCTAGGACCTCCCTTTTTGTCTACCTCATGTTGCCTATATAAGAGTATGTAACTGTAATAAAGAGAGATATTTTCCATGATACCAGCCTGCATTGGTCTCAGAGAGAAAGCTGTATGAGCTCATACTTATAATTCTAATTGATTTGGAGCCACACAAAAGAAGAAGTTGTGTCGTAGAATTTGCGACGACAATATTGGCGCCCAACGTGGGGCAGACAGCTTGCGTAACTTCCGATTTAAACGCCAGGAGAGGACTTGCGTAAAAACATCAGACGAGGCATAAGCTGCAGCAAAGGTAAGAAGCTTTTATTCTTACAACCTCCTCTGAGTCTTTTGCCCAGATGTTTTCTCAAGAGTTGAATTGGTGTTATCGCGATATAAGGGTTCAAATTATAGCTGATCTGTCCGTTAGAAAGAACCTGTTGAAATATTCCTTCTTTGTGTGGTGGAACATGCTGAAACTAAACGGAAGTTGTTAGACAGCTGAGTCGGATATCCTGTGACGTAGAATTGGATCCCAGCCAAGATTCTGACGAGAATCTGGAGAAAAGGGTTAACACCAATTGTCATAGGCAATTGGAAGTTATTAAGATTTTGTATCCCGGTGAATTGACTAGGGGTCTTCACTTTGAGAGATTGTGGGTTCAATACTATTATATCATTTGAGCTTTGTGCAACTGCGTTTGAGTTAGTGGGTTCGGTGGCGATTACTTATAGTAATCGGATACCGTTTGAGCTTTGTGCAACTACGCTTAAGTTTGCGGGTTTGATAAGTAGCAATTGTTTGAGCTTTGTGTAACTACAATAATGGGAAATTCTAATGTTGCAGGACAGAGTGAAAAAATGTTAACAGCAGCTCAGTTGATGAGAGAAAGAGAAGGAAAAGTTTCAGTAACTAAGTTAAAATCGTTCATGCAGGCAATTGGTATGCATGAAACTGGAAGATTAAATGAAAGTTTATGGAAAAATATATTGCAAGAAAAGAAAGGTTGGCTGAGAGATAATAATAGGCTGGTGCAAGCAGAGTTATGGTGGAAGTTGTCTGCAGATGTGACTGATGGAAAGTTGAAAGAAATTGAGAAGAATGGTCAATATTGGTATAGTAAGATGGAGGGTTTGGATGTGGTAAGGAACAAAGAACAGGACAGTTTGCCATGCGGCATCCCTTCCCCCACCACCTCTGTTGTAAGTAATCCTGGGTCTTGTGGTCCAACAAACAATCCATGTGTCAGCCCCTCCTCTACACCATGTGCTGGAATGTGCTTATCAGGACCACCCACTGTGCTTTCTGCTTCCTCTATCCCTTCTCCATCCCCCAAAACTGCTTCCTTTGAACAACAACCCCCTCCTTATGGGGGATGGGAGTGTGTGTGCAGACACAAGAATGCTGAGAGGAATAACATGTGTGTTGTTTGTGGATCTCAAAGAAAGGACACAATTCCTATCATAGGTCCCAGCACTGGATTATATCCAGTGATGTCTTCCAATAACCCTTCCCAACTGTATGTCCCAACAGTTAAAAATGATCCTGCAGTAATTGCCCCTATGATGCCTACTAGAAATATTCCAGACCAGTCTACCCAATCTAGGATTGCATCCACTTTAAGTCCATTTTCAGACTTGAGTGGATTTCTATCACAGGAAAGTATGGGATATCCAACATCAATGTTGGATATGCAAAATCTCATGCACCCAGTTTCCCCTATTATACCATCTCCGCCAAATCCACCCCGACCAAATATATCCTATCGTACGCCCAGGTACCTAACCCCTGGAGCTGCTCCTCTCAGAGGTCCAAATGACACCCCTGATGAACCTGTATATCGCCCTTGGTCCCCTAGTGAGATGCTGGCCATGATGAGTAGAATCCCTAATCCAGAGGACTTACCCATGCCATTCTGTAGGGAGTTAGCGAAGATAAGGAAAGTGTTCTCATGTTGCTGGAGGGATCTAGAAGATTTAGTTCAGTGTAAAGCTGGTGACTCCTTCTCTCAGATTATAGCCTCTGCAGTGGGATCTTATGAGGGGGATGATACTACTTTGTTGTCCGGTGAGCGATACATAGTAAGACTCACGGAATGGGGGAGAAAGCGGTTAGGTGATCAGTCTGTTACGTTGTCGGATATGCATCAGGATAAAACGGAAAGTGTGGAGAAATTTTACACTAGACTCCAGCAGAGATGGGTGGATTTGGGCTTTGAGTATACTTCAGACATGCATGAGAGAATTTTGAGTGCTGCTTTTGTGGATGGTGTTAGGGAAAGCATTCGCAAGGGTCTGGTATCAGCTAGGCCTGAATGGAGAACTATACCGCCCTCCATTTTGTTACAAGTAGCAAAGGGGGTAGAAGCTGAATTGAACAAAAGACCTAAGGCGGGTGTGGCCGCATACCAGCACTTTCCCCAAAAAGGGGGAAGGAACGCAAGGTATCGCTTAAGATGTTTTAACTGTGGCAAGGTGGGGCACTTTATGCGGGATTGCCAAACTCCTAACCCATGGGAGGAGAAAGAGGAGGAGAATGCTCAGCAGCATCCCCAAATGCTGACGCCCATCGGAAATTGGCAATCCAGAGTCAAATGCTGTGCCCCTATTAAAAATTCTAACCTTAGGGCCTGCCCCAGTTGTCTCCTTGGCAATTAATGGGGGGGAGCCCATCCCCTTTTTGATTGACACTGGAGCAGCCAAAACTGTTATTCGCAGCAAACATGTAAAAAGATCCCTCATGTCTAAGGATAGTATTGCATGTGTAGGAGTAGATGGTAATGAGATTCCTACTCCTCTCACAAAGCCAATACAAATTGCATTTGCCCCAAACCAACAAATGCTAAGTCGTCTCTTAGTCAGTGACACCGCCCCTATTAATTTGCTAGGAGCAGATTTGTTGCAGAGAATATATGCGCAGATAACATATCTTCCTGATTGTACTGTGAAGTTACAAGGCAAACTAGGAGAAGAGGATATATGTCTCTTAGCAGCCTGTGATTATAATCCATTTCACATGTACGTGTCTACACTCTCTGAAGAGGGCGTGTCCCTTCTGCTGCAACAATTACCTGCACAGATGTTGGCCATTTATCTGTCCCTCCAATGATGATAGAACGTAAACCTGGTGCTCCTTTACCTCGGAAGGCACAATATCCCCTTAGTATACAACAAACGGATGCCATCACCAAAATAGTACATGATTTTGTCAGTAATGGGGTACTAATTGAAACCACCTCTCCATGTAACACTCCCTTGTACCCCATTAAGAAAAGGGGGGAAAAAGGTCAGCCAGTGCAGTATAGAATGGTACATGATCTTAGGGCTGTTAATGAGGCTACAGTTTTTAATACCCCTGTGGTACCAAACCCACATACGTTGTTGGCACAGATTCCCCACAGTGCTACCCATTTCACTGTGGTGGATCTTGCAAATGCATTTTTCTCAGTTCCGTTACATCCATATTGCAGATATCTTTTTGCTTTCACACATGACAGGAAGCAATACACCTGGACGGTCTTACCACAAGGTGCCCATAATTCCCCCAGTATGTACAGTACTGCCTTAGCCCAGGTTTTAGCGGATTGGCCCATTCCATCTGAAGGAGTTGTCTTACTTCAATATATAGATGACTTACTTCTTTGCTGCCCGGGAGAGGAGGTGTGTAAACAAACCTCGGTGTCTCTTCTCACCTTCCTGGCTGCAAATGGCTGTAAAGCTTCCCGCAAGAAGCTTCAATTTTGTTGTACCACTGTCACCTTTCTAGGGCACTGTATATCTGCTGGGATTAGACATCTCACCCCAGACCGTATAACTGCAGTTGAACAAATTCCTTTGCCTACTACTGTGGGGGCTCTGAGAATTTATTTGGGTCTAGTCTCATACTGTAGGCCTTGGATCAGAAATGCCTCTGCTCTTTTGCAACCCTTGTATGATTGTCTCACCTCTCTTCCTTTTTCATTGACAGATAAGGCCGTGGAGAACTTTCATACATTAAAATTAGTCATCAGTTCGACACCAGCATTGGGTCTACCGGACTACAATAAAGATTTCAGACTTTATTGCACTGAATGTCTTGGCCATGCTTCAGCTGTTCTCACACAAGCTAGGGCTGGCCAACAGCGTCCAGTGGCGTATTACTCTGCCAGACTCGATCCAGTGGCTAGAGGAGCGCCATCTTGTGTCCGTGCGGTAGTGGCTGTACAACTCATGCTTGACAAGAGCTCTGAGATTGTGCTCAATTATCCAATCACTGTTTTTGTCCCTCATGACATCTCGGCCATTCTCACACAAGTAAAGCCTAAATACCTGTCCACTGCCATACCTGTCCTTAGACTAGAATGTGCACTACTTATGCCACCAAATGTCACCATCAAAAGGTACACAACTTTGAATCCAGCTACTCTGCTGCCTCTGGAGGGGGGAGGGAGTAGTAGTATGAGTCATCTAGCCGAATATCTTCCTGACCTGGAAGATAAACACGACTGTCTCCAATTAATGTCCCAAGAGACAGCAGGGTTTGATCACGTGGTAGATACTCCCTTAGGAAACACAGATTTAGAGCTCTTTGTGGATGGATCGCGGTATGGTGTCCAGGGGAAGTTTTATACTGGGTATGCAGTTGTCACTCAGCACGATACGATCAAAGCGGAATCACTGCCCTCTCATATGTCTGCACAGGAAGCTGAACTTAAGGCTTTGGAAGAGGCCTGCAGGTATGCGGAGGGAAAAACTGCAAACATCTATACAGATTCCAGGTATGCTTTTGGGATCACCCATGATTATGGTCCAATTTGGAAGGCTAGAGACTTCCTTACAGCAAATGGCAAGCCAATTAAAAATGGCAAAGGGGTGAAAGCCCTAATGGACGCTCTGCTGTTGCCAACGAGGGTGGCCATTATGAAAATTAAAGGCCATTCGTCAGGAAAAACTCTTGAAGCTCGAGGAAATCATCGAGCTGATCTGGCAGCAAAAGCTGCTGCACAGAAACCCAGAGATGATCCTGTAGGGATAGCAGCAGTACAAGAGCAAATTTCCCTGCCTGTCAACTATGAAACATTTAAAACCTTACAGTCTCAAGCAACCAAAGAGGAAAAGTCAGTATGGATAGAGAAAGGAGCTGTGATGACCCCAAAAGGAACATGGCAACTTAGAGGAAAGCTGTGTTTGCCCCGTGCTTTGTTCCCAGTCACAGCCCAGGCCACTCATGGGAATACTCACCTGTCCAAAACTGCCATGACTGCTCTTGTTAATAGTCACTGGTATGCCCCAGGATTCAGTGTAACTGCAGCCAAATTCACTCAGGCTTGTATGATTTGTGCACATCACAACATAGGAAGGACGGTAAAAACACCTTTGAGGCACACTCCCAGGCCCGATTTCCCCTTCCAAAGACTGCAAATAGATTACATCCAACTACCCAAAGTGGGGACCCTAGAATACGTCTTGGTATGTGTAGATCTGTTTTCAGGGTGGCCAGAGGCCTATCCTGTGGCCAAAGCCACTGCACAAAACACAGCCAAGAAACTTCTGAATGAGATAGTTTGCCGGTATGGGGTCCCAGAGACAATTGAGAGTGACCGAGGTTCTCACTTTACAGGGGAGGTCATGCGTGAAATTATGGGAGCCCTGGGTATTGAACAAGCCTTCCATACTGCGTATCACCCACAAAGCAGCGGTAGAGTAGAGCGACTCAACGGCACAATTAAATAAAAAATACAGAAGGCCATGGCTGAACTGAAAAAGCCATGGACAGAGTGTCTACCCTTGGCACTTTTCTCCATCCGGTATACACCTAACCGGAAGACAGGCCTGAGTCCATATGAAGTACTCTTTGGGAATGCCCCTAGACTAGGACTCTATTTTCCACAGCAACTCCAGATGCAGCATAATAGTCTTTCAAAGTACGTTATCTGTCTTACAAACAGACTGTCTAATGTGTATTCCCAAGTTTTTGCTTCTCTTCCAGATCCAGACAGCATAGAGGCAACTCATTCTCTACAACCTGGAGATTGGGTAGTGGTGAAACGACACGTGCGGAAAGTTCTAGAACCACGATTTGAGGGTCCACATCAAGTACTGTTAACCACCGCCACTGCTGTCAAGTTGGAAGGAAAGCCTAATTGGGTCCACGCATCACACTGCAAAAAAGTACCAGAACCTCAAGTGCTGGAATGACTGCAAGGGCCGTAATATCTTTTTATGTCTTACTATTCGTTTTATATTGTACAGGGGAACATGCAGTCAGATCAAGTCCCAAATTCCATATTTAGAACAATATTAACACAAGGGAATCAGAATACAATTACATCTCCTACAGCTTCACCCATGATTGACAAAATGGCCTTAGAGACAGGGTTTTCAGACACAAATGTATGGCTAGAATGGATCCGCTATACGGTTCTTTCCCAGAAGCGATCCAACTGCATAGCATGTGCTGTAGCTCGACCTCATTTGGGTACGGTACCTTTCCCTTTGAGTGAGGTTACCGATCCTGAGGGTTTCAAGTGTATCCTTAAGATGTACACTGAAACCATTCCCAGTAATGACACCTCCCGCTGCAGGACATTAGAATTACTCTATCCTATTGTTCATGATAAAGATCATATGGGTTTCGGTATAACGCCATACCCTGGAAATTATACCTGTTTCAATCGTAACCATACAGGCAAAGACATTGGTATTTTCCCTCCAGGATATTGTTCCTATAACATCTATCTAAATGATACAAGTAGTGACTCTGATGCTTACCCTGACAAATGGTTTGTCCACCAAGGTTATCAACATTCGGATATCTGGTGGTTGTGTGTAGACATGAAGCTCCGACCCAGGATACAAATGGAATGGATTGGCCAATGTACCTTGATTAAGGTGCTGATGCCATTTGTTCTATTTTCGACTCTTGAGTGGGAGCAAGTCAGTACGCAAGCCAATGTCCGGTCAAGGCTAAGGAGGTCACTCCCTACAGCTTTTGATTCTCATGTATACATAGATGCTATAGGAGTCCCTAGAGGAGTTCCTGATGAATTCAAGGCTAGAAACCAGATAGCTGCTGGTTTCGAATCAATACTTCCCACAATTGGCGTAAATAAAAATGTAGGATGGATTAACTATTTGTATTATAATCAACAGAGATTCGTAAATTATACCGGAGATGCAGTAAAAGGAATATCGGAACAACTGAGCTCTTCATCGGTGATGGCGTTACAGAATCGACTGGCCCTCGACATGATCCTAGCGGAAAAAGGAGGCGTCTGCAAGATGATCGGAAGTTCCTGCTGCACTTTCATTCCGAACAACACTGCCCCTGACGGAAGCATCACAAAGGCTTTGAATGGACTGACTTCTTTATCGAATGAACTAGAGGAAAACTCTGGAATCAACAACCCCATTAATTCATGGCTAGAACAGTGGTTTGGGAACTGGTCTAATGTGTTAGCCAATATGTTAATGACACTGGTGGTAGTACTTGTAGTATTGGCATTAATAGGGTGTTGTGTGATTCCTTGTTTTAGAAAAATTGTTTTTAAAATGTTCAATTCAACCACACCTGCAACAACCATGTACATGCATTGTGAAACTGACAAACCTAAAGATTATTTGGAGAACCTCTTTGAGGAACGCGATTCCGTCCTAAAACAAATGAAATCTTGTTGATAGTTGCGAAATAAATAGCACCAGGTGAAGGCAAACCCGAAAGGGAGTTGGGGGGATCTGGTGAAGCAATAAGGAAAGTCCAGCTCTTCGCCGTTTAGGGCGCTGGGAGAGTACCTCACATTGCTTATTCATCTTGTATCTATTTACCGCAAAAAGGAGGGATTTGTGAGAGACAAGATTTGATTTCTCCTGTAGTACACATTTGTCTCCACTAGATGGCAAAAACTCAATTAGGAGCCTCATGTACATTTTCTTTGTCCTAAGATCATTAGTGAAAGAAAGGAGGAGTTAAGTTGCTATCTTTCAAATGTGCCAATCAACTCAGGAATAGAGTTAGTAAACCACTCCCTTTTTGTCACAGAGCCAATAAACTTTCATCTAGGACCTCCCTTTTTGTCTACCTCATGTTGCCTATATAAGAGTATGTAACTGTAATAAAGAGAGATATTTTCCATGATACCAGCCTGCATTGGTCTCAGAGAGAAAGCTGTATGAGCTCATACTTATAATTCTAATTGATTTGGAGCCACACAAAAGAAGAAGTTGTGTCGTAGAATTTGCGACGACAAGTGTGGGAGACTGTGAGGCCTTTTTTCTACAAGCTGCTCCGGCAAAAAAATATTTTTCATTACACCTCAGGTCAGATCACCAATAAGACCCTCAATGTTAATCAGACCTCAAATCACACCTCAGCTCAGACCCCAATATGAATGACCCCCAATCAGACCTCAGATAAGAGCCCCATGCCTATCGTCCACCAGCAAGGCAGCTGGCACTGGGATCTCCATGTTTTTGGTCAGTTAATACATTAGGGACCCCCTGGCATGGGGCCTGGGCATAGCTAAGTGCAAACTGGGTGATCAATAGGCAGGACCGGGTGGCTGCCCTCATCCACCAGCCCGTCCCTAGGAAATCTCTCATCAGATGTGAGAGCAGCAGCGATCGATCAGCCAGGATTAATGTGCACAGTGTGAGGCCCCTCCTTAGGCAATTGACAAACTGCCCCCCCCCCCCTCATTCTTAGGCAAGTGACAAACTCAGCTCTGCTACATCTACAATGAGCAACTACAACAAATGTAATGCCAAACTGCAATTCCTCTATGTGATGCCTTGGATAGCTTCCACTGGACCCACAGGCTGTGTGGGTCCAGTGGAAGCTATCCAAGGAATCACAAGGAACTGCAGTTTGGCATTACATTTGCTGTAGTTGCTCATTGTAGATGTAGCAGAGCTGAGTTAGTCACTTGCCTAAGAATGAGGGGGGGGGCAGTTTGTCAATTGCCTAAGGGGGTGCCTCCCACTGTTCACATTAATCCTGGCTGATCGATCGCTGCTCTCACATCTGAGGGGAACTGTTAGGAGGCACTGGGGTGACTTTGTAATTGCTCCCTATATAATTGAGTTTGTCTGCTAATAGATCAGGGCACCCAGAGAGAAATCAGATTACGCTAACCAGCTGCCGAAGAATAAGGGGCCACACAAAGGGGCCCATCCAAGCTGAATGACAGATGTAAGGTAATTTACCTTAAGGGCCCCTTACATATGGCAGCAGCTTGATAATTCTGACCCATTGTGTAGCAAACTGACAAGGCTTTAATGAAGTGACATTAGTGCTCCGGGGCAGACATACCATAGCTGTAACTGGTGCAGCTGCATAGGGGCCCCACAGGCATTAGGGCCACAGGCCAGCTCAAAAGTAGCATATGTTCCCTACGTGACACGTCAGATCAGCCGTACCCGAAAATTCCTGAGCCTGAGGTGGAACATAACAGCAAGCTGATATTCGCCAAGATTTAAAGCATTTAGAAATAATTGTCCCAGTATGACCACTGTAACTGCCTGCACCCAGCTTTCCCAATCCCCTGAATGGCAAACCTGGAGAATTAGACCGTAGGCGGGTCAGGGGGGGCCCGGACTCACTCAGGGACAGTCACTCACTGACTCTACAGTCAGTGAGTCACTCACTTGTCTGGCAAGTTCGCAGCACCGCGCGCTGCACACAGCAGCTTCCTCTTCCGACCGCAACTGAAGGCTGAAGCCGCTCCCCCTCATCACTTCGCCTGGCCCTGCCCTGCACAGTGCGCGTCACGCAGGGCTCGGCTCTCAGCCTCCGCTTCACCCCCTGTCCTGTGAATCTGATTTCAGACAGTTATCAGCTGCGCCTGCAGGCCGCGTTCTCCTGGCTTGAGGCGGAGGCCCCGTGGGCCCCCCTGACTTAGGGGCCCGGTCGCAATTGCAACCGCTGCGACCCCTATAGCTACGCCACTGCTGCTATCCTGCAAGGCATAAATGCAGATAATAAGAACATGGAAAGGCAGAGGGAGGGGTTCACCCAGCTTTCCCAGAGACTCCTGTCTCTGCACATGTGTCATGCAGGATAGCGAGTAATGACAGTGTCTCCCAGCTGTCCTGCATGACACAGAGGATATGGGAAGGGGGGCACTCGCTTCCTCACACTTTTCTCATGTCTATGCGCATGTGCAATGCTGGACAGCAGGAAAGTTGGGTGCTATTACATCATGTAACGCCCCAGATTCTTGTCAATATATGCTGAACACCGCCAGAACCTACCAGATCCCATTCTCTATAAGGCTACTTTCACACTTGCGGCAGGACGGATCCGACAGGCTGTTCACCATGTCAGATCCGTCCTGCGGCTATTTCGCCGTGCCGCCGGACCGCCGCTCCGTCCCCATTGACTATAACGATGGCGGAGCTCTGGCGCAGCATGGCGGTGCACGGCGAAAGCCGCCGGACTAAAAGGTACTTAATGTCTGACTTTTTAGTCTGGCAACTTTCGCCGTGCACCGCCGTGCTGTGCCGGAGCTCCACCCGGGATGGAGCGGCGGTCCGGCGTCACAGCGAAATAGCCGCAGGATGGATCCGACATGGTGAACAGCCTGTCGGATCCGTCCTGCCGCAAGTGTGAAAGTACCCTAATGGGTCTGTTGGGTTCCGACATGAGTACTGCCATTTTGTAGAACAAAATACTTCTGCATGAGGTGGGGCAGGGGAGAAGTTAGGGAGGGTAGTGAGAGGAGCCAGGGCGCATAGTAGGAGGGACTAGGAACGGGCATGGTGGCCCAATTTAAATTCTTGCTATGGGGCCCAATGATTTCTGTGTACGCCCGTGCCTGGAAATATTGCCATTTAGGCTTTGGACATTGAGGGCTTCCTCAACCTGATGTCCCCAGCCACCACTTTTTTTTTCACAGTGTGCCGTGCCTGCCTTACACCAGCATGTGTCCTGTAAGATCAACCGTTCCCTGACCAACGCAGTTACTGGGAAGGTCCACTTTACCTCTGACACATGAACAAGTGCTTGTGGCCAGGGACGCTACATTTCCCTAATGGCACACTGGGTAAACGTTGTGGAGGCCAGGAGCGAGTCATACCCTGGGATGGGTCAGGAGCTACCGATGCCAAGGATTGCGGGCCCTAAGATGCCAAGGATTGCGGGCCCTAATTCCATCAGGTTTTCCACCACCACCTACGTTAGTGGCTCCAACCCCCCCCCCCCCCCCCCTCTCCTCCTCATCCTCCACTTCCACCTCAGAATTATCCTCTTGTAGCACCAGTCAGCCATCAGTCACTAGCTGGAAGCAGTGTAGCACTGCAGTGGGGAAGCATCAACAGGCTGTGTTTAAGCTGATCTGCTTAGGTGGCAAACAACACACCGCCGCAGAGCTGTAGCAGGGGATAAGAGACCTGACTGAGCTGTGGCTCTCGCCACTCAACCTACAACCAGGCATGGTTGTGTCTAATAATGGCCTTAACTTGGTGGCGGTTTTGGAGCTCGGGAAGCTCACACACATCCCATGGCTAGCCCACGTGTTCAACTTAGTGATTCAGCGGTTTCTAAAAACCTACCCCAATTTGCCTGAGCTACTGGTGAAGGTGTGCCGTGTATGTGCCCATTTCCGCAAGTCATCGACAGCTTCTGCCAGTCTGTCAACGATATAGCAGTGCTTACAATTGCCAGCTCACCGACTATTGTGTGACGTGAGCACGTCGTGGAACTCCACTTTCCACATGTTGGCCATGCTTTGTGATCAGCAGACGACAGTAGTGGAATTCCAGCTGCAACATGGTCATCGCCTTTCCAGTCAGCTTCCACTCTTCGCAAGCGAGGAGTGGGCAAGGGTGTCTGACCTTAGTGAGGTTTTAAGAAACTTTGAGGAATCAACACAGATAGTGAGCAGTGATAACGCTATTATCAGCGTCACCATCTCACTTCTGTATCTACTCAAACGTTCGCTGCTCGCAATTAAGGCCGACACTTTGCATGTGGAATAAGTAGAAATGGGAAAATACATTACACAGGTTGATAGCCAGTCCACCCTCAGTAAGTCTTCTCAGCGCAAATTGAAGGAGGAGGTTGAGGACTAGGAGACGGTTGCCTCCACTACAGAGGGTAGTACCCATGGAAGTTTAATTTCATCTATTCAGCATGTATGGGCAGAAGAGGAAGAAGAGGATGAGGAGATGAGAGTCATCCTCCTGATGATGACAGCGAAGTCTTGCCTGTTGGGACTCTGGCACACATGGCTGACTTCATGTTAGACTGCCTTTCTTGTTACCCAAGTGTTTTACGTATTTTGGACAACAACGATTACTGGTTGTTCACCCTTCTCGACCCCCACTACAAAGAGAACTTCTCATCTCATTCCTGTGGTGGAGAGGACAAGCAAAATGGTGCTATACCAGAAGGTCCTTGTGTAAAAATTGCTCCCAAAATGTCCAGCTGACAATGCTGGCAGCAGAATACGTAGTTCCTTGGGCAACCAAGGAGGAGAGATGAGGGCAACACACAGCAGTTCCAACAGAGGCAAGGCAACACTCTCCAAGGCCTGGGACAGTTTCATGACACCCCGTTAGCACACTCACCCTGCTGCCTAGTGTCACAAGGAGAGCAAAGTTTTGGAAGATGGTGAAGGAGTAAGTAGCAGACCATGTCAGCATCCTCAATGATCCATCTGTGACTTACAACTACTGGGTATCCAAGCTGGACACGTGGCACGAACTGGTGCTCTACGCCCTGGAGGTGCTGGCCTGCCCTGCCGCCAGCGTTTTGTCAGAGCGCGTATTTACTGCTGCTGGGGGCATAATAACTGATAAGCGCATCCGCCTATCAACTGAAAATGCTGACAAGTTAACTCCTATAAAAATGAACAAGGCCTGGATTTCCCCTGACTACTCTATCAGAGGAACTTTAAATGTGTTTTTTTATAATGTACTGAATTATTGTATTATTGTCAGTATGTAAAAGTGGCATACTACTCTGACAATATCGATTCCAGCAGCTACCTGGGAGTCCAAGATGCAGCCAGACATCATCCCATGTTGTTCCCGAAACATTTTGGTGGTGTTTCCATAAATTTCTGACCTTTTCCTATGAACCAGATACCCTCCCCCGAGGTGTTCGACCCAAGCACCTGAACACCCAAACACTTTGCTGCTTGATCAGCACTAGTGGGGACAGTCACTCCCTGCTCAAGAACTCTAAGGAACTAATCATTTTGCTCATCTCTAATGGCCACCAATATATTACATGAACAGTTCGAGTTCACCAGAATGAAACCTGCTCTTATGGAGTGGGGGACCTCTCTCTTTAACATCCATTTAGTATGCCAAGGATAATAGAAAGATATTATCTTTATGAAATATACTTGACTGTATAAAACGGAGAAGACATTATGGAACAGGAAACTTTTATTAATAAGCAAGCAATATATTTCAGTTACATTTTTAATTTAAGGCATATAAGTTCTTATGATCATCAAAGGCAACATTGCTTCCTCTATGGCCTCAGGTTTGTCCTTTCAGTAATATTTTCTTTGAGACTGGCAAGGATCAGGAACACAGGGGTTGCAAGGATCTGGCAAGGAAAATAAGCATTTATATTACTTTTTATCTACTCCATTTCTTTACACTGTTTTAATTGTAGTGATATAAAACAACTATAAGTGTTCATATTTTATTCCATCCAGAACGTTACTTGATTAGAAAGAATGGATGGTTTCTGTGTTTAAGTGAGTTTTCTCCGTCTGCTCTAGTTTCATCACAAAATGTAGTATCCTAGTTATGCAGTCAAAAGAAACTGCACTTTGAGTCCCTGAGAGAGTATGGAATTTATGTAGTAGCTTCAGTTGCAGTAAAGACATTAGGAGAAAGTGTACTCGTCTCTCAGCATTTTACTATTCTGCTCCAAAAGAGTTAGGCCCCTTTCACAAGGGCGAGATATCCGCGTGGGTGCAATGCATGAGGTGAACGCATTGCCCCCGCACTGAATCAGGACCTATTCATTTCTATGGGGCTGTGCACATGAGCGGTGATTTTCACGCATTACTTGTGTGTTGCGTGAAAATCGCAGCATGCTCCTCTTTGTGTGTTTTCCACAAAACGCAGGCCCCATAGAAGTGAATAGGGCCGCGTGAAATTCGCAAGCATCCGCAAGCAGGTGCGGATGCGGTGCGATTTTCACACACGTTTGCTAAGAGACGATCGGGATAGATACCTGATCATTATTATTTTCCCTTATAACATGGTTAAGGAAATAATAGCATTCTTAATACAGAATGCATAGTACAATAGTGCTGGAGGGGTTAAAAAAAACGAAAAAAAATATTTAACTCACCTTAATCCACTTGTTCGCGCAGCCGGCATCTCTTCTGTCTTCATCTTTGCTGTGCGCAGGAAAAGGACCTGTGGTGACGTCACTACGCACATCACATGGTCTGTCACATGACCCACCACCATAGTAAAAGATCATGTGATGGACCATGTGATGAGCGCAGTGACCTCATCAAAGGTCCTATTCCTCAAAGAAGAAGACATAAGAGATGCCGGCTGCGCGAACAAGTGGATTTAGGTAAGTTAAATTCTTATAATTTTTTTTTAACCCCTCCAGCCTTATTGTACTATGCATTCTGTATTAAGAATGCTATAATTTCCCCTTATAACCATGTTAAATGGGAAAATAATATAATCTACACAACCTTGAACCCAAACCTGAACTTCTGTGAAGAAATTCGGGTCTGGGTACCACATTCAGTTTTGTATCACGCGCGTGCAAAACACATTGCACCAGCGCGATAAAAACTGAACAAGGGAACGCAATCACAGGATGCCTCCGGAGCCAAAACGTGACGCCCATGTGAAAGAGGCCTTAGGGTGGGTTCACACTAGCTTTTGGGATTCCGTTATGGCTTTTGGTTATAACATAATAATAACAGAAAATAACGGAATCCATAAGACGGAAGGACGGACCGTTTTTCTGCCTATAAACTTGTATTATGACGGAATGCAAAACGGAAGCCTTTAAAAGGTATTCCGGTTGCTTTCCATCCTAATAGAAGTCTATGGGAAGCAAAACACCTCCGTCTGGGTCCCATTATGCAAGACGGACCCAGATGAATAATGGGACCCAGATGGATTCATTATGCTTTTCTATAGACTTCTATTAGGACGGAAAGCAAACGGAATGCTTCTGCGTCTGGGTATTTCGTTATTTTCCATTATAACTATGTTATAGAGGAAAGCCTTAACGGAATCCCTAACGCTAGTGTGAACCCACCCTTATTGATATAAAAAAGCTAAGCTTATAATGGTAACATAGTAAACTGTAGTCCTAAATCAATGAACTCTGACTCTATATAGACATATAGGATAATACACCAGCATTACCATATAAAATTGCTGGCTTGTGAAGGACAAATGTTGAAAACTACGTGGTAGAATGAACTAAAAGAGTAATTTTATAAACTAACATTGAAAGTCTTCAAACATTTGAGCTTAGAATTGTTTTACTATCGTAATTGTAATACACATGCTAATCTTTTCCTACGAATAACTGCTTTGGTATTTGGTTTTAAAACACATAGCACAATAGTAAAATCAACATACAGGAAACATGTTGAATTGAAACATTTTCTCATTAAAATATAGAATGTGTCGGCAGATAAGAACCATTTGGCCCATCTAGTCTGCCCAATATAATAAATACTATGGATAGCCCCTGGCCCTATCTTATATGAAGGATGGCCTTATGCCTATCCCATGCATGCTTAAACTCCTTCACTGTATTTGCAGCTACCACTTCTGCAGGAAGGCTATTCCATGCATCCACTACTCTCTCAGTAAAGTAATACTTCCTGATATTACTTTTAAACCTTTGCCCCTCTAATTTAAAACTATGTCCTCTTGTAGCAGTTATTCTTCTTTTAAATATTCTCTCCTATTTTACCTTGTTGATTCCCTTTATGTATTTAAAAGTTTCTATCATATCCCCTCTGTCTCGTCTTTCTTCCTTTTAGAATGCAATTCATAATTTTTATGTAAATTAAAATATAATCTTTAGTGTACATACCTTTGCACTGCTGTACAGGCTTGCAGGCTAAAAGAAACAATACATGTCAATAGCTGTTATGTAATATGCCTTGTTAAATAACCAAATGGCTGCTTCTAATAGAGTATGGTATCCTTTCATATTATTTCCCTTTCATATTTAACCCCTTTCGTACTGGGCCCATTTTTGGTTTTCCGTTTAGTTTACCATGTAATGTACTGTAAAATGGGAAAAAAACATTCTTTGTGTGATTAACTTGAAAATAACCACACATGCCAAGGGTTTGCGGGTTTTGATATTTCAGCGTTCACTGCATGCTAAAAATGAAATGATGTCCTTATTCTGTAGCTCAATACGAACACGACGATATCAAACTTATAAATATACCGGTATATGTATATATATATATATATATATATATATATATATATATATTTATATATATATATATATATATATATATATTGTGAGGCAGTGACAGGCCACATGGTTGTTAGGGGAGATATATGGCAGGATTTGCTGTGTCTTCCCCAGAATCACCAGGTCTGAAGAAAGACCAGGTGCAGTAATCACCTGGGGATAAACGAATCCTCAGAGTGAGAGGGGGCGGGGACTTGCACACAGAAGGCTGGAGTGGTTCTGTGTGGTCTGAGCCGGGAGAGCTGAGAGACCACTATCCCCAAAGAGACACTGGTGTGAGAGCAGCCTGGAGGCTGCTAGAGGTTGGCCTGGGAAAGCCGCATCTCATCATGGGTGTTACACAAGGGGAGACAGGTTATTAGTGTATTAGTTAGAGCCTAGACGGGCGAGTGTTTACTATTTTGTTGTTCTGCTTTAGCTGGTGTGCCACAATAAGTGCACTGTTTGGACCTGAAACCTGGTGTCCTGAAGCCTTATCTGTGAGGATGATCCCCTGAAAGAAAGCTACCCCTCACTATACATATATATATATTACTACTTTTAAAGAAATAAAAACCTTTAAAAAAAATCACAATTTTTATAACTTTTTTATATTTGGGACTACAGAGTGTACGACATTTTGATCACTGTTATTGAATCTTTTTAGAGAGGGGGGTAAGGTGACAAAAGATGGCAATTTTTTATTGTTTATTTTTACCAATTAAGTTGTACTTTGTGCTAAATGTATTAAAAGTTGTACATTGCTTGTCAAATTTGTCCCGTCTTTAAACTTTTGTCTAGAAAAGCTACCCAAATTGCCATGCTCAAATAAATTAGCTTAAAGTGACTTAAAAGTTGTGATAAATCTGTTTTTTTTGTGCTGAAATGTCCATAATATGTAGCCTTCTATATTATCATAAGCTACAAAAAGACTCTACTGTGATTCTTGTCTTTTAATTAGTACCTCAATTAATATTAATATTACTTACGATCCTTGCATGGATCCTGGCAGATGGTCTGCTTCTGGCATGGATCCTGGCAGATGGTCTGCTTCTGGCATGGATCCTGGCAGATTGTCTGCTTCTGGCATGGATCCTGGCAGATTGTCTGCTTCTGGCACGGGTCCTTGCATTGGGATTTCTGATGTCCTCCTTTAACTCCAGACATGTTTGCTTTGGGATCTTTGCCTAGGACAGCACAAGATAGGAAGATTTGCAGTTGATTGTAGGTATCCTTTGCAAAGTTTCCTTTTATATACACAATTTGGTATGCTGTGTGGCATGCGTAAACAAAACCGCTTTTTACAAGATGGAAAATCAGGATAATCCTGACAGAATGTTTATTGTCATTTAATTATTTCCTTGTAGTTGGGTGTTTCTAAGAGAACAGCTCACGTCATATACATCCTAGAATAATGTGCTTTTATGGCTAATGATTTAGATACCCAGGAATTTTGAATACACCTGTTGAATAATGTACTGAAATATAAGGAAGATCTTAAATAAATGATAGGTTAGGGAGATGTGATTGTATTTTGCTGACACATTTAGCAAATTCCATCCTAAGCCATTTAAAAATCAACAAGGTTTATGTCATTAGTATCAGTTTTGATTGTATAATGCCACATAGTTACATAGTTAATACGGTTGAAAAAATACATAAATCCATCAAGTTCAACCAAATGATAAGTCGGGATCCGAATCCCAGAAGGAAGTGAGACTCAGATTTCTACATGTTTTCATAAGCATTAATGTAATTTACTTTTAAAAATTAATCTAAACCCTTTTTAAAACTGTCCACTCTTCCTGCTGTGACCACGTCCTGAGGAAGTCTATTCCACAGATTCACAGTTCTTACAGTAAAAAAGTTTTTATGCTTCTGGAGACTGAACTTTTCCTTCTCCAGTCGGAGGCAGTGCCCCCTTGTCTTTTGAGGGCATTTGACATGGAACAGTTTTTCACCGTTTTTGTATGGCCCATTTATATATTTGTATAGGTTAATCATGTCCCCCCTTAGACATCTTTTCTCAAGACTAAATAAATGCAATTATTTTAATCTTTCTTCATAACTAGAGATGAGCCTCTCAAAGTTGATTTTAGGTTTTATTTGATTTGCACCGCAATTCGTGGTAAGGAATAGCATTTTTTTTTAAATGGCTGCTGCTCGTATGAGGACATGGAGCAAGGAACTCTGGGAAGGCGGGATCACCCATAATGCCATGCATGCAGCCAATCAACAGCCAGCCATCCCTGTGATGTCATAGCCCTATAAATAGCCTCAGCCATCTTGGATTCTGCCATTTTCCAGTGTACTTAGTGGAGGGAGATACGTCAGCAGGCGCTAGGGACAGTGCTAGAAAAATCTTCATTGTGCTAAAAAAAAAAAAACATTTAAAAGTGCAGGGAAAGATTATTTAAGGTGTGCGGAAAAGATAGGGAGGAATTATTCCATAGCATTTATGTTGAACAGGGTTCAGTAGGGGAGGTCACAGCCTGGGTAAGAGGAACAATCCTATTACACCTTGCTGCACTGACTGGGCACCCAAATTGCCATTATACAGCTCTGTAATTCCAGCAAACCATTCTTGTTATTGGGGTGCAAGTGCTGTTGATAACAGGGTTTATTACAAGGAAATATTTATACGTCTTATTTGCCCTTGTGTGGTGCAGTTATATGTTCTAAAGCATTTTTGGCTTGTATTAGTGGGGAAAAAGGGACTTATTAGCCGTTGTGTGGTGAAGTGCTAAAATTACAGCAATTTTTATTGTGTATTAGTGGCAAAAGTAAAACATATTTGCCGTTCAGCGGTGCCGTTATATGTTCTAAAGCCTTTTGTGGCATGTATTAGTGGAAAAAGAAAAATATATTTGCCGTTGAGCAGAACAGTTAGATGTTGTAAAGCACTTTTCATTAGTGGCACAAAAAAAGTATTTGCCTTTCATCGGTGCAGTTATATGTTCCAAAGCCCCTCTTGGCATGTTTTAGTGGGGAAAAAAGAATAAGGGCTTATTAGCCAGTGAGTGTTGAAGTGAGAAAACTACAGCCATTTTTGGTGTAGATTAGTGGCAAAAAAAAGTATTTGCCAATCACCGGTGAAGTTCCATTGTGCTACAGCCATTTACAGGGTGCATTAATAGGATAGATATGTCCTATTAGCTGTTCTGTGGTGAATTGTGACTGTTATATTTATTTTTTGGGAGTGTATTAATAGGAAAAAAAATATAAGTTATTATCCGGTCTGCAGTGAACTGACATTGTTATACTGCCATTGTTGGGGTGTATTAATTGGAAAAGTCAGTGTTATTAGCCTTTCTGCGGTGAATGTAAATTGTCATTCAGTGGTTATTTGTTTGTGATACAGCCTTTTTGGGGAAAATTGATGAGTGATTGTAGACTTCCTTTTGCTGTATGGACTGAATTATGTAGATTATCCATTCAGTAGTGAATTTTTTAACAGCCTTTTTGGGGAAAATGTATGGCTGATTGTAGATTTCCTTCTGCTGTATGGACTGAATCGATTAGCCATTCAGTGGTGAATTTTCTTTTTGGGAAAAAGCTATTTTTGGGAAATTTGGTCGGTAGCTGTAACTACGGTCAAGGACAATATATGTCCTTTATGGCCCACTGGGTAAATGTGGTTCCTGGCCAGCCACACCAGCAACTTGGCCAGGTGACGCTGCTTCTGCCTCCATGTTCTCACGCTGTTGGTCCTGCAACAATGTTCGCCTCTGCCTCCTCTTCTTCCACCGTGGTCCTCAGCCTCCACTGCAGGGACAATTCACAGTGCTCCTCCAGCATACCACATGTGCAGGGCACGGCAATTTCATGATGTTCTACACCTCGTTTGCCTGGACGAACAGAGTCACGCAGGGGAGGAACTGCTCTGTGGCCTTCCTCAAGAAATCGAATCCTGGCTTTCTCTGAGACAACTCAAAATCGGAACCATGATGACCGTCAAAGAAAAGAACATGGTGTTGGCGCTGTATCAAGGAGGGCTGAGCCATGCACCCTGTATGGCACACATGTTCAATCTGGTTGTCAAGCAGTTCCTGAAGTCTTCCACTCACCTGCAAGACATCCTAAAAACAGGCAGGAAACTTTGCATGCACTTCAGCCACTCGAACACCGCAAAGCACACACTCCTTGAGCTGCAGCGACAGAACAGCATCCCCTAACATAGGCCGATATGTGATGTTTCCAACAATTAGAGTTCAACCTTCCATATGTTGGACCGATTATACGAACAGAGAAAGGCCATAAATGATTTCTTGATGATCCAAGTGGACAGGAGTACTCCCCTGTGTAACTTCGATTAGTACAAACACTAGATATGACTTGTTATTTAGCTTGATAAGGGCTACTATGTAGTCGAAACATTGCTATCTGGCTTTTTGTATACACACTCTTTGAAGTACGATCAATAAAGAAAGAACTGGAGATGCTGCTGTCGCCTTTTGTTGATTACTGTGTAACTTCGATGTCAGCCAGTGGCAGCTGATGCGTGACACCTGCTGGTTGCTCAGGCCCTTTGAGGAGGCCACGTTATTTGTTAGTCGCCAGAACTACAGGATAAACGATGTCTTTTGACAGCTTCATGTCCTGGAACAGATGTTGGTAAATCTGGCCGGTTCAGGGGACTGGAGACGTGATGCCTACATCTCACGGCCAAATGAGCCCTGTAGGGGCTGAATTTCAGGAAGAGGAGAACATTGGAGCACAAGCAATGTGTAGCAAAATGGGCGGTTTCTCTACATAGGTGACAGGAGAGGAGGAGCAGGAGCAGGCAGAGGAGCTAAAGGGCCATGAGGAAGACTAGGCAGAGGAGTCAGACACACCATGGCAGTATGCAGTGGAGATGGAGGCAGGGAGTCCCTCTCAGTCACTTTCGCAAATGTCCCGATGCATGCTCTCTTGCTTGAGTAGTGACAGCTAGAGATGTCCCGATTCTCCCGAACTATTCGCCGGCGAATAGTTCCCGGCGAACATAGCTTGTTCGCGTTCGCCGCTGCGGGCGAACATATGCGATATTCGGTCCGCCTCCTATTCGTCATCATTGAGCAAACTTTGACCCTGTACCTCACAGTCAGCAGACACATTCCAGCCAATCAGCAGACCCTCCCACCGCCTATCAAAAAGCAAGGACAGCATCCATCTTAGATTAATTCTGAAGCTGCAGTGTCACAAAGCTGTAATAGCAATGCGATTAATACAGGTTATATTAATCACATTGAGATTACAACTTAGAGCTCCTAATGGTTATATTGATAGAATATAACGAAGATTGAGAATATAGTGCTATATTCGTTGTCAATTCTAGCAATACAACCATTAGGAACTCAGATCTAGGTTGTAATCGCAATGCGAATAATGCAGGTTATATTAATCGCATTGCGAATTCAAGCTAGCGAATGCAAGCTAAGTTCCTAATGGTTCGATTGCTAGAATTGACGAATATAACGAATATAGCACTATATTCTCAATCTTCGTTTTATTCTAGCAATACAACCATTAGAAACCCAACAGCTCTAAGTTGAATTCACAATGTGATTAATATAACCTGCATTAATCGCATTGCGATTACAACTTTCTCAAATCCGACAGTACATTCTAGCATGGAGCCGTTCCCATGGTGATAGGGACGCTCCATGAGCACGGAAGTCGGCAGAATCTCTAAGTTGAAATCGCAATGCGATTAATTCAAGTTCTATAAATCGCATCGCGATTTCAACAGAACTTCTGCTGACTTCCGTGCTCATTGAGCGTCCCTATCACCATGGGAACGACTCCATGCTAGAATGTACTGTCGGATTTGAGAAAGTTGAAATCGCAATGCGATTAATTCAAGTTCTATAAATCGCATGGTGTTAGTCCCCTTGAAACAACTTTTCCATCCCTATTGTGGCCACAAATTTGCCTTCCTATTGATGTCTATTGCGGTTCGCACGTTCGCGAACATCTGCGGAAATTCGCGTTCGCCGTTCGCAAACGGAAAATTTTATGTTCGCGACATCACTAGTGAAAGCCGAATTGTCACCATTCAGCAGAGGGATCCTGTGACATTAAAAGGTCTGTATGGTGAATGCGGTTCATACGCCACCATAATGAGAGGCAGAGGAGTGAGACAGAGGTTTGATTATGTGCCTAGAGGTAAAAAAAATCTAGCTGTCGGCCAGTACAGGCCACCAAAATTAGGCAATAGGCATTCACCCGACGGCGAAGAAATTTGGATTCTGTGGCTGGGGGTACATTAGGATAATGCTTGCAGATCTGTTTGTAAAAGAAGTAACAATGAATATTCCCAGACTGCGCAGAGTGTATCCCAACACAGCCCACAATCAATACAATACAAAGTGCATAGTGCTTATTTGTAAACAATAGTCAAGGGAACAAACATAAATAAATACAGACCAAGTCCTCCCGGATCCCTACACGTGTTTCGCGTTTTGCTTCCTCAGGGGATACTGATGGTGTGTGTTGCCTGTTCCTATATAGTCTGCAAATTGATTGAAAATAAGGATCACCTGGGCTTCATGAGAGAACCGAAAAACGGAAGTAAGATGCGTTCCACGCTGGAGCGCACCATTACTTCCGGCTCGGTCGGTGTCCGGACACCTCATTTATACATGGATAATCAATACCCAGAGTATGGCCCATCTTGGCGTCTGAACTACACATCCGGGCGTTGGGTTCGCTCCGCGTTCATTTTGGGATTGTACTTTCTGTTTATTGAATTTATTCTCTTTACAGACTTGCGTATCCATTATAATGGATTTTTCAGCCCGGGAGGCCTCGTGGAAGTCCCAGGCAGAAAGTATTTTTAACAGTGGAAGCAGCCACTCACAGGATATTGAACAGAGGAATTCACGAGAAATGAAGGTGAAGTTTAAAAATCTCTCACATAAACGCCTAAAAATTTGGTGGAATAGAACATCACTGGAGCAGTATATCATGAGGAATTTGATTCCACGCGGCCTCAGGGTACAGGTATTCCCGTCCCATAACCTGGGCACAGAGCAACTCAATACGAAATGGGAGGAAGCATGCAATTCATGCTCCCTGACATTCATGCAGACCCTCATTGCCACAAACGATATAATGCTGGTAGAAGTGGATAACGAATTACAATCTTTAGCGGATCAGATGAGCCAAGTAATGAACGAGAACGAACAGGCGCTGTTCAAAAGTGAGGTAGATGAAGCCTTTAAAATATGGGAGAAACAAATTAAAGAAAGGAAGACAGCCAAATTCCAGAGAGATCTACAGGATTTGGATCAGAACAGGATCTATAAATGGAAACAGATGAGGTCTGAACCATGGGGTAGAAGCATGTCCGTATCCTCATATGTTTCAACAGAAAATGAGGGAAGCAATTCCGATTCAAACATCAGAACATACCCCACACAATATGGGAGAAGAAGGAATGAAACTGCGAGAGGGCGTCCAACAACGAGGAAATTTCAGGGGACGGGCGACCCTAAGAACCAGCGCCTGCAGGTAATTAATTTATCTAACTATGTCTTGAGCAATGAGCAATTAGAGGTGCTCGGCCTGGGTCTAAACTTTATCCCTAAAACAGGATTTAATCTTTTTACAGCGGTGAAGGATTTACAGTTATTAGCACGGAATCTTACTTTTAAGAAGTTGTATCATAGGAGCGGCACGGAGGACACTAAGTTCACAGCGGAGGAACTTCAGAATGAACAAGTTGATGTGGCACCGGTGAGTAGACTACCTGCAGCTCTGATACCCAAATCTAAGAAATTTCCTCCAATGTCATTATTTCCAAACGTAGACATCTTCGTCAAGGTGGTTACGGATGAACTAAGATCCATCAAGAAATTTACACCAGGAGATAATGTCAATAGACGACAACGTCTTGCCCTAAAACAACTCAATAAAATTGAGAACCTTGTCATTAAGAGTTCAGACAAAGGAGGCAATGTGGTTTTATGGCCAAAGGACATGTACGAACGGGAGGCCTTTAGGCAACTGAGGAATCCTAGCTGCTATCGAAAATTGACATTTAATCCCTTATCTGCTTTTCAGGGTGATTTGGGAAAGATATTACAGCAAGCAGCAGACACAGGAATAATTACTTGCAAAGAACAAAATTGTCTATTCACCATGGACCCGACTATCGCAACTTTTTACATGTTGCCAAAGATCCACAAAAATGCTAAAGTCCCACAGGGGCGGCCGATAGTCTCAGGTAATAACAGCATGTGCGAGGCTATCAGCAAATTGATTGATCATGTTCTGCGACCTTTTGTTGACAGCTTACCTTCGTATCTCAAGGACACCGGAGATTTATTACGAAAAGTGGACGGTCTACAATTGGATGAGGACATGATTTTAGTGACGTGTGACGTCGAGTCATTATATACATCTATCCGCCACGATGATGGAATTCGAGCTGCAACACACTACCTGATGACCTCCAACACGCGAAGTGAGTATGCGGGTTTTATCCTTGAATTACTGGATTTCACACTGCGTCATAATTTTTTCATGTTCAAGGGATCTTTCTACCTACAGCTCCAGGGAACCGCGATGGGGGCGTCTTGTGCGCCCTCTTACGCAAATCTTTTCCTGGGGCTGTGGGAGAGAAACATCTTCTTGACAGATCCGGTGAAGCATATTGAGAAAGTTCATATGTGGAGCCGATATATTGATGACGTCCTTATGGTCTGGCAGGGCAACATGGACGATCTACAAGAGTTCATGACACTCCTGAACACGAATGACGTAAATATCCATCTTAGTTATAAGATGGGGAGAATGCAAATGGACTTCTTGGATGTTGCTCTGAGTGTTGACAATGATGGTTTTATCCACACAGATTTGTTCCGCAAGCCGACCTCTGTGAACAGTCTCCTCCGTGCCGACTCCTATCACCCAAATAAATTACTTGATGGTATACCAGTGGGACAGTTCTTGAGACTGAAAAGAATCTGCTCTAGAGATGAGGATTTTGAGAAACGATCAACGGATCTAGCCAAACGATTTAAAGATCGTGGATACAGTGATCGCTCGGTGAGGAAGGCGTACCTGCGAGCTAAATATAGCAAAAGATCGAAATTACTGGAGGATCGGATTAAACAAGAAAATGGGAATAAAGTTGTGAGGTTTATTACATCATATAATTCTGGACATGAAGAACTCATTTCTGTTCTGCAGAAACATTGGAACATATTAAGATTGGACCATACCCTACGGAGTTATGTACCACATCATCCCTCCTTAACCTTCAGACGTGAAAAGAACCTAAAGGACATCCTAGTGCACAGTCATTACGAGGGTAAGACTGCAGGGAATCTCTTTGGCTCTAAGGGCCCTAAATGGGGTTGTCGTCCGTGTGGAAAATGTGTGGCATGTCCCAACATTTTGTGTACGAATTCTTTCACAGATTCCACCGGACGCAAAAATTATGAGATCACACATACGATCTCATGTACAACATTGGGGGTGATCTACGTTGCCACCTGTCCCTGTAATTTATCCTACGTAGGAATGACGTTGAGACAATTGAGACGAAGGACACGAGAACATGTGCTTGGAATTCTGGGAGCAAAGGAGGAAGAAGATGTGTTGAATCTGAAGACGGTCCCCCGACACTTCAAGACCTATCATAACTGTGATGCCTCCCTCTTGAAGGTAAGATAGGTGGGAGGGGTGGTAACTGGAAGAAAGTTCTTGCCCAGAAGGAGGTCAAATGGATTTTTGTGTTAAATACAGTCATACCATTTGGCCTAAACGAGGCCCTAAGTTTTTCGCCATTTTTAGGCTAATTTAACAACGTATATTATTAATTCGTTCTGTGAAATCCTCTGTAGGTCTAAGTGGTGTGTATCCCTTTGACCTTTTTAATATATATTTTTATGTTATTTTAATTTGTTCTTTTTCTGCATTTGATAGGTTAATTCTATTTGGTCGTTTTTTCCTGAGGCTGTCTGTCATGATATATGCATGTATGGCAGATATCGACATCTGTGGAGGTGTGGATAACGTGGCCCATTGAAGAACTTCTTAACAAGAAATATTAATATGGATACTACATATACGGAGTACGGGAAGGGCTCCGATAATCACAGAAAATCAGTATAATGGTTAATGATTGTGTAGCGTCTAATGTGGAGTCATCAATTCGCTCTCATCTTAATAGGGATGTTCACATTTGTGATACACATTATGAATTAGAAGTATTTTAACTATGTATGATCATAATAATTTCTCTTCTTTTTTACATTCACTTATTATTTATTCACCCTTCTTCACTGAGCACTGCACTTTATTACTATTATATTTAATATAATCATATATCACTTTTTATTTTTTCCTCTTTTTCAATTGTTTTCACTTTTCTGGTTATTCATTATAAATATTGGATCTCTTCCGATCGATATGACATATATTTATGAATTGTTATTTAATGTATAGTATCTATATATCGAGGTTTAAAGATACAATGAAATGTATCCTATATTGTCTTGTTATTATATTTGGGCAGGTATCCAAGATATATCTATTGTGAGTTGAATATCTTTATAGATTCACCCCCATTTATTCTACTAGGACCCCAGAGTGAATGAACTGGCTTTGAAATTGATCTCCGTTTAGTCTAGGAGGGAGAAATTCCATTTGCGTTCCAGGGTGAAACGCACTGCAGGTCGGAACAATCCACAGGATGTGACATCAGTCTGGGCGGAGATGTGGGAGGTGGCTGTGCCGCCGTGACGCGGGTGATGCGTTCCTCCGTGGACGCATGTTGGACATCCGGTTCCTACCTGTGGAAGAGTCCCCCCGTGAGCCCGCCCGCCGCCTCCTCCTACACCCCAACTTCTCAACACCTGGATGTGTAGTTCAGACGCCAAGATGGGCCATACTCTGGGTGTATTGATTATCCATGTATAAATGAGGTGTCCGGACACCGACCGAGCCGGAAGTAATGGTGCGCTCCAGCGTGGAACGCATCTTACTTCCGTTTTTCGGTTCTCTCACTGAAGCCCAGGTGATCCTTATTTTCAATCAATTTGCAGACTATATAGGAACAGGCAACACACACCATCAGTATCCCCTGAGGAAGCAAAACGCGAAACACGTGTAGGGATCCGGGAGGACTTGGTCTGTATTTATTTATGTTTGTTCCCTTGACTATTGTTTACAAATAAGCACTATACAGTTTGTATTGTATTGATTGTGGGCTGTGTTGGGATACACTCTGCGCAGTCTGGGAATATTCATTGTTACTTATTTTACAAACAGATCTGCAAGCATTATCCTGTGTAGCTTTGTGCTGCTTATTCATGTATATGGATATGTATGTTTTAACAAATGTATGTCCAATAAAGGCTTTTGTACTTGTTTAAACTACGCTGTTCTGAGTCTAGCTTTGGTTTGGTTAATGTAATTGTTCTAGGACAGCGACAATACCGGGCGTTGGGTTCGCTCCGCGTTCATTTTGGGATTGGGGGTACATTAGGTGGTCACAGGATAAATATGTAACTGTCGGCCAGTACAGGCCCCAAAAATTTGGCATTCACCTGACATAAGAGGCCTTTATACCGCTGTATATACACAAGGCAAGGACCATTCTTTATTCTGGGTAATGGCAGATATGTATGGGCTGGCATGAGGAAATTCAATTACATGTGGTCATCACAGGTGTTGACTTCCTCCCATATCCATGCCTCCTTCATTTTTAGAAATGTGAGGTAGTCCACACTGTCGTGAGCTAGGCGGACACCACACTCAAAGAGGGGCAAGCCAAGAGTTCAACGGCAAATTGTGCCAGCTCTGGCCATAGGTCAAGCCTGCACACCCAGTAGTCAAGAGGTTCCTTGCTTCTCAGAGTGTCCACATCAGCTGTTAACCTGATTTAGTCGGACAACTGTGGGTCTAGTCGTTTCTCTGAAGCTGGATCCTGAGCTGTCAATTGGTTGGCTGCAAGAATGATCTCATATCCAAAGTGACCAACACATATTCAAACCGCCCTCTGCACGGTAGGATTGCAGAATCATGCATGATCCCCCGAAGACACTGGTTTTCCAGCGAAACATGTCGGGAGACAGAAGGTCTATGTGTGTGTATTTTTAGAACAGTGATCATCAGAGAGGGAACTCCTTGAGAGGAGGAATTAATAGCTAGAACAGCGATAAAGTGAATGCAGTAACACAGGCAATTGAGCAATGTAGCAATAGACCAAAGCTGAAATGAATAGCTAGTATGCTGCTGTGAAAGACTAAAATCAGCAGCAGACTTTCAAGTGAAGGAGGTGATCTGCAATCACTGGGAATTATTAACCCTTTCCAGTATTGTTGTTAAAGTATTTTAATAAAGAGACCTGAATAAAAGTGAAGTTTTAAATACTAGTAGCACATGAAAAAAGACGTTAATTGGTCCAAAAGGACCATTATGTGTATACCATTAAAGTAATCATTGCACATGTGCTAGGAGGTTCTATGATTCTACAACAGTATTTGGGGTTGCACACAGCAGAGAGTGAGCAAGGTGCAGATACAGAGGATGAGGAGGGTGCAGAAGCAGAAGGCTGAGTGAGCCACTCAACCAATTCTGGTGCGTCCTTTGACATAATCGCACAAACCTTCTCCAACTTCCCACTTAGGCTCCGGCCTGGTGAACCTGTCCAACCCATACCACTCCTGCGGAAGAGCCTGCCTCTTCCTCTGCATGTGATTTTCAAAATGACCCTGTGTCAAAGTCCCTAGAAAAGAGCAGTATTTGTGGAAGCTGATATATGGCAGGCCTCAATCAGTTGTTAGTTGAAGCTGGTATATGACCCTCAAGCAGTAATTTTGTGGACGCAGGTATATGGAAAACCTCTATCACTATTTTGTGGAAGCTGATATATGGCAGGCCTCAATCAGTTGTTAGTTGAAGTTGGTATATCACCCTCAAGCAGTAATTTTGTTGACGCAGGAATATGGAAAACCTCAATCACTATTTTGTGGAAGCTGATAGATTGCAGCCCTCAATCAGTATTTTCTGGAAGCATACAAATGCACTATAATATACTTTCTATGTTAGAAAGTATATTATAAGTATATCACACCCCTCTGTGTATCACACCTATCGATAGCACACAGCTACCTTAAAAGTTCTTTTGTGGCCCTATTAGCTAGCGTTTGGTGTCCCTAAGTTCCTAACAGTCTGTCCCTGCTCCAAAACGCAACCTCTCCCTACACTGGCAAAACACATAATGTAAAATGGCTGCCAGATCGGGTTCTGTTCTAGGGTTGGGGGTGTGTCCAAGTGCTGAAACGTCTCAATTGGCTGCCCTGTTCCACCTGATGGATGTGTCATGGGTCAAAGTTCGGTGCAATGCAAAAGAATATGGTGCTCACAAATGTTCTCCGCGAACTGACCACCGAGCGAACCGCGAGGCCATATTACATATTGCTGCATTCACATAGACCAGCTCTATACAAATATCACATGACCTAACCCCTCAGGTGAACACTGTCAAAAAAAGTTAAATAAAAACTGTGCAATTTTTTTTTTCCGTCACCTTGATTCACTAAAAGTGCAACACCAAGTGATAAAAAAGGAATATGCCCCCCAAAATAGCATTATATTTCATGTTTGCCTTTATTAATTTGTGTATCCACAGTTGGGGCCTATGATTGAGCCTATGGTGGAGTATCACATACATGGTATTTTGGGTGGATGCTGGAGTTACCTTAGGATGCTATAGCTATTATTGCTCTTTCATTTACCATTTAAATGAGCATTTGCGGCTGTGGGGATCTGGTTCTTTTTGGTACAGCAGGCGAGCTGCTTGTCGCAGCGTTCACTTGCATTGCTGCTATGTATATTAAATTAATGTATTATTTGTTTGTAACTATTTAATAAAGTTATTATATGTAATGTGTCCCCCCCCCCTGTGAGTTTCTTTTGGTACTACGTGATCAAGCAGGAAGTGCGCACAATGATGTCATACAGAGTGCTTTAAATGTTAACTATACAAAAAAAAACAAATACATCTATAATACAAGCAGTCTGTTACCTGTAAATTCACTGTTAAACCAGGCACAATGCTTTGTAGGGATAGCTCAGCTAAATGTAATTATTAGTGTTGAGCAAATCAAAATAGCCAAAGTGGACTTTGATCCAAATTTTATGGAAAATTTGATTTACGGCAAGGCCGAATTTCCTTGTGTTTCGTGGGAACCAATGCATTTTCCCTGAAATGGCATAAAAAAAATACATACTCATTTCATCTCGTGAGCGGTGATGTATTATGGCCAACATGATGACGTCATCACGCACCGCACAAGATTTCAATCCAGATGGCCGTGGCAACCTTTTCTCGCTTAGGCGAATAAGGAATAAGACGAGTATTATTTTTTTTTTTTTACCCCTGAAAGGCCTCCATTTTTACATCAGATGATGCGATGAAACCGAATCAAAGTTTTCATAATCTCGTTCAACACTAGTAATAATACCTTTCACTAAATGATTCCATTGATTCATTTTTGAAAAAAAGATCTTTTAAGCCATATTCAAATGAGCAGTTAAGTGCACCAGGGTTTAGCCCCAAGCCATTCTGAGCAACCTTGCTCCTCCTTCTTCCTCTACTAACCCCTCCCTTTCCTTAATGGGCAGGAACAGGTTCATGCATAATCATCTGACCTGGTTTAACAGTGAATGTGCTGTTGTTGAGATTGTGTGACCCCCCCCCCCCCCCCCCGAGTGGTATTACCACTCCTACGCCCTGCTTCTATCTATGAATGCTAATATAATGTCATGTTATGCATTTATTTCCAGGTCCCTAGACACTGTGCATTTATAACAATGTTATGTAAATGTTTATGTAATGTGCCTGGTTCACCAGCAGGTGGCAGAAACTATGGCAGAGCTACACATAGAGAGAATGAAACTCACCATTCTATTCTCCCCTCCTTTATTGGTCAGAAGTGGGCCAGTCCTGTTTGCTACCAGAAGGAGGTAGGGAGTTCTAGTGTGTTCTGGTTGAGAGTTCATGTTGGAGTTGCCAGAATTCTAACCTATTCCTTGGCATAATCCAGAGTCAGACTACAGAGAGAAGTTGCATCATCCTGCAGAAGCAGGGATTCCATTTAAGTCTGTTAGTACAGCACAGCCAAAGAGAAACCAATGTAGCAGAATTGAGATTGCTTGCCTGCCAGAGTTAATGCTAAAGTCTGCTGGAACCAAAATAGTGTCTGTAAACCGTTTGGAGGAATGTAAAGTAAAGCTGCTATTGAACTTTATCACAAGGTGCAAACTCAAATATTTCTTCAAATCCCTCAATTGTTCACCTTATTTGTCTGCTTCAGAGCCAATGCCTGGGGTTCCAGAATATCCAGGTAGGAGCACCGTGACACGTGCACAAAACATTAAGGGACATTGTAGGCCACCCTATATCACTCGGCCATTCCTACACCTGTGTTCCAATTCTTAAAGGGACTCCATCCCGTTATTGCTTCATTGCAACTGGCATCACAAAACACTTATCTCACCTTAAAGGGACCCGTTGCGGACTGCTGGAGTTGCACAATCCACAATAACTTAACATTCAGAGCAGATTTTTAAGCCACACCATATCTTTTTATGTTTGCAGAAATCTACTGCTGATTTTACACTTTGCAATGAAGAGGGCGAACTTTAAGGAAAAATGCACAGTTTTGTGCGGATTTTATCATTGCACATTTCAGCCGGATCCAATGTAGTTTTTTCATTTCGGGCATGGCACTTGTGGCTACAACCTTATATAACAGATCAACATTTCAAGATTATTTGTCATTAATTGGCTCTTAAAATTTTGGAATGTATTAACTATAGCTGACATTATATCTCAGTGATAAAATGTCTCGTATCAGGCTGATGACTAACATTGCCACATGCCTGCAATATTTTATTGATGCACAGAAAGACTTCCAGGAATGATAACAAACATGCTCTTCATATTTAGTCTGTCAGGTTGTTATAATTGTGGGTGTCACCGAATTAATGATTTTCTTGATTATGGTATGCAAGTGTAAGGCATTTAACCCTAGCTGACAAGCCCATTGCTGACATGCCCCTGTGAGGCAATTGTGGGGTGCCCATGGTGGCTATGACAGCTGGGAGCATAAAAATACCCCCCCATGGCTGCCATCTTAGCAGTCCTATTAGGCCTGATCATAGGAAAGGCCTAATAGGATGTCTGTCTGTATTTCATTATTATATCAAATAAAATAAATAAAGTGCACTTAATTGGCATTGGCCTGTTTATAATAACCTGAACTATAAAATGATCCTGTTATTTTACCTGTATAATAAAAACTGTAAAAGTAAAATAAAATAATAAAGGTGTTGTGGTTCATAAAGAACTTTTCACTCTAAATTTTAGCTCCCATTCCTCCTTGGATTATTCATATTTACCTAATTTGCAGTTTTGTGTAACTCATGCTAATGTACATAATTTGTTAGATCAAAAGTTATTATTATGTTTGTCTATCTATCTATCTATCTATCTATCTATCTATCTATTGTCCATCTGTCTATCCATCCATAACTGACACTGTAACTGCCATGTAAGTGACACTGCACATATATGAGTGGTTATTAAATGGAAGGAAAAGAAATGCTGTGAGCATGTGCGTCCTGTATTACAAAGCTCCACTACAGGACGTAACGAACAGCAACTGAATTTAAAACTGATTTGCCACAGGGCACAATCGTAGGTTATTATTATATTTATTTATTGTACTATTATATTATAATACATTTATTTATTATTCTAAGTATAGAATAAGGCAGTTTTGATAAACAGTGATATTTGTGGATAGTGATATAACAGCAATATTTGTTGAGTGAGACTTACAAATTGGAAGAATGCAATAAATAGCTATTAAAAAGTCATACCTCAAAATATTAACAATAAAAACTACAGCTTGTCCCAAAAAAACAGGCCATCACACAGCTCAATATATGGAAATAAAAAAAAAATACAATTGTGTCTATTGACCTGCAAAATACAGTAACATTATTTATGCCGCAGAGTAAATGGTGCAAAATGTAAACAATATAAACCCACAAACACTGGTCTAACAAAAAAATAATCAGTAAACTATATATTGAAATTTCCAACTCATCCCACAAATCAGAAGTTCCCCTACAGTTATGTTGAAAAAACAAACAAACAAAAAACTGTTATGGTTCTTGGATGTGATAAAAAATAAATAAATGCTTAATACTTAAATGGATTGTCCACTTTTCTTTAGTTTGCCCTCCCTTCCAGCCAGCTATATTTGTGGAGACATCCATACTCATCAGCTCCCTGCCTTTTTGTTTTACCTCTTCAAGACTCTTTTCACTGGACTTGTGATCCCCATCTGTCAACTGCTGCATGGACAGGATCATGTGCGCTGCTGTAGCCAATGACTGGTCTCAGCACAGAAAAGTCCCTGCATGGGAGTCAGCAATGGCAAGTTTTTTTGGGACATATTACTCCTGAGGCCACGCCTTGTCTGAGGCAATGCATGTGATCCTGTCCACGCGGGAGATAACAGACTTGGACTGGAATTTTAGTGACAGGGAACAAAGTGGCAGGGAGCAAGTGAATATGATTTAAATTCAGTGCACACGCAAATGTGAATCAACATTAGATCCCTTTTTTTTTTTTGGCGAGATATTTGTACATCATTTCTATTGTTTCAGTAAAAAGAATAAAAAAAGGGAGAACATTCATAATTTCAATAATCTTTTCTCAGCATGATGATGACGTTTCGATGGTGACCTTTTTCAAGTCTCATCTGCGCAAAGGAAAGAATAAGAGGCAATGAAAAATAAGTAGAGTTCTGAGAAAACAAAAGATCAATCTAATACAGTGGATATAAAAAGTCTACACACCCCTGTTAAAATGTCAGGTTTCTGTGATGTAAAAAAATGAGACAAAGATAAATCATTTCAGAACTTTTTCCACCTTTAATGTGACCTATAAAGCGTAAAACTAAATTGAAAAACAGACTGAAATCTTTTAGGTAGAGGGAAGAAAAATATAAAAATAAAATAATATGGTTGCATAAGTGTGCACACCCTTAAACTAATATTTTGTTGAGGCATCTTTTGATTTTATTACAGCACTCAGTCTTTTTGGCTATGAGTCTATCAGCATGGCACATTTTGACTTGGCAAGATTTTCCCACTCTTCTTTGCAAAAACACTCCAAATCTGTCAGATTGCGAGGGCATCTCCTGTGCACAGCCCTCTTCAGATCACCCCACAGATTTTCAATCGGATTCAGGTCTGGGCTCTGCCTGGGCCATTCCATAACTTTAATCTTCTTCTGGTGAAGCCATTCCTTTGTTGATTTAGATGTATGCTTTGGGTCGATGTCATGCTGAAAGATGAAGTTTCTCTTCATGTTCAGCTTTCCAGCAGAAGCCTGAAGGTTTTGTGCCAATATTGACTGGTATTTGGAACTGCTCATAATTCCCTCTAGCTTAACTAAGTCCCCACCATGCACCATGATGCCACCACCATGCTTCACTGTGGGTATGGTGTTCTTTTGGTGATGTGCAGTGTTGTTTTTGCGTCAAATATATCTTTTGGAATTATGGCCAAAGAGTTTAACCTTGGTTTCATCAGACCATAACACCTTTTCCCACATTCTTTTGGGAGAAATCAGATGTATTTTTGCGAAATGTAGCCTGTCTTGGTGTTTTTCTTCGTAAGATAAGGCTTTAGTCTTGCCACTCTACCCCATAGCCTAGACATATGAAGAATGCGGGAGATTGTTGTCACATGTACCACACAGCCTGTACTTGCCAGATATTCCTGCAGCTCCTTTAATGTTGCTGTAGGCCTCTTGGTAGCCTCCCAGACCAGTTTTCTTCTCGTCTTTTCAGCAATTTTGGAGGGACGTCCAGTTCTTGGTAATGTCACTGTTGTGCCATATTTTCTCCACTTGATGATGACTGTCTTCACTGTTATCATGGTATATCTAATGCCTTGGAAATCCTTTTGTACCCTTCTCCTGACTGATACCTTTTAACAATGAGATCCCTCTGATGCTTTGGAAGCTCTCTGTGGACTATGGCTTTTGCTGTGGGATGCGACTAAGAAAATTTCAGGAAAGACCAACTAGAGCAGCTGAACTTTATTTGGGGTTAATCAGAGGCACTTTAACCCCTTAAGGACACAGCCCAATTTCACCTTAAGGACCAGGCCATTTTTGCTAATCTGAGCAGTGTCACTTTAAGTGCTGATAACTTTAAAACGCCTTTACTTACCCAGGCCGTTCTGAGATTGTTTTTTCGCAACATATTGTACTTCATAACACTGCTAAAATTGGGTCAAAAAAGTTAATTTTTTTGCATAAAAAAATACCAAATTTACAAAAAAATATGAAAAATTAGCAAATTTCAAAGTTTCAGTTTCTCTACTTCTGTAATACATAGTAATACCCTCAAAAATTGTAATGACTTTACATTCCCCATATGTCTATCATAAAACATCTATCTCACCTTAAAGGTGTAACAGGGTGCCGAAGGCGCACTCGGTCTCCCATCAGCCGCAGACCTGCTGCTTAGCTTTGGGAGCGAGGATCTGTGTTTGACCTCGTTCCCAGGGCGGCTATGCTAGCTGGGAGACTCCCTGCTCTTAAGTCTGCCTTAAGCACCGAGCCGATCACTCGGTGCTCGACTGGTTGGTCTGTCGGTCATGTGATGCTGGACATGTCACATGACCCTCACTCCCCACTATAAATACAGGCAGCCTGCTGGCCACAGGTTGCCTGTTAATTCTAGGTTCCTGGCATTTTGTTGGACTACTGAATACTACCTGACCCTGTTCCCTGACGATCCTTTGCCTGCTCCTCCTGTACTGAGCGTCTCTCCTGGTATCCTGACCCCGGCTTCCACCTGACGATTCTTTGTGGACTCCTGTTGTACTTCGTTTCTATCCTGGTATTTGACCTCGGCTTTTCCTGACTATTCTCTGCTCATTCCTTAGTACTGCATAGCTCTCTAGGTATTGATCCGGTCTGTTCACGTTCCGTTATTTGTCTTGTCTGTCTTCCCAGCACGTATCCTAAGTTAGGGACTGCCGTCTAGTTGTCCCCAGTCATTTGGACTTGCGAGGCAAGTAGGCAGGGCCAGGGGTGAGGGTGGAGCGCAGTGGTCACTATCCTCCCTCTGTGTGTAGTGTACATGACCGTCACAAAAGGGACCCGCGGACTGCTAGAGTTGCACAATCCACATATAACTTAACATGCAGAGCAGATTTTTAAGCCACACCATATCTTTTTATGTTTGCAGAAATCTACTGCTGATTTTAACCTTTGCAATGAAGAGGGTGAAATCTAAGGAAAAATGCACAGCGTTTCCACACCAAAATCTGCAGTTTTGTGCAGATTTTATCGCTGCATATTTCAGCTGTATTGTAGTTTTTTCATTTCAGGCATGGCACATGTGGCTACAACCTTATATAACAGATCAACATTTTCATAAATTAAAAGTTTAAATAGATGGATTGGCTCACTCTATCAATCACAACGCGAGGGTGCTCCCCCAAAAAAAGATATCCCCAATCTTTCAGAATAATTAGATACGAATAAAAATGACGTGAGGGGCACACCTGCACCTAGAAATCACATGGAAGGCCAGCCAAAATGTATGTGTAACAATAGTTTTATTAACACACACTATATGTACAGAATGTATATAAATATAAAATGAGGATCCTCAACTTTCACATAAATCAATACATAGATATTAAAATGCATAGAAATTTAGAATATCTGTGCAACAATTTAAAATTGACTAAATGGTGCAGACTTGTTGTATTTCGAATGCACAAAGATGGAGGCGCACTGACTCTATTTAAAGTTCTGACTATGGTCAGTGATGGTATCCAATCCTGAATGAAAATGTTTTCACAGCTTATATGGCTTGCTTTGCTGAAAAACCGCTCTATGTAGCTGGTATATAGTCTAATAATGCCGCACCTGTGTGGCCGGTAAAGGTGTTTATATGAACAGTCTTTATAGTGAGGTTTTTTCACAGCCCATATCTCTGAAACTGCTGTTAAACCGTACTTAATGTACCCACATTACTCACTGTTCTGATGTGGTACAATACCCGATCCTCCGTGCTTAGCGTAGCGTCCCACGTGTTACAGCATCGGTGGTCTGGGTTCCGGTCTGTTCTTTTTAACTGACAAGCGGATTGTTGGGACAGGATAAGCAGTGATTGAGACGCCGGGGTCAAACGTATTCGGGACCCGGTGTAGATTTCGGCGTTGTTTAGTGTCTTTAGTTCAAGGCACTTTATCACTTCACCGCTTGTGTTCCTTTCTGTCCAATGTGTGGATAAGCGCTTCCGGAAGTTCTGTAGTGGTGCGCAGGTAAATCCGCTGCGGCTTTTTTCCTTTTTAGTTGAGACTTGATACCAGACGCGTTTCGGAGTTGGCAGTGACTCCTTCCTCAGTGGTCAAGTCTCGTATGTTATGTGAAGGTTTATATAGGGCTAAGTCTCTCCTCTCATTGTGCATTGTTTAGACGTCATCGGGAGGTTTAGAAAACCCGGGTATGGATTCCCGAGTTCTTTGGTTTTTTATCATGACGTTACCGATGTGTGTGTGTATATATGTGTGGATTCAACAGTATACATAATAATCTGATAGTATGAACACATACGTGTTGGCTGGATACGATTGCGACCGTTCATTTAAATTATGGAATCCTGTATCAATACGATATAAATGATAAGGTTTAAAGCAGCATACATTATTAAAGTGATTAATAAATTACTTCTGCATTATATGAAGATGTTCTTCGCTTATTTCTTGAGCTGTGTCTGCATGACCACTGCATGACCACTTGAGCTGTGTCTGTTTATATGGAGAGGTGACCAATCGTCACTCGATCTCTTTTTAGAAGATATTAATAATAATTTATTGAACTTACACTTTACGGCTATTACAAGTACTTCTTCCGTTGAATTTTTAGACTTACAAATTAATATAGAGAAAGACACATTACTATGTAGCACCTATCAAAAACCTAGGTCCAAAAACAGCTACATATTATTTGACAGCTGTCATTTGCCACAATGGCTTGTGAATATCCCTTCGGGGCAATTTAGACGCATTAAGAGGAATTGCTCAAAACAAGAAATGTTTGAAGAAGAAGCTTTAAATTTAAGGGACCAATTTTTAGAGAAGAAATACCCATTGCAAATTTTAGAATCTTCTTTGGAAACCGTACGTAAATTAGACCGCAATACCTTTTTCTCTGACAAAATGGAAATATTAAAAACTGACACAAATGATAATATAAGAATTATATTGCCATTTAATTCTCAATACAAAAAGATCAGATATATAATCAATAAACACTGGCACCATGTCGTCAAAGATAGGACAATTGGCCACATTTTACCAAATAAACCTCTAATCACTTTCTCTAAGGCTCCTAATTTGGGCCTATTGGTAGCTCCCACTATCAATAATAAATCTATGAAAACAACATCAATTCAAAAATGGATAAATCTAACAGGCTTTTATAGATGTGGCTCCTGTATGGGGTGTAAATCCACCACATTCCCTAAAAAAACCATTGAAGTCAAATCCACTAGCAATAACCACACACATAAAATCAGAGAGTTTATGACATGCAACACAGAAAGTGTCATATATATTATCCAATGCCCATGTAAAAAACAATACGTGGGCAGAACAAAAAGAACATTGAAAAAACGTATTGCGGAACACATCTCTAACATTAAAAAGGGATATGACAAACACACTCTGTCATACCATTTTAAGATGTCACATAATCAAGAACCACAAGGAATGATTTTTGCAGCCTTAGAGAAAGTGAACACACATTGGAGAGGAGGAGATCATATAAGTCAAATGTCCAGAGTTGAATCCAGAAAATTTTTTGAATTCGACTCCATCCTCCCTCGAGGTTTAAATGCAGAAATGGAGATTTTCGGTTTTTTATAAACTGAGTAAATACAGATTAAACACATGAGAATGGTCTGCTCATTTTTGGTAATTTTCTAAACATTTTAGGTAATTTTCTAAATCATCATGTAATAAAATTCTTTTAGACAAGTATGGAATTATTATAATATGTATATAATATTCATTTACTATTAACCCTGTATTCATCATCATTATAAAAAATTAAAAATAACCAGAAGATTGTAATATTAATAATTTTTAATTTTTAAATTTTTATTTACAATTTTATCATATATATTTTTAATACCATTTCCATCTATATATATATATATATATATATATATATATATATATATATATATATATATAGTGTTAACCTATCTATTTATAATATCTCAACAAGTCTATTGATATCTGAATATAGCATAGTCTTTTCAATACGATCCATATTATCACTAATATGTATAATACTTGTGGTTTGTACTTACTAAATTTTATATATATATATATATATATATATATATATATATATATATATATATATACTACTGCAACACACTTATTAGCTTTTACTGTGAATACATTTCCATCGGAAACCATATGGTAAACGAACCTATGGGGACAAATTGTTTAATAACTACACCTAATAATGACACCTGATGGTCATGCAGACACAGCTCAAGAAATAAGCGAAGAACATCTTCATATAATGCAGAAGTAATTTATTAATCACTTTAAAAATGTATGCTGCTTTAAACCTTATCATTTATATCGTATTGATACAGGATTCCATAATTTAAATGAACGGTCGCAATCGTATCCAGCCAACACGTATGTGTTCATACTATCAGATTATTATGTATACTGTTGAATCCACACATATATACACACATCGGTAACGTCATGATAAAAAACCAAAGAACTCGGGAATCCATACCCGGGTTTTCTAAACCTCCCGATGACGTCTAAACAATGCACAATGAGAGGAGAGACTTAGCCCTATATAAACCTTCACATAACATACGAGACTTGACCACTGAGGAAGGAGTCACTGCCAACTCCGAAACGCGTCTGGTATCAAGTCTCAACTAAAAAGGAAAAAAGCCGCAGCGGATTTACCTGCGCACCACTACAGAACTTCCGGAAGCGCTTATCCACACATTGGACAGAAAGGAACACAAGCGGTGAAGTGATAAAGTGCCTTGAACTAAAGACACTAAACAACGCCGAAATCTACACCGGGTCCCGAATACGTTTGACCCCGGCGTCTCAATCACTGCTTATCCTGTCCCAACAATCCGCTTGTCAGTTAAAAAGAACAGACCGGAACCCAGACCACCGATGCTGTAACACGTGGGACGCTACGCTAAGCACGGAGGATCGGGTATTGTACCACATCAGAACAGTGAGTAATGTGGGTACATTAAGTACGGTTTAACAGCAGTTTCAGAGATATGGGCTGTGAAAAAACCTCACTATAAAGACTGTTCATATAAACACCTTTACCGGCCACACAGGTGCGGCATTATTAGACTATATACCAGCTACATAGAGCGGTTTTTCAGCAAAGCAAGCCATATAAGCTGTGAAAACATTTTCATTCAGGATTGGATACCATCACTGACCATAGTCAGAACTTTAAATAGAGTCAGTGCGCCTCCATCTTTGTGCATTCGAAATACAACAAGTCTGCACCATTTAGTCAATTTTAAATTGTTGCACAGATATTCTAAATTTCTATGCATTTTAATATCTATGTATTGATTTATGTGAAAGTTGAGGATCCTCATTTTATATTTATATACATTCTGTACATATAGTGTGTGTTAATAAAACTATTGTTACACATACATTTTGGCTGGCCTTCCATGTGATTTCTAGGTGCAGGTGTGCCCCTCACGTCATTTTTATTTTCATAAATTATTTGTCATTAATTGGCTCTTAAAATTTTAGAATGTATTAACTATAGCTGACTTTATATCTCAGTGATAAAATGTCTCGTATCAGGCTGATGACTAACATTGCCACATGCCTGCAATATTTTATTGATGCACAGAAAGACTTCCAGGAATGATAACAAACATGCTCTTCATATTTAGTCTGTCAGGTTGTTATAATTGTGGGTGTCACCGAATTAATGATTTTCTTGATTATGGTATGCAAGTGTAAGGCACTTAACCCTAGCTGACAAGCCCATTGACCCCTGTGAGGCAATTGTGGGGTGCCCATGGTGGCTATGACAGCTGGGAACATAAAAATACCCCCCCATGGCTGCCATCTTAGCAGTCCTATTAGGCCTGATCATAGGAAAGGCCTAATAGGATGTCTGTCTGTATTTCATTATTATATAATAAAATTAATGCAGTGCACTTAATTGGCATTGGCCTGTTTATAATAACCTAAACTATAAAATGATCCTGTTATTTTACCTGTATAATAAAACCTGTAAAAGTAAAATAATAAAGGTGTTGTAGTTCATAAACAACTTTTCACTCAAAATTTTAGCTCCTATTCCTCCTTGGATTATTTATTATTTTTTTCCATTTATTATTAATATTTACCTCATTGCAGTTTTGTGTAACTCATGCTAATGTACATAATTTGTTAGATCAAAAGTTATCATTATGTCTGTCTATCTATCTGCCTATCTATTGTCTGTGTCACCGCCAGATCTCTGAGAAGTTCTGAGACGTTCTTCAGTACCTCCTGCATGATGTTCTTTTGTTTTGGTTTCGCTTTGACATCTCTTCTCCCCCTCCCAGCTGTCATCTATTAGCAGTGATTGCCTCCCTTTATACCTTCTCCCATACTGCCTCACTTTGCGGTTTATACTACTTCCTGGATTGTGCTCAGTGCTAGAAGTTTGCTACTGCTGGTTTCTCAGTTAAGTCTATCCCTTTATTTGTGTTTTCCTGTTGACTTGATTCTAGGTGATGATGTGATCGCATGGCACGTCATCCATGCGCATGGGGCGCTCTGATGTCATTCTGGAGCGCCCCGGGGCCGCACGGACTGTAAGTATACTGCTCCCCACTACTACTATGGCAACCAGGACTTTAATAGCGTCCTGGCTGCCATAGTAACACTGAACGCATTTTGAAGATGGATCCGTCTTCAAATGCTTTCAGTTCACTTGCGTTTTTCCAGATCCCGCATGTAATTCCGGCAAATGGAGTACACGCCGGATCCGGACAACGCAAGTGTGAAAGAGCCCTTAGAGACCACTCATGAAGGCGACCTTGACGTGGTGAGAGGCTTATTACGCTTTGGCCAAAATGTACACCAATGCCTTATTCAACATCGAGCATAAAGGCAGGGCAGAGTGCTGGTTTGCAGAGTGCGATTGCATTTGTGTTTTTGCGTTCATCTATTTCGCCATAGCAATGTGCACCTGCATACAGGGTTGTGCGGGCTGAACCCCCAGATATGTTCAAGAAACCAATTTGAAATGATTCGAGCTTTGTGACATGGTGCATTATCCTGCTGGAAGTAGCCATCAGAGGATGGGTACATGGTGGTCATGAAGGGATGGACATGGTCAGAAACAATACTCAGGTAGCCCGTGGCATTTAAACGATGGCCAATTGACTCTAAGGGGCCTAAAGTGTGCCCAGAAAACATCCCCCCACACCATTACACCACCACCAGCCTGCACAGTGGTAACAAGGCATGATGGATACTTGTTCTCCTTCTGTTTACACCAAATTCGGACCCTACCATTTGAATGCCTCAACAGAAATCGAGACTCATCAGACCAGGCAACATTTTTCCAGTCTTCAATAGTCCAATTTTGGTGAGCTCGTGCAAATTGTAGCCTCTTTTCTATTTGTAGTGGAGATGAGTGGTGGGGTCTTCTGCTGTTGTAGCCCATCCGCCTCAAGGTTGTGCGTGTTGTGGCTTCACAAATGCTTTGCTGCATACCTCGGTTGTTACAAGTGGTTATTTTAGTCAACGTTGCTCTTCTATCAGCTTGAATCAGTCGGCCCATTCTCCTCTGACCTCTAGCATCAACAAGGCATTTTTGCCCACAGGACTGCCGCATACTGGATGTTTTTCCCTTTTCACACCCTTCTTTGCAAACCCTAGAAATGGTTGTGCGTGAAAATCCCAGTAACTGAGCAGATTGTGAAATACTCAGACCGGCCCGTCTGGCACCAACAACCATGCCACGCTCAAAATTGCTTAAATAACCTTTCTTTCCCATTCTGACATTCAGTTTGGAGTACAGGAGATTGTTTGACCAGGACCACGGCCCTACATGCATTGAAGCAACTGCCATGTGATTGGTTGACTAGATAATCGCATTAATGAGAAATAAAACAGGTGTTCCTAATAATTCTTTAGGTGAGTGTGTGTGTGTATATATGTGTGTGTATATATATGTGTGTGTGTATGTGTGTGTGTGTGTGTGTGTGTGTGTATATATATATATATATATATATATATATATTATATTAATTATATGAAATCCGGCAGCACTCACTTTAGAGGTTATCAGGTGCAAGCGTCTCGCCTTTGACCATAGGCTTGTATATTCAAGGAAAAATCAACGCAGCACTCAGTGTCAACGCAGTGTCTTTATTCACACATGTGACACAAAAATAGGCAACGTTTCAATCCCCTTCCGGGATCCTTCTCAAGCCAAGTGCACAGACCAACAACATGCTGGCATCTAAATACATATCCAACTTTTCAATACAGTCTGGGAAGGGATGTAAAGGGATGCAATCAGTGCAACTACATGACAGCTGAGAGAGGCTAACGAGATGAGAAAATGAAAGCAAAACAAAAGGAAGCTCAAGGAGGAGGTTCTGAAAGGCATCTGTCAGAGCTTCTCAGATGTCTGGTGGTGACACTTTATTCACACATGTGACACAAAAATAGGCAACGTTTCAATCCCCTTCCGGGATCCTTCTCAAGCCAAGTGCACAGACCAACAACATGCTGGCATCTAAATACATATCCAACTTTTCTTTCTTTCTTTTCTTTTTAATATCTTTTTATTATTTTCAAAGATAAACATATAGGGGATTACAAACAGTCTGTAAATCGAGCTATCAATGGTCTACCTCCTTAATACATTGAATCGTTACAGATGCATTATGAATAGTAACAGAGGTACTGTGCATACAAGAATCATATCAAGAGTCATATCAATCAATGAACCCTAGTCATCTAGAATAGATACATGGGACTTTTACGCCCGCAGTGTGTAGTTAAATAATGGTAATTAGTCTATTGACTTATATCAGGAGACAATATATGTAATATATGTAATGACCGATATGAGGCAATGACATCAACAGCAAGTTACATTGATAAGAACAAAAAGGAACTTAACAGGTAGAAGATAGGGAAAAGGAGGGGGAGGGGGGGGGTACCCTTAATATAGCAAGAGCAAGATACACATGTGTCTGATGGAAGGGAAGTAGTAAACTACATCCTATAGTCCGAGGGAAATATCCTTTTTAACTAGAGTCAAAGTATGTGGTCTGTCAGGTCTGGGCCGTAAATGGGGATTAAGGTAAAGAGGATCTCCATTTGTGCCAAGGAGACCAGATTTTTTTGTACTTATGATGTGATCTCAATTCCCAGTGTGACAGTTCTTCAAGTCTGGAAATTGAGGCAACTTTGAGAAACCAGAGTGTCTCGGGTATAGGGCCATGTGATTTCCAATTGGTAGCTATGATAATTCTGGCTGCTGCAATAAGTGGTCTTAGAAGACTTTTCTCTAAAAGGGATAGTGAGCATGGCATAATGTTCAACAGGGCGGTCCTAGGGCAACTGACAATCCTCTTTGAGTCTTTTCTGTCTAAAATGCAATTAATGTGACTAAACACCCCATTCCAGAAGGTCTGTACATGTGGACAGGACCACCATATGTGCAAAAAGGTGCCTCTCTCTGTTTGACATCTCCAGCACAGGTCCGAGGTAGTGCTATACATCTGGCTCAGTCTGACAGGTGTGAGATACCATCTGGATATCACCTTGTACGAGTTTTCTTGAATGTTAACACATCTTGAGGAAAGCTTGGATGAGAGTAAAATTTCTTTAATCTCCTCCTTTGTGAATGAGGTATTTAGGTCTCTTTCCCATTCCCTTAAGAAATAGAGAGGTTTTGGCGTGGTGCATAGAAGCAAGTTTTTGCTTATCGTGTGTGTGAGTTTCTTTGGAGTCTGAGTTTGAGAAACCAGTTTCTCAAACCAGGAGGGTTCTCTGGTTGGGTGATCTTGAGAGAGAACTATTTTCAGTGCATTTAGAATTATATTATGTTGGAGGTAGCTCAGTTTAGGAGTATCAAAGTGCTCTCTCATAGCTTGTAAGTTCAATATCGCTCCATCTGAGTCTAGGAGATCAGCTGGAGCCATAGTGCTATTACGTATTGGAGCTGGCAGCGTTGCAAATCCATCACCAGTTGCAATAAGGAGGTCACTAAGGTTACTTAAGTGAGAGGGAAATTTAGAGCAAATGTCTCTTATGTACTTAATTTTCCAGACAGATAGTGTGGCCTGGACTAGTATATTGTCTTTACACACAACAGGGGTATTCTGTGGGTCCGAGAGCACTAAACCTTTTAAGGGGAATTTGGTTAGTTCGTTCTCTAATGGGATCCAGGTTTTATGCTCAGGGTGTCTCATCCAATCGATGATTCTACCTAAATGAACAGCGGTGATATATTTATCCAATGAAGGGGCGCCGATCCCTCCCTTGGTTATGGGTAGTTTTAGAATATCATGTGAGATCCTTGGTCTTATATTACCCCAAATGTAGTTTGAGCAGATTTTCCTGAAGGGAGTCAAGAAGTGTTTTGGAATTTTAATTGGGAGTATTTGTATTAAATATGTGAGTTTAGGCAGGATTAGTGTATTAAACATATTTTTCCGTCCTAGCCAAGATATAAAGGTAGGTTTCCAAGAGTTCAGTATGTTAGGGATGGATTTTATTAGTGGAGTGTAGTTTAAGGTAAATAAATTAAGGTCAGGAGGGATATTAACCCCTAAGAATTTCAGGGAGTTTCGAGTCCATTGGAAAGGTGAGTCTTTTTCTAGACGTTTAAAGGGAATTGTGGGAGTATAGAATGCCCATTGCTTGCGACTTGGCGATATTAATTTTGAAGTTGGATATTTCCCCAAATCTATCTAGTGTCTCAAGTACAAGAGGGAAAGCTTGTTTCGGGTTTGAAATAACCAGCAGTAGATCATCGGCATATGCCGCTTGTTTTATTTCCAGGGCACCACATCTTAAGCCTTTTATGTCAGGATTCTGTCTTATAGCTTGTAACAAAGGTTCCATTGACAAAATAAATAATAAGGGAGATAAAGGGCATCCCTGTCTGGTTCCGTTACTAATATGTACCGCCCGGGACAGAGTGTCGTTTACTTTTATGTACGCACGAGGGGATGCATACATAGAGAAAATGGCTTTGATAAATGTAATAGGGAATCCAAATTTCTCCAGAGTGCTATTGATAAAGGGCCAGGCCACTCTATCAAAGGCCTTTTCGGCATCTGTCCCGAGCAGTACAATAGGGGTTTTATTCTTTTTTGCTAGGGAGATAGTATTGATGATCTTGTATATACCGTCTTTGCCCTCTCTGCCCATCACAAAGCCAGTCTGGTCAGGATTAATCAGATCTTGAAGTATAGGCTTTATTCTACCTGCCAAGATTCTAGCGTATATTTTCAGATCTAAATTTAATAGGGAGATGGGTCTGTAGCTTGAACAGAGGGTGTGATCTTTTTGGGGCTTAGGTATTAGGGTGATATGTGCGCTTAAGGTTTGTGGAGTGAAGGGTGAACCATTTAGAGCCGCATTGTATAACTGTGCCATAAAAGGGACCAGTATATCCTTGAACGTTACATAATATAAGGCTGGAAGGCCGTCAGGTCCTGGGGATTTGCCTTTAGCAATTGATTTTAGAACCTCCATGATCTCTCCTTCAGAAATAGGGGCGGACAATCTTACCCTCTGGTCTTCACTGATTTTGGGAAGGTTAAGTCTACCCAGAAAGTCTGAGGTAAGTTTATTTTTGTCTTGTTTAGTTCTTTCAGTGTCTGCTGTATTAATGTTGTATAATTCAGAGTAAAAGTCATGGAAAGCCTGTGCAATTGCAGTGTCATCTTTATGTAACGTTTTGTCGCCTGTTCTAATACTGGCAATCCTGGATTTACGTTTCCGTTGGCGTAACATAGCAATCATAAATTTAGAAGATCTGTTACCATGTGCAAAGAATTTCTGTTTTAAGGCTAAATATAATTTTGCTGATTGAGCATTAAGATGGATTTTCAGCTCTTCTCTGGCTTTGTTAAGTTTATCGAGGGTATCATTTTCCTTAAGGCGTTTATGGTGACACTCTAGATCAGATATTTTAGAGAGTAGTTCCCTTGTCTTTTTCTGTCTGGTTTTGTTTAGGTTTGAAGCTAGAGAAATGAACTCCCCCCTAATTACAGCTTTGTGAGCTTCCCATACAAATTGTGTGGACGTCTCACCGATAATATTGTCTGTGGTAATCCTTTAATCTGTTTATAGCATCATGTACAGCAGTAGAGCTAAGTAAGGTTTCATTTAGACGCCAGTTGAAATATTTAGGTGAAGAGTTTGGTATCTTAAAGGTGAGGGAAACTGGTGCGTGATCTGAATGTATAATAGAGCCTATTTTGGTTTCTGTACAGAACTGGAGTATGTTAGATGGTATAAAAATGTAATCGAGCCTTTGATAGGATTTGTGTGGAGCCGAGAAATGAGTGAAATCTCTTTCTTTTGGGTTAAGAGTTCTCCAGACATCAACCATGGAGTTTTTGTGTAAGGATCTTTTAATGAGTCTCAGGGATCTGTTTGAAAGAGCTGATTTACCCGTTGAAGAGTCAATGTGTGGATTAATCGTCAGATTAAAATCTCCGGCTATTACAGTCAGGCCTTCACGGAAAGCCTCAAGTTCGGGCCAAAATTTGTCTAACCATTTTCTTTGGGCAGTGTTAGGGGCGTATATGCTGACCAAAGTGAATAATTGGGAGTTAATCTCTCCTTTGATCATCAAATACCTCCCTTCTTCATCTGACTTGGTAGATTTGTGTAAGAAATCTGTATTTCTGTGTATTCCTATGCTAGTTCCAGATTTGTTGGAGGTTGATGACGTGTTGTGAAACCAAAGATTGTATTTAGTCTTGGATAGTTCAGGTATTTTGTTGTGCTTATAGTGTGTCTCTTGTAGAAAAATTATATTGGCCTTTTCCCTATGTAGATTAATGATTTGACTTCTCTTCACAGGAGACTTAAAGCCTCTAACATTGTAGGTAGCCACTCTAAGTTCCGCCATGGGGAGAAGTGAATGTGGTGTTTTGTGCATATAGTTTACTCACTGATGCGGTACTCCAATCACCTTTTGCTGGATGTTCAAATCTTCCAAGGACATTCATCAGTACTTTGGGTACATGCGGGGAGGAGGGTAGGTATAAGGGAAAGAATAAAGCCTGTCTAAGGACATAAAAATTGTAGATAAAATAAAGGTTAAACATAAACAAACATTTAGAAAATTTTCCCGAAATTATATTCCGGAGAGGAAAATCAGTTAGAACGCAAAGGATATAGGTCTTAAAAAGACCTAAAAAGTGGTAGTATGACATGTTTAGAAAAAAAAGAACAGATTCTCAAATAAACATATCATGTACGGCATAGGTGGTGATACGTAGTAATCTAACTACTAATAAATCTGGTATCAACAACTTATACAGAGTTATTAAGATAATATGTGCAATTAAGGTAACATATGTAATGGAGAATATTTGCTGAGCGGCTCCAGGACCTGATCCCAATCTGCAGCACGCGGTGCCACTGAGTGAGGAAGGGAAGAGTGGAGATACATTCATGTGCTGCACAGTGGGGTCAAGAAAAGAAAAGAAAAAGATACGGAGATACATTTCCCCGTAGATGAACCTTTGAAAGGATTAGTAGAGCCCAGTCAGCATCTCCATGTAAGTGAACAATACAGAGTAACTAACTATCATATCTTCAATCTTCATCTGCCATAAGACGTCTGGGGGTCATCTTCCCTTGTCTTCGTTTATTCTTCAGGGCTTTGCTGGAGAGAACGGTTTCCCATGAAGATGGAGGTGGAACTTCAGATGGTATAAGGGTGTCCGTCGTGATCGACCAATCAGGAATATCAATGTCTGTGATTTCTAATGCAGCTAAGACATCTGGTAGATCTTTGGGTGTTCTTATGGTATATCTCCTCTCTCTCCATGTGATTAAAATCCCAAAAGGAAATAGCCATCTGAAAGCGATCCTTTTATTGCGTAGATAGTCTGTTAGCGGCTTCAACATACGTCTCTTGTTCAGTGTTACTGGTGCAATATCTTGAAATAATTGAATTGAGGCTTCTTCATACTCAATGCTTTCCATCTCCCTAGCTTTTTTCATGATAGCCTCTTTTTGGGCAAAGTTCAGTAATTTGCAAATAATGTCTCTGGGAGGGTCTCCCGGCTTTGGTTTGGGGCGCAGGGCCCTATGAGCTCTTTCTATGACCACGGGGTTGGGAGGGTCTTCTGCTAACAGGGATTTGCATATTTCTTCCACTGCCTTGGGGATTGCTTCATTTGCCACTGATTCAGGAATCCCCCTAAAGCGGATGTTATTCCTCCTCCCTCTGTTGTCTTGATCTTTAATGTAATCATGGAGATGGTTGATATGTTGTTGATACTTAAAAAAGGTTTCTGAGGCTTGTTTAGTGTAGTTAGTGATAGCGGTCTGTGTGGTCTCAAGTGTTTCAACTCTATTGCCAATCTGCCTCATTTCTCTTTTTATTTCGGATAATTCTTCAAGCACTGGATTTAAGGCGTCAGATAGCGCTTTAGATATGAAGGATCTGGATAAAGGTAATTCAGTGCCAGGTTCTGAGACTTCTTCATCTTCACTATCTCCTTCTGTAGGTCGTATTATGAGTTTTTGTGTGGCTCCTTTAGGAGTAGAGATTTGTGCCCCAGGGGCGGTCTGTGATTTTTTTCATCATATATTTGTCTAGACCTGCTTGGGAAAGGTGCGGAGGTTTTGTTGGGACGAGCGAATCTTGGCTGGTGCCTCTGAATCTTCCCACCTTTACCATATGGGCTATTTAATGAAACCACTTGTGAGAGTAATCACCTATGCCTGTATCTGAAAGGCTATTCGGTTAATACATCCTCTAACCTTTGTTGTAGGTTGCTGAAAGAAAAGTCTCTGGACGAGGATGCTGATGTGATAGTAGCTTATGAATGGGTAGCAATGTTATATAAACTGTGGGGGGTACCGTTTGCAGTTTAAGGTGAAGTCCTATTGATCTGTTGAAACGTCAATGCGTTATCACTGTTGGTAAAGTACTACCATTAAAGAGGTTACTGCGCCTTTAAATATCAGTTAAGGCAGATCTACTTGTTTTCCCTATAACTGCCCGTAATTCAGCCACAGGGGGGGGGGGGGGGGGCAAAGAAAGGAAAGATCGCTGGTCTTGTGTAAACTGGGGTTAACCAGTTGCAGTGCAATATACAGTCCTAATACTTTGCGGTGGCGTGCGCAGGGTATATGAATGGAAGCGCTATGCTCCAGACTCCGCTGTGTCGCAGCGATTCTCCTTTGTGAGCCCGGATCTTTCACCCTCACTGCAGGTAAGGCTCTTGTTTAAATTTGCGCCGATCAGCTATAGCGGTACAATGACGGCCGAGTGCTGCAATATGGCGGGATGTTAACCCCAGGGCCCGGGGATTGTGTTGCGCTTGTATCGGAGCGATTTAACAAACTCCTCTTACCGGCAGATGTTCACCGAGCGCTGCTCACGGGCCCTGTTATCGGGTAGGCTGCAGTGTTGATAGCTAAGTCCGTCGTGCTACAAATATAGATCCGAGGCTCCGGCGTTGTGACTAGGCCGCAAACGGCAACTGGTCGTTCTCGTTCCTGCTCTCTCAGGAGAGGGCTTAAAATAATCCGCCTGGAGTCTGTTGTCCAGCAGGATGGATCTTGAGGAGATTCTAGCTGGTAAATCCACTGGATGTCTCTAGATAGATTCAAGTTCAGGAGCTCTGTGAAGACACTTCCTCCCTGTTCGGCAGTTGGCCACGCCCCCCCCCCACATATCCAACTTTTCAATACATGTGTACAACATCAATTAATCAAGTGATTACAATTAGTGACAGCTGATACAAAATCAAACTAAAAAAATGTGTTCTTGTATACTTTGATTGGAAGCTGCACTTTATTGGCACAAGCACTTTATATACAAAGACGCATGAGACTATATATCAAGATCACAATACAAGAAGATCCGTTGAAAGATTGGAATGGAGCGAATTTTTTTACTTTGATTTTGTATCAGCTGTCACTAATTGTAATCACTTGATTGATTGATGTTGTACACATGTATTGAAAAGTTGGATATGTATTTAGATGCCAGCATGTTGTTGGTGTCATGGAACCATGAACCAGACGTACAACAAGAGATAAGTGGAAATAAGAAGGCTTTATTGAAAATCAAGCTGTAAGGCAAAAGTCCAAACGGATGGCTAAACCGAAGCAGGGTCTTGCGAAGCCAGAGGTCAGGAACCAGAAGGGTAGTCAGACGAAGCCTGGATCAGGAACCAGCAGGGTAGTCAGACGAAGCCTGGATCAGGAACCAGCAGGGTAGTCAGACGAAGCCTGGATCAGGAACCAGCAGGGTAGTCAGACAAAGCCAGGATCAGGAACCAGCAGCAGTCTTAGAAGCATGTGAACACAGGAGGACCAAGCAAGGAACTGAAGCCACAGACCTCCTATATATATGAGCTAGGCATCCAGCTCCTCCCAGTGGGAAGGAGAAGCCGCAGGGTGGGAGGCTACAAGAAACCCAGAAACCAAGATGGCCGCCAGCACATGTCAAACGAAGGAGAACAGCAAGAAGGTAAGACCATGACAGTTGGTCTGTGCACTTGGCTTGAGAAGGATCCCAGAAGGGGATTGAAACGTTGCCTATTTTTGTCACATGTGTGAATAAAGTGTCACCACCAGACATCTGAGAAGCTCTGACAGATGCCTTTCAGAACCTCCTCCTTGAGCTACCTTTTTGTTTTGCTTTCATTTTCTCATCTCGTTAGCCTCTCTCAGCTGTCATGTAGTTGCACTGATTGCATCCCTTTAAATCCCTTCCCAGACTGCTTCACTTTGCGGTTTATATTCCTTCCTGGAGTGTGTGCATGCTGATCCTACTTCTCAGTCTTCTACAGATAAGTTTTGTTCATTCATTTGTGTTTTTCTGTTTGATGGATCCCAGGTGTCCCTGACTCCCTCCGTATCAAGTGTAGGGAGCCGGTGGCCATGTCCCCTCACTATTATAGGGTGTTCAGGTGTTATACAGTCAAGGTACTAAGATATGCGATCATCTACCATTCGGATTTTCGCATAGGCTGAGCAGTCAGGGAGAGAGCCAGGTCTGATGCAGGGCTCTCCCTTTTGTTCCTTAGTTTTGGATCCAGTGATTTGGATATTCATTTTGTGTCTTCTAGTTTCCTGTACACCTTCCATGACATAAAGACACTGCGTTTTTTTTACAAGAAGAGTGCTGCGTTTATTTTTCCATATATATAACAAATAAACACAAAACTTGTAGTATCAGATCACATATTTCACCCCAGAATTAAGAATGAATGAATGTACTTATGTATCACAAAAAAACAAAGCTCAAAACTTGTATCAGGCTGCAATTTCACCCCAGAATCGAGGATGAATTCATGTACTTATACATAACAAAAAAAACACCCCAAAACTTGTAGTATTAGACTGCAATTTCACCCCAGAATCAAGGATGAATGGATGTACTTATAGATAACAAAAAGACATATACAGTACTAAAAACAAATATAAAAAAAAACCACTCCAACTTGCAGTATAAGTCCGCAATTTCACAACACAATTAGGGATTGATGGATATACTTATATACTATACAACTTGAGCAACCTAAAATGTGTAGTATAAGGATTAACAGATTGAATTATATATAAAACACCATGAACACCCCAAATTCTGTAGTATCAGACGGCAGTTTCACCCCAATAACAAAATCAAGGATTATTGGAATTACTGATGTATCTGTGAAATGGGGAAACAGCTCTCCTTGTCTGAACACTGTTCTAGTAACATAGTAACATAGTACATAAGGCCGAAAAAGACATTTGTCCATCCAGTTCGGCCTGTCATCCTGCAAGTTGATCCAGAGGAAGGCAAAAAAAACCTGTGAGGTAGAAGCCAATTTTCCTCACTTTAGGGGAATAAAAATTCCTTCCCGACTCCAATCAGGCAATCAGAATAAATCCCTGGATCAACAATCTCTCTCTCTCTAGTAGCTATATCCTGTAATATTATTACACTCCAGAAATACATCCAGGCCCCTCTTGAATTCCTTTATTGTACTCACCATCACCACCTCCTCAGGCAGAGAGTTCCATAGTCTCACTGCTCTTACCGTAAAGAATCCTCTTCTATGTTTGTGTACAAACCTTCTTTCCTCCAGACACAGAGGATGTCCCCTCGTCACAGTCACAGTCCTGGTAATGAATAGATGATGGGATAGATCCCTGTACTGTCCCCTGATATATTTATACATATTAATTAGATCTCCTCTCAGTTGTCTTTTTTCTAAAGTGAATAACCCTAATTTTGATAATCTTTCAGGGTACTGTAGTTGCCCCATTCCAGTTATTACTTTAGTTGCCCTCCTCTGGACCCTCTCCAGCTCTGCCATGTCTGCTTTGTTCACTGGAGCCCAGAACTGTACACAGTACTCCATGTGTGGTCTGACTAATGATTTGTAAAGTGGTAGGACTATGTTCTCATCACGGGCATCTATGCCCCTTTTGATGCAACCCATTATCTTATTGGCCTTGGCAGCAGCTGCCTGACACTGGTTTTTGCAGCTTAGTTTGCTGTTTATTAAAATTCCTAGATCCTTTTCCATGTCAGTGTTACCGAGTGTTTTACCATTTAATAAGTACGGGTGACTTGCATTATTCCTTCCCATGTGCATAACTTTTTACATTTGTCAGTGTTAAACCTCATCTGCCACTTATCTGCCCAAGCCTCCAATCTATCCAGATCCCTCTGTAGTAGTATACTGTCCTCTTCAGTGTTAATTACTTTACACAGTTTAGTGTCATCTGCGAAAATTGATATTTTACTATGCAAGCCTTCTACAAGATCATTAATAAATATATTGAAGAGAATAGGGCCCAATACTGACCCCTGAGGTACTCCACTAGTGACAGTGACCCAATCTGAGTATGTACCATTAATAACCACCCTCTGTTTTCTATCATTGAGCCAGTTACTTACCCACTTACAGACGTTTTCTCCCAGTCCGAGCATTCTCATTTTATATACTAACCTTTTATGTGGTACAGTGTAAAATGCTTTAGAGAAGTCCAGATACACGACATCCATTGATTCGCCGCTGTCAAGTCTAGAACTTACCTCCTCATAGAAACTGATTAAATTTGTTTGACATGACCGATCCCTCACGAATAGGGATGAGCGAACTCGAACTGTATAGTTCGGGTTCGTACCGAATTTTGGGGTGTCCGTGACACGGACCCGAACCCGGACATTTTCGTAAAAGTCCGGGTTCGGGTTCGGTGTTCGTCGCTTTCTTCGCGCTTTTGTGACGCTTTCTTGGCGCTTTTTGAAAGGCTGCAAAGCAGCCAATCAACAAGCGTCATACTACTTGCCCCAAGAGGCCATCACAGCCATGCCTACTATTGGCATGGCTGTGATTGGCCAGAGCACCATGTGACCCAGCCTCTATTTAAGCTGGAGTCACATAGCGCCGCCCGTCACTCTGCTCTGATTAGCGTAGGGAGAGGTTGCGGCTGCGACAGTAGGGCGAGATTAGGCAGATTAACTCCTCCAAAGGACTTGATTAACTGATCGATCTGCAGCTGTGGATCATTGAGCTGCTGATCCTCAATTGCTCACTGTTTTTAGGCTGCACAGACCGTTTGTCAGTCTCATTTTTCTGGGGTGATCGGCGGCCATTTTGTGTCTTGTGGTGCGCCAGCACAAGCTGCGACCAAGTGCATTTAACCCTCAATGGTGTGGTTGTTTTTTGGCTAAAGCCTACATCAGGGTGAAGCTGTCACACCAAGTGCATTTAACCAGCAATAGTCTGTTCATTTTTTGGCCATATACAAAATCAGGGGCAAGCTGCGCCTGTCACCAAGTGCATTTAACCCTCAATGGTGTGGTTGTTTTTTGGCTAAAGCCTACATCAGGGTGAAGCTGTCACACCAAGTGCATTTAACCAGCAATAGTCTGTTCATTTTTTGGCCATATACAAAATCAGGGGCAAGCTGCGCCTGTCACCAAGTGCATTTAACCCTCAATGGTGTGGTTGTTTTTTGGCTAAAGCCTACATCAGGGTGAAGCTGTCACACCAAGTGCATTTAACCAGCAATAGTCTGTTCATTTTTTGGCCATATACAAAATCAGGGGCAAGCTGCGCCTGTCACCAAGTGCATTTAACCCTCAATGGTGTGGTTGTTTTTTGGCTAAAGCCTACATCAGGGTGAAGCTGTCACACCAAGTGCATTTAACCAGCAATAGTCTGTTCATTTTTTGGCCATATCCCAGTCTAATTCTGTCACTAAATCCATACCGGTCACCCAGCGCCTAAATACTAGGCCTCAAATTTATATCCAGCTAAATCTGTCCCTAGTGCTGTAGCTGGGCGAGTTATTTAGTGTCCGTTCAAGCACATTTCTTGTTCTGGGTTGAAATACAATTCCCAATTTAGCAATTTCATAATTTAGTGGTTCCTGCTATATCAGAGCTATTTGAAATCTATCCCAAAAAGGGTATATAATATTGAAGGTGCACATTGGGTCATTCAGAATAACTTCACACACACACCCGCTACTGTGTATTTCCAAGTCTAATTCTGTCACTAAACCCATACCTGTCACCCAGCGCCTAAATACTAGGCCTCAAATTTAAATCCCTCTAAATCTCTCGTTACCCACCGCTGTACTGTTGTTGCTGGGCAAGATATTTAGTGTCCGTCAAAGCACATTTTTTGTTCTGGGTTGAAGTACAATTCCCAATTTAGCAATTTCATAATTTAGTGGTTTCTGCTATATCAGAGCTATTTGAAATCTATCCCTAAAAGGGTATATAATATTGAAGGTGCACATAGGGTCATTCAGAATAACTTCACACACACGCTTCTGTGCATTTCCAAGTCTAATTCTGTCACTAAATCCATACCGGTGACCCAGCGCCTAAATACTAGGCCTCAAATTTAAATCCCTCTAAATCTCTCGTTACCCACCACTGTACTGTTGTTGCTGGGCAAGATATTTAGTGTCCGTCAAAGCACATTTTTTGTTCTGGGTTGAAGTACAATTCCCAATTTAGCAATTTCATAATTTAGTGGTTTCTGCTATATCAGAGCTATTTGAAATCTATCCCTAAAAGGGTATATAATATTGAAGGTGCACATAGGGTCATTCAGAATAACTTCACACACACGCTTCTGTGCATTTCCAAGTCTAATTCTGTCACTAAATCCATACCGGTGACCCAGCGCCTAAATACTAGGCCTCAAATTTAAATCCCTCTAAATCTCTCGTTACCCACCGCTGTACTGTTGTTGCTGGGCAAGATATTTAGTGTCCGTCAAAGCACATTTTTTGTTCTGGGTTGAAGTACAATTCCCAATTTAGCAATTTCATAATTTAGTGGTTTCTGCTATATCAGAGCTATTTGAAATCTATCCCTAAAAGGGTATATAATATTGAAGGTGCACATAGGGTCATTCAGAATAACTTCACACACACGCTTCTGTGCATTTCCAAGTCTAATTCTGTCACTAAATCCATACCGGTGACCCAGCGCCTAAATACTAGGCCTCAAATTTAAATCCCTCTAAATCTCTCGTTACCCACCGCTGTACTGTTGTTGCTGGGCAAGATATTTAGTGTCCGTCAAAGCACATTTTTTGTTCTGGGTTGAAGTACAATTCCCAATTTAGCAATTTCATAATTTAGTGGTTTCCTGCTATATCAGAGCTATTTGAAATCTATCCCTAAAAGGGTATATAATATTGAAGGTGCACATTGGGTCATTCAGAATAACTTCACACACACCCGCTACTGTGTATTTCCAAGTCTAATTCTGTCACTAAACCCATACCTGTCACCCAGCGCCTAAATACTAGGCCTCAAATTTAAATCCCTCTAAATCTCTCGTTACCCACCGCTGTACTGTTGTTGCTGGGCAAGATATTTAGTGTCCGTCAAAGCACATTTTTTGTTCTGGGTTGAAGTACAATTCCCAATTTAGCAATTTCATAATTTAGTGGTTTCTGCTATATCAGAGCTATTTGAAATCTATCCCTAAAAGGGTATATAATATTGAAGGTGCACATTGGGTCATTCAGAATAACTTCACACACACCGCTTCTGTGCATTTCCAAGTCTAATTCTGTCACTAAATCCATACCGGTCACCCAGCGCCTAAATACTAGGCCTCAAATTTATATCCCGCTGAATTTGAATACAATACATTGGGCCAAATAATATATTTGTTGTTGTGGTGAACCATAACAATGAGAAAAACATCTAGTAAGGGACGCGGACGTGGACATGGTCGTGGTGGTGTTAGTGGACCCTCTGGTGCTGGGAGAGGACGTGGCCGTTCTGCCACATCCACACGTCCTAGTGTACCAACTACCTCAGGTCCCAGTAGCCGCCAGAATTTACAGCGATATATGGTGGGGCCCAATGCCGTTCTAAGGATGGTAAGGCCTGAGCAGGTACAGGCATTAGTCAATTGGGTGGCCGACAGTGGATCCAGCACGTTCACATTATCTCCCACCCAGTCTTCTGCAGAAAGCGCACAGATGGCGCCTGAAAACCAACCCCATCAGTCTGTCACATCACCCCCATGCATACCAGGGAAACTGTCTCAGCCTCAAGTTATGCAGCAGTCTCTTATGCTGTTTGAAGACTCCGCTGGCAGGGTTTCCCAAGGGCATCCACCTAGCCCTTCCCCAGCGGTGAAAGACATAGAATGCACTGACGCACAACCACTTATGTTTCCTGATGATGAGGACATGGGAATACCACCTCAGCATGTCTCTGATGATGACGAAACACAGGTGCCAACTGCTGCGTCTTTCTGCAGTGTGCAGACTGAACAGGAGGTCAGGGATCAAGACTGGGTGGAAGACGATGCAGGGGACGATGAGGTCCTAGACCCCACATGGAATGAAGGTCGTGCCACTGACTTTCACAGTTCGGAGGAAGAGGCAGTGGTGAGACCGAGCCAACAGCGTAGCAAAAGAGGGAGCAGTGGGCAAAAGCAGAACACCCGCCGCCAAGAGACTCCGCCTGCTACTGACCGCCGCCATCTGGGACCGAGCACCCCAAAGGCAGCTTCAAGGAGTTCCCTGGCATGGCACTTCTTCAAACAATGTGCTGACGACAAGACCCGAGTGGTTTGCACGCTGTGCCATCAGAGCCTGAAGCGAGGCATTAACGTTCTGAACCTGAGCACAACCTGCATGACCAGGCACCTGCATGCAAAGCATGAACTGCAGTGGAGTAAACACCTTAAAACCAAGGAAGTCACTCAGGCTCCCCCTGCTACCTCTTCTGCTGCTGCCGCCTCGGCCTATTCTGCTGCTGCCGCCTCGGCCTCTTCCTCCGCCTCTGGAGGAACGTTGGCACCTGCCGCCCAGCAAACAGGGGATGTACCACCAACACCACCACCACCACCTCCGTCACCAAGCGTCTCAACCATGTCACACGCCAGCGTTCAGCTCTCCATCTCACAAACATTTGATAGAAAGCGTAAATTCCCACCTAGCCACCCTCGATCCCTGGCCCTGAATGCCAGCATTTCTAAACTACTGGCCTATGAAATGCTGTCATTTAGGCTGGTGGACACAGACAGCTTCAAACAGCTCATGTCGCTTGCTGTCCCACAGTATGTTGTTCCCAGCCGGCACTACTTCTCCAAGAGAGCCGTGCCTTCCCTGCACAACCAAGTATCCGATAAAATCAAGTGTGCACTGCGCAACGCCATCTGTAGCAAGGTCCACCTAACCACAGATACGTGGACCAGTAAGCACGGCCAGGGACGCTATATCTCCCTAACTGCACACTGGGTAAATGTAGTGGCAGCTGGGCCCCAGGCGGAGAGCTGTTTGGCGCACGTCCTGCCGCCGCCAAGGATCGCAGGGCAACATTCTTTGCCTCCTGTTGCCACCTCCTCCTTCTCGGCTTCCTCCTCCTCTTCTTCCACCTGCTCATCCAGTCAGCCACACACCTTCACCACCAACTTCAGCACAGCCCGGGGTAAACGTCAGCAGGCCATTCTGAAACTCATATGTTTGGGGGACAGGCCCCACACCGCACAGGAGTTGTGGCGGGGTATTGAACAACAGACCGACGAGTGGTTGCTGCCGGTGAGCCTCAAGCCCGGCCTGGTGGTGTGTGATAATGGGCGAAATCTCGTTGCAGCTCTGGGACTAGCCAATTTGACGCACATCCCTTGCTTGGCGCATGTGCTGAATTTGGTGGTGCAGAAGTTCATTCACAACTACCCCGACATGTCAGAGCTGCTGCATAAAGTGCGGGCCGTCTGTTCGCGCTTCCGGCGTTCACATCCTGCCGCTGCTCGCCTGTCTGCGCTACAGCGTAACTTCGGCCTTCCCGCTCACCGCCTCATATGCGACGTGCCCACCAGGTGGAACTCCACCTTGCACATGCTGGACAGACTGTGCGAGCAGCAGCAGGCCATAGTGGAGTTTCAGCTGCAGCACGCACGGGTCAGTCGCACTACAGAACAGCACCACTTCACCACCAATGACTGGGCCTCCATGCGAGACCTGTGTGCCCTGTTGCGCTGTTTCGAGTACTCCACCAACATGGCCAGTGGCGATGACACCGTTATCAGCGTTACAATACCACTTCTATGTCTCCTTGAGAAAACACTTAGGGCGATGATGGAACAGGAGGTGGCCCAGGAGGAGGAGGAGGAGGATGAGGAAGAGGGGTCATTTTTAGCACTTTCAGGCCAGTCTCTTCGAAGTGACTCAGAGGGAGGTTTTTTGCAACAGCAGAGGCCAGGTACAAATGTGGCCAGCCAGGGCCCACTACTGGAGGACGAGGAGGACGAGGATGAGGAGGAGGTGGAGGAGGATGAGGATGAAGCATGGTCACAGCGGGGTGGCACCCAACGCAGCTCGGGTCCATCACTGGTGCGTGGCTGGGGGGAAAGGCAGGACGATGACGATACGCCTCCCACAGAGGACAGCTTGTCCTTACCCCTGGGCAGCCTGGCACACATGAGCGACTACATGCTGCAGTGCCTGCGCAACGACAGCAGAGTTGCCCACATTTTAACCTGTGCGGACTACTGGGTTGCCACCCTGCTGGATCCACGCTACAAAGACAATGTGCCCACCTTACTTCCTGCACTGGAGCGTGATAGGAAGATGCGCGAGTACAAGCGCACGTTGGTAGACGCGCTACTGAGAGCATTCCCAAATGTCACAGGGGAACAAGTGGAAGCCCAAGGCCAAGGCAGAGGAGGAGCAAGAGGTCGCCAAGGCAGCTGTGTCACGGCCAGCTCCTCTGAGGGCAGGGTTAGCATGGCAGAGATGTGGAAAACTTTTGTCAACACGCCACAGCTAACTGCACCACCACCTGATACGCAACGTGTTAGCAGGAGGCAACATTTCACTAACATGGTGGAACAGTACGTGTGCACACCCCTCCACGTACTGACTGATGGTTCGGCCCCATTCAACTTCTGGGTCTCTAAATTGTCCACGTGGCCAGAGCTAGCCTTTTATGCCTTGGAGGTGCTGGCCTGCCCGGCAGCCAGCGTTTTGTCTGAACGTGTATTCAGCACGGCAGGGGGCGTCATTACAGACAAACGCAGCCGCCTGTCTACAGCCAATGTGGACAAGCTGACGTTCATAAAAATGAACCAGGCATGGATCCCACAGGACCTGTCCGTCCCTTGTCCAGATTAGACATTAACTACCTCCCCATAACCATATATTATTGGACTCCAGGGCACTTCCTCATTCAATCCTATTTTTATTTTCATTTTACCATTATATTGCGATGCTACCCAAAGTTGAATGAACCTCTCCTCTGCCTGTGTGCTAGGCCTAAATATATGCCAATGGACTGTTGCAGTGGTGGCTGACATGAAGCCTGATTCTCTGCTATGACATGCAGACTAATTCTCTGCTGACATGAAGCCAGATTGTCTGTTACGGGACCTCTCTCCTCTGCCTGGGTGCTGGGCCTAAATTTATGACAATGGACTGTTGCAGTGGTGGCTGACGTGAAGCCTGATTCTCTGCTATGACATGCAGACTGATTCTCTGCTGACATGAAGCCAGATCGTCTGTTACGGGACCTCTCTGCTCTGCCTGTGTGCTAGGCCTAAATATATGCCAATGGACTGTTGCAGTGGTGGGTGACGTGAAGCCTCATTCTCTGCTATGACATGCAGACTGATTCTCTGCTGACATGAAGCCAGATTGTCTGTTACGGGACCTCTCTGCTCTGCCTGTGTGCTAGGCCTAAATATATGCCAATGGACTGTTGCAGTGGTGGGTGACGTGAAGCCTCATTCTCTGCTATGACATGCAGACTGATTCTCTGCTGTCATGAAGCCAGATTGTCTGTTACGGGACCTCTCTGCTCTGCCTGTGTGCTAGGCCTAAATATATGCCAATGGACTGTTGCAGTGGTGGGTGACGTGAAGCCTCATTCTCTGCTATGACATGCAGACTGATTCTCTGCTGACATGAAGCCAGATTGTCTGTTACGGGACCTCTCTGCTCTGCCTGTGTGCTAGGCCTAAATATATGCCAATGGACTGTTGCAGTGGTGGGTGACGTGAAGCCTCATTCTCTGCTATGACATGCAGACTGATTCTCTGCTGTCATGAAGCCAGATTGTCTGTTACGGGACCTCTCTGCTCTGCCTGTGTGCTAGGCCTAAATATATGCCAATGGACTGTTGCAGTGGTGGGTGACGTGAAGCCTCATTCTCTGCTATGACATGCAGACTAATTCTCTGCTGACATGAAGACAGATTCTCTGTTACGGGACCTCTCTCCTCTGCCTGTGTGTGTGCTGGGCCTAAATATATGCCAATGGACTGTTGCAGTGGTGGCTGACGTGAAGCCTCATTCTCTGCTATGACATGCAGACTGATTCTCTGCTGACATGAAGCCAGATTCTCTGTTACGGGACCTCTCTCCTCTGCCTGTGTGTGTGCTGGGCCTAAATATATGCCAATGGACTGTTGCAGTGGTGGCTGACGTGAAGCCTCATTCTCTGCTATGACATGCAGACTGATTCTCTGCTGACATGAAGCCAGATTCTCTGTTACGGGACCTCTCTCCTCTGCCTGTGTGTGTGCTGGGCCTAAATATATGCCAATGGACTGTTGCAGTGGTGGCTGACGTGAAGCCTCATTCTCTGCTATGACATGCAGACTGATTCTCTGCTGACATGAAGCCAGATTCTCTGTTACGGGACCTCTCTCCTCTGCCTGTGTGTGCTGGGCCTAAATATATGCCAATGGACTGTTGCAGTGGTGGCTGACGTGAAGCCTCATTCTCTGCTATGACATGCAGACTGATTCTCTGCTGACATGAAGCCAGATTCTCTGTTACGGGACCTCTCTCCTCTGCCTGTGTGCTAGGCCTAAATATATGCCAATGGACTGTTGCAGTGGTGGCTGACGTGAAGCCTCATTCTCTGCTATGACATGCAGACTAATTCTCTGCTGACATGAAGACAGATTCTCTGTTACGGGACCTCTCTCCTCTGCCTGGGTGCCGGGGCCTAAATATCTGAGAATGGACTGTTCCAGTGGTGGGTGACGGGAAGCCAGATTCTCTGCTATGGAACCTCTCTCCAATTGATTTTGGTTAATTTTTATTTATTTAATTTTTATTTTAATTAATTTCCCTATCCACATTTGTTTGCAGGGGATTTACCTACATGTTGCTGCCTTTTGCAGCCCTCTAGCCCTTTCCTGGGCTGTTTTACAGCCGTTTTAGTGCCGAAAAGTTCGGGTCCCCATTGACTTCAATGGGGTTCGGGTTCGGGACGAAGTTCGGATCGGGTTCGGATCCCGAACCCGAACATTTCCGGGATGTTCGGCCGAACTTCTCGAACCCGAACATCCAGGTGTTCGCTCAACTCTACTCACGAAGCCATGCTGATATGGCGTTATTTGCTTATTTCCGTTAAGATGCTCTAACATAGCATCTCTCAGAAAACCTTCAAACAGTTTACCCACAACAGATGTTAAACTTACCGGCCTATAGTTTCCAGGCTCTGTTTTTGGACCCTTTTTGAATATTGGCACCACATTTACCATGCGCCAATCCTGTGGGACATTCCCTGTCAATATAGAATCTGCAAATATCAGAAATAAGGGTCTGGCTATGACATTACTTAATTCCCTTAGGATTCGGGGGTGTATGCCAACCGGGCCTGGCGATTTGTCTATTTTAATCTTTTTAAGTCGCTGTTGTACTTCTTCCTGGGTCAGACAGGACACTTTTAATGGGGAATTTATTTCAACATTCGGCATGTCATCTGACAGTTTATTTTCCTCAGTGAATACATTGGAGAAAAAAATATTTAACAACTTTGCTTTCTCCTCGTCGCTCTCTGCGACTCCCCCCTCATTACTCTTTAACGGACACCTTCAGATTTATACTTTTTAACATTTATATAATTGAAGAACATTTTAGGGTTAGTTTTACTCTCTTTGGCAATTAATCTCTCGGTCTCTAGTTTGGCCGCTTTTATTTGTTTTTTACATGTTCTATTTTTTCCATTTCATCCACCATGACGGCCCACATTGAGATAGACCCTTGACCTCTGTAGGGGCAGGAACACATAGAGTTTAAGAACCCCCCCACCCCTCCACCTCCTCAGTGCTTTCCTGCCCCTACAGGGGCCAACACGTGGAGAGGATCCTCCTTAAGGAGGATAGCATCTTTATTTTCTTTACAGGTTCTCCAGCTGGCCTCCCGCGGCATGGGCTAAGGCTGGCCAGCTTGGAGCATCAAGGACCCTCGTCTTGGCCTATGCCAAGGCCTGCGGTCCTCCCCATACCTCTTGTACTTCCTTCCCTCCTTGTGGAAGCAGTCGGGGGTGCCGGCTTCACGGGCGCGCGCTGTATTCGGCGTCCCTTCTTCTGGAGGCATGCTGAGCACTTGTGACCGGCAGGGGGAGCAGGTGCGGCGCATGGAGCGCTTCAGGAGGCAGGCCGGACGTCGCACGTATCCTCTAATAGGCTGGTGCGGCGCCGGCTCCTGCCGTCACCAGGGCGCAGCTAGATGACGTCAGACGCCGGGATCTTTGAAAAAGGAAAAGACCGCGGTTCCCTCCGGCCCCTTGCCTGCTGCACCGCGATGTCAGACACCCCGCCAGGAAGGCCCTGATCCTACTGCTGCCAGTACCATGAGTCCCCTTCTGGGGGGTGTATATTTCAGATTCCTGTCTTGAAATACTAATTGTGGCATATCTGGTTGCTTCCTCACTCCAGGGCAGCAAGGTGTCAAAGTCAAAATCTAAACTCTTAAAATGCTGCGCTTGTTCCAAGCGTCTCCCTGAGAACTACAAAAAAGGTTGTGCAAATCTTGCACAACGGAAATTTGGAAGGAAGAACAACCAGATATACTTTCTGAGATGAAGTCTTTTATTGCGGACGAAATTAAGTCTTCTTTAGCCACCTTGTCTGCCCCTGCTAGTACCCCCAACCCCTCTAAGAAAAGCAAATTGTCCACTATCTCCTCTTCTGATGGTGAAGATGTTGAAGTGGCTTCCGCCTCATCCAGACAATTTCCTAATGAGGAACCCTTGTCTGACGGGGAAATTCTGGACGAGGATAAAAAATATTTTTTCTCCGCTGACGAAATGGAGGAACTGCTGAGAGCAGTCAGATCCACAATGGGAATCGAGGATACTCCTAAACCCCGTACGGTACAGGATGAAATGTTTGGGGGTCTTAGATCTAAATCTTCTATAGTTTTTTCCATCAATGAAAATATAAAAGAGATGATAATGGAAGAGTGGTCAGACCCGGAGAAAAGATTAGGCGTTCCCAAAGAGTTCAGAAACAGACTCTGCTTTGACCCGGCTGAAAGCAAACTTTACAATCAGACCCCTAAAGTGGATCTACAAGTGGTCAAGGTAGTAAGAAGACCGCCCTACCCTTTGAAGACTCCTCACAGTTGGGCGATCCTATGGATAGAAAGGCAGATGGGCTCCTAAAAAAAATCCTGGGAGTCAGCTATGTTCGGGGTCAAAACTAATATTGCTGCTACCTCCGTTGCCAGAGCGAAGTATATATGGCTAGGAGAGTTGGACGAACATCTAAAAAATAAGACTCCAAGAGAGATCAGGGATTCGCTCCCTCTTCTCCGCTCCGCCACAGCATTTCTGGCCGATGTTTCAGCAGAGTGGAAGGAAGTTTGGCCGGCACACGCAGGGTTGCACGTCGCACGGGACAGGATAATTACCACGTGTAGTAGAAAGAAAATCCCAGCAGACGTGTCTTCAATGCTAATGAAGTTTATTTTGGAGAAGGTACTCTCAAACAGGGGGTACTGGCCACACAACGGAAGGGCACCTTTCCGTGTCTCCATTGTTTCCAATGTTCTAATGTCATCAAAGGCCCCAATGTGTACCACCCACATACTGGACGGACATATGCAGTTAATGGCTTTTTTACATGCGAATCAGCAAATGTCATATATTTAATAAAATGTCCTTGTGGGTTGTTATACATTGGGGAAACTATGCAGAGTGTGAAAGACCGGATTGGAAAACACAAATCCACTATCAGGACAAAAAATTTACTTTTACCAGTTCCCTCCCATTTCGACAAATTTAACCACACAATTGCCCAATTAAAGTTCCAGGTCATAGAACAGATTTCTAGACCTAGGCGAGGTGGCGACATTAAAAAACTTCTTTTGCGCCGGGAGGCCTACTGGATTCACACCCTTGATACCCTTCATCCAAGAGGTCTGAACCGCGACTATGAAATTATGCATATCTGATCTCTATTAATGCTATTTTCTGTTCACTTTTATTTTATGGTTGTAACTTATTCTATTATATTTTTTCTAGACATCAATTATATAAACGAAGGAGTCCCGCAAGCGTATCGGTATTTAATCATAATATCTAACATTACTACTGACATGTATTCTGACACCCGTTGCGTTTTTTGATTCTTTGATTGACTACCTTATCACATGATTATGTATGTACCGCCCCTATCTTGGGCGTTTTCACTACTGGGAGGTTCTCATCATTGATGTGTGTGTGTGTGTGTGTGTGTGTGTGTGTGTGTATATATATATATGAGCTGTTGACCATGTATATTTATCTGTTGAGAAAGGCTACTGAGCCGAAACGCGTCCTATTCATGGACATATTGCTACTTGCAAAATAAACTTCATTAGCATTGAAGACACGTCTGCTGGGATTTTCTTTCTACTGATGTTTCAGCAGAGTCGATCCGTTTCTCAGCCAAGGATGCGGCTCTTTCTAATGCAGCCCAACGGGCGTTATGGATGTAGGCCTGGTCTGGGGACAAGGCTTCCAAGGCAAAGCTATGTTCCATCCCCTTTTCAGGGGAATTTGTCTTCGGTCACACTCTGGATAAGATCCTAGAGGGGGCAGCAGACAAGAAGAAGGGGTTCCCAGAGGAGAAAGATAAAAAAAAAGAAGCCCTTTCGTCAATTCCAGCCTCAGCAGAGATCCTACAGGGGGAAAGGGAAAACCGTCTGATGGAGCTATCCAAAAGGAGGGAGAGGAAGAGGCTTCATCCTCAATCCCTAGAATAGACAAAATAAACAGCAGTGACTCCAGAGTAGGGGGGCGACTGATGGGTTTTCTATCTTCTGGAAACAGATAACCTCAAATCCCTGGGTTCTAAATGTAATCTCTCAGGGCTACAAGATAGAATTCACATCAGTCCCCCCAAGAAGATTCTGCATCTCACCCCAGCGCAGATCAGAACTCCCGAAAATTTGTCAGGGCGTCCAGGACCTCTTAGATCTAGGGGTGATTCAAAAGGTCCCTATCCCAGAGGAAAGGAGAGGGTTTTATTCCAGCCTTTTTTTAGTAAAAAAACAGACCAATCCTTTCGCACTATAATAAACCTAAAACCCCTAAACAGGTCTATTCTATACAGGAGGTTCAGGATGGAGACCATCCCATCCACAATCCCCCTGATCCAGAAGGGGGCGTTCATGTCCTCAATCGATCTAAAGGACGCCTACTACCATGTCCCTATTCATCATCTCTCCCAGAAGTATCTAAGATTCGCTCTAAAGGGTCCGGATGGCTCGATCCATCACTTTCAATATGTGTCCCTTCCTTTCGGTATCTCCTCGACTCCCAGGGTCTTCACAAAAGTCGTAGTAGAGATGGTGGCCTACCTTCGTCAGGAGGGAGTTACAATCATCCCATATCTTGACGACATCTTAATTCTGGGCAAGACAGAATCCGAAAACCTTTTGGCAACTCAAAGATTCTCGGAGTTCTTAAAAAATTTCGGCTGGATCATAAATCTAAAAATCCACCCTAATCCCATCCAGGAGAATAAGGTTCCTGGGTGTGAAACTGGACTCATCCCTGTTGAAAACTTTCCTCCCTCGGGACAAGGCCACTACACTGACAGAAAAGATCCGAGTGTTCCAGAGGACTCGCAGTTGCTCCATCCGAAAGGCCATGAGTCTCCTGGGAAGCCTAACCGCCTGCAATCCCTCGGTTGCATGGTGCCAAAGCCACATAAGGGTGATCCAGAGTTGGATCCTAGGTATTTGGGACGGGAAGCAAGTAAGTCTAGACAAGACCTTCCGGATTCCGCAGGCAGTAAAAACAGACCTAGATTGGTGGAAAGAAAGAAGACTGCTTGGAGGCCTACAGTGGCAGAACCATCCGGCCGTTCAGGTAATCACGGACGCAAGCCTCGGAGGCTGGGGTGCAAAGATAGGAGATCATCTTCTGCAGGGCTCCTGGCCGGCCGAGATAAGAGTCAGATCCTCAAACTGCAGAGAGCTGTACGCGGTCCTGGAGGCGTTATTAAGGGGAGAGAGTCTTTTGAAAGGGCGACACATAAGAATAATGTCCGACAATACCACAACGGTGGCTTATCTGTGACACCAAGGAGGGACAAAGTCACAGCCTCTGGGTGCGATAGCAAGAAAAATCTTCTCCTGGGCAGAAGAGAACGTTTTATCTCTCTCCGCCACCCACCTAAGGGGCTGCGAAAACACGATAGCAGACTTCCTGAGCAGAGAGACAATAGATCCAGGAGAATGGTCTCTGAACAGGGATATCTTCCAGAAGATCTCGGAAAGATGGGGCCGTCCGGAGGTAGACTTGTTCGCCTCCAGAAAAAATGCGCAGGTGGAATGCTTCTGCTCCCTAAACCTAGAGGACAGACCCTGGGCAATCGATGCCCTGTCAATACACTGGAATTGGAAACTGGCCTACGCCTTCCCCCCAATACCTCTTCTACCCCGGGTCATCCAGAAGCTCCTAGGGGAACCAACTACTCTTATCCTAATAGCCCCTCTATGGCCAAAGAGGAGTTGGTTCTCCACTCTAAAACAGCTATTGCTGGAGGATCCGTGGGAGATCTCTTTCCAGAGGGACATTCTAGTCCAGAGCCCTCTACTTCATCAAGACCCCGGGATATTCAAGCTGTCAGCCTGGATCCTGAGAGCGAGACGTTGAGAAGCAGGGGTCTTTCGGAAAAGGTGATACTTACCCTAAGGGCTAGTAGGAAAAAGGTGACTTCCGCTATCTAAAGATCTGAAAGAGATATTGTTCTTGGTTAGGAGTTGAGCGCCCAGACACCTCCTCCCCTCCCATCAATAGGATCCTGGACTTTCTACAGTGCGGCTTGGAATTAGGCCTAAGCTAATCACAGATGGATCAGGAGGTTCTTTAGAGCGGTTTCAAGATTGAGACCCTCTCTGAAATCCAGAGCTCCTACTTGGGACCTTAACCTCGTCCTAGAGGGCCTAACAAAACCTCCCTTTGTACCATTATCAGAAATCTCTTTAAAACATCTTTCCCTGAAGACTGCCTTTCTGATTGCAATCACCTCAGCCAGACGTATTGGAGAGATCCAGGCCCTTTCTTGTAGAGAACCCTACCTCCAGATCAGCAAAGATCACATCCGTCTAACTCTCGATCCAGGTTTTCTCCCTAAAGTAGTCTCCTCTTTTCATCGAGAACAGGAGATCTTCCTACCCTCTATCCCCAAATCTGAATTTTCAGGGTCTAGCATTAATTTACATCTCTTAGATGTCAGGGATACAGTTATCCATTACCTGGATTCTACCAAAGATTTTAAGGTTGATAACAATCTCCTTATTCAGTTCTCGGGGAAAAATAAGGGAAAGAAACTAGCTAGGTCTTCCATAGCCAGATGGATCAAATCCACCATTGAATGCTGTTACAGGATGAGAAAGGAGGAGTCTCACTGGACCAGATCTGCAAAGCCGCAACCTGGTCAAGCGCTAATACCTTTGTAAAACATTATCGTCTTAATCGTCTTAATCTTCCGGATTCGAATGAAGCTCTTTTCGGCCGGAGGGTTTTACATCCCCACCCTCTTAGTTATCTGATATATCTCAATGTGGGCCGTCATGGTGGATGAAATGGAAAAACCGCAATTAGACTTACCGGTAATTCTGTTTCCTTGAATCCACCATGACGGCCCATACTATTCCCCTTCCCCCCCCCCCCCCCCCAAAAAAAAATAAAAAATATATATATATATGTATATATATATATATATATATATATATATATATATATATATATATATTTATATATGCATACTTTAAGATAAATAGGAGTTTAAGGGTATGAATCAATATCCTTTTACTTTCGTTCCACATTTTCGGGTAATTGTAAAGCACTGAGGAGGTGGAGGGGTGGGGGGTTCTTAAACTCTCTGTGTTCCTGCCCCTACAGAGGTCAAGGGTCAATCTCAATGTGGGCCGTCATGGTGGATTCAAGGAAACGGAATTACCGGTAAGTCTAATTGCGTTTTTTTTCCTTATAGTTTTTCTGTGCTTCCGTGCTACCTTCCTGTTTTAGTGTTTTATATGCTATATTTTTGTCAATTATTGCTTTCTTTACAGTTCTGTTTATCCACATTGGTTTCTTTTTGTTCCTTAACCTTTTATTCCCATACGGTATGTACCTCTCACAATGAGATTTTAGGATGCTTTTAAAGATATCCCATTTTGTGGCTGTATTTTTATTTGTGAGGACTTTATCCCATTTAGTTAGGCCTATGGCCTCTCTTAGTTGGCTAAATGTAGCTTTTTTGAAGTTTGGTATTTTTGTTCCTCCCTGTAGAAACGCTCTCTTGAATGATAATTGGAAGGTTATTACTTTGTGGTCACTATTTCTCAGGTGTCCCCCAATCTGCACGTCTGTTGTTCTGTCAGGCCTATTGGTTAATACTGTCCAGTATGGCCGTCCCTCTAGTCGGGTCCTGAACCAGTTGGAAGAGGTAATTGTCTTTGGTTATTGCCAAGAACCTGTTTCCTTTATGAGATATACAAGTTTCAGTTTCCCAGTCTATATCTGGGTAGTTGAAGTCCCCCATAATAACCACCTCATTATGATGCCGCCTCGTCAATCTCATTTAGTAGTAGATTTTCTGTGGACTCTGGTATATTTGGTGGTTTATAGTAAACTCCTATTAGTAATTTATTATTGTTTTTAGCGCCATGTATCTCTACCCACAGTGACTCCACATGTTCATGTCCCTCACTTATATCTTCACGGAGTGTGGGCTTTAGACCGGACTTTACATAAAGGCAGACCCCTCCCCCTCTCCGGTTTTGACGATCCTTTCTAAACAGATTGTATCCCTGTACATTAACTGCCCAGTCATAGCTATCATCCAGCCATGTCTCAGTTATTCCCACTATGTCATAGTTCTCCTCACACATCACTAATTCCAGTTCACCAGTTTTATTAGTCAGGCTTCTGGCATTAGTATACATACATTTGAGAGGTTTATGTATATTTTTTTACCCTACACCTTTCCTTCTGAACTGTTCTAGTCCCTCCTTCCATTCCTCCCCCAGTCTCACTACCTTGCCCCTGGTCTCTATCTGCACTATCTTCCCATCCTATAACATAATTACCCTCCCCCCCCAGTCCCTAGTTTAAACACTCCTCCAACCTTCTAGCCATCTTCTTCCCCAACACAGCTGCCCCTTCCCCATTGAGGTGCAGCCCGTCCCTACGATAGAGCCTGTAGCCGATAGAGAAGTTGGCCCAGTTCTCCAGGAACCCAAACCCCTCCTTCCTACACCAGTTCTTGAGCCACTTGTTAATGTCCCTAATCTCCCACTGCCTTTCTTGTGCGGCCCGTGGTACAGGTAGTATTTCGGAAAATACTACCTTTGAGGTCCTTGCCCTAAGCTTTTGACCTAAATCCCTGATATCATTTTTAAGGACTCTCCACCTACCCCTAACTTTATCATTGGTTCCGATATGGACCATGACCGCTGGATCTTCTCCAGCCCCTCTTAGTAATCTGTCAACCCGATCCGCGATGTGTCGAACTCTAGCGCCAGGAAGACAGCACACTGTTCGGCGATCACGGTCTTTGTGACAGATTTCCCTATCTGTTCCCCTAATAATTGAGTCTCCCACTACCAGCACCTGTCTGGCCTGCCCTGCTCTCCTGGTCCCCTGCTTACCGCCGCTGGCATTCCCCTGACTGGCAGAGGAAGTGTCTGGCTGCGGCAGTGCCATCCCTGGACTGACATCCCCCTCATCTGCCAAACGTGCAAACTTGTTTGGGTGTGTCAGATCAGGGCTAGCCTCCCTGGCACTCTTCCCTCTACCCCGCTTTCTAACTGTTACCCAGCTAGCTACCTCACTTTCCTCAGCCTCCTCTGTCACCCTCCCCCTCATCTATCCCAAAGAGTGCTTGCTCGGTGAGAAGCAAACTCTTTTGCAAATTGTCAATGCCTCTCAGTGTTGCAACTTGCCCATTTAGAGATTAAATTAAATGTTCTGGACTGACATTCTGCTGTTTGGCCACAAGATTTCCTAAACACAGCTACAGACTGCACATATATCTCCATATTCATGAGAGGTGGGGATTACACAGAGAAGGAGCGAGCAGCCATCTTAGATGGAGGTGAAAATAAGGAACCGTGTGAGCAGAGAATCTGACGGCATCCAGATGGGAGAGCATCCCTCAGATACCAGATCTGCAGCTAAGTGAAGCTGATCCTGTCCAAGACCCAAATTCTGTCCAGATGAAGGAGGATTGCTGCCAGGAAAGCTGATGAGAGCAGAGGAACAAAGCAACATACACTGTGGTACCGAATGCTTGTTGGAGAGACGTTTGTTCTATTCAGATTCAACAGCGGATGCAAAGCAGACCCGGGTCGGTAAGATTGTGCACGCACCTCATCCCAGTGTTGGCACCTAGAGACTGAAAACTGGCCTGTAAGTTAGTTAGGATTTATGTTTGAGTCAGGCCACAAGTGTTACTACTGTTCATTTCAAGGACTCCATAACTTAAAGCGATTTCACATTGGGGAGCTGATATAATTCTTGCAAACTCAAGTCAGGCTGGCACTTTCTTGCTCAGGAGGAATACTCACACACATGCTAGTGGACCAGTTATGGAAGGGGGAATATTGTAGAACTTAAGTTAAGATTGTAAGCTGTTGTGCTGCACCGCAGGATAGCCTGTAATACACACCCATACAGTGGTTCTTGTTTTTTAGGGTAATAACAGGTAAGCTGTGGCAGTTTAGTTGTGCCCGCCAGTAGGTACTGTAAATTACGTCACTTTTCTCCTTCATCCATCAGAGAGTGCCATGCTGTGCAGCACAAGGGTTTCAACCCTTAGGCCTGGGTGTATGTAAATTGATTGTATGTTCCCAGCATTTGTGGTTGTGTTTATTGTCACATTTAAGTAAAATTGTTTTGTTCTGTTTTGGCAAAAGCTGGTGTTGGGGTTGCTCTCCTTGTTCGTAACTTCACTGTATCCTGAGGAGCTCTCCCCGTTACACGGCTTACAACTTGGCTTAGTCGGCAGGATACAGCAACCGTTGTGGATGGGAAGATGGCGCCGGTCTAGGACCCAGCTCAGGATGCGCCAATGCAAGACCAACTTGTGTCATCTGCCAAAATTTGACGGGAAAAATATGATGCTGCAGGACTGGACTGAAAGGGTGTGAAGTGCGGTTAGAATGTGTAACCTGAGCCCTGGGCTGCGGGCAGAGATTGCCTTAGGGGCTCTAGAGGGTGACAGCAAACAAACAGTAATGGTAAGGCCAAAATCTGAGAGAGACACCATAGAGAAAATATTCTCACTGCGTGCTAAAGTAGTGCAGCTGCCGAGCCACTTCTTCAACCGACCACTGCGAGAGCACAAGACCCTAATGCAGTATTCCAATGCCCTACAGGAGACGCTAAATGAAATACAGCGGCAATATCCAGACGCCATGGGAGCCTTCATGGAGGTGGACTGGCTACTACGAGACCAGTTCATAATGGGGCTCTCCAACAAATTCTTACAGGACAAATTGGAAGAGATTACCCGGAAAACGCCCGACATGACATTCTACAGCTTCTACCTAGCCACCGTGGAGAGTACATGCCTGTGGCTGTGGGAGTAGTGAGTAGCACCATGTTAGAGGAGTTCGGCCTGCATGTGAAGACTCAGAGTCCATAAAGGATGTGGTCCAGGCCCTGCGAACAGAATTAAGAGAACTTCATCTGTAAGTGTCCCAGATGAGGGCAGGTTTACCCAGGCCTCCAGAAATGACCCCAATCTCCCCCCCCCCCCCCCCGCGCCACTCCACCCAGGATGACTCAGGTGCGGGGGCTCATCAAAAGAGGGACACTCTGCTGAGCTTGTTGACAGTACGGCCATATGGCCAGAGTGCCTCGAACAGATGAAGTCTGAGCCGACGTTAAACTTCCGACCACTGCAATAGCTGGGCGTCCTGCAGCGGTACACCAGAAGCTAGCCCTATGCATGAGGAACACAACCTGTATGCCAGCAGCCCCGTTATGGAAGACGAGTTGGAAGGCCAGAAAATATGCTGTTTAGTTGATACAGGGTCGGAGTGCACCCTTACGCCTCTGGAGTTCTTCTAAAGACACTTTGGACATATGATGGAAGACGGGAGCATCATCAGGCTGACAGCTGCCAATAACAGAGAGATGGACGTCTGAGGGATAGTCTGGATCCGGGTCAGGCTGTTTGGGCAAGACGTCGGCAAGAAGTGGATCATGCTGGTGGACCATTCATAGACCATCAACTCTTTGCCAAAGAAGGGCAAAAGTATTGGCAACGGGGCACAACACACCGGCCGACACAAAAGGTTCTACAGAAGTTGGTGAGAATCTGTATTCTGCAAAAGAGCCACATGTGCGGTTGGCCAATTGATCGTGTAAAGGTGCCGCGGAGGACCCCGGTGAAGATCGCACCTCGACAAGAACAAATATTGATGCTGCTGGTGGGGGCTGGACAACAACTGAATGAACTGGAGGTCCTGATCGAGCCCGCTTACCAAAAGGAAATGCAAACTCGCTATAACCGTTGGTGCAAATACATTGTCAAAGTTTGTGTCTGAAGGGGATATTCCTCGATGAAGGAGCATTACGCTACAGCCAGATAGGAGGTCAGCCTATGCTGTAGAGGCCCATCAAAGGGAGACTGAAATACCCTGGGAATTTTAGGATGCATTCTCGAGACATGATGAGAAAATCAGGTGTGCTTCCGCCATCAAACATGAAATTCCCACCAGCGATGCTGCACTGATCGGGGAACGTTACTGGCAAATCCCACCTAAAATGTACTAGGAGGTGAAGGATATGGTGGCTAGCATGTTGGAAAACCAGGTGATCCAGATGAGTCAAAGTCCTTGGGCTTCTCCAGTAGTCTTGGTGTGGAAGAAAGATGGGAGTCTCCGGTTCTGCATGGATTATCGTAAGCTGAATGCCCAGACCGTCCGAGATGCCTACCCCCTTCTGCGGATTGAGGAGTCGTTGCATGCCTTGCCCTTGAGTCATGCTAAGTTCTTCTCGACTTTTGACCTGGCCAGGCCAGTGTGTATTGGCAGGTACCGGTGGCCAAGAAGGACAAAGCGAAAATGGATTTCATCCTACCTATGGGACTCTGGATGCCTTTCCAATGCCATGGGAACATTCCAGAGGTTGATGGAGCACTGTCTGGGAGATCTCAACTTTGAGTCGGTATTGATATACCTGGATGACATAGCAATGTTTGAGGCCTCTTTTGATCACCTCCAGAAGCTGCGACAGGTCCTAAGACGGCTGCAAGACCATGGGCTCAAGATCCAGCCCAAGAAGTGACACCTGTTTAGACAGCAGATAGAGTATTTGGGACATTTGGTCACCCAGGAGGGGTAAAGCCAGACCCAGCAAGGTGGAGGCCGTCCAGAAGTGGGTCCAGCCGAGTACACTATGAAAGGTGCAGGCGTTCGTGGGACTGGCCGGCTAATACAGGAGGTTTATACCAAAATTTGCTCACTTGCTAAGCAGCCAATGAACCTGCAGGTAAGTACTGCTATCACTGTAATGCCAGTAGCCATATTGGCTGCTGGCATTACAGTGACTGGCTGGCCGGAACACATCATCGGGTGCTATATAGCACACGATCACGTGGGTTTGGCTCATTGCGAGTCAGGGAGGGACAGATAGTGTAGGGAGATTGTGATCGCAATACAGGGAGTGCAGAATTATTAGGCAAGTTGTATTTTTGAGGATTCATTTTATTATTGAACAACCATGTTCTCAATTAACCCAAAAAACTCATTACTATCAAAGCTGAATATTTTTGGAAGTAGTTTTTAGTTTAGTTTTTAGTTTTAGGGGGATATCTGTGTGTGCAGGTGACTATTACTGTGCATAATTATTAGGCAACTTAACAAAAAACGAATATATACCCATTTCAATTATTTTATTTTTACCAGTGAAACCAATATAACATCTCAACATTCACAAATATACATTTCTGACATTCAAAAACAAAACAAAAACAAATCAGTGACCAATATAGCCACCTTTCTTTGCAAGGACACTCAAAAGCCTGCCATACATGGATTCTGTCAGTGTTTTGATCTGTTCACCATCAACATTGCGTGCAGCAGCAACCACAGCCTCCCAGACACTGTTCAGAGAGGTGTACTGTTTTCCCTCCTTGTAAATCTCACATTTGATGATGGACCATAAGTTCTCAATGGGGTTCAGATCAGGTGAACAAGGAGGCCATGTCATTAGATTTTCTTCTTTTATACCCTTTCTTGCCAGCCACGCTGTGGAGTACTTGGACGCGTGTGATGGAGCATTGTCCTGCATGAAAATCATGTTTTTCTTGAAGGATGCAGACTTCTTCCTGTACCACTGCTTGAAGAAGGTGTCTTCTAGAAACTGGCAGTAGGACTGGGAGTTGAGCTTGACTCCACCCTCAACCCGAAAAGGCCCCACAAGCTCATCTTTGATACCAGCCCAAACCAGTACTCCACCTCCACCTTGCTGGCGTCTGAGTCGGACTGGAGCTCTCTGCCCTTTACCAATCCAGCCACGGGCCCATCCATCTGGCCCATCAAGACTCACTCTCATTTCATCAGTCCATAAAACCTTAGAAAAATCAGTCTTGAGATATTTCTTGGCCTAGTCTTGACGTTTCAGCTTGTGGGTCTTGTTCAGTGGTGGTCGTCTTTCAGCCTTTCTTACCTTGGCCATGTCTCTGAGTATTGCACACCTTGTGCTTTTGGGCACTCCAGTGATGTTGCAGCTCTGAAATATGGCCAAACTGGTGGCAAGTGGCATCTTGGCAGCTGCACGCTTGACTTTTCTCAGTTCATGGGCAGTTATTTTGCGCCTTGGTTTTTCCAGACGCTTCTTGCGACCCTGTTGACTATTTTGAATGAAACGCTTGATTGTTCGATGATCACGCTTCAGAAGCTTTGCAATTTTAAGAGTGCTGCATCCCTCTGCAAGATATCTCACTATTTTTGACTTTTCTGAGCCTGTCAAGTCCTTCTTTTGACCCATTTTGCCAAAGGAAAGGAAGTTGCCTAATAATTATGCACACCTGATATAGGGTGTTGATGTCATTAGACCACACCCCTTCTCATTACAGAGATGCACATCACCTAATATGCTTAATTGGTAGTAGGCTTTCGAGCCTATACAGCTTGGAGTAAGACAACATGCATAAAGAGGATGATGTGGTCAAAATACTCATTTGCCTAATAATTCTGCACTCCCTGTATATTCCAGTGAATAACGTTTCAAAGACCCAAAAGTCCTTTTAAGGACTATTGTGTGTGTGTGGTGGTGGCGGCAGCAATTTAATTGTGCAAAGTAGTGCTCAATTTTTTTTTTATATATACTTTGCGAAATAGCGATTCTTTTGCTATATAGGTGTCTGTAATGACTTGTGACATCTGTGCAGCAATACCTTCTGTGTGTAAGGGGCAGAGATGAGAAGAATATTAGTGTAAACAATATTTTTTTTTTTCCTATGATCCACATTTTTGCTGTCAACAGTGTAATCCATGAATTGTGTGATCTGCGCTTCAACACTTTGTGTGGTTGTCAGGCCCAGATATAGGGAAAAATATAAATATAAACTAAAACCAATGTCCGTACCGCAGATTCCAATAATCTGGGACTAAAATAGTGTCCATATTCTATGGTGTCCTGTGATATATACAGTACGCCATCCGAAAACAGTTTCCTTAGGGCAAATTTAACTAATCTGGGCCTAATATAGTGTCCATTTTCTGTGTGTTTATGTGGCATGTACTGTCCTGCATCCGAAAACTGAGTTTGTATTGCAAATTCCAAAAATCTGGGCCTAATTCAGTGTCCATAGTGTGTGACTTTCTGTGGCATATACAGTACGCCATTCGAAAACTGTTCCTTTAGGGCAAATTCTAATAATATGGGCCTAATATAGTGTCCATATTATGTGTGTTTCTGTGACACATACTGTCCTGCATCCGAAAACTGAGTTTGTATTGCAAATTCCCAAAATCTGGGCCTAATCTAGTATCCATAGTGTGTGGCTTTCTGTGACATATAGAATACGCCACCCAAAAACTCGTTCTTTAGGGCAAATTCTAATAATCTGGACCTAATATAGTGTCCATATTCTGTGTTTCTGTGACATATACTGCACTGCATCCGAAAACAGTTTCTTTAGGGCAAATTCCAATAATATAGGCCCAATATAGTGTCCATAGTGTGTGGCTTTCTGTGACATATACAGTACCCCATCAAAAAACTTTTTTTAGGGCAAATTCTAATAATCTGGAAGTAATATACTGTCCATATTCTATTCTGTGTGTTTCTGTGACACACTGCACTACATCCGAAAAACAGGTTTTTTTTAGGCAAATTCCAATAATATGGGCCTAATATAGTGTCCATATTCTGTGTGTTTCTGTGACATGTACTGTCCTCCATCCGAAAACTGTTTCTTTAGTGCAAATTCCAATAATCTGGGCCTAATCTAGTGTCTATAGTGTGTGGCTTTCTGTCACATATGCAGTACTTAGAGTTGAGCAGACACCTGGATGTACGGGTTCGACGTGTTCGCTGAACTTCACAAAAAAGTTTGAATTCGGGTCCCGAGCTTCACCCAAACTTCACCCGAAGCCCATTGAAGTCAATGAGGACGCAAACTTTTGTGCACTAAAATGGCTGTAAAATGTTATGGATAGGGCTAGAGGGCTGACAATGGGATCAAAATGTGGTTTAGAGCATGGCAAGTGCTCTGCAAACAAATGTGGATAGGGAAATGACTTTAAATAACAAAATATGTAAAAATTTAAATAATAATCTTGATCTAGTAGGACAAGGTCCATATGGAGTAGGAAGTTGTGGAGGCGGTGGATGTGGCGCTGTAGGTGGAGGCGGCGGTGGAGGAGGAGGAGGTAGCCTACATTGCTTTTGGTTTTAAATGTATTTTTAATTTTTTTAATTAGGGTACACCCCAAAACATTGGGAAATATAACCTGGGATAACCCTCTCCAGTCATGCTAAACACACGTTGAGACAATACACTGGCTGCAGGGCAGGCCAGCACCTCCAAGGCGTAAAGGGCAAGCTCAGGCCATGTGCCCAGTTTGGAGACCGAGAAGTTGAAGGGGGCAGACCCATCATTCAGTACGTGTAGGCGTGTGCACACATACTGCTCCACCATGTCTCACGTCCCCGCGATGTCCACAATCCAATTGGATATCTTCTTTATCAACTTTCGATGTTCTTTTATGCGCCTACCATGGTGATCACGGGTGGCAGTGAATCAGGGTTCCAGGCCGGAGAGGGAGCCTGAGAAAGGGATACCACATCCAAGGGAGGCCAATGGATGAAATTAAATGTAATTGAGCGGAAATGTGGGACAAAGTATTGAAGCATAAGCTTCCAAATTAAGGAGGGGGCGTGCGGCAATTACTCACTCCCGACTCGGGGAGGTAGTGACGATAAATAACAATGCAGGACTCTTAAGATGCCCTGTTATTTGAATGATTAATAAAAATTTACAGGGAATGTCACTGGGGTATTTTGAATTAGGAAACGTTAGACAGGAGAGGCCCTGCTGCCGCTTTGTTGACTCTAGATAACTTCTGGCTGATTGCACGTCCCTGTGACGTCCACCATCCATTTGGATATCTTCAACTTTTGATGTTCTATTTTCAGCCTAGCATGTTGATCACGCTTATCTGCGAATCAGGGTTCAGAGAGGGAGAGTGAGAAAGGGAGACCTCATCCAAGGGAGGTCAGTGGCTGCAATCGGATAAAACAGAAATGTGGGACAAATTATTAGAGCAGAAGGATTGAAAGAAAGGGCCAATTAAAGATGAATTTTAGAAATTTAGGTCCCTGTCACCTATGCATAGCAGGGGTTTCTATCCAGCAAAATTGGTAAAATGTCACCTGACAATGTAACAGACGATTTTTTGAAATTTATATTCCTGTCACCTATACAGAGGTGCCCCCGTGACGTCCACCATCCATTTGGATATCTTCTCTATTAATTATTGATGTTATTTTCTGAGCCTAACATGTTGATCACGGTTATCGGCAAATCGGGGTTCCACGCCGGAGAGGGAGCGCGAGAAAGAGACCACATCCAAGGGAGATAAATGGATGAAATTTAATTTTGATAGAGCGGAAAAGTTATTAAAGCAGTAGGATCGAAGCAAAGGGCCAATTAAAGACAAATTTTTGAAATTGAAGTCCCTGTAACCTATGCAGAGCAGGGGTTTTTCATCACCAGAAATGGATTAATGTTATCCACCAATGGAACAGATTATTTGTAAAAATTTCGGTCCCTGTCACCTATGCAGAGCAGGGGTTTATTCACGTCAAAAATTGTAAATGTCAACCCAAAAATGTAACAGAAAAATTTGTGAAATTTATTAACCTGTTTACTAGGTAGAGCAGGGGTCTATCACAGCGAAAAATTGTTTAATGTCACCTTTCAACTAGGTACAGCAGAGAAATTGGTTTATTTCACCCAAAAATGTAATAGACTAATTTACCTGTCTACTAGGTATAGCAGTGGTATATCACACCCAAAAAATAGTGACTTTCACCCTAAAATGTAACAGACAAATTAGTGAATTTTTTTTAACCTGTATATTGGGTATAGCAGTGGTATATCAAACCCCAAAATTGGTGAATTTCACTTGAAAATGTAACAGACAAATTAGTGAAATTACATAAAATAAAATACGGACAAATAAAAAAATAATTGATTTATGAGGTGGAGGTCCATATGGAATAGGAATTTGAGGAGGAGGTGTAGGTGGAAGAGCCGGTGGAGGAGGACGAGGTAGCCAACACAGGTTTTTGGTTTTAATAAAATCTTTTTAAATTGGGGTGCACTTTAAAAGAGTGTGAAATATCCAAAATACAAGAATGAGCAATTGTGCTGCAGTATAACAATGGCTGGTTAGAGCCGGTATACATGTTTATTCTGCACAAGGTACGGACAATTTCTGAGGGATCCATGTCTGGTTCATTTTAATGAACGTGAGCTTGTCCACATTGGCTGTGGACAGGTGGCTGTGCTTGGCTGTGATGACGCCCCTGCCGTGCTAAACACACGTTCAGATAATACACTGGCTGCAGGGCAGGCCAGCACCTCCAAGGCATAAAGGGCAAGCTCAGTGTGCCCGATTTGGAGACCCAGAAGTTGAAGGGGGCAGGCCCGTCATTCAGTACATGTAGGTGTGTGCACACATACTGCTCCACCATGTTGGTGAAATGCTGCCTCCTGCTAAGACGTTCCATATCAGCTGGTGGTGCTGGTTGTTGTGGCATGCTGACAAAGCTTTTCCACATTTCAGCCATGCTAACCCTGCTTTCTAAGGTGCTGGCGTTGGCGATCTCTTCCTCGTCCTCTGCCTTCGCCTTGTGCGTCCACTGTGCCCCCGCTGTCAGGTGGGAATGCCACCAGCAGCGCGTCTACCAGCGGGCCCGTGTACTCGTGCATCTTACGATCACGCTCCAGTGAGGGAATTAAGGACGGTAAGTTGTCCTTGTAATGGGGATCCAGCAGCGTGGCCACCCAGTAATCAGCACAAGTTAGAATGTGGGCAACTCGGCGGTCGTTGCGAAGACACTGCAGCATGTAATCGCTCAGGTGTGCCAGGCTGACCAGAGGCAACGAAAAGCTGTCCTTTGTGGGAGGTGTATCATCTGTGTCCTCTGTATCCCCCCAGCCACGCACCAGTGATGGCCATGAGCTGGTCTGGGTGCCACCCTGCTGTGAACATGGTTCCTCCTCATCCTCCACCTCCTCATCCTCCAGAACTGTGCCCTGGCTGGACAATTGTGTACCTGGCGTTTGTGGGTGCAGGAACACACCCTCGAAGCCACTTGGGAATGACTGTCTGGAAACCCTACAAAATTATCCCTCTTCCTCCTCCTCCTGTGCCACATCCTCTTCCATCATCGCCAGGAGCGTTTTTTCAAAGAAGCACTTGGGTTGGACGGCACTCCTCTGGAGTCCTTTTTGTACGGTGCTCAGTGTTAATGTGAGATGATATATAGTAAAGGAGACCACTGCACTCGTTTTTCGTATAAGAAAAAATATATTTTTATATTTTCATTTCATGATATTTATATCTTATTTCATCATTTCATCATTCATAATTTCATTGTTTGTTAGCATCCAGGAATGCAAAGACTTGGCCAACGTTTAACGTTTCGGTCCTTGTATGGGACCTTGATCACGGCCTAGAGTAAGATACAATGTAATGTGTCAGAAAACATTATACATGATTAGAATAAATTAAAGTATAGTTCATAGTATATATTACATCATAGTTCATAGTATATATTACATACATGTCAAGTAGTCAGCTGTCAAATCGCTAAGGGTGCAGAGGGTGACAGGTAAGCATACTATCATTAAAGGTATGTATTTCATATAGATGTCATCCATTGTGGAGTTACATACACATATTTACAATTGAGTACAGCATTAAGTGGCAAAATGGGACAAAACAGGAAGGAGCAGGAAGTAAACAAAGCGTAAGTCCACAGTAAGTGAAATAGTGATATCTCTCGCAAAATTCATAGTTGGCAAGGGCAAGATTAGGCAGGCAATATGGCAAAGTAGCAGGGCTTCTCTGGGGTGACTAGACCTGTAAAGTGTTGCAGAGGTTGTATTGTCATTAGGCTAGATAATATGCTGTAGTAAGGCTAGACATATAAGTATACATAAAATAGAAGAGGGGCCTCTGGTATAGCACTGGGTAAGGGTCAGGGTCACATCCCATAGGGACATATTGTCTGAAGTTGCCGTGGATGGAGAGAGTAGATGGGGGTGTCGGTCGGTATTTACCTTTGTCCGGGCTGCATGTTGCCTGCTTGAGGATGCGCTGGTGTGAGCAGCGCTGATGCCTTATTTGAAGTGTGCCGCCGGTGTGGGCGGGCGTCTTGCGCACGCCTCCGGCTCCGTCGCACGCATGACGCCGCCGCGCGCAGGCGAATGACGTCACTGCGGGCCGGCACGCATGCGCAATCGGCTCGCTAAAACCTGAGCTGGCAAGGTAGTGCTGGCATGAGTAATGTAGGGGGCGTTACGATTACAAAGGCATAGAGGGCTTGGAGCAAAGGCCCGTTTTGAATAGATGGGTGCAGGCAGAATTTCGGTGGAGGCAGACTGAAAACTTGGATACATATGGCGACCCAACCAGGATATATAAATACTAGTAATGACCTAACTTATGAACATAATGACTAGATTAGTTCAGTCATTCTGGAATTGATTATATAACGAGTGTAATACAGACATATTATGAGTATAGTACAATATGCTATAGATTGCATCTTCTGTTGTAGAACTATATAGAAACTATACTTAATACTATATGGCTATATTGTATCGTATACTACCTGGTTGGGATAGACTTTAAGAGTCATTTTGTCTGTGGGAGGTAAAATAGAAAATGGTGTTAGTAAACATCTCATTACAACAAAAGATCATTTACATTAAATGCGAAAGGAAGGAGGTGAGTGTGGGATATATGATGTCCAATTATAGTTATATAACCACACGTTTAGTAGTAAAAGTCTGGATGAGTTTATCATGATGTACAAAAATCGAAGTCCCAATTCATACCGTTTGGAAAAAGGGTATTAAGTTCGAATATCCAAAACGATTCGCGTTCTTTCAGACGCGCGATCCGGTTACCGCCTCTTCTTCCCGCCGGTATTTGTTCCAGTATTTGGAATCTGAGTTGGCTGATTTGATGTTTTGCAAGGGAGAAGTGATGTGGGATGGGTTGTTCAGTTCTGTTACATCGGATATCGGATTTGTGTTTGGAAATTCGTCGCGTATATTTTGCGTAGTTTCCCCCACGTAGGCCAGGCCGCAAGGGCATTTGATTAGGTATACTACAAATGAGGAGCTACATGTGAAGAAATTTTTTGAGTTGTAGATTTTACCCGAACGGGGATGTGTTATGCGATTCCCTTTGATTACATTAGTGCACTGTGCACAATGGAGGCATGGGTATGTTCCTGTTTTTTTCGGAGCTAGGGTGGTTTGTTGTAATGTGGCTTTGAGGGGGCCGATGTCGGCGTGTACTAATTTATCTCTCAGATTGTTCGGTCTCTTGTAATCAATTCCAGAATGACTGAACTAATCTAGTCATTATGTTCATAAGCTAGTCATTACTAGTATTTATATATCCTGGTTGGGTCGCCATATGTATCCCAGTTTTCAGTCTGCCTCCACCGAAATTCTGCCTGCACCCATCTATTCAAAACGGGCCTTTGCTCCAAGCCCTCTATGCCTTTGTAATCGTAACGCCCCCTACATTACTCATGCCAGCACTACCTTGCCAGTTCAGGTTTCGGCAGGCCGATTGCGCATGCGCGCCGGCGCCGCAGTGACGTCATTCGCCTGCGCGCGGCGGCGTCATGCGTGCGACGGAGCCAGAGGCGTGCGCAAGACGCCCGCCCACACCGGCGGCACACTTCAAATAAGGCATCAGCGCTGCTCACACCAGCGCATCCTCAAGCAGGCAACATGCAGCCCGGACAAAGGTAAATACCGACCGACACCCCCATCTACTCTCTCCATCCACGGCAACTTCAGACAATATGTCCCTATGGGATGTGACCCTGACCCTTACCCAGTGCTATACCAGAGGCCCCTCTTCTATTTTATGTATACTTATATGTCTAGCCTTACTACAGCATATTATCTAGCCTAATGACAATACAACCTCTGCAACACTTTACAGGTCTCGTCACCCCAGAGAAGCCCTGCTACTTTGCCATATTGCCTGCCTAATCTTGCCCTTGCCAACTATGAATTTTGCAAGAGATATCACTATTTCACTTACTGTGGACTTACGCTTTGTTTTTTCCTGCTCCTTCCTGTTTTGTCCCATTTTGCCACTTAATGCTGTACCCAATTGTAACTATGTGTATGTAACTCCACAATGGATGACATCTATATGAAATACATACCTTTAATGATAGTATGCTTACCTGTCACCCTCTGCGCCCTTAGCGATTTGACAGCTGACTACTTGACATGTATGTAATATATACTATGAACTATGATGTAATATATACTATGAACTATACTTTAATTTATTCTAATCATGTATAATGTTTTCTGACACATTACATTGTATCTTACTCCAGGCCGTGATCAAGGTCCCATACAAGGACCGAAACGTTAAACGTTGGCCAAGTCTTTGCATTCCTGGATGCTAACAAACAATGAAATTATGAAGGATGAAATGATGAAATAAGATATAAATATCATGAAATGAAAATAATGAAAATATAAAAATATATTTTTTCTTATACGAAAAACGAGTGCCGTGGTCTCCGTTTTTTCAAAGAGGCATAGAAGTGGGATAGTAACGCTGAGAACGGCGTTATCGGCACTGGCCATGTTGGTGGAGTACTCAAAACAGCGCAACAAGGAACACAGGTCTCGCATGGAGGCTCAGTCATTGAAATGGTGCTGTCCCGCCGAGCGACTCACCTGCAGCTGAAACTCCACTATCGCCTGCTGCTGCTCGCACAGTCTGGCCGGCATGTGCAAGGTGGAGTTCCACCTTGTGGGCACGTCGCATGTGTGGCGGTGAGCGGGAAAGCCGAAGTTACGCTGCAGCTCTGACAGGCGAGCAGCAGCAGGGTGAGAACGCCGAAAGCGCGCACAGACCGCCAGCACTTTATGCAGCAGCTCTGACATATCGGGGTAATTTTTAATGAAACTCTGCACCACCAAATTCAGCACATGCGCCAGGCAAGGGACGTGCGTCAAACCGGCTAGTCCCAGAGCTGTTACGAGATTTTGCCCATTATCGCACACCACCAGGCCGAGCTTGAGGCTGACTGGCACAAACCACTCATCGGTCTGTTGTTCAAGGCCCGTCCACAGTACCTGCACGGTGTGGGGTTTGTCCCCCAAATAGATACGTTTAAAAACTGCCTGCTGTTGTTTACCCCTGGCTGTGCTGAAGTTCGTGGTGAAGGTGTTACGCTGACCGGATGAGGAGCTGGTAGAGGATGAGAAAGCATAGTAGCAGGAGGAAGCAAAAGGAGGCAAACTGAAGCGCCCTGCAATCCTTGGTGGTGGAAGGACATGCGGCAAACTGCTATCCGCCTCAGGCCCAGCCGCCACTGCATTTACACAGTTTGCTGTTATGGAGATATAACGTCCCTGACCGTGCTTACTGGTCCACGTATCCGTAGTGAGGTGCACCTTGCCACAGATGGCATTGCTCATTGCACACCTGATTTTGTCCCCTACTTGGATGTGCAGGGAAGGGATGGCTCTCCTGGAAAAGTAGTGGTGCCTGGGCACGACTTCCAGTGGGACAGCCACCGCCATAAGGCCTTTAAAACTATCCGTCTCCACCAGACGGAATGACAGCATTTCAAAGGCCAGTAATTTCAAAATGCTGGCATTCAGGGCTAGGGATCGCTGGTGGGTAGGTGTTTACTTCCTCTCCAGTGTTTGGGAGATGGAGAGCTGAACGCTTCCGTGGGACATTGTGGAGATGCTTGGTGACCCAGGTGTTGGTGTTGCTGGCAGATCCTCTGTTTGTGGGGTGGCAGGTGACACTCACTCCAGAGGTGGATGAAGAGGCTGAGACTGCAGCAGAAGAGGAAGCAGGAGGAGCCAGAGACCTTTCTTGGTTTTTCAGGTGTCTACTCCACTGCAGCTCGTGCTTTGCACTTAAATGCCTGGTCATGCAGGTTGTGCTCAGGTTGAGAACGTTTATGCCTCGCTTCAAGCTCTGCTTGCACAGCGTGCAAACCACTCGTGTCTTGTCGTCAGCACATTGTCTGAAGAACTGCCACGCCAGGGAACTCCTTGGAGCTGGCTTTGGTGTGCTTGGTCCCTTGCTGCAGTGGGCAGTAGCAGGCATACTGTCTCTCCACTTTTGCACCCTGCTCCCTCTTCTGCTGTGCTCTTGGCTCTGTGCAACCACCGCCTCTTCCTCTGAACTACATAGGTCACTCGCATGACCTTGATTCCATGTGAGGTTGAGGACCTCATCGTCCTCCACATCATTTTCCACCCAGTCTTCACCCCTGCCTTCCTTGTCAGTCGGCACACTTTCGAAAGCCCCAGCAGTTGGCACCAGTGTTTCGTCATCATCCGAGACGTGCTGCGATGGTCCTCCCATGTACTCATCTTAAAAGATAAGTGGTTGGGCATCGGTGCATCTCTTCCACTTCTGGGGCAGGACTAGGTGGATGGCCCTGGGAAACCCTGCTAACAGTCATCAAAAAGCAGAAGAGACTGTTGCATGACTTGGGGCTCAGACTGCTTGGCTGATTTGCAAGGGGGTGAGGTGAAAGACTGATGGACATCGGCTGCAGGTGCCAACTGTGGTCTTTCAGCAGGAGACTGGGTGGGAGACAATGTGAAGGAACTAAATCCACTGTCCGCAACCCAATCTACTATCGCCTGTACTTGCTCAGGCCTCACCATTCGTAGAGCTGCATTAGGCCCGACCAAATACCGCTGCAGGTTCTGTCACCTACTAGCACCCGATAAAGGGTTTTCACTTGTGCGTGTAGCTGGTACAGATCGACCACATCCTCTCTCTGCAACAGGAGCTCCACCAGCAGCACCACGACCTGAGCCACGTCCCTTATTTGACGCTCTCCTCATATTTCTCGAATTTAGGATCTTGCCCTAAATGGGTGTTTAATAGTAGAATAGAATGACAGTATGTAAAGGCCTGAACCAGACTAGGCCTCAATTAAAGATTTGTTTGCCCAAAATGGCTGTATTTCAAATACCTGAATCAAACCCCTGTATTTAAAGGATGTATCTCATACGGCCTGAACCAAACTAGGCCTCAATTAAAGATTTGTTTGCCCAAAATGGCTGTATTTGAAATACCTGAATTAAACCCCTGTATGCAAAGGGTGTATCTCATACGGCCTGAACCAGACTAGGCCTCAATTAAAGATTTGTTTGCCCAAAATGGCTGTATTTGAAATACCTGAATCAAACCCCTGTGTTCTTTTTCAACACTGAACTTTACACATTTCTTACAGTTCTAATTTGTCTTTCCCAAACTCCTAGGCTCTCTGACGGTACTGCTAATGGCTATGAAACATCTTAAGGCGTTGATAAATGGGTCAGTTGACATATCCTCCAACATTTCCAGGTGAATTGCTCTGGAGTTTAGACATGTAAATATTAGTCCATATCTCTTCTACTCCTTGCAGTTTTGTTTGGTGATGAATGGGCCAAAACAATCCATTCTGCTATAAAGAAATGGTGGTGATGGGTTTTACATGATCTGCCGGTAAATCTGTCATTCTTTGTTCTTCGGTAGGTCTACCTGCCTTTCTGCAGACTACACATTTACTTATATACTTTGCTATAACTTTGCTTCCTTTCACAATCCAGTAACCACCTTCTCTCAAACAGCTTTGGGTAAAGTTTCTTCCTTGATGCAAGGATATGTTGTGGTAGTCATCAATAATCACTCTTGTGAAGGTCGAATTTTTGGGTAGAATTGCTGGATGCTTAACTCTGCTAGGGAACGGTGCATTTTCCAGTCTCCATTCCATCTTCAGTATACCATCCTGCAGAACAAGATTAAGCTTGTACAATGAGTGATTGTTTGGAAGCATTTTAGGTTCTTGTCTAAGTGTCACGGACGGTGTACAGGACACAAGGCAAAGCAACAAGCATAAATGACTCGCTGGATCCAAAAGCTAAGGAACCAAAGGGAGACCCCTGCAGAAGACCTGGCACTTTCCCTGGCTGCTCAGCCTATGCAAAGATCCGAATGGTGGAAGTTTGCATATCCACGTACCTTGACTATATAACCGCTGAGCACCCTACAATAGTGAGGACACGACCACCGGCTCCCTACACAAGATACGGAGGGAGTCAGGGTCACCTGGGATCCAGCAAACAGAAAATAACAGATAAATGTTCAACACTTAGCTTTGTAGCAGACAGGAGAACAAGACCAGCATGCACACACACTCCAGGAAGAAGTATAAGCCGCCCAGAAAAGCATTCTGGGGAGGAATTTAAAGGAAAGCAATTAGTCCAACACATGACAGCTGAGAGAGGCTAACGAGATGAGCAACTGAACAGCACAACAAAGAGAACTCAAGGAGGAGGTTTTGAAAGGCCCCTGTCAGAGCTTCTCAGCTGTCTGGTTGTGACACTAAGTCTCCAACTCTTTACTGTAGAATCTCTGCTGAATGAGTCTTATGACTGTTTCTTCAGCTTTTATTCTTTCTTCTACATTTAACAATTCCTTCTTTCTGATTCCCTTTGCCAAATGTTAAATTTAAGCTACTACGTTTATGCCTGTATCACATTTTGAACATCTGGCTAGTCTTTCAAGCTAGTCTTTCAAGCCTAGCTCATTAAGGTGTTACATTTGTTGCTGGGGGAGGAGCTTGTGAAGGAGTGTGTGTGTATATATAGAGACAGACTCATTAGCTGGCCTAATTCATTAGCTGCAAGTACTACCTTCAAGTACTACATTAAGTACAGTGAAGAGATATTGCAGGAGATAGTCAGGAGGTAGGCTGGAAGGTGGAAACAATACAAAAAAAAGGTAAGATTTGTTTGATTTAAATTTTACAAATTCATATATTTTTTTTTCTTTAAAATGGCAGACTTGGTTCAGTGCAGGAATTGTTATGCATTTATTTCATGTTCCACTCTTTGGAGATTCGGATGCTGTCAGATCTGTAGACAGTTCTCCTTACTACAGCAGGAAATTGAATTTTTGAAATCTGAGATATTTAAATTATCTGTTAAACAAACTCCAGCTAGGACTGCTGCAATGCCACTGCCACAGAGGACCCCCAGAAATGGCAGATGGGTTACTGTAGGTTCTGGAAGACTTAGTGGTGGATAGAAGACATGTCCCACAGTCGGTGGTTCTCCATAATTCATTTGCAGCACTCTCAGAATGTAAGGACAACATGGATATGGACTCAAGCACAGAGGGTGAGAAACCATCGACTCCTATGTCTAATGTATGCAAGACTGCAGCCAAGGACAAAAAAGATAAAGTGAAGTCTCAAAGGAAGCAGCTGTTGCTGGGTGATTCAATCATAAGAAGTGTGGAGCTTAAAGAAAATGGTTTTGTGAGATGTCTCCCTGGGGCTACTGCTAGAAGAGATAGAAGACATATTATTAATATTGTTAAGCAAGCAAAGCAGGAAGGGGACGTGGATGTTCTTGTCCATCTAGGGACAAATGACCTGGCTTGCAATGAAGTGTCAGAGGTGAAAAAATCTTTTATCACACTTGGTAATGACGTACAGGATTTTGCATCCACCATTTCATTTTCTGAAGTTCTGCCTGTGCATAATGTTCAGAATGATAGGCAGAGGCGCATAAAGGAGTTCAACATATGGCTTGGTAAATGGTGTCAAGAGCAAGGATTTGGCTTTGTTTCTCATGATAGCTCTACTTGGAATAGAAAGGAACTGTACAAAAAAGATGGTTTGCATCTTTCTCTCAAAGGAACAAATGTACTTAGTGAACAACTCCAAGAATTTGCGAAAGAGTATTTAAACTAGGAAGGGGGGGGGGCAAAAGAGTGAAAATAAGAGTCCAATTGCCCTTCGAAACAATGCCAGAACAGGTCAGAAGCTCAGAGTCCTGTCTACAAATGCTCGCAGTTTAGGTAAAAAAATCAATGAACTTGGGTCAATAATGGCATCTGAGAATGTAGATATAGTGGCTGTTACGGAGACATGGTTTAATGAAAGAAATGACTTGGACATAACCATACCAGGGTACTCTTTATACAGAAGAGACAGAGAAGGCAAGAAAGGAGGAGGAGTGGCCCTGTATGTGAAAGATAGCATTAAATCTAACCTAATACAAGTTGGTGAGGCCAACATAGAGTCAGTTTGGGTTACGTTGCAGTTTGCTAATCATGCAGTAACTCGTGTAGGTGTGATATATATAGACCACCTGGTCAAGTTAAAGAACTAGATGATCTACTAGTTGAAGAAATAGCCAAAATGACAATGAAAGGAGAAGTTATCATTATGGGAGATTTCAATCTTCCAGATATAAACTGGAAAACCAAAATAGCAAGTTCTACCAGGAGTAGATATTCTAAATTCCCTACTGGGGTTATCCCTACAACAAATGGTTGAGGAGCCAACCCGGAGGGAGGCCATTTTGGATTTGGTATTCACAAATGGGGATTCGGTATATGATGTCATTGTAGGTGAAACCTTGGGATCTAGTGATCACCAGTCAGTGTGGTTTAATATAAGAACTGTAAAAGAGTCCCACCACACACAAAAAAAAAGTTTTAGATTTTAGAAAAAAATGAAATTAGTCATAAATGAGTCCTTATCAGACTGGAACGGATTACATGGAGTCCAGGAGAAATGGGACTACTTAAAAGGTGCATTATTGAAGGCAACAGAAAATTGCATTAGACTTGTCAGTAAAAGCAAAAAAAGGAAGAGACCACTGTGGTACTCGACAGAAGTGGCCCAAATCATTAAAAATAAAAAGCTAGCATTTTGTAATTATAAAAAAAAACAGAGCAATGAAGATAAGGAAATCTACAAGATTAGGCAGAAAGAGGCCAAGCAAGTTATAAGAACTTCTAAAGCGCAGGCAGAAGAAAAACTAGCTCAGTCTATGAAAAAAGGGGATAAGACATTCTTCAGATATATAAATGAAAAAAGGAAATTAAAACAAGGAATAACTAAATTAAAAACAAAGGACGGAAGGTATGTAGAAGAGAATAAAGGGCTAGCCGACTGCCTTAATGAATACTTCTGTTCAGTTTTTACAAAAGAAAAAGGAGAAGGACCTCCACTAGAAAGGATGACTATAATAAATCGTTTGCATGTGTCTTTACAGAGGAAGATGTTCTAAGTTTGCTGTCTAAAGTGAAGACAAATAAGTCACAGGGGCCTGATGAGATGCACCCAAAATTATTAAAAGAGCTTAGTGGTGAGCTGGCAAAACCGTTAACAGATTTATTTAACCAATCCTTAGTAACAGGAGTCGTCCCGGAAGATTGGAAATTGGCAAATGTCGTGCCCATTCACAAGAAAGGTAGTAGGGAGGAATCGAGCAACTATAGACCAGTGAGTCTGACATCAATAGTAGGCAAATTAATGGAAACCCTATTAAAGTATAGGATTGTGGAACATCTAAAATCCCATGGATTGCAAGATGAAAAACATGGGTTTACTTCAGGGAGATCATGTCAAACAAATCTTATAGATTTTTTTGACTGGGTGACTAAAATAATAGACGGTGGAGGTGCAGTAGACATCGCATATCTCGATTTTAGTAAGGCTTTTGACACTGCCCCACATAGAAGACTTATCAATAAACTGCAGTCATTGAGCATGGACTCCCATATTGTTGAGTGGATTAGGCAGTGGCTGAGTGACAGATAACAGAGGGTTGTAGTCAATGGAGAACATTCAAAACAAGGTCATGTTACCAGTGGGGTTCCACAGGGATCTGTACTGGGACCAATTTTGTTTAATATCTTCATAAGTGATATTGCAAAAGGCCTCGATGGTAAGGTTTGTCTTTTTGCTGATGACACAAAGATATGTAACAGGGTTCATGTTTCTGGAGGGAAACGCCAAATGGAAAAGGATTTAGGAAAACTAGAAGAATGGTCAGAACTCTGGCAACTGAAATTTAATGTGGATAAGTGCAAGATAATGCACCTGGGGCGTAAAAACCCAAGGGCAGAATATAGAATATTTGACACAGTCCTGACCTCAGTATCTGAGGAAAGGGATTTAGGAGTAATTATTTCAGAAGACTTAAAGGTGGGAAGACAATGTAATAGAGCAGCACGAAATGCCAGCAGAATGCTTGGATGTATAGGGAGAGGTATAAGCAGTAGAAAGAGTGAAGTGCTTATGCCGCTGTACAGAACACTGGGGAGACCTCACTTGGAGTATTGTGCGCAGTACTGGAGGCCATATCTCCAGAAGGATATAGATACTCTAGAGAGAGTTCAGAGAAGAGCTACTAAACTAGTACATGGATTGCAGGATAAAACTTACCAGGAAAGGTTAAAGGACCTTAATATGTATAGCTTGGAAGAAAGAAGAGACAGAGGGGATATGATAGAAACTTTTAAATACATAAAGGGAATCAACTCGGTAAAGGAGGAGAGCATATTTAAAAAGAAAAACTACCACAAGAGGACACAGTTTTAAATTAGGGGGCAAAGGTTTAAAAGTAATATAAGGAAGTATTACTTTACTGAGAGAGTAGTGGATGCATGGAATAGCCTTCCTGCATAAGTGGTAGCTGCAAATACAGTGAAGGAGTTTAAGCATGCATGGGATAGGCATAAGGCTATCCTTCATATAAGATAGGGCCAGGGACTATTCATGGGATTCAGATATATTGGGCAGACTAGATGGGCCAAATGGTTCTTATCTGTCGACACATTCTATGTTTCTATGTCATCTTGACACTTGGCAGCAGTGCTCAATGTTTTTACAACTTTTACTTCTGGATCACCCATAGACAATTCTGTGTAACCTTTACTGGGCGTGATTTCCCTTTTCCAAAGGAACTCTGTACCGGTGAACCAGTTAGAATTTTTTCAATTCTGTTACATTCAGGCCTCTTGAAGCATGATCTACTGGGTTAATGTGATGCCAATGTTCTGGATTTCTTATTTCCTGAATTTTCTCAACTCTGTTGGCGACAAAGATATGGAATCTTCGAGCTTTGTTGTTTATGTATCCTAGGACAACTTGTGAGTCTGTCCAAATATATTCATCATCTATTTTCAATTCCAATTCTTCTCTAAAAAACTTGCTTATTGATGCTGAAACTACGGCTGCTGTCAGTTTAAGTCTTGGTATTGTCTGAATACTGGTAGGTGCAACTCTGGCCTTCCCCATAACCAGGGCAGAGTGTAGCTTTTCTTCTCCTATTACTCTGATGTAGGAGCACTGACCATAACCAGAACTACTGGCATCTGAAAAATGATGAAGTTCTATTTTCTTGCACTTTCCAAAATCATGAGGTACAAAACATCTGGGTATCCAAACTTCTCTCAAGTTTTGCAAGTCTCTTATCCAACTCTCCCACCTTGACCTCAAATTTTCAGGTATAAGCTCATTCCATCCAAAAATATGTCTGCATAATTCTTGCTGTATTTTGCTCTGAGGATTAATTGGGCCAAGTATCCCAATGGATCAAATATAGTAGCCACTGACTGCGGAAAGAATGGTTCGTCTAGTTGCAACTTTCTCTTCAATAGATACTTCAAAGAAGAACTTGTCGTTCTCTACATTCCATCCCAATCCAAGTATGTTCTGAACTGGAAGATGATCATAATTGAGATCTACATTCTTCATTGTTGCTGCACGTTCAGAGTCACTGATGGATTCCAGTACCTCTCTGTTGTTTGAAATTAATTTGTGAAGGCGCAGGTTTCCTCTTGCGCATAACTCCTGGCTTTTTTTCACTAGTTTGAGTGCAGATTCTGTAGACTCTAGACTTATGAGACCAACATCTACATAAAAGTGTTTCTTCAGAAAAGTTGCTGCTGATGGGCAATCCTTTTCATTCTGATTAGCCAGGTACTTCAAACCATAATTGGTGCAACCTGGAGATGATGCTGCTCCAAACAAGTGTACTTTAATTCTGTATTCTGCTGGCTCTGTATCCTGCTAAAGGGTAAGGGCATTTCAAGATGACCTTGTTGATTCTGCTGAATACTTTCTTCTAGAGTGTGTACGAACTTTGTCTTCTTCTGATACACTCTTTTCTTTAGAACTTATATCTGCAAAGTCAGATTCAAGGATCTTGATTACTTTTGCTTGACTTACAGTTGGTAACTCTTGGACAGATATTCAATGACACAATCCTGTCACCTGTCTTGAGTTTTTAATCTGCTGTTTTCCTCCAACTCCCCATCTTAGATCAGTTTGAACAGTGTACGGTTCACCCTTTCCTCCTACGATTACCTTTCATGGGACCAAGGCTTCAGGACAATCGTTGCCTATCAACAGTCGAACACCAAACTCCTTCAGCGGGGACATTTCATGAGATATGACAAATAGGGGCTCCCATTCATTGTCTGTTTCACAGGGAGGTATGCGATCTCGATCTAGAGGTATATCGCTTTTTGTATAAGCTGGAGGTAGATCCAATGTGCAGTTTGAATGAAGTCCCCTAACTCTCAGTCCTTTGACGCTTTGACTGTTCACTAATGTGTCTCTCCTCGTCATTGTGGTGAGTTTGAGCGTCACTGGTTCTGTAGCCACTTGTAATTTCTTGCAGATTTCTTGATCAATGAAGGTGACATCAGTCTGGGCATCCAGTAGCGCATAGGTGTATACCTTCTTTTTTCTCCTTTTAGGACTTAAAATGCACACTGGTACAACCATTGATGTGCCATTGCTTTCTCCTTCCCTCACTCTGCAAGAAAATACAGATACTTTATTTTCTTCCTCAGTACCTTTAGGTATTGAGGATTTATCTATCTTTGGACGTTCTTCATGTAGTGGTGTAAGATGGCGTCCTTTGCAAACGCTGCATGCAGCCTTTTTCTTACACTCCTTAGTAACATGTTCTTTTCTTAGGCATCCAAAACACAGTTGGTTATCCAGCTCAATTTCTTTCTTTTCTTCTGGGGACTTCGCCTTCAATTGTTGGCACTTATGTATGGAGTGGTTCTCTCCACAGAACATACACTTGAAGGTAGTCTGAATATTTGTCGGTTCTGTCTCTCTAATGATCCCAGTAGTGACTATGAACTTGCTCTCATAGGTATCTGGACCTTTAGCTGCTGTGTTGGTTGCAAAGCTAGTTGCTCTTGCACATCTTATCTATCTTGCAGGCCTTTCTTCTAAGGATTTTAAGACGTATGATGTGGACCAGATTACATGCTATCCGTGCTTCCTCATTGAGAAACTCAGAACTTTTTAAAACTTTTGAAGTTCTTACCTAGATCTAACTGTTTAGTCACATAGCGATTCCATCTAGAAACCACTTCATCAGGTAGCTTAGTTAGCATCCTGTAGTTTTCTAAATAGTCATTGAGTACTTCCAGTCCTTGAACATGTGCAATGGCATTGCTGCATGCTTGCAGGAAGTCACCAACCATACTTTTGGAATCTGAAGTGTTCTTTAGACCAATTTTAGGCCAGTTATTCAGTTTCTCTCTAAAGGCTCTTTGTACTAAGAAAGGATGACCATATCTTGCATTCAATTTTTCCCAAGCTTGTTTGTAAGCTTCTTCGTCTTTTCTATAGAGGTTACTTTCAAAAACTTCCTTGGCTTCTCCATCAACATATCTCTGAAGGTAGAATAACTTGTCAACTGGACTGAAGCAATGATGCTCAATGATCATTTCAAAACTGGCCTTCCACTCTATGAACTTCAGTACGTCTCCTGAAAATACAGTGGGGTCTCTCTTTGTTTTTGTGAGCAGGGGTGGAAGGATAATAACCTTTTTCTTCACTACATGCTGTAGATTTCTTTCCATTCTCCTGGGCATATGAAGGAAAGTAGGAGTCTGTTTATTCACTTAGTACAAATTTGAACCTATGACTACTCTGACTCATATCCTCCTGATGTACTCTGAGTCTGGATTCTATGATCTTAACTTCTTTCTGCCTTTCCAGATTTTTCATGTGTTGGCGCTGTGCCTTGATTTCAGCTTCCATCCGATGGTGTTGTGCATCCTTTTCAGCTTCCTTTTCAGCCATCAGTTGACACTGTGCCTCGATAGCAGCTTCCATTTCAATTTCTGCTCACTTGACAGCAAGTTGTTCAGCTAATTCCTTTCTTTAGGGTGAAGTATTTGAGGACTCTGATATACGGGTGGCACTTCTGCTAGCAAAGGAAGTCACACTTGAGATTATGGTACCACCTAAGGACCTAGCATATTCTCTCATAAAAAGCTCACTCATTCTACTTCTTGCTTTAACTTCAGCATAGTTTTCTGCAGATGATGGTTCTCTCATGAGCTTTATCAAATCTTTAGTGACCGCAATACATGCGTCCATGTTGCTTACAATATCCTGGGAAGGTGTCGTAAATGACCACAGGTTGATATATGCTGCCATAAGCTCTGATTCAGATTCTTCTACCATCTCTACCATATCACTCAAGTTCCCTTTTATACTTTCTTGCTTAATCTTTTTACGAAAGTCTTTAATGTATAATTTCCATTTATCATACATTCTGGCGAACTTCTTCCTTTACAGTCGGGCTATATTTGTTTGAGGCAAGACTAATGCTGCATCAATCTCTTCTACTTCAGGCAGTTTCCCTCGCTCTTCCCCCTCTATCTATCTTTGTATGCTCTAACAGTGGCATGGTAATACTAGGTTCAGACATTTTACTTTAAATGCAATGCTGACAATCAATACGAATATTAAGAGTCCTTTCACTTTAAATTAAATACTGACAAATGCTAAAATAAATGACTGTCACTTTATATACAACAGGCAATAAATTACTTTCACTTTAAATGCTTTAGAGTCTGTGAACTACAAACTGTCCTTTGTTTTTTATTTAAAGTCTTTTATTTTGAAACACAAAAAATGTCTCTTTATGCCAAAGCCTATATGCAATGATAAGTAATAAAAGGAAAGCTCTGACCTTATTCTGAAGGGCAGGAACAAATGTCAGTCTTAAGGGAGACGTGTCTTTTCTTGATATGATGCGATGCTTGCACTGACTTGCGATGCTCTGTGATGACTTGCGATGTGGTGGCTTGGATACGCTGCTGCAGGCTTTGGGCCTCGTAGTAGGAAACTAGCTGGCTGCAGTATGTGGTCTCGCAGGGATAGCGGTGCAGGCACTCTAGCACTGGACTATGGCCTCCCACCATGCGTCTTTCTCTCTAGGGATCGCAGGAGGGTTGGTGCTCTTTCTCTGACTATTTTTCCTTTGCCGTTCTGCCACTTTAAGAGTCGGCTGCAGTTTTTACTAATGCACATGTTCTATGGCCTTCATGGTAGCACCCCTGAGATGTCTTTGATAGCTTACTCAGGGAACAGTTGCTGCGTGGCGGTATATGCTGGCGCTCAGCTGCTTTAATGCGCTCTTTACTGTGCAATTAGAAATTATTAAGGTTACAACATTGCTCTACACTGGGTCTATATATTTTTTGTAGCAATCTATAATGACCCCCCCCCCCCCCCCCCCAAAATGCCAACTCACTAGGAATAGATAAGCCTACAGCGGAACAGAAGAGTCCTAAACGGCAATGTATACAAAATTAATTTTATTCAGTACATAAATATAAAAGCATTTGGATGATGTAACGGACCGTTTCAGCAGACAAGGGGTTAAGATCCGTTCAGGCGATATGCCCCTTTCCGAGAGACAGGCACAGCTACTGCAGAACACCAACCTCCCGAACTGGATACAAAATAGCACTCCAAACTGGAACCTTGCAAATAGCTGCCGGCAGACTAACAGGAAAAGCGTACAGTCAGCTTACACTCCTGGCAATCAGTCTCCAACAGCATAGAGGGAATCCCCCCAATAACGAGACAAGGCTCCGTCTTGAGGGTCAAGCAGTGGTCTGATGTGCTGGCACACCCAGCCTGGTTTTTATTACAGTTTTGCAAATACAGAACAGATACAACATATCCCCACAATGCATCATGGTTTCCTCCTCTCTGCCTGGGAGACAACCGAGGGTAATCCAATTATCTCTCAGGACAAAGGGGAGATCACCAATACACATGTGGAGACAACAGGACAGACATCACCTTTTAAACACACAATGGCACACCCCCACAGCAAACACAGACATTTAACATATCCCCAGATAGCTCAAGTCTGAGTGCATATCATTAGGTGAATGGCACTCAGAATACACAAATACAATAATATTAGCTATCTGGGTGCCCTCACATAACATACAATTTAACCGAACGCATAATAACATAAAATACAATTCTACAGACAGATTTAAGCTGTGCGGCCGGTCTGTTTTCTCCTTTAAAGCTACTATGGGCCATAATCCTGAGGCAAGAGGCTTTTAAACAGCCCTCTCCAAAACCCAGTGGCGAGGTTGGTTTCGCCACAGATGACAAAACACAAACAAAATGTGTGATACCTCCCGGTAGACAGAGTATGCATGAACTTAATCAGTACAAAGTGTGGTCTGAGTACTACACAGTTTGTAAAGTGCTAAGTGCAACAAGCATACAGCCTATAAATGCAGGGACCAATCAAAGATCTATAATAGCACCCACACCAAATATATGCATATCAATGAACATGAGGTGGACACATACAAGAAAAACCTCCAAATATCTATATACTAGACAGTTGTAAAGTGCGAAGTGCCACCAGTATATAGCCTAAAACAGGCAGAGATTAATCAAGATTTTATAATAATTCCCACATTGAATTGAACATATGCACATGTAATTACAGCTTACCCATAATAATACTCTCACCACCAGGAGGAACACACTCCCTGATGCACGTTTTGGCGGAAACACCTTCTTCTGGGGATGTGATTCTCCCCAGTGGCGAAAGCCATTTAAACAATAACCCACAAATCAAAAGTCAGACACCTAAGTTAATAATAACACATTACCGGTGTGTAAGAGCATGGAGAGCAGAAGGAGGAAAGGCCAGGTGCCGTACCACGTGATAGCCAGTCACGTGGGTCGGTGCACAAACCTTACGGTGCTTAGAAATGTTGCAGCATTACCTTGTATGGGCGGAGACGCCACACAGCCACATGGTGGTAAGTCACGTGACCTGCAGGGCACCCCCGCCACAGAGTGCATAGAAAAAATTAAAGCAAAACTATACAATCTCTGGAATCCTTTATGTTGGAACTCAATACCAATCCATACAACATCAAGTTGACATTTAAAGCAGATCTGACCAGTATTGAATTTCTTGATGTGGGGATTAAACGGGATGACTTTGGATTCTTGTAGACGGATGTCTACAGGAAAGAAAAATTGTTTAATGCACTCTTGCATGAGTCTTCCTCCCATCCTCCACAAACAATCAGAGGCATACCTACTGGCCAGTTCATTAGGATAAAAAGTATCTGTTCAACAACTGAAGATTTTGAATGCCAGGCGAACATCCTGAGGAGACGCTTCTTGGAAAGAGGCTATAGTAAAAAATCTATCAAGAAAGCCTAGAATCGAGCCAAATATACACCACGTGAAAAACCTAATGTGCCCATGTCCAAAAACATCTACCGATAATTCGGTAAGATATATTACCAACTACCATTTACAATGGCAACATATGCGAAAAACTTTGGACCCAAAAACTTTTTTAAAAACTGACCCAATCTTGGATACAATTTTAACATCACATCCAGCTATAGTGGCCAGACGTGCTAAGAATTTGGGTGATCACCTGATTAAATCTTACTATTCCCCTACAAAACCAGGGGGAATTTTCGGCTCAAAAGGACCAGAGTGGGGCTGTATTCCCTGTGGAATATGTATTGCATGCACCAACATCTTGAGAGCAACCTACTTTGCTGATTCGACACAGTCCAAGACGTATCATATTACCCATTATATCTCCTGTACCACTACAGCTGTTGTGTACTATGCCACCTGTCCTTGCCCTAGGATTTATATTGGTCTAACGACCAGAGAATTGAAAGTGCGTGTGAGGAGATATTGACAAATCTAAAAATGTTGAGGATTTGATGTCTTTAAAACCCATTCCCAAACATTTCAAAATGCACCATGATAGCAATTCCTCTCTATTGAAGGTCCGAGGAATTGATCACGTGGATCTTGGCATGCGTGGTGGCAACAGAACAAAACGCCATTGCTCAATGTAAAACCAAATTGATATGGACATTGAATACAATGAAGCCACAAGGCCTCAATGATGTTCTGACTTTCGCTCCCTTTCTATAATTTTATTTATGTTTTTATCCATTTGGTTCTCTCCATTAGTGTTATAAATCTGTTATTAATTGAATGTATCTATTTTATTTTAGTTCTAATTCCCACCGGTCTGCTGCTATTATATACTGCCTTTGGACATCCTGTTGGACTATAAAATCTGGATGAAACGTCATTGGAGAATCTCATCTATGTTATCTGACATTTTTAGCATTGTGTTTTAGTACCATTGTGCAGGTATGTGTATGCACTCCACATACACACATTATTTATTTTATTTTTATTGTGGTTCGCACAAAAAATATTTTTCTCACACTACTTCAGTTCACATTGCGTGTTTTTTTATTTTTATTTACACAGATCGAATGAAATGCCACTGGAACATTTTATTTATATTAGACATATTTTGCACTTTATTTTAGCTGTGCGGTGCATGGTTTGTATATGCACTATACATACACCATTCATTTTATTGTGGTCTTTGTGTCCAAAACAATTTTTCATTTACTTCAGTTCACACTATGCGATTTTTTTTTTTTCTTTTCCTTTTTTTTTTTTTTCTTTTTATTCACTCAGGCTTTTTTCACCATCCGTTCATGTGATACTCCCTTCCCCCTCTTTGTTCAGCACTCATCACTCACCACTGTTCATTCATTACACTTGCACTTTTAGCACTTTCATTTCCTCTTCGGCATTATGTTTTGCTTTAATTAGGCTTTTTTCTATGCACTCTGTGGCGGGGGCGCAGGTCACGTGACTTGCCATCATGTGGCTGTGCGGAGTCTCCGCCCATGCGAGGCAATGCTCCAACGTTTCTAAGCATGTGTGCGCCGACCCACGTGACTGGCCATCACGTGGTACGGCGCCCGGCCTCTTCTCCTTCTGCCTATGATTGGCATATAGGGGCGGACGCTTGCCCTCGTGACTGGCCATCACGTGGTGTGGCGTTCGGCCCCTCCTTTATGCCCTACATTTACAAATTATGCAGCCTCATGAATTAGTCAGCATCCGCCCATTGAATGAGTCATCATGTTGGGCGTTGCTTACCACAGGAATTATCACTATACTATATGTCTCCGTGCTCTTACACACCGGTAATGTGTTATTATTAACTTAGGTGTCTGGCTTTTGATTGGTGGGTTATTGTTTAAATGGCTTTCGCCACTGGGGAGAATCACGCCCCCAGAAGAAGGTGTTTCTGCTGAAACATGTGTTGGGGAGTGTAGTCCTTCTGGTGGTGACAGTATTATTATTATTATGGGTAAGCTGTAATTGCAACATGTGCATATGTTCCATTCAATGTGGGTGTTATTATAAAATCTTGATTAATCTCTGCCTGTTTTAGGCTATATACTGGTGGCACTTCACACTTTACAACGTTTACTATATGCATTACATTTATCATTTTGTTGCACATGCACTTTAATGAATGAGAATCATGTTGAATAATAATGGACTTGTATCCGCTGTAGATCTCCTCCAGTGATGTCGTGTTTTTTTATCTCCTACACTTTGTTTTTAATCATGTCTGTATTTAATCATGCAAACATATTGTGATTTTTGTAATAAAGAATTGAATCAGTATAAGCGGTCTGGCATTCTGTGTAGGAGATATATAGATATAGATATAGATAGAGAGATATATATATATATCTCTAATGGTTGCCATAGGCTTAATCAGTTACTTGGACAAGTAATTATCCCTTGGTTGGGGCGAATATTGGATGTTGACTAGCATATAGATATTTTGTCATCCAAATGATTTTATATTTATGTACTCAATAAAATTTATTTTTATTTTTGTATACATTGCTGTTTAGGACTCTTCTGTTCTGCTGTAAGTTTATCTTTACTGTGCAAGTTGAGGAGCGCTATCGCTTCACCCTCTGAGGTCAATAGTTCCACTGTGGCAGGAACAGCACTATGAAGTGACGTTTGGAACTGTGGCATTAGAAGAATTTTGGTATCTTTGACTTTTTAGTCTAACCAGACTGTCTATTACTCTGCAATTCCTCTAGTCCCGTTCTATGGAAACAGTAGGTTTAAAGAGCACACCAAATGCTTGAAATAACTTCTTTATTAACTTAAAGGGAACCTGTCACCATGTTTTTGTGCATAGAGCTGGGGACATGGGCTGCTAGATGGCCACTAGCACATCTGCAATACCCAGGTCCCATAGCTCTCTGCGCTTTTATTGTGTTAAAAAAACATTTTGATTGATATGAAAATGACCTGATATGTGTCCTGTAACCAGAGATGAGTCAAGCGGAAAGGAGCCCAGCACCGCCCCGCGTCCTCCGAATCTCCTCCTTGCTGGCTGACGTCACAGAACTGGAGCGTCGGAATCTCGCGATGCGCAAGATAGGGAACGAACTACGCATGCGCTATGTCAGCACAGGGAATGAACATGATGCCGACACTGCGCACTGAGCTATGGGACCTGGGTACTGCAGGTGTGCTAGCAGCCATCTAGCAGCCCATGTCCCCAGCTCTATGCGCAAAATCATGGTGACAGGTTTCCTTTAAACTTTTCTTCATATAACACTGTTGCCTCCGCAGCAGATAGTCTATGTACATAAGATGGTGGTTCAACTGTTCAATATTGTCATTCAACATCAAATAGTGGATATATTTCTCTCTTGAGTATCTGTACTCTCACTTTAAGTTATTTAAGCACTTTATGATCTCTCTGAGAGGTTTATCTGAGGTTTAACTAATAGTTCACTTGCGGTATGCAGTTAGCAGTGACTATTTGCAGATTGGTTGAGTATGATCTGGTATGGTTGTGTCCAATTTGGATTGCAATATGGAATCTGAATGCTTGCAATTTGTATTTGCAATTGTATGGTTGCAATTGTATTTGGTGGAACTGTAAGTAAACACATATATATCTAGTTCAGTATACAGTCCTAAACAAAATACTAACAATAGACACATAATATAACTGTTTTAAATACCTATTTTGGCCTCTTGTTCCGATAAAACGCAGCTCTCAGTGGAGTGAATGTCTCTTCAGCTCCTGTCTCTGGTGAATAGTGAGTCTAGCAGCAGGAGCTAGGGGAATTCCCAGACAGGCTGTGTGACGCTGGCTGTGATTAGTGAAAACTCTTGATGTGTGAGAAGCTGGCTGTGATTGGTCTAGACTTCTGCCCAGCAACAACAGATTTACACTATGCTTTCTGTTGTTTCTGCTGTGTCACTGAGCTTACCTTACATTACAAAATTAATCTCAAAAATTAACAGTTATATTACATCCAAAACATGATTTCACAGTAAAGAACTCTGCTTTTGTCTTTAACATAGGGACCGTATAAAGGTTATTAGCAGGTTTAGCTGCATACACATAAAAGGCTATACTAGAAACCTAGAACAGGTCTTAGCTGGCCAGCTACACTCATAAAATATCTACAGAAGTCTGCATGTTTTGCACATGAGCAGCCACTGGCATGGTGAAAAAAACAAGAACCTGTGCAGGCACGTTTCTGGTGGAGCAGCCTATCAAGCGTATACAAGGTGGAGTTCCAGAGCATCGGGCAGTCACAAATCAGACGTCTGACAGGCAAGTGGTGTTGCCGCTGAACGTCAGCAAGGCGAGCCATGGCCGTGTAAGATCTTCTAAAATGGACAGAGATTTACCTGGCCTTTCGCAAGACGTCCTGGACCCAGGGGTATTTGGCAATGAATCGCTAAACGACTAAGTTCAGGAGGTGTGCCATGCACGGCACATGTGCAATTTTGCCCTCTTTCCGTGCGCTCAGCAAATTAGCACCATTGTCGCACACTACTTTACCAACTGTCAAATTGAGCGGGGTTAGCCATTGAACGGCCTGTGAACGCAGAGCTGTAAAAAGTGCAGGCATGTCTCCTGGCATGTCAAATAGGTTCTGGGGAGCTGGGGGGGTGCAGCGGAAGAGGCGGTAGCAGTGGAAAAGGAGGAGTCAGCCGAGGAGAAGATGGAGGATGGAGTAGGAGGAAGAAGAGGAGAAGAGGCAGGCTTGTATGCAATTCGTGGCGGTAACACCAAATCCACATGGGTGCCACGGGTTGCATGCTTGACGGCCGTCAAAAGGTTCACCCAGTGGACAGTAAAAGTTATGTACCTTCCCTGCCTGTGTTTGCTAGACCATGTGTCTGTGGTCAGATGTAGCTTGACACTGTGTGCTAGAGATACATTCACTTGCTGCTGAACATCGCCATAAAGCTCTGGGATGCCCTTCTGGAAGAAATATTTTCTTCCGGGGACCTTACATTGTGGTGTGCAAATAGCCACAATTTTTCTTAAGGCCTCTGAGTCCACCAGTTTATATGGCAGTAGTTGTTGGGCTAGCAGTTCTGACAAGCCGGCGGTCAGCCATTAGGTCATCAACTTTTTACATTTGAACATTTGGGCCACGGAAGCCTGTCTTTTGCCAGATGAACGCGACAACTGCTCGGTGGAAGGTGGAGTGGAGGACAAATGGTTCAAAGAAGAGAAGGAGAAGAGGCAGGACGTGGAGCACTGGGAGTGTGGCTTTGTGGGTTCTGACGATGTTGCTCTTACTTAGAAACATAGAATGTGTCGGCAGATAAGAACCATTTGGCCCATCTAGTCTGCCCAATATATCTGAATCCTATGAATAGCCCCGGCCCTATCTTATATGAAGGATGGCCTTCTGCCTATCCCATGCATGCTTAAACTCCTTCACTGTATTTGCAGCTACCACTTCTGCAGGAAGGCTATTCCATGCATCCACTACATACTTCCTTATATTACTTTTAAACCTTTGCCCCTCTAATTTAAAACTGTGTCCTCTTGTGGTAGTTTTTCTTCTTTTAAATATGCTCTCCTCCTTTACCGAGTTGATTCCCTTTATGTATTTAAAAGTTTCTATCATATCCCCTCGGTCTCTTCTTTCTTCCAAGCTATACATATTAAGGTCTTTTAACCTTTCCTGGTAAGTTTTATCCTGCAATCCATGTACTAGTTTAGTAGCTCTTCTCTAGAGTATCTATATCCTTCTGGAGATATGGCCTCCATGTCATGGAACCATGAACCAAACGTACAACAAGAGATGAGTGGAAATAAGAAGGCTTTATTGAAAATAAAGCTGTAAGGCAAAAGTCCAAACGGATGGCTAAACCGAAGCAGGGTCTTGCGAAACCAGAGATCAGGAACCAGAAGGGTAGTCAGATGAAGCCAGGATCAGGAACCAACAGGGTAGTCAGACGAAGCCAGGATCAGGAATCAGCAGGGTAGTCAGACGAAGCCAGGATCAGGAACCAGAAGCAGCAGCAGTCTCAGAAGCATGTGAGCACAGGAGGACCAAGCAGGGAACTGAAGCCACAGACCTCCTATATATATGAGCTAGGCATCCAGCTCCTCCCAGTGGGAAGGAGGAGCCGCAGGGTGGGAGGCTACAAGAAACCCAGAAACCAAGATGGCCGCCAGCACATGTCAAACGAAGGAGAACAGCAAGGAGGTAAGACCATGACACTCCAGTACTGCGCACAATACTCCAAGTGAGGTCTCACCAGTAGGGATGAGCGAACTCGAACTGTATAGTTCGGGTTCGTACCGAATTTTGGGGTGTCCGTGACACGGACCCGAACCCGGACATTTTCGTAAAAGTCCGGGTTCGGTGTTCGTCGCTTTCTTGGCGCTTTTGTGACGCTTTCTTGGCGCTTTTTGAAAGGCTGCAAAGCAGCCAATCAACAAGCGTCATACTACTTGCCCCAAGAGGCCATCACAGCCATGCCTACTATTGGCACGGCTGTGATTGGCCAGAGCACCATGTGACCCAGCCTCTATTTAAGCTGGAGTCACATAGTGCCGCCCGTCACTCTGCTCTGATTAGCGTAGGGAGACGTTGCGGCTGCGACAGTAGGGCGAGATTAGGCAGATTAACTCCTCCAAAGTACTTGATTATTGATCGATCTGCAGCTGTGGATCATTGAGCTGCTGATACTCAATTGCTCACTGTTTTTAGGCTGCCCAGACCGTTTGTCAGTCACATTTTTCTGGGGTGATCGGCGGCCATTTTGTGTCTTGTGGTGCGCCAGCACAAGCTGCGACCAAGTGCATTTAACCCTCAATGGTGTGGTTGTTTTTTTGGCTAAAGCCTACATCAGGGTGAAGCTGTCACACCAAGTGCATTTAACCAGCAATAGTCTGTTTATTTTTTGGCCATATACTACATCAGGGGCAAGCTGCACCTGTCACCAAGTGCATTTAACCCTCAATGGTGTGGTTGTTTTTTGGCTAAAGCCTACATCAGGGTGAAGCTGTCACACCAAGTGCATTTAACCAGCAATAGTCTGTTTATTTTTTGGCCATATACTACATCAGGGGCAAGCTGCGCCTGTCACCAAGTGCATTTAACCCTCAGTAGTGTGGTTGGTCAAGCTATCACACCAAGTGCATTTAACCAGCAATAGTCTGTTCATTTTTTGGCCATATACTACATCAGGGGCAAGCTGCGCCCGTCACCAAGTGCATTTAACCAGCAATAGTGTGGTTATTTTTTGGCCATATCCCAGTCTAATTCTGACACTAAATCCATACCGGTCACCCAGCGCCTAAATACTAGGCCTCAAATTTATATCCCGCTAAATCTCTCATTACCGCTGTCCTGTTGTGGCTGGGAAAGTTATTTAGTGTCTGTCAAAGCACATTTTTTGTTCTGGGTTGAAATACAATTCCCAATTTATCAATTTCATAATTTAGTGGTTTCTGCTATATCAGAGCTATTTGAAATCTATCCCTAAAAGGGTATATAATATTCAAGGTGCACATAGGGTCATTCAGAATAACTTCACACACACTCTACTGTGCATTTCCAAGTACAATTCTGTTAGTAAATCCATACCGGTCACCCAGCGCCTAAATACTAGGCCTCAAATTTATATCCCGCTAAATCTCTCGTTACCGCTGTCCTGTTGTGGCTGGGAAAGTTATTTAGTGTCCGTCAAAGCACATTTTTTGTTCTGGGTTGAAATACAATTCCCAATTTAGCAATTTCATAATTTAGTGGTTTCTGCTATATCAGAGCTATTTGAAATCTATCCCTAAAAGGGTATATAATATTCAAGGTGCACATAGGGTCATTCAGAATAACTTCACACACACGCTACTGTGCATTTCCAAGTCTAATTCTGTCACTAAATCCATACCGGTCACCCAGCGCCTAAATACTAGGCCTCAAATTTATATCCCGCTAAATCTCTCGTTACCGCTGTCCTGTTGTGGCTGGGAAAGTTATTTAGTGTCCGTCAAAGCACATTTTTTGTTCTGGGTTGAAATACAATTCCCAATTTAGCAATTTCATAATTTAGTGGTTTCTGCTATATCAGAGCTATTTGAAATCTATCCCTAAAAGGGTATATAATATTCAAGGTGCACATAGGGTCATTCAGAATAACTTCACACACACGCTACTGTGCATTTCCAAGTCTAATTCTGTCACAAAATCCATACCGGTCACCCAGCGCCTAAATAGTAGGCCTCAAATTTATATCCCGCTGAATTTAAATACAATACATTGGGCCAAATAATATTTTTGTTGTTGTGGTGAACCATAACAATGAGGAAAACATCTAGTAAGGGACGCGGACGTGGACATGGTCGTGGTGGTGTTAGTGGACCCTCTGGTGCTGGGAGAGGACATGACCGTTCTGCCACATCCACACGTCCTAGTGTACCAACTACCTCAGGTCCCAGTAGCCGCCAGAATTTACAGCGATATATGGTGGGGCCCAATGCCGTTCTAAGGATGGTAAGGCCTGAGCAGGTACAGGCATTAGTCAATTGGGTGGCCGACAGTGGATCCAGCACGTTCACATTATCTCCCACCCAGTCTTCTGCAGAAAGCGCACAGATGGCGCCTGAAAACCAACCCCATCAGTCTGTCACATAACCCCCATGCATACCAGGGAAACTGTCTGAGCCTCAAGTTATGCAGCAGTCTCTTATGCTGTTTGAAGACTCCGCTGGCAGGGTTTCCCAAGGGCATCCACCTAGCCCTTCCCCAGCGGTGAAAGACATAGAATGCCCTGACGCACAACCACTTATGTTTCCTGATGATGAGGACATGGGAATACCACCTCAGCATGTCTCTGATGATGACGAAACACAGGTGCCAACTGCTGCGTCTTTCTGCAGTGTGCAGACTGAACAGGAGGTCAGGGATCAAGACTGGGTGGAAGACGATGCAGGGGACGATGAGGTCCTAGACCCCACATGGAATGAAGGTCGTGCCACTGACTTTCACAGTTCGGAGGAAGAGGCAGTGGTGAGACCGAGCCAACAGCGTAGCAAAAGAGGGAGCAGTGGGCAAAAGCAGAACACCCGCCGCCAAGAGACTCCGCCTGCTACTGACCGCTGCCATCTGGGACCGAGCACCCCAAAGGCAGCTTCAAGGAGTTCCCTGGCATGGCACTTCTTCAAACAATGTGCTGACGACAAGACCCGAGTGGTTTGCACGCTGTGCCATCAGAGCCTGAAGCGAGGCATTAACGTTCTGAACCTGAGCACAACCTGCATGACCAGGCACCTGCATGCAAAGCATGAACTGCAGTGGAGTAAACACCTTAAAACCAAGGAAGTCACTCAGGCTCCCCCTGCTACCTCTTCTGCTGCTGCCGCCTCGGCCTCTTCCTCTGCCTCTGGAGGAACGTTGGCACCTGCCGCCCAGCAAACAGGGGATGTACCACCAACACCACCACCACCTCCGTCAGCAAGCGTCACACGGCAGCGTTCAGCTCTCCATCTCACAAACATTTGAGAGAAAGCGTAAATTCCCACCTAGCCACCCTCGATCCCTGGCCCTGAATGCCAGCATTTCTAAACTACTGGCCTATGAAATGCTGTCATTTAGGCTGGTGGACACAGACAGCTTCAAACAGCTCATGTCGCTTGCTGTCCCACAGTATGTTGTTCCCAGCCGCCACTACTTCTCCAAGAGAGCCGTGCCTTCCCTGCACAACCAAGTATCCGATAAAATCAAGTGTGCACTGCGCAACGCCATCTGTAGCAAGGTCCACCTAACCACAGATACGTGGACCAGTAAGCACGGCCAGGGACGCTATATCTCCCTAACTGCACACTGGGTAAATGTAGTGGCAGCTGGGCCCCAGGCGGAGAGCTGTTTGGCGCACGTCCTTCCGCCGCCAAGGATCGCAGGGCAACATTCTTTGCCTCCTGTTGCCACCTCCTCCTTCTCGGCCTCCTCCTCTTCTTCCACCTGCTCATCGAGTCAGCCACACACCTTCACCACCAACTTCAGCACAGCCCGGGGTAAACGTCAGCAGGCCATTCTGAAACTCATATGTTTAGGGGACAGGCCCCACACCGCACAGGAGTTGTGGCGGGGTATAGAACAAAAGACTGACGAGTGGTTGCTGCCGGTGAGCCTCAAGCCCGGCCTGGTGGTGTGTGATAATGGGCGAAATCTCGTTGCAGCTCTGGGACTAGCCAATTTGACGCACATCCCTTGCTTGGCGCATGTGCTGAATTTGGTGGTGCAGAAGTTCATACACAACTACCCCGACATGTCAGAGCTGCTGCATAAAGTGCGGGCCGTCTGTTCGCGATTCCGGCGTTCACATCCTGCTGCTGCTCGCCTGTCTGCGCTACAGCATAACTTCGGCCTTCCCGCTCACCGCCTCATATGCGACGTGCCCACCAGGTGGAACTCCACCTTGCACATGCTGGACAGACTGTGCGAGCAGCAGCAGGCCATAGTGGAGTTTCAGCTGCAGCACGCACGGGTCAGTCGCACTACAGAACAGCACCACTTCACCACCAATGACTGGGCCTCCATGCGAGACCTGTGTGCCCTGTTGCGCTGTTTCGAGTACTCCACCAACATGGCCAGTGGCGATGACGCCGTTATCAGCGTTACAATACCACTTCTATGTCTCCTTGAGAAAACACTTAGGGCGATGATGGAAGAGGAGGTGGCCCAGGAGGAGGAGGAGGAGGAGGAGGAAGAGGGGTCATTTTCAGCACTTTCAGGCCAGTCTCTTCGAAGTGACTCAGAGGGAGGTTTTTGGCAACAGCAGAGGCCAGGTACAAATGTGGCCAGCCAGGGCCCACTACTGGAGGACGAGGAGGACGAGGATGAGGAGGAGGTGGAGGAGGATGAGGATGAAGCATGGTCACAGCGGGGTGGCACCCAACGCAGCTCGGGTCCATCACTGGTGCGTGGCTGGGGGGAAAGGCAGGACGATGACGATACGCCTCCCACAGAGGACAGCTTGTCCTTACCCCTGGGCAGCCTGGCACACATGAGCGACTACATGCTGCAGTGCCTGCGCAACGACAGCAGAGTTGCCCACATTTTAACGTGTGCGGACTACTGGGTTGCCACCCTGCTGGATCCACGGTACAAAGACAATGTGCCCACCTTACTTCCTGCACTGGAGCGTGATAGGAAGATGCGCGAGTACAAGCGCACGTTGGTAGACGCGCTACTGAGAGCATTCCCAAATGTCACAGGGGAACAAGTGGAAGCCCAAGGCCAAGGCAGAGGAGGAGCAAGAGGTCGCCAAGGCAGCTGTGTCAATGCCAGCTCCTTTGAGGGCAGGGTTAGCATGGCAGAGATGTGGAAAACTTTTGTCAACACGCCACAGCTAACTGCACCACCACCTGATACGCAACGTGTTAGCAGGAGGCAACATTTCACTAACATGGTGGAACAGTACATGTGCACACCCCTCCACGTACTGACTGATGGTTCGGCCCCATTCAACTTCTGGGTCTCTAAATTGTCCACGTGGCCAGAGCTAGCCTTTTATGCCTTGGAGGTGCTGGCCTGCCCGGCGGCCAGCGTTTTGTCTGAACGTGTATTCAGCACGGCAGGGGGCGTCATTACAGACAAACGCAGCCGCCTGTCTACAGCCAATGTGGACAAGCTGACGTTCATAAAAATGAACCAGGCATGGATCCCACAGGATCTGTCCGTCCCTTGTCCAGATTAGACATTAACTACCCCCCCTTAACCATATATTATTGGACTCCAGGGCACTTCCTCATTCAATCCTATTTTTATTTTCATTTTACCATTATATTGCGAGGCTACCCAAAGTTGAATGAACCTCTCCTCTGTCTGGGTGCCGGGGCCTAAATATATGCCAATGGACTGTTCCAATGTTGGGTGACGTGAAGCCTGATTCTCTGCTGACATGAAGCCAGATCCTCTGTTACGGGACCTCTCTCCTCTGCCTGGGTGCTGGGCCTAAATTTATGAAAATGGACTCTTACAGTGGTGGGTGACGTGAAGCCTGATTCTCTGCTATGATATGAAGACTGATTCTCTGCTGACATGAAGCCAGATTGTCTGTTATGGGACCTCTCTCCTCTGCCTGGGTGCTGGGCCTAAACTTATGAAAATGGACTCTTACAGTGGTGGGTGACGTGAAGCCTCATTCTCTGCTATGACATGCAGACTAATTCTCTGCTGACATGAAGCCAGATTGTCTGTTACGGGACCTCTCTCCTCTGCCTGGGTGCTGGGCCTAAACTTATGAAAATGGACTCTTACAGTGGTGGCTGACGTGAAGCCTGATTCTCTGCTATGACATGAAGACTGATTCTCTGCTGACATGAAGCCAGATCCTCTGTTACGGGACCTCTCTCCTCTGCCTGGGTGCTGGGCCTAAACTTATGAAAATGGACTCTTACAGTGGTGGGTGACGTGAAGCCTCATTCTCTGCTATGACATGCAGACTAATTCTCTGCTGACATGAAGCCAGATTGTCTGTTACGGGACCTCTCTCCTCTGCCTGGGTGCTGGGCCTAAATTTATGAAAATGGACTCTTACAGTGGTGGGTGACGTGAAGCCTGATTCTCTGCTATGACATGAAGACTGATTCTCTGCTGACATGAAGCCAGATTGTCTGTTACGGGACCTCTCTCCTCTGCCTGTGTGCTGGGCCTAAATATATGCCAATGGACTGTTGCAGTGGTGGCTGACGTGAAGCCTCATTCTCTGCTATGACATGCAGACTGATTCTCTGCTGACATGAAGCCAGATTGTCTGTTACGGGACCTCTCTCCTCTGCCTGGGTGCTGGGCCTAAACTTATGAAAATGGACTCTTACAGTGGTGGCTGACGTGAAGCCTGATTCTCTGCTATGACATGAAGACTGATTCTCTGCTGACATGAAGCCAGATCCTCTGTTACGGGACCTCTCTCCTCTGCCTGGGTGCTGGGCCTAAATTTATGAAAATGGACTCTTACAGTGGTGGGTGACGTGAAGCCTGATTCTCTGCTATGGGACCTCTCTCCAATTGATTTTGGTTAATTTTTATTTTAATTCATTTCCCTATCCACATTTGTTTGCAGGGGATTTACCTACATGTTGCTGCCTTTTGCAGCCCTCTAGCCCTTTCCTGGGCTGTTTTACAGCCTTTTTAGTGCCGAAAAGTTCGGGTCCCCATTGACTTCAATGGGGTTCGGGTTCGGGACGAAGTTCGGATCGGGTTCGGATCCCGAACCCGAACATTTTCGGGAAGTTCGGCCGAACTTCTCGAACCCGAACATCCAGGTGTTCGCTCAACTCTACTCACCAGTGATCTGTACAGCGGCATAAGCACTTCACTCTTTCTACTGCTTATACCTCTCCCTATACATCCAAGCATTCTGCTTGCATTTCGTGCTGCTTTATTACATTGTCTTCCCACCTTTAAGTCTTCTGAAATAATTACTCCTAAATCCCTTTCCTCAGATACTGAGGTCAGGACTGTGTCAAATATTCTATATTCTGCCCTTGGGTTTTTACGCCCCAGGTGCATTATCTTGCACTTATCCACATTAAATTTCAGTTGCCAGAGTTCTGACCATTCTTCTAGTTTTCCTAAATCCTTTTCCATTTGGCGTTTCCCTCCAGGAACATCAACCCTGTTACATATCTTTGTGTCATCAGCAAAAAGACAAACCTTACCATCGAGGCCTTTTGCAATATCACTTATGAAGATATTAAACAAAATTGGTCCCAGTACAGATCCCTGTGGAATCCCACTGGTAACATGACCTTGTTTTGAATGTTCTCCATTGACTACAACCCTCTGTTGTCTGTCACTCAGCCACTGCCTAATCCACTCAACAATATGGAAGTCCATGACTGCAGTTTATTGATAAGTCTTTTATGTGGGACAGTGTCAAAAGCCTTACTAAAATCTAGATATGCGATGTCTACTGCACCTCCACCGTCTATTATTTTAGTCACCCAGTCAAAAAAATCTATAAGATTTGTTTGACATGATCTCCCTGAAGTAAACCCATGCTGTTTTTCATCTTGCAATCCATGGGATTTTAGATGTTCCACAATCCTATCCTTTAATAGGGTTTCCATTAATTTGCCTACTATTGATGTCAGACTCACTGGTCTATAGTTGCTCGATTCCTCCCTACTACCTTTCTTGTGAATGGGCACGACATTTGCCAATTTCCAATCTTCCGGGACGACTCCTGTTACTAATGATTGGTTAAATAAATCTGTTAACGGTTTTGCCAGCTCACCACTAAGCTCTTTTAATAATTTTGGGTGTATCTCATCAGGCCCCTGTGACTTATTTGTCTTCACTTTAGACAGCAAACTTAGAACATCTTCCTCTGTAAAGACACATGCATCAAACGATTTAATAGTCATCCTTTCTAGTGGAGGTCCTTCTCCTTTTTCTTTTGTAACAACTGAACAGAAGTATTCATTAAGGCAGTCGGCTAGCCCTTTATTCTCTTCTACATACCTTCCGTCCTTTATTTTTAATTTAGTTATTCCTTGTTTTAATTTCCTTTTTTCATTTATATATCTGAAGAATGTTTTATCCCCTTTTTTCATAGACTGAGCTAGTTTTTCTTCTGCCTGAGCTTTAGAAGTTCTTATAACTTGTTTGGCCTCTTTCTGCCTAATCTTGTAGATTTCCTTATCTTCATTGCTCTGGGTTTTTTTATAATTACAAAATGCTAGCTTTTTATTTTTAATGATTTGGGCCACTTCTGCTGAGTACCACAGTGGTCTCTTCCTTTTTTTGCTTTTACTGACAAGTCTAATGCAATTTTCTGTTGCCTTCAATAATGCACCTTTTAAGTAGTCCCATTTCTCCTGGACTCCATGTAATCCGTTCCAGTCTGATAAGGACTCATTTATGACTAATTTCATTTTTGAAAAGTCTGTTTTTCTAAAATCTAAAACTTTTGTTTTTGTGTGGTGGGACTCTTTCACAGTTCTTATATTAAACCACACTGACTGGTGATCACTAGATCCCAAGGTTTCGCCTACAATGACATCATATACCGAATCCCCATTTGTGAATATCAAATCCAAAATGGCCTCCCTCCGGGTTGGCTCCTCAACCATTTGTTGTAGGGATAACCCCAGTAGGGAATTTAGAATATCTGTACTCCTGGTAGAACTTGCTATTTTGGTTTTCCAGTTTATATCTGGAAGATTGAAATCTCCCATAATGATAACTTCTCCTTTCATTGTCATTTTAGCTATTTCTTCAACTAGTAGATCATCTAGTTCTTTAACTTTATCAGGTGGTCTATATATCACACCTACACGAGTTACTGCATGATTAGCAAACTGCAACGTAACCCAAACTGACTCTATGTTGGCCTCACCAACTTGTATTAGGTTAGATTTAATGCTATCTTTCACATACAGGGCCACTCCTCCTCCTTTCTTGCCTTCTCTGTCTCTTCTGTATAAAGAGTACCCTGGTATGGTTATGTCCCAGTCATTTCTTTCATTAAACCATGTCTCCGTAACAGCCACTAAATCTACATTCTCAGATGCCATTATTGACCCAAGTTCATTGATTTTTTTACCTAAACTGTGAGCATTTGTAGAGAGGACTCGGAGCTTATCATTTCTTACCCTCTGTGCTTCTGACCTGTTCTTGCATTGTTTCGGGGGACAATTACTTGGCTTGGTTCTCGACAGCCAGGTACCTTCTTAAGGCGGTCATTCCTAGGTGAGTGTTGGGCTTACCTTGACTTATGCATTGACAGCACAGGCTGCAGATGGCAACACTATTGTCAGCAGCTGACACATTAAACAAAGCCCACACTGAGGAACCATGTGCCGGCATCCTGGGAGCGCCAGATGTGACCGTGCATGGTGAATGGCTCGCTCCAAATACATTTGCAGTCAGATTTTTGCCTCCTGTGCACTGCGAGTTCTGCCTTCTTCTCCTCCTCCTTCTCCCTATCTGCTGCACCATCTCTCCCTCTGAACTCCCCTCCTCTTCCTCTCTTGTGGGCACCCATGTAACGTCCATCGACGCGTGATCATCGTCACCTTCACAACCACTGGAGTAGGCAGCAACAGCGGGGACCACCCTCCTTGGGCCGATCTGGGTACTGTCGTCAGACCACTGGGTGGCGGCCATCGGTAAGGTCTGGGAATGGATGAGAAAATAAGGAAATTCCTCTGACTCGAGTAGAGGGGCTATACTGGTGGTGGTGGTGTCTTTGGTGGTGCACACAGCAGAGTGAGGAGGGTGCTGATACAGAGGATGAGGAGGGTGCAGAAGCAGAAGGCTGATTGAGCCACTCAACCAACTCTGGGGCATCCTTTGATGTAATCGCACGCACCTTACTTCTCCAACTTCCCACTTAGGCTCCGGCCTGGTGCACCTGCCTGACCCCTACCACCCCTGCGGAATGGCCTGCCTCTGCCTGTCATTTTCAAAATTACCCTGTGACAAAGTCCCTATAGAAGAGCAGTATTTGTGGAAGCTGGTATATAGAATCCCTTAATGATTATTTTCAGGAAGCAGGTATATCAAACCCCATAATAAGTTTTTGGACAACAGGTACAGTATATCACGCCAGTTGCAATTAGTTGTTCCAATAGCGTTTGTACCTCTGTATAGCTGCAGTATCACTGTGCAGAACCGCATACAACTGCTGCACAATACAAATGCACTATATAGAAAGTATATTATAGGTATATCACACCCCTGCCTCAATCAGTTTTTTTGGGGGGGAAACTGATTTATGACACCAGTTGAGATTAGTTTTTTCAATAGCGTTTGTCCCTCATTATAGCTGTGGTATCGCAGCAGAACCGCACACAACTGCTGCAAAATACAAATGCACTATATAGAAAGTATGTTATAGGTATATCACATCCCTGCCTCTGTTTTTTTGGGGGCAACTGGTATATCACTAAATCAAATGCACCCACTAAACCCAGGAAGTCAATTTTCATATTCCAATAGTCTAAGACTATAAATTCCTGTTTTTGGTCTTATTTTTAAAATATATGTGTCATCTTGATACAGATTTTTTAAAAATCTGTGTCATTTTGATACAGATTTGTCATTTTGATACACATTTGTAACCGATGTGGTTGTCTCCATTTTAGAATCCTTTTTTAGAATCCACGCCATGTTTTAAGTGTTTCTAGCTGATCTCAGGTTTTACTAATGATTTTAATTGTGTATCCTATATAATGTTTGGAAGAGCGCAGTCTGGTAGCTACTGAGGAAGAGGCAGGTAGCCTCGAAAAAAGCGTCTAGCCGACTACGCAATTCCTACATCCAGTACTGGTCCGGACCCCAAGTACAGAAGACTTTGTGGATCAAAATTATTATCCTGTAATAACTCACACAGCCTTTGAACACAGCCATTGATGCAGTATAGGACCTGGACTTATCCTTGACACAAGGACCTGTGAACTACAGGATTGGACGATTCATACCAGCTGATCGGAACATATCATCCTTGATACAAGGACCTGTGAACTACGGGATTGGGCGATTTATACCAGCTGATCGGAACATCTGATTCATTTGCATAGAATCACCTGATCGAAAGCACGCCCTGCGAATTAAACACTTGAAACCAACCCAGCGTCCAGCGTCCTGCGTCCTGCGCTCATGTGAGTGCATTGCTATGTGAGTGCATTGCTGTGAGACTCTGAGCACGTCTTCCGGGCTGTGTGCCTGTTTAAATTGATCCAGCGTTCAGCGCTCAGTGCACAGAGTCCAGCGTCTTGGAGACTACACATCTTTACTGCTCCGTACATGTATACCACACGCTAATAACATCGGCACTACTGAGTGGTAAGAGTCTCATGGAGACAGACCAATATTGACAAATGGATTGTTATAACTTTCTGCCACACTCTTCAACTCAGGACACATAATTTCAGGAGACTACATACCAATTTTGGCATTTTATGTGATATTTCCTTTTATATTAATTTTATCTCAGTGTATTTTATTGTGTATTGTTTAGAGTAATTTATTGGCCATTTTTATGTGTGATATAATAAAATTTCAAAATAATTTTAACAGAGTATTTCCAGTGGTCCACTCTTTTTCCAGAAGGTGGTGTGCCTGCTCTTCCTTGTTACAATTTTTCATTCCATAATTGGGTGAGTGACCCAATCAGCAGTGAACCCACCGCTATCCGTTCACCTAGAGTGTTGAGCCTCCCTATTTTTTCAGTATTTTACAATTTTTAAAATATAACCTTTATTTCTTTCATTATAACGTAATACCACAGAAAACAAAAAAAGAAAGACGTAACAATTAAAAATACATATGGAGGGCTTGTGTCTTGCACTGGGGGTATCTCAGTTTATTAGTAATTCAGAGGAATCACTCTATATATCTCACTAAGGCTACATACAGGCTTCCTACTCACACCTTATTCCTATACTTAATGTCTGTAATGTCAGCCGACACCAGACACTCTTATCATCAGGTTGCATTTAGTAGCAATTCATTCTTGATACTATTCCTCTAATTGTATCTATCTGTATCATCGCTGTGGCTATGCTGCCTAAATCATTGCGCTGTTCCTCAGGCTTGTTCGGCGTCTGCAGATCACCTGACTTATGTTCTATCTTTCGCCATTCCGTAATTCTTAAAATGTATTTAGAAGCGCAGCTCCCTCGACATGTTTCATCGCAGATGCGGCGTCTTCAGGGGAATGGAGCTACTGTCAACCGTAGCTCCATTCCCCTGAAGACGCCGCATCTGCGATGAAACATGTCGAGGGAGCTGCGCTTCTAAATACATTTTAAGAATTATGGAAGGGCGAAAGATAGAACATAAGTGAGGCGATCTGCAGACGCCAAACAAGCCTGAGGGACAGCGCAATGATTTAGGCAGCATAGCCACAGCGAGGAAACAGATAGATACAATCAGAGGAATAGTATCAAGAGTGAATTGCTACTAAGTGCAACCTGATGATAGAGTGTCTGGTGTCGTCTGACATTACAGACATTAAGTATAGGAATAAGGTGTGAGTAGGAAGCCTGTATGTAGCCTTAGTGAGATATATAGAGTGATTCCTCTGAATTACTTATAAACTGAGATACCCCCAGTGCAAGACACATGCCCTCCATATGTATTTTTAATTGTTACGTCTTTATTTTTTTGTTTTCTGTGGTATTACGTTATAATGAAAGAAATAAAGGTTATATTTTAATAATAAGACCAAAAACAGGAACTGGTATATCATACCCAGGGCCGGCGTCAGCACCCGGCCCATTATTCCTTAGGGGGCCCACTCGTTTGCACGGTCCCTTTAAACATTTTGACCTACTTCACTGCTGCTGCCATCTCACAAAATCTCCTCCAGGCCTGCGAGACAGATCAGAGGAGGACTGGAGGAACGTGATCACAGTAACCCCTACTGTGATCACGTTCCTCTAGTCCTCCTCTGATCTGTCTCGCAGGCCTTGAGGAGATTCTGTGAGATGGCAGCAGCAGTGAAGTGGGTCAAAATGTTTAAAGGGACCGTGCAAACGAGTGGGCCCCCTAAGGAATAATGGGCCGGGGGCTGACGCCGGCCCTGGGTATAATATACCAGTTGCCCCCCAAAAAACTGAGGCAGGGATGTGATATACCTATAACATACTTTCTATATAGTGCAGCACAGCTGCATAAGACAGCATAGCAGCTGAGCGCTGAAACCAGGAGCAGGGCAGGAGTAGGTATGTGCGAAGCTGTGACCAGTAACATGAGGGGGCGGCAGCATGTGGGGCTAATGCAATAAATGCATCATGCATGGTGTGATGTTTTTGGGGAGGGATTCCGCCTCCACTAATAGGAGAATATTGAATTGCGCAACAAACCTCTTTGTGGGGGAATTCCTTAGACCTCCCCCTTGCCAGTATACCTTGTTCCATTATAATATATATCGATGAGGAAAAGAAATGCACAGCACGCAGTAAGGCAAATATTCCTACTAAAATGACTGAGCCTTTAGGAATATTTGCTTTACTGCTTGCTGTGCAATTCTTTACTCATCCATATACATTACATTATAGTATGTGGAACAAGGTATACAGGCGGGTGGGGAGGGGGTCTAAGAAATTCCCCCACAAAAAGGTTTGTTGCTCATTATTCTCCTATTAGTGGGGGCTCCCCAAAAACACCACACCATGTAGCAATAGTACGTGGTATTTGGTAGTACACACACAATGCATTGCAAACTCTTGTATGAGTCTGGTCTGGGGTCCTAATAATTTATTTATATTCTGTAGTTGCCCACACCCTCTACAGAAAATAAATTCTGTCCACAGACTACCTAAATGGAAACACCAAATTAGATCCTAAAATTCAGACCTTTTATATTCAGACCCCAGATTAGACCCCTAAATTAGTTTAGGCCCCAGACTAGATCCTAAATAAAATCAGAGCCCCAGACTAGACTCCTAAATTCGCAACTTAGACCAGAACCCCTAAATTAACTCTTACCCCAGTCTTCTAAATTCAGACCCCCAGACCATGTATAATACATGGTCTGGGAGTCTGAAATTAGATGACTGGGGTAAGAGTTAATGCCATGAGGGGGCCCACTGAGGCTTTTTTGCCCAGGGGCCCACATGAACCTGGATCCGGCCCTGATCACACTAGTTGCAATAAGTTGTTCCAATAGCGTTTGTCACTCTGTATTGCTGCGGTATTGCATTAGAACCGCACACAATTGGTGCACTATACGATTGCACTATGATATACTTTCTATGTTAGAAAGTATATTATTAGTATATCACACCCCTCAGTATGTCACACCTATCAATAGCACACCTATACCTGTCCTTAAAAGGACTTTTGTGGCCCTTTTAGCTAGCGTTTGGTGTCCCTAATAGTCTGTCCCTGCTCCACACAGCAACCTCTCCCTAGACTGGCAAAAGACTGAATGTAAAATGGCAGCCAGATTGGGTTTATTTATAGGGTAGGGTGTGGGCCCATATGCTGAAATGTCTCAATTGGCTGTCCTGTCCCACCTGAGGGATGTGTCATGGGTCAAAGTTCTGCACAATGCAAAAGAGTATGGCGCCGGCGGACATCACCATATGTTTGCCTATTCGACGAACCGCGAATGAGCCAAGTTCGCCACAAAATGACCGCCATGTGAACCACAAGGCCATCTCTAGATGGTACATTTCAGGATATAAGTGTAAAATGGATGGTTCTTTGTATTATACATGTATTTCCACATGACAAGGATGTCAAAAAATGGAAGAACATAATAAGCCCTTAAATAATCCAGATAAACTTGTACTTCAAACTAGTTATGTTTGTTATCATGAGTATACACAATTCTGTGTTGTATTGTCGCTCAGCAGACCACACCTCAACATTGATTAGACATCATCTAATGATCCACCCTTTAATAACAATCCATTATTTTAAGGACACAGAAACTGAATGACAGGTGAATCATGAACATCTTATTTAGAAACAGGGGGGATAATTGGGAACACCTAGGCTTAGGGGAGGTGGGAGAAAAAACACAACCCTAATGATGAATCTCAAATATCGACATTCTAGAGTTTAGTAAGGAATTCCATTCAGCGTCATCAATCCACCACATATTAGTCACAAATATGGTATAAAAGAGGATGTCATTTCAACAGCAAAGCAACACTTGGAAGAAGTTCTCTGATACATTACCTGTTCAGATACCACAACCAGAAAGTCATGTCTGGAATCAAAGGAAAACCAGCATTTAAACAGCCAAATCCTGTCCAACAAATCCTGGAGCCACAGCCTATCTGTGAAGGTAAGCAATATATTTCAGACACAGATTAAAGTTTTTGAGATGGCAGTCATATATTTACGATACCTATTTTATTCCCAAACTTCTACATGAAGTTACTAATACAGTGTTTCACGGTATAACTAAGCCCGGCACTGCAGAAAATAAAATCAAAGTACGAATAAGGTTTATTTTAGGTATTATTTCACTCACTTATATAGTACTACCCTACCCTGCTACACTTTACAGGCATTATCATTACTTGTCCCCAATGGAGCTTACGGTCTAAGTTAGTAGTCCTATCAGTACTATATGTGGGAGGAAACCCACACAAACACAGGGAGAACATACAAACTCGATGCATATGATTTTCTTGGTCAGATTTGAACCTAGGACTAGTACAGGCGGGCGTGCATGGCCATACTAGTGCCAGTTATGCTGCATGCCACATGTGCAGTTGGTACCGCTCGATCAGACTATTAGGTAGATTATCTAACTTCAGTGCCACCTCCTTGCTCCTAATGAGGTATCCGCAAAAAAGTCACAAGAAACAAGTAGTCAATGATTTTGGTTCCCTATGTGCTTATAGCTGTGCTGGGCATATGAGACAAAGTTAATATGTAACAGCATACATTGTTGTGGTACATTGGGGGATACCGACTTTCTATCTTATGCACCTTGGAATATTCAGGGCTTACAACGGATCATTGCTTTATCAGTCCCTGGTGTTTACATGCACACTGCTATGGTGCATAGGATGCTATATTCACCCTGGCAGTAAAAATCTGACTAAAATATCAACACACTGCTAGGTTGACTCACATTCTACAATTAACATTTTTTTTTGTTTTATTTTCAACTGTCTTATGCAAGCAGTGAGCAACACTAATAAGTAGACAAAAAAAAAAATAGCAGAATGGGCCTGCGCAAAGGGCATAGGAGAGGGAACAAACATTTGTAGCCCATCATTTATAAATGGCGCTACAGAATGTAATATAAGTGGCCTTTATACAATTTGGCAACTAAAAATTTGAACAGCCGAACATTTGGGACCTAAAGTAGTGCCAAAGGTCAGAGGGGTTCACAAACTTTGGTATGTCAGAACACTATAGATAATGCAATCTCCTGAAAGCTCACTGCAAAGGGGTTTGTGTACTGTGCAAGGCGAGTCCGATAAGGTTGTGCATGGAGAATAGGGAGTTAATCATCCATCCACTCAGACTCCCCCCTGCTTGCTAGTGGGGGTTTCTGACTCAGTGGGGGAGATATATCAAGACTGCTCATTCCATACACTTGTCATGATCTCCTTGCACTGGCGTGCAGGGCCGGCCTTAGGTGTTCAGGCGCCCTGTGCGAGCTAACCTTGTGGGCCCCCCCCCCTCAAAAAAATAAATAAAAAATATTGTGTGGCACAATGTAGGCTATATGTGTATAACAAACATATTTCACATGAAAACTTACAGTTACTTGGCTTGGCCCTTGGGGATCTAGGACACCACTTCCACACTTTGGCCGGGGGCTCGGTGGAGCTGATGAGGTGTGTTATCCTAATGAGAAAGATTTCATAATAAGTATTTGGAGAAGGGGCAGAGGGATAGCAGAGCAGGGAGAGGCTGGTGCTGCTACTAGGGGGTCATACCATGGGGGAGTAATAAAGTCCACAATTATGCCCCCACCTCCCCAGTAGTAATAATTCTCCTTATAATGTGACAGTGCAAAAAATACCCCCTTGTAATGCCCCCATTTCAGTTAATGTCCTCATAGTGCCCCCATAATGTGCCAGTATAAAATACCCCTATATAGTGCCCCTAGTAAATGACCCCATAGTGCTCCACACCCTCCTTCCTCCTAGTGCCCCCCATAATGTACTAGTATAAAATGCTCCAGTAGATGCCCTCAGTGTCCCCCATAATTTGCAAGTATAAAATACACCTTCTTAGTGCCCCCCGTAGATGACCCCATAGTACTCCTCTCCCCCCTTCCCCATAGTACCCACCATGTGTCCCAGTATAAAATTGTACTGTACAGAGAGCCCATATAAAATATCCCTTCTTTGTGGCCTCAGTAGATGCCCCTATAGTGCCCCCAATCATGTGCCAGTATTAACAGCCCCCCCTGTGCCAGTAATAATAGCCCCCTATGCCAGTAATAGCAGCCCCCCTGTGCCAGTAATAGCAGCCCCCCTGTGCCAGTAATAACAGCCCCCAGTAATAACAGCCCCCAGTAATAAGAGCCCCTCTGTGCCAGTAATAACAGCCCCCAGTAATAACAGCCCCTCTGTGCCAGTAATAACAGCCCCCAGTAATAACAGCCCCCAGTAATAAGAGCCCCTCTGTGCCAGTAATAACAGCCCCCAGTAATAAGAGCCCCTCTGTGCCAGTAATAACAGCCCCCAGTAATAACAGCCCCCAGTAATAAGAGCCCCTCTGTGCCAGTAATAACAGCCCCCAGTAATAAGAGCCCCTCTGTGCCAGTAATAACAGCCCCCAGTAATAAGAGACCCTCTGTGTCAGTAATAACAGCCCCCAGTAATAACAGCCCCTCTGTGCCAGTAATAACAGCCCCCGCCAGTAATAACAGCCCCCCCTTTGCCAGTAATAACAAACAGCCCCCCTTTGCCAGTCAGCAATAACAGCCCCCGCCAGTAAAAGTATTGTACATAATAAAAAAAAATCCAAAAAACACATACTTACCTCCATGTCAGTGATGCGATGCAGGCCTCTTCTGGCCTGTGTCCCACGCTGTATGGCTCAGGCGGCGCGATGACGTTATCGCGCCGCCTGCGCCGGCCTCTGATAGGCTGCCGGCCTAGTGCCTGCAGCCTATCAGAGGAAGGGAAAGGGACACGCCTCTCCCTCCCCTACTGCAGCACAGGCAGGCATCTGTATCTCCCTGTGCCCAGCCGCCGCCGCCAGCTCGCTCGCTGCCGCATATTACACTGCGAGCTGTCGGCCGCCCGGCGCCCCTGTTGCTATGGCGCCCTGTGCGGCCGCACAGCCCGCACACCCCAAAGGCCGGCCCTGCTGGCGTGAGATGCGCATCTCTGCCCTGCCGTGCGCCAGAAATTGTAGCTGGCATAGACTTCAGCTATAATTTCTGCCATTATCTGGTGAAAGTTACAGTAAATGCGTCGGGTGGTACATAGCCATGCCCCTTTTCACTATGGCACAGCCCTTTTATATGCACTTCAGAAAAGTGCTGAGAACATCAAAAAGGTGCAAATTATGGTGTACACATGGCGTGCGCCATAACCAGCAACTTTTTTACACATAGTGGCGTAAGGAGCTTAATGAATGTCCCTCACAGTCGGAGTGTAGTGGCTACTACAATTCCCATCTTTACTTTTACTCCTATCTTCTCCGCCTTCCCACTTGGTTCTTGCAGAAATTCTAAGAATAAACAAAGAAAAGTTAACAGTGCTCCTCAAATATATTGTATAATCCCAAATTACTCCTCTAGGTGGCTATAACGGTCAATAAGTCATGCATGAGCTTTCAGTATTTACTTACAACAATCATTTTACTTTTACAGATATAGTCACTCCGAAGCATCCTGCTCCTTGTCCTGTGCCTGTGACACCACAGCCTTGTGCACCCGTGCAAGTTACTCCACAACCTCCTGCTCCTGTGCCTGTGACACCACAGCCTTGTGCACCTGTGCAAGTTACTCCACAACCTCCTGCTCCTGTGCCTGTGGCACCACAGCCTTGTGCACCTGTGCAAGTTACTCCACAACCTCCTGCTCCTGTGCCTGTGACACCACAGCCTTGTGCACCTGTGCAAGTTACTCCACAACCTCCTGCTCCTGTGCCTGTGGCACCACAGCCTTGTGCGCCTGAACCCACTGTTAACCAGGGGAAGAAAGGATGCAAAAAGTAAAGTGAATGTCTCAGATGAAGATGGGGTTTCCTCTACCACTATACACCCTACTGCAAAAGAATTGTTAATTTAATTTAAATTATTTTGTTTCTGTTAGATATGACTTGAAACATTAAATTAAAGTCATAAGCAGCATAACTGTGTATTCTTGACAACAGGATATAAAAATTGCCACAATTCAAATGTAACCTAGAAAACGGAGATGATATGCATGTATGCCTATCGTATCTAACGAGCATTTGTCACCATAATTAATCCTATTAAACCAGACCAGCTAATGGCTGGACATAAAATCTTGTGCAAGTACAGGCGGCAGTATCATCGACTTGTGTGCAGTGAAGATCTCAGTGGGGATGACAGATCTGAGATCCTCACTGTGCCGACACATGTTTGGAATTTCAGGGCTAGACATCGTAGTAGTAAGGATGCCTTGCCCTATCAGTCTTACTGGGAGGGGAATGGCAACAGGGAGAGATAGAGGTTAAGCTGTGCTCCAAGGAACTGGTCCAGCCCCTCAGTGCTCCAAGCACCTAATTTACATATACAGTGGATATAAAAAGTCTACACACCCCTGTTAAAATGTCAGGTTTCTGTGCTGCAAAAAAAATGAGACAAAGATAAATCATTTCAGAACTTTTTCCACCTTTAATATGACCTATAAACTGTACAACTCAATTGAAAGACAAACTGAAATCTTTTAGGTGGAGGGAAGAAAACAAAAAAAAAAATAATAATGTGGTTGCATAAGTGGGGATGTAGTTGTGTTTAGAATTAAGCAATCACATTCAAAATCATGTTAAATCGGAGTCAGCATACACCTGCCACTATCTAAAGTGCCTCTGATTATCTGATTATCCCCAAAAAATGTTCAGCTGCTCTAGTTGGTCTTTCCTGATATTTTCTTAGTCGCATTCCACAGCAAAAGCCATGGTCCACATAGAGCTTCCAAAGCATCAGAGGGACCTCATTGTTAAAAGGTATCAGTCAGGAGAAGGGTACAAAAGAATTTCCAAGGCATTAGATATACCATGGAACATAGTGAAGACAGTCATCATCAAGTGGAGAAAATATGGCACAATAGTGACATTACCACGAACTGGACGTCCCTCCAAAATTGATGAAAAGACGAGAAGAAAACTGGTCTGGGAGGCTACCAAGAGGCCTACTTCAACATTATAGGAGCTGCAGGAATATCTGGTAAGTACTGGCTGTGTGATACATGTGACAACAAACTCCTGTATTCTTCATATGTCTGGGCTATGGGGCAGAGTGGCAAGACGAAAGCCTTTTCTTACGAAGAAGAACATCCAAGCCAGGCTACATTTTGCAAAAAGACATCTGAAGTCTCCCAGAAGCGTGTGGGCAAAGGTGTTATGGTCGGATGAAACCAAGGTTGAACTTTTTGGCCATAATTTCAAAAGATATGTTTGGCGCAAAAACAACACTGCACATCACTAAAAGAACACCATACCCACAGGGACGCATGGTGGTCGCAGCATCATGCTTTGGGGCTTTATTTCTTCCGCTGGAACTGGGGACTTAGTTAAGCTAGAGGGAATTATGAACAGTTCCAAATACCAGTGAATATTGGCACAAAACCTTCAGGCTTCTGCTAGAAAGCTGAACATGAAGAGGAACTTCATTTTGAAGCATGACAACGACCCAAAGCATACATCCAAATCAACAAAGTAATGGATTCACCAGAAGAAGATTAAAGTTTTGGAATGGCCCAGCCAGAGCCCAGACCTAAATCCGATTGAAAATCTGGGGGTGATCTGAAGAGGGTTGTGCACAGGAGATGCCCTCGGAATCTGACAGATTTGGAGTGTTTTTGCCAAGAAGAGTGGGCAAATCTTGCCAAGTCAAATGTGCCATGCTGATAGACTCATAGCCAAAAGACTGAGTGCTGTAATAAAAATCAAAAGGTGCTTCAACAAAGTATTAGTTTAAGGGAGTGCACACTTATACAACCATACTATTTTTTATTTATTTTTTATTATATTTTTTCTTCCTTCTACCTAAAAGATTTCAGTTTGTTTTTCAATTGAGTTGTATAGTTTATAGGTCACATTTAAAGGTGGAAAAAGTTCTGAAATGATTTATCTTTGTCTTATTTTTTTTTACATCATTGACATTTTAACAGGGGTGTGTAGACTTTTTATATCCACTGTATCTGAAAGTGTTTCTTTATATCAGTAATATCGATTGCGTAGAAAAAAGGATCCTTTTACTCTCCATGTTGAATCCTACTAGCCATTGCTAAGGGTTTTCCTAACAGCACAGTGCTGTATTAGGGAGACAAGGTGTGCTGGTAGCGGATGGACATGTGCCAGCACTGCTCCTTCATACAGTAGATGGGCCAATACAGTTATTATGGATTAAATATGTATTAATATATAAATAAATATCTTTACTTTCTTCCTGCTAAGTGATCAGTGTGCCCAGCACTGTCAGTGAGCTCTCCCCCATACTCCCAGTGCGCTGTGTGATTAAACATCTGCAAGGAGCGATGCATGTTTAAGCGCTAAGCGCTCACTACAGGCAATGCAGAGAGGCAGGGGGAAGCTGTTCTACTTTACATATAACTGTCCCTATGTACAGTAAAATAGCTTCCCCCTGCTATAGTTACAGTTTAAAGGGAACCTGTCACCAGTTTTATGATGTTCTAACTAAGGGCAACATAAATAAGTGACTGATTCTCTTAGCAAAATGCTGGGTCACTTTCTTTAATTGACCCAGTCAATCTGCCAACATCTTGTATTGAAAAGCTCCAGCTGATAATGATGAGTCATAAATATTTATGAGCTCCTGACTCTCTCCGCCCACCTGCTGCTGAATGACAGTTTGTTTCCATATGAATCAGCAGCAGGTGGGTAGGGGAGTGGCTATAGCTCTGAATTACAAAATAGTAGTTAATTATTGTATATAATTAGTTAGATTATAATCAAATATCCACATGACAGGTTCCCTTTAAATATGAAAAAAAAAATAATTATAAACCTGAAACATTGCAAAAATAATGAAGCACAAATCAGTAACAGAAGAAAAAAAACCATCCAATAGTAAACTACAAAAGTATTGGGACACATACACATACCTACAGGAGTTTTTATGATATCCCATTCTAAATCCATACACATTAATATGGAGTTGGCTCTTTGTTGCAGATAAAACAGCTCACACTCTTCTGGAAAGACTTTCTACAAGAATGTGTAGGTGGGAATTTTTGCCCATTTATCCAGAAAAGCAATTGTAAGGGCAGGCATTGATGTTGGACGAGAGGGCTGTGCTCACAGTTTCCTTTAGAGTTCACCCCAAAGGTGTTCAATAGGGTTGAGGTCAGGGAACAATTCTAGCTAGTTAAGTTCTTCAACTCTAAAATGATCTAACCATGTCTTTATGGATCTTGCTTTATTCACTGGGGCACAGTCATGCTGGAACAGAAAAGGGCTGTTCCCACAAAGTTGGGAGCATAAAATTGTCCAAAATGTCTTGGTATGCTGAAGCATTTTCCCTTCACTGGAGATAGAGAGTCTAGCCCAATCTCTAAAAAACCACACCATAGCATTATCCCTCCCCTACCAAACTTTACAGTTGGCATAATGCAGTCCGTCGTCCATGTTTCTATAAAGTGTGTTGTGGTTTATACCATTCCACGTGACGCTTGGCAGGCTGAGTGGCTGAGCTGCTAAAGATCCTAAAAGCTTCCACTTTGCAGTAATTCCACTCACAGTTGATTGTGGAATATCTAGTAGAGAAGAAACTTCATGTACTAAATTGTTGCTACTAACATAAGGCCGAAAAAAGACATTTGTCCATCCAGTTCGGCCTGTCATCCTGCAAGTTGATCCAGAGGAAGGCAAAAAAAAAACTGTGAGGTAGAAGCCAATTTCCCCCACTTAAGGGGGGTAAAATTCCTTCCCGACTCCAATCAGGCAATCAGAATAAATCCCTGGATCAACGATCTCTCTCTAGTAGCTATAGCCTGTAATATTATTAAGCTCCAGAAACACATCCAGGCCCCTCTTGAATTCCTTTATTGTACTCACCATCACCACATCCTCAGGCAGGGAGTTCCATAGTCTCACTGCTCTTACTGTAAAGAATCCTCTTCTATGTTTGTGTACAAACCTTCTTTCCTCCAGACGCAGAGGATGTCCCCTCGTCACAGTCACAGTCCCTGGGGATAAATAGAAGATGGGATAGATCTCTGTACTGACCCCTGATATATTTATACATATTAATTAGATCTCCCCTCAGTCGTCTTTTTTCTAAAGTGAATAGCCCTAATTTTGATAATCTTTCAGGGTACTGTAGTTGCCCCATTCCAGTTATTACTTTAGTTGCCCTCCTCTGTACCCTCTCCAGCTCTGCTATGTCTGCCTTGTTCACAGGAGCCCAGAACTGTACACAGTACTCCATGTGTGGTCTGACTAGCGATTTGCAAAGTGTAGGGACTACGTTCTTATCACGGGCATCTATGCCCCTTTTGATGCAACCCATTATCTTATTGGCCTTGGCAGCAGCTGCCTGACACTGGTTTTTGCAGCTTAGTTTGCTGTTTATTAAAATTCCTAGGTCCTTTTCCATGTCAGTGTTACCGAGTGTTTTACCATTTGTTTCACCACACTATTGCATCTAATTACTATACAACGCACAAATTCAGTGAGCTCTTTCAAACGGCTCATTCTTTCACAGATTTGTTTAAAGACCAGATTCAAATGAGCAAGTTGTCTACAGAAAACATGCTCCAAGTGGGAACATGATTTTACGTCCTGGTCTCTGTTCTTTTGACTGGATGTCATGACATTATAATGATTTATAATACAGTGTGGCCCTGCCCGACATCAGCTGTAATAATTTGTACTGATGTCCTTATGTCAGACATCTGTCTTATCTCAGGGGTGCAACTAGCCTTTCTGCTACCTGAGGTGAAAATTGAAACGGCACCCCCCCATGCCAATTTCTTAACCTAACCCCTTTACTAGTGATGAGCGGCAGGGGTCATATTCGAATTCTCAATATTTCACAAATATTTAGTAGAATATTCGAATATTTGCGAATTCAAATATTCGTTAGATTCTATATTCTTCTTTTTTTACTCAAAATCGGCAAGGTAATGATCGCGTAATATGCAAATATTACGTGATCAATATAGGCGTGGGTCAAAAACAAGTATATAGCACTGCTGACAAGCAACTTAAGCAGGGAAGAATCATAACTTCAGATGGAAAAAAATGATGAATATTCTAAAAAAGAATATATAGCACTATATTCAATATAGCGGTATATATATACGTTTTTTTGAATATTTGTCATTTTTTTCCATCTGAAGTCATGATTCCTCCCTGCTTAAGTTGCTTGACGAGTAACTTAAGCAGGGAGGAACCATAACTTCTGATGGAAAAGATGACGAATATTCGAAAAACGAATATCTAGCACTATATTCTAAATATTTGCAAATTCTCGAAGTTGCGATATTCGCAATAAATATTTGTAATTTGAATATTCGCGCTCAACACTATTTGTCCCAATGAAAGTGCTCATTGCCCATGGCCCTTCCGCTGCACCCCTCTTGCCCATACTTGGTGCTGCCTGAGGCGATCGCCTCACCTGGCCTCATTGGTGGTGCACCCCTGTCTTATCTGAAACTCCCCAAAGGCATACTGCATGGCTTGGTGCTTGATTTTATACACCTGTGGCAATGCGACTGAATGAATCACCTGAATTTGATCACTAAGGTGCATCCAGATACGTTTGTCCATATCATGTAGTTATTAATGCAATTGTGCCAGCTTTGTTGCATTTGTGCATTGAAATTAGTGCTTTCCTGCTGAATGTTTTGCATTTTTGCAAAGTAATGAAAAAAAGAGAATGTGGTTTGCAAGTGGATATTTTCCAGAGCAATCCAACATTTTTACAAATCAAAAAGGGCAGTGACCTACTAGAGGTCCAAAATGACAATGCTGCACTGTATTCTGAGCACTGTACATACCACAATAAAGTTACAGAGAGAGAGAGTTCATCATTACAAAACCTTGTGGTTTTCATAGAGCTCATATGGCCTAGTAAAAGCTAATGGTTTAATTGTAATCAGTGTTATAACTGTTAACCCTATACTTATTGTACTTTACTGCCATCTAGTGGCCACTGTAATGTTTGGTTTTAGGAAGTAATCTTTGTTATTCGTCCTGTAACTTCTCTTCTGTAGATCACAATCTGTGTCCTTCAGTTTTTTCCTGCTTGTGAGGCATACATCAGAGCTGGAGGGAGGACTTTCCTTTTACCTCTATCATAATTTCTCAAGGTACATTCAATAAATTACCTAAATGCATATCCACTGCATCTCCCTCATTCTGGAATTCTACATGTAACTGGTGTGGGTAGATGAATGAGTTTTACAATGGATTTGGAAAACAGGGAAAACAGTACATAATAACACTCACATAGCACTAAATCCAAAGTTTATATCTAGACTAATACTTCATATTAATTTGATAAATAACTCTGAGGTTCTTAGCAGATACATTTACCCCAGCAAGGTGACCTCTGTGCAGGCACAAACATACTGTTTTTTTTTTTTTATAATTAACAATTTTTTTTTTTTTTTCAAATAATAACAAAGGATACATGACATTGGCGGAGAAATAGCGCCAGTATAATAGTACAAAAGTATAGATATATGGTATTACATCATACCAGCACATCTTAACACAGCAAATCAGTAAGCAATGCCATAAATTAACATAAATAGGGAAGGGGAAGTCGAGAAAACATCAACCAAACAAATGGTATAAATCAGGTGAGACATAAATATACACTATAGCTCATTAGGTGCAGCAACAAGGTATGGCACTAGGTCAGTTACATGCCCAACACAGTAGAGAAAGGGTAGAATGGTAATAATGAGAAAAGAAAGCTAGAGAAAAATAAAAATAAAAAAAGAAGCTAGTACAAGTTAAGGAAAAGTCAAGGAAGGCCCCTAAACGTCTTCCAAGGAACCCACATGTCCAAGAAGGCGCTTCTAGTACGGGTTTCCCAATGAGAAAGTTCCTCTAATCTATACAGTTGGTCCATCTTTTGTGTCCATTTAGCCTCATCTGGGGCCTCTGTAGAAAGCCAGGCGGCAGCAACTAAAATTCTAGATGCAGCTAATAATATAAGCAATAAGGACCTGACCCTCTTGTGTATCCTTTCCAGCCCCAGGCCTAGGAGAGTCAGTTCAGGAGAACACACCAAAGAGGTACCACAAATCCTATTACACTTAGTTATTATGGAATGCCACCATGTTTGAATGATTGGACATTCCCACCATATGTGAAAGAAAGTGCCCTTAGAGGTTTTGCATCTCCAACAGGAGTCGGAAACACCCGAAAAGTATTTTGCAATATTCTCTGGAGTTTTATACCACCTCATCATGATCTTGTACCCATTTTCCTGAACACGCACGCACCTTGAAATTTTATGTGGAACAGAAAACATAGTCTTGATTTCAATGGGGGTTAGGGATCGATTGAGATCTTTTTCCCAGACTCTCACTATAGCTGGTGTAATATCAGTCACCGGTGATTTGATCCTTTTGTATATGAATGAAATTAATATATTAGGCGCTTGCTTAGAACCAATTAGCCCTTCAAACCATGGGAACAAAGGTGTCACCTTAGGAAGGCTCTCCGCAGAAGCCATTTCAGTTAATATATATTTGTGTACAAATGAAAGAGACATAGATTCTTTCAAGTTGGTAAAAAGGAGAGGAAGGGGGGGGAAGGTATTGTGCTTTTTTAGAATGTCTGATACGGGTAAGTTAGACTGCCTAACCACAGGGCTACAAGCCTCTTTCAAATCAAAGGGTGCTAAATCAATGACATCTCCCAAAGTCAGAAGCGGGGAAGGAGTGGAAAGCATTCTACCCCTAGAGGAGAACCATTCCCAAACTGCCAGTGAGCATCTTATCATAGGGTTTTGGATTTGAGGAGATGGGGGAAAGGCTTTCCCAGCAAGCAGAACAGCTCTGGGAGTGGAGGGGAGAAAGCTATTTTCCATCTGAACCCAAAATTTATGGGGGGGAGCTCTAATCCAATCTACTACTCTGGCTAGATGTATGGCTTTCATGTATATTTCAGGGTCTGGGAGATTAATCCCACCTAGATCCTTTGGTTTGGTGAGAGTGTCCAATGCAATTCTCGGTCTGCGCCCCTTCCAAATAAAATGACGCACTGCCTTGTTAAATCTATTAAAGAAGGATTTCGGTATCTTGATAGGCAGAACCTGCATGACATATGTCAATTTGGGTAGAATCAATGCCGATACCATATTTTTTCTGCCAAACCAAGACAGAAAAGGGAGGTCCAACGAGTCCATCTGGTCAATAACCGACTTTAAAAGAGGGATAAAGTTTAGTTTGTATAAGTCCTTAGTATTAGGGGATATGTTTACTCCTAGGTACGTCAACCTTTGTGTAGACCAGTTAAAGGGAGACTGGAGCTTAAGAATTCTAATTGTTGAGGGAGGGAACCCACTATGAATGAGTTGAGATTTAGCAGGGTTTACCTTGAAATTAGAAAGTGACCCAAATAAATCCAACAATGATAAGATAGCAGGAAGAGATTTTTTCGGATTGGTTGTGCAGATCAAGAGATCATCGGCAAATGCAGCCAATTTGATTTCCTGACTTCCCACTCTAAGTCCTATAATCTCTGTCTGCTGTCTCAGGGATTGTAAAAGCGTCTCCATAACCAATACGAAAATAAGCGGGGACAGAGGACAGCCCTGTCTTGTGCCGTTCCTTATACTGAAGCAGGGAGATAGGGTATCATTAACTAGTACCGATGCCGAGGAGGAGTGATACATAGCCCTGATTGCATTTGAGAATTGAACAGGGATATTAAATTTGGCCAGTGTAAGACTAATATATAGCCAGTCTATTCTGTCAAACGCCTTCTCGGCATCGGTACCTAAGAGAACTATGGGTATTTTTTTAAAAGAGGAGAAGTACAATGCATTTAGTACTTTCATAACATTGTCCTTACCCTCTCTTCCCTTGACAAATCCGACCTGGTCTGGATGGATCAGGGAGGGGAGTAGCTTTTGCAGCCTAGTAGCCAACATTTTGGCCAACAGTTTAAGGTCAGTGTTAAGCAAGGATATAGGACGGTAATTTGAGCAGATGGAATGATCCTTACCTGGCTTGGGAATAATTGTTATCGTAGCTCTAGACATATCGGACGACACCGGGGAGTTAAGCAGAGCATTATTGCATATTGGAAGTAAGTGGGGAAACAGGACTTCGGAGTAAGCTTTATAATAGGACAGAGGTAAACCATCCGGTCCGGGGCATTTCCCGGTCGGGGATGAATTAAGTGCTTCTTGAATGTCCGTTATCGTAAACGGAGCAGCCAGCTGATCATGCTGGCTATTTGTAAGGACCGGGAGATGAAGTGAGCTAAGGAAGGAAGAAATATTTTGTACCTTGTCCAGTCCAGGATCAGGAAGACGGGGGGGGGGGGGAGGTTATACAGGGACTCATAATACAACTTAAACTGTTCTGCTATTTCTTCAGTTTTGAGCAACATTGAACCTGATGGAGAGGTAATTTTATGTATGAAGCCATTCAGTTTTCTACGTTTAATCCGCTGCATCTGAAACTTTGTTGCTTTATCGCCATGAGCAAAAAATTTTTGCTGAGAGCTTAAAAAATACTTCGCAGAGCGCTCATTTAGTAAATTTTTAAGCTCTGTTTTGAGTAAAATAAGTTCAGATAAGTGAAGTTGCAATAAAGAAATTTTATGAGTCTTCTCCAAGTTGTTAATCCTGGTAAGAAGGGAGTCTATTTTTTTTGTCGGCCTCTTTCTTCAAATAGGAGCATAGGCTTATCAATTGTCCCCTTATGTAGGCTTTATGGGCATCCCATAGGGTATTTGGGGAAGTATCAGAAGTATGATTAATTTGGAAGTATTCCTTTAGGAGGGAAAGTATTTTATTCTTATGTTTGGCATTTTCCAAGATAGACTCGTTGAACCTCCAACCAGATTTCTTACCCATACCTTGTGAAGGGCGGATGGAACAGAAGACTGGTGAATGATCTGATAGCGTCATGGACCCTATTTTCGCCGAGGAGCAAAGTTGCAAGTGTTCTTTGGAGATTAATACATAATCAATTCTGCTATATGAGTTGTTGGCTGCAGAGAAAAAAGAGTAATCAATATCATTAGGATTAAGACATCTCCACACATCAACCAAACCAAGTTTGAACATTCTAGCCAGAGTAGCTTTGATTGCCTTAGAGGGGAGAGCTTATTTTCTTGAAGACGTATCTAAAAGGGGATTAAGAGGCATATTCAAATCTCCTGCTAATATTAGTATACCTTCCCTATGTTTCTCAACTAAAGATAGAAGGCTGGCAATCCATCTAGTTTGGTCAGCATTAGGGGCGTAGGCATTAACAAAAGTGTACAAGGTTTGGCCGATTTTTCCTTTTAATATAATGTAACGGCCCTCTGGATCTTGAACATGACTCTGATAGGTAAATGGGGTGTTACGCCTGAAACCAATGCTGACCCCTCTAGATGCCGCCCCATCCGCGCCACAATGATACCAAGTAGGGTATTTAGTAAATGACAGGTTTGGAAAGTTATCCTGCTTAAAGTGAGTTTCTTGTAGGAAAATTACTGCACTTTTTTCCTTCCAGAGGAGAGAGAAGATTTGACTTCGTTTAGAGGGGGACCTTAACCCCTTCACATTGTAAGAGACAATTACTAGTTCAGACATTTCTTGACCATAATAACATATGAAGCATAGCGATGCATAATGGGCAAAATAGAATCTATGGACCCTGACTTACACCATATTAACATAGAAACAAAAACTTGAGACCACATTAAGTGGAACAGCAACAACATGTGAAGTCGCATGGACATCAACTATCAAATGGGGTAGGGGGAGAGTGAAACAAGTTCACAAGTAACCTGCATCAGGGAGGGAACCGGCCTAAAATATAAATCATAAAATCATAAGAGTCAAAAGCATAGATCAGATCTATAAAAGAAAGGTGACATTAAAGCTGGGTTAAAATAACAGTATAACGGACCACAAACAGAGAGGGACCGACAGGACAGTAGGAGAACAGAGGAAGAAAAATTAAAGACAAATGACACCAAGGATTCAGGAGCCATCCTGTGAGAAGTGGGTCTTTTTTGGCGTTGAGACATCTCTGGACTTCTTGGACTTCATCTTCTTCGGCGTTGTAGTGGTCTCCCAAGGCTGGGGAGCGGGCAAAGCTGGTAGAGCTGAAATATCCTGAACTTTGTCCCAGTCAGGAATGTTCAAAGGAGGAGAGTCTAAAGCTATATAAGCTTCCGATAAGTCCGAGAAGGATGATATCATGATCCTTTTTCCATCAGCTAGGAAGGACAGCCCAAACGGAAAGGACCATCTGTAGAGGATCTTCTTTTCTTTAAGCAATGATGTAAGGGGCCTCAAAAATCGCCTTTTTTGCAGGGTAAATGGTGATAAGTCCTGATATATCTGTATCTGCGACTCCTCTAGGAGAATCGATGGTGCAATTCTGGCAGCCTTCAATATTGCTTCCTTATCCTGGTAGTTCAGGAAACGGCATATCACGTCCCTGGGGGGATCAGTGTCCTTAGGACGGGGGCGCAAAGCTCTGTGTGCCCGTTCTATTATCAGCATGGCTGGATCAAATTCTCCCAGCAAGGAAGTGACTATTTTTGTAATGGCGTTCGGAATGTCCGTGGTGGAGACCGTCTCCGGGATCCCTCTAAACCGGAGGTTATTACGCCTTCCTCTATTCTCCTGGTCTTCCAGGGAGGAATATAACTGGTTAAAGTGAAACTGACAGGCAGATAGCGATTTAGTGACTGCAGCGCTGTGTTCAAGCGTCGCCGCGTGCGCAGTTTCTAGCGCATCCACTCTGTGGCCTATCTGTTGAATGTCCTGAGCCACCTCCTGTAGTTTCGAGATCACAGGGTGCATTGCCTCCTCTAAAGCCTGCTTAATAAAGCTACGTGACACCGGGAGGTTGCGGGACTCACCCTCTTCCTCCGCGTCTTCCTCTCCTTCAGAGAAGCTTGTAGTGCGGCCTCGTGGAGCGCCGCCGGGAGCCGCGGCCATCTTGGATTCTTTGGCCGGACCGGCTGCCGGCTGCTTCTTTAGATATTTCGTCATGTCTGAGACCGCTGGCGAGGATTTAGCATGTGCAGCTTGGTCACACTGCTTCTGGCCACCATATTTGACCATTTTGAGCTCTCAGTGTTGAAGATAGCCGTTCCCTCAGCAGGTTGAAAGCAGGAGCTCTAACCGGATGCTTCCATTCAGTTCAGGCGCTAGCTCCGCCCCCCAAACATACTGTTTTTAATACCTATATAATGCCATTGGGCATTTACACTCAGGAGACAGGAGCCTGCACATTTACTCTGTTGCTACTTGATAACGCTATGTGCATTTAAGCAACCAATGAGGGGAAAAGCCTACTCAACTATATGTATCACATTAAAAGCACCTTATGGAATAGGTGGGACAATAGGAGTATATTATAGGTTATGTACACCTTCGGAGACAATTTTTTTTCATGATTACATGTTACTCATTTTTGGCTAAAAATCATTTTTAGCCTTTATAAAAAATGTTGTTCTGTCACAAAGGGTTAACTGTTTTTCCAACTGTGTGACTGGTACTTTAACCTTGTGCCAGTGTTCTAATAAATCTTATCTCTAAACTACTGAGAGGTCATAATCACTTAAGTAAGCCACATTCATTATGTGTAAGAAAAGGACTGAGTGTTTATAAGAGAGCAGAGATAAAGAGTCCGTGAGCTCTCGATCTGATGGAAAAGACAGAAAATCCAAAGGATACTACTAGAGCATATCAGCTCTGAACAGAAAAAAAGGACACCATATCTCTAATATACAGGGTGGGCCATTTATATGGATACACCTTAATAAAATGGGAATGATTGGTGATATTAACTTCCTGTTTGTGGCACATTAGTATATGTGAGGGGGAAAACTTTTCAAGATGGGTGGTGACCATGGCAGCCATTTTAAAGTCGGCCATTTTGAATCCAACTTTTGTTTTTTTCAATAGGAAGAGGGTCATGTGACACATCAAACTTATTGGGAATTTCACAAGAAAAACAATGGTGTGCTTGGTTTTAACGTAACTTTACTCTTTCATGAGTTATTTACAAGTTTCTGACCACCTATAAAATGTGTTCAATGTGCGGCCCATTGTGTTGGATTGTCAATGCAACCCTCTTCTCCCACTCTTCACACACTGATAGCAACACCGCAGGAGAAATGCTAGCAAATGCTGTGAAGATACAAGATGTGCAGCACCTGAAACTACGGATACTGGAAGCCCGTGCTAGCATTTCTCCTGCGGTGTTGCTATCAGTTTCTGTCTGTCTAGACGTCTGTCTGGACATTCTTTATGCGCGACCAAATGATTGGACCGATCTTCATCAAATTTGGCACACAGGTGCATCAGGTGTCCGGGAAGGTTTTAAATCGGGTTTCAACTCTCTAGGACGTACCATTTCTGAGATATTCCCCCAAAAATGACCTACATTAGCCAATACAAAACAACCCAGCCATTTTTATTCAATGCTATAAGTCAGCTTTAGGCTAGGGTTACATGGCGACATGCACAGCTCAGCAGACAGTATCACACAATAGACTTATATATAAACAGCAGACAGTATCACACATGATAGGATTAGATACACAGCTCAGCAGGCAGTATCGCACAGGGTAGGATATTAGATACATAGCTCAACAGACAGTATCACACAGGATAGGATTAGATACACAGCTTAGCAGACAGTATCACACAGGATAGGATTAGATCACTGTTAGATCACATTAGGTCACTGGTTTGGAGGAAACTGTCGATATCTTATAACGACACACAGAAACTTTAAATGAAATAGATAAAATATACCCGTGCAAAGCCGGGTCCTTCTGCTAGTCTCTTATACAGATGTACCATTGCTAGCGCCCCCATCAGAATCGCGTGAGCGCAGAGCGATATCCAATTCCTTTGCAAACCTGAAGTGCGTAAATAGACTATTTAGAAAAATCAGGGTGCAATTTTGGTTTATAAACACCAGATGGCGCATGGAACAACAGTCAGTATTGGTGATGAAGCCACTTCATCCCATTGCTAAACTCAGTGCTATTGTGATTCTTATAGCGATTTGGCTGTGTGCAGAGCAGTAGTTATGATTGCAATATTATGTCCCAGCCGTATATTCAGATTGTTACACCAGGGTGGAGGGGGGGAGAGCTTGGACATAATATCGCTATCATAACTACTGCTCTGCACGCAGCCAAATCGGCAGAGTGAGATGTGGAGCCGGACACTGCCGTACAGTATGTGCCAGTAATATCATTTGGGCAGAAAATGCAATGTTGATCCCGCTCCATTCTCAGGGACCGACCGGCTATCAATGGTAAGAAAATACAGGTTTCCTTTCAGCCTGGAAGGGGCTAAATAAATAAAAAATATTTAATACAAATAGGTATGCACTCCAAAATCCATGTGTGAGATTCTGCATTTATTGTATAATTGCCCCTTTAACAATGACTTCCACAGGGCCCGCCCCTTTAACATTGACCTCCACAGTGCCTGCCCCTTTAAAAGTGCCTGTCCCTTTAAAAGTGACCTCCACAGTGCCCACCCTTTTAAAAGTGACCGGCCCTTTAGCATTGACCACCCCTTTAACAGTGAAGGCCGCTCTACTCATACCGGCTTCCTCACTGTGACGTAGTCGGCGCAGGCACAATGAAAAATCCGTCACCAGGAGCGCATCATTCCCTCACTGCGCCTGCGCTAAAGACAGAAGTGAATGCCGCAGGTGCGGGATTTCGGCATCGATGCAGGGAACAGTGACATTAATTAAGAGGATTGGGGCGGGCAGAACAGGGGACCAGGGCGGGATAAAGGGTGAGTGGACGGAGCCTCTAGGTGCTGATCTTACGCCCACATAGCACCTAGAGGCAAGTAAGCATATTATAAAAGAGGCTATTTTACAAAAACGGCTGCAGGGACAAATGTCAGAAACATACTGTTATGTAGTGCTGAGAGTAGTGCATCGCTAATGTCAGTCAGCTACATAACGGAATTTCTGGTTATAGAAGCCCTTTAAAAGTGACTTTCAAAGTGACCACCACTTTAACAGTGACCACCCCATTAGCATTGTACACCCCTTTAACAGTGACTTTTATAGTGGCCGCCCCTTTAACAGTGACTTCCACAGTGCCTGCCCATTAAAAAGAGACTTTCACAGTGACTGCCCCTTTAACAGTGACTTTCACAGTGACTGCCCCTTTAACAGTGACTTTCACAGTGACCGCGCCTTTTAAAGTGACTTTCACAGTGACCTTCCTTTTAACAGAGACTTTCACAGTGACCGCCTCTTTAGCCGTGACTTTCACAGTGACCGCCCCTTTAAAGTGACTTTCACAGTGACTGCCTTTTAACAGTGACTTTCACAGTGACCACCCCTTTAACAGTGACTTTCACAGTGACCGCCCCATTAGCAGTGACTTTCACAGTGACTGCCACTTTAACAGTGTCTTTCACAGTGACCGCCACTTTTAAAGTGACTTTCACAGTGACCTCCCCTTTAACAGTGACTTTCACAGTGACCGCCTTTTTAGCAATGACTTTCACAGTGAGCGCCCCTTTAACAGTGACTTTCACAGTGACTGCCCCTTTAACAGTGACCGCCCCTTTAACAGTGACTTTCAGTCACCGCCTCTTTAACCGTGACTTTCACAGTGACCGCCTTTTTAACTGTGACTTTCACAGTGACAGCCCCTTTAACAGTGACTTTCACAGTGACCTCCCCTTTAACAGTGACTTTCACAGTGACCGCCCCTTTAACAGTGACTTTCACAGTGACCGCCCCTTTAACAGCGACCACCCCTTTAACAGTGACTTTCACAGTGATCGCCCCTTTAACAGTGATTTTAACAGTGACTTTCACAGTGACCGCCTTTTTAACAGTGACTTTCATATTGACTGCCCCTTTAACAGTGACTTTCACAGTGACCGCCACTTTAACAGTGACGTTTACCATGACCGCCCCTTTAACAGTGACTTCCCCTTTAACCCCTTTAGGACACGGCCTTATTTCACCTTAAGGACCAGGCCATTTTTTGCAAATCTGACCAGTGTCACTTTAAGTGGTGATAACTTTAAAACGTTTTGACTTATCCAGGCCATTCTGAGATAGTTTTTTCGTCACATATTGTACTTCATGACACTGGTAAAATGAAGTAAAAAAATACCAAATTTACCAAAAATTTGTAAAAAATTGCAAATTTCAATTTCTCTACTTCTATAATACATAGTGTAGCAATGTGATATTGAAGTGTTTTCCCCAGGCTCCGGTCCGGGACTTAGGGCATGCCCATGTCCAGGGATCCTATTTAATCCTGCTACTTGTTCTTGGGTGTGTCTCACTCTGGAGAGTGTGCAGACAGAGGCCTGGTGAGGCTCTGTCAGTGTGGTCTCAGATAAGCCAGGCTGAGGGGCCACGAGGCTATGCAATAGCCTGGACTTTGGGGGACTTGCACACAGAAGGCTGGAGTGGCTCTGTGTGGTCTGAGCCAGAAGGGCTGAGAGACCACGATTCCCCAAGAGACCCTGGTGTGGGAGCAGCCTGGAGGCTGCTGAAGGTTGGGCTGGGAAAGCCGCATCTCATCACAGGTGTGAACTGTGCTACGCTTTAGGTGAGTCAGGGAAACCTATGTGTTTAGTTAGGGCCCAGACGGGCAAGGTATTTTATTTTGGCTTTGTGTGTTTTTGCTTTATGCCGTGTGCCACAATAAAGCACAGTTTGGCCCCAAAATCCTGGTTTCTGTGAAGAAGTGTGTGTTTGCAACCCCTGGAAAAGAGCTAATCCCCTACAATAGTAATACATACAAAAATAGTTATTACTTTACATTCCCCATATGTCTACTTCATGTTTGGAATGATATTTTATTTTTGGGGGGATGATATTTTATTTTTGGGGGATGTTACAAGGCTTAGACGTTTATAAACAAATCTTGAATTTTTTTTAGAAATTAAAAAAAAAAAACTTTTTATTGACCAGTTCAGGTCTGAAGTCACTTTGTGAGGCTTACATAAGAGAAACCATCCAAAATTGACCCCATTCTAGAAACGAAACCCCTCAAGGTATTTAAAACTGATTTTACAAACGTCCTTAACCCTTTAGATGTCCCACAAGAGTTAATGGCAAATGGTGATAACATTTCTGAATTTAGATTTTTTGTCAAATTTTCCATTTTAATTCATTTTTTCCAGTAACAAAGCAAGGCTTAACAGCCAAACAAAATGCTATATTTATTTCCCCGATACTGAAGTTTGTGGAAACACCCCATATGTGGCTGTAAACTACTGTACGGGCACACAGTAGGGCGTAGAGGGAAAGGTGCGCCATCTGGTTTTTGGAAGGCAGATTTTGCTGGACTGGTTTTGCTGGACTGGTTTATTTACACCATGTCCCATTTGAAGCCCCCCTGATGCACCCCTAGCGTAGAGATGTCCCGAACTATTCGCGAACATCGCGTTTGGGGCAGCAGGCAAACATATGCGATGTTCGGTCTGCCCCCTATACGTCATTATTGAGCAAACTTTGACCCTGTCAGAGTCACAGTCATCAGACACATTCCAGCCAATCTGCAGCATACCCTCTCTCCCAGACCCTCCCACCTCCTCTAAAATAGCAAGGATGGCAGCCCTCTTAGATTCACTCTGAAGCTGCAGTGTTAGTTAGAGCAGGGAGAGTGCTGCTGCTGAATTAAAACGGAAATCGTTAGCTAGGCCAGTGTTCTGTGTCCACTCCATTCCTCAAAGACTCCTGACAGCACCATAAAAAGCCCTTTTTAGGGCGTGTAGATCAGTCTGCTTTTTTTTTATTTTTTATACAGTACAGACCAAAAGTTTGGACACACCTTCTCATTCAGAGTTTTCTTTATTTTCATGACTATGAAAATTGTTGATTCACACTGAAGGCATCAAAACTATGAATTAACACATGTGGAATTATATACATAACAAAAAAGTGTGAAACAACTGAAAATATGTCATATTCTAGGTTCTTCAAAGTAGCCACCTTTTGCTTTGATTACTGCTTTGTTGTTCAAATTCTTTTATTAGTAAGAGCCAATATAAGAACATTACAATGAAAAACAGCTTGATTACAAGTCAAGGCTGTGTACAGTAGTAGTATACATTAAGACGATCACATTTAATGTAAGCAAATACATTTTAGAGACATAGATGTGGAAATATAACTCGTGATCCCAGCTTCCATTGTAAAGGTATCTCATAATCCCAGTTACGGGTGGAGAGGTATAGAAAGCTCCAACTTATACTACACAACAAAAGAAAACAAACAAGGACAGGACCACATAGGGAAAGGAGTGAAAGGGGAGGGGAATCCCTGACAATACAAGTAGAGGTATAATAGACAATGTGGAGTAATTCCCAAGGTGCACGGAACGCAGCTGGAAAACTCCCTAGCTTAGGCGCAACTATTGGTGTAGGCAAAGAAAATGGAATTCTGCATGGAAGGAGTAGTCTCCCTAGGAACTGGCGACATCTCTATTTAGCCACGTGATAAAATCAGGAGATCCCTTGAACAGGATCCAAGGAGTCCAAATTTTTAAAAACTTAGTGGAGTCACCCATGTCCTCTGCTCCTCCATTCTGTAGATTTTTTCAAAAGTGATAAGCCAGTCCCTAGGGAGAGGGGCAGATGTGGATTTCCAGAATCTAGGGATAACCAGGCGTGCTGCTTAAACAAAGAATCTCAGAAGACCCTTTTTCAGAGCGGAGCTTGAGCTAGAAAACATGGAGAGCAAAGCACCCTCAGGGGTCCATCTGGAGGAGCTACCGCTGACCATGTCATATAGATCATGAATAGCTTCCCAAAAAGGAGCGATTTTGCTGCAGAACCACCAGATATGGGACATGTTGCCCTCCTCACGACCACATCTCCAGCAAGAGCTAGGGCAGGAAGGAAGGAAAGAGTGCAGTAGGACAGGGGTCCTGTACCATCTGGACATAATCTTAAAATTCTTCTCCTGGAGACCGCAGCTTATAGATGACATATGAGATAACTCGAATGCCTTCTCCCATAGGTCAGAAGAAATAGATTTCCCTAATTCTCTTTCCCAAGCCCATACAAAGGGTAAGCCGGAGATGGTATCATCTTTCCCCTGGAGTAGCCCGTATACCAGAGACACTAAGTGTGTGTGGGGGGGGAATTTGGGTACACAGCGCCTCAATGGGGGTGAGGTCTCTAGATAGAGTGTTATTGGGGCTTAAGGAGGACAAGAAGTCTCTTAAGCTGATGTGCTTAAGCCATGCCCCTTTAGATGTCCTTCCCGGGAATGTAATGACCGGCAACACGCACAGGGAGGAAAACAGGGAAAGCCCTGCCCAAGGGAGAGGGAAAGGTGGTGACCCCTAACTCACCTTGCAGCTGGCACCTGCCTGCCCTGACGTCCCTAGACGGGTTCCTCACCCGTGCGGCGATCACGTGCCTAAACCCTGGCTTTCCCTGAAATGAGCCCTAGATAATGAATGGGCCGGTGGGATCGCTAGTCCTCACCACTGCACTAAGAGGGAAACACCAGGGAGAGGACAGACAAACACAGACAAACACCCAGGTGGACGGCAACAATTGTCCACAAAGGTCCAACAGGGATCCGGAGGGTAGCGTTCTAAGGCAACACTCAGAGAACGCAGCAACACAGCTCCAGTGGGTCAGAATAGATGTCCAGGCAGGAAGCTCTATATCTGGCAACCAGAGAAGTGTGAGAGGGGAATATAAGGAGGATTGGGAGTGCTGGACAAGGAACAGCTGAGAGAAGGAGCTACGGATCCCTGAGTGAGCCAAAAAGGGTTTGTAAAGCAAACCCAGAAAGCTACAATAAGGAAACTTCCCTATCTGACATAGAGCGTGCAGCCAACCGCTGCGACCTCCTGACCCCGGGTACAACGGAGTCAGGCGTGGCTCTTGACACCCTCGTGACAGGGAGGAGGAAAGCGGCTGAAGGGATCCCCTCACCAGAACCATAGATACAGTAGGATTATCTGTGAGGACCAAACCCAGAAATGACGTATGACCCATTCCCAAAGGGAAGTCAGGATTGTTAAGAAGGGGGGTTATAGGGCTGGGGGACTGAGTGAGACCTAATGGTATTGCTATTCTATCCCAGATTTTCAGGATACCCAAGGTTAGTAGGGGGAGTCGCGAGGGTCTCTTGGATTTAGAGATCCAGAGTAGATTTTGGGTTGGGTACCCCACCACCTGTTTCTCAAACTGGACCCATCTTTTAGATTGCCCGTTGTGGAACCAATCCAATATGTATGAAAGAGTTGCCGCTTTATGGTAGTTTGGTAAATCCGGGACCACCGCGCCTCCTCTCGGCCTGCTGCGCACCAAAAATCTCATCCCCATCCAAGGGGAAGATCCTGCCCAGATGATTACTGCTTTGCACACTCTTGGCATTCTCTTGATGAGCTTCAAGAGGCAGTCACCTGAAATGGTTTTCACTTCACAGGTGTGCCCTGTCAGGTTTAATAAGTGAGATTTCTTGCCTTATAAATGGGGTTGGGACTATCAGTTGCGTTGAGGAAAAGTCAGGTGGATACACAGCTGATAGTCCTACTGAATAGACTGTTAGAATGTGTATTATGGCAAGAAAAAAGCAGCTAAGTAAAGAAAAACGAGTGGCCATCATTACTTTAAGAAATTAAGGTCAGTCAGACCGAAAAATTGGGAAAACTTTGAAAGTGTCCCCAAGTGCAGTCACAAAAACCATCAAGCGCTACAAAAAAAATGGCTCACATGCGGACCGCCCCAGGAAAGGAAGACCAAGAGTCACCTCTGCTGCGGAGGATAAGTTCATCCGAGTCACCAGCCTCAGAAATCGCAGGTTAACAGCAGCTCAGATTAGAGACCAGGTCAATGCCACACAGAGTTCTAGCAGCAGATACATCTCTAGAAAAAATGTTAAGAGGAGACTGTGTGAATCAGGTCTTCATGGTAGAATATCTGCTAGGAAACCACTGCTAAGGACAGGCAACAAGCAGAAGAGACTTGTTTGGGCTAAAGAACACAAGGAATGGACATTAGACCAGTGGAAATCTGTGCTTTGGTCTGATGAGTCCAAATTTGAGATCTATAGTTCCAACCACCGTGTCTATGTGCAACGCAGAAAAGGTGAACGGATGGACTCTACATGCCTGGTTCCCAGCGTGAAGCATGGAGGAGGAGGTGTGATGGTGTGGGGGTGCTTTGCTGGTAACACTGTTGGGGATTTATTCAAAATTGAAGGCATACTGAACGAGCATAGCTACCACAGCATCTTGCAGCGGCATGCTATTCCATCCGGTTTGCGTTTAGTTGGATCATCATTTATTTTTCAACAGGACAATGACCCCAAACACACCTCCAGGCTGTGTAAGGGCTATTTGATCATGAAGGAGAGTGATGGGGTGCTGCGCCAGATGACCTGGCCTCCACAGTCACCGGACCTGAACCCAATCGAGATGGTTTAGGGTGAGCTGGACCGCAGAGTGAAGGCAAAAGGGCCAACAAGTGCTAAGCATCTATGGGAACTCCTTCAAGACTGTTGGAAGACCATTTCAGTTGACTACCTCTTGAAGCTCATCAAGAGAATGCCAAGAGTGTGCAAAGCAGTAATCAAAGCAAAAGGTGGCTACTTTGAAGAACCTAGAATATGAGATATTTTCAGTTGTTTCACACTTTTTTGTTATGTATATAATTCCACATGTGTTAATTCATAGTTTTGATGCCTTCAGTGTGAATCTACAATTTTCATAGTCATGAAAATAAAGGAAACTCTTTGAATGAGAAGGTGTGCCCAAACATTTGGTCTGTACTGTATATATATTGCAGTTGCCTGCCCGTGTGAGAGGCCACTGGCCCACAGACTGTACTGTGTGCACACCATTTATATACCTTGCAGATAAAAAAGTTTTAAATTTTTCCTATGTAATATAATTTCAGTTACCTGCCAGTGAGTGTCAGGCCCACAAGCTGTACTGTGCCCACTGCCCATCACTCATATACGGTGACACAGTACCTTGCAGATAAAAAAGTAATTTTATTTTTTCTCTGTATTATAATTGCAGTTGCCTGCCAGTGAGTGTCAGGCACACGGACTGTACTGTGCCCACTGCCCACTACTCATATAGGTTGGCACAGCATCTTGCTGTTAAAAAATTAATTGAATTCTTCCTCTAATATAATTGCAGTTGCCTGCCAGTGAGTGTCAGGCCCACAGACTGTACTGTGCCCACTGCCCACCACTCATATAGGGTGGCACAGTACCTTGCAGATAAAAAAAAATCATAATTTTTTTTCTCTGTAATATAATTGCAGTTGCCTGCCAGTGTGTGTCAGACCCACAGACTGTACTGTGCCCACTGTCCACCACTTATATAGGGTGGCACAGCACCTTGCTGTTAAAAAATTCATTTAATTTTTCCTCTGAAATATAATTGCAGTTTTCTGCCATTGAGTTCCAGGCCCACAGACTATACTGTGCCCACTGCCCACCATTCATATAGAGTGGCACAGTACCTTGCAGATAAAAAAGTCATACATTTTTCCTCTAATATAATTGCAGTTGCCTTCCAGTGAGTGTCAGGCCCACAGACTGTACTGTGCCCACTGCCCACCCCGCAGTGGCCGTCTTGGTCGTGGTGTTGTGATTTCCTTTGGCCCTAGAATAATGCCCAGTGTTCAGAGGCCGCGTACCATGAGCTCGAAAAATTCTGAGGACATAGTTGACTGGCTAACACAGGACACCCATCTTCTACAGCTTCCGCTAAGAACCTTGACGCACCATCCTCCTCCAGCTCAGCTTCGGGCACCTCTCAAGTTACTATTTGCCCACCCGCCACCACTACCAACACTAGCACCACAGCCGCTTCACTTGATCTGACAGAGGAGTTATTTACACATCAGTTGGAAGAAATGAGTGATGCGCAACCATTATTGCCAGAGGATGCAGATAACAGGGATCTGTCTCAGTCAGGCAGCATTACACACAAGGACGTACGGTGTGATGATGATGATGTTGTACCCGCTGCTGCTTCCTTTGCTGAGTTGTCAGATACAAGTGAAGTGGTTTATGATGACGATGTGTCCGTGGATGTCACGTGGGTGCCCGCTCGAAGAGAAGAAGAACAGGGGTAAAGTTCAGATGGGGAGACAGAGAGCAGGAGGAGACGAGTTGGAAGCAGGGGGAGGTCGTCGCAAGGAGCTAGTGGCACAGTCAGACAGCATGTATCGGCACCCGGGGTCAGCCAGACAGCACGCCAATCAACGCATGCTGTTGCCACCACCAGAATGCCATCATTGCAAAGCTCACCAGTGTGGCATTTTTTGTGTGTGTCTGCCTCTGATAACAGCGATGCCATTTGCAACTTGTGCCAATAGAAAAAGGGTCGTGGGAAGTCCAACACCCACCTAGGTACAACTGCTTTGAGAAGGCACATGATCTCACATCACAAACGCCTATGGGATCAACACATGAGTACAAGCAGCACACAAACTCAAAGCCACCACAACCTCCTCCTGGTCCAGCATCTTCAGCCACATCAACCACTGCTGTCCTCCTTGCCCCCTCTCAACCACCCGCCACTCCGCCTCTCACCTTCAGCTGTTCCTGCTGATCTGCCCACAGTCAGGTGCCTGTCAAGGAAATGTTTGAGCGTAAGAAGCCAATGTCACAGAGTCACCCCCTTGCCCGGCGTCTGCCCAGCTGGCTTGTCGGAACTCTTAGCCCGCCATCTTTTCCATGCAAGCTGGTGGAGTCTGAGGCCTTCAAAAAATGCATAGCTATTGGGACACCGCAGTGGAAGGTACCCGGACAATTTTTTTTTTTCACAAAAGGTAATCCTCAACCTGTACTCTATTGTGGAAAAGTAAGTCATGGCATGTCTGGCACACAGTGTTGGGGCAGGGGTCCATCTGACCACTGATACCTGGTCTGCAAAGCACGGTCAAGGCAGGTATATCAGGTACACTGCGTATTGGGTAAACCTGCTGACGGCTGCCAAGCATGGAATGTGTGGCTCTGCAGCAGAGTTGGTGACACCGCCACAACTTGCAGGCAGGCCTGCTGCCACCTCCTCCTCCATCCTCTTCGCTAACCTCCTCAGCTGAGTCCTCTTCTGCTACTGCATCTTGCTCCGCATCAACTGCACCCCCCAGATCCCAAGGGGCTATTCCACATCCCGGATACAACAGTGTCACGCCGTCTTGGGGTTGACTTGCCTGAAAGCAGAGAGTCACACCGGACCAGCACTCCTGTCCGCCCTGAATGCACAGGTGGATCAGTGGCTGACCCCTCACCAACTGGAGATCGGCAAAGTGGTGTGTGACAACTACAGCAATTTGTTGGCTGCATTGAATTTGGGCAAGTTGTACAACACTTTGTGTATAAGTACCCAGGCTTACAGGACGTACTCAAGCAGGTCGGGAAGATGTGTGGTGATTTCAGGCGTTCCTACACGGCCATGGCGCACTTTTCCGATAGTCAGCGGCAAAACAACATGCCAGTGAGGCGCTTGATTTGCGACAGCCCGACATGTTGGAATTCAACACTCCTAATGTTCGACCACCTGCTCCAACATGAAAAAGCCGTCAATGAGTATTTGTATGAACGGGGTGCTAGGACAGACTCTGCGGAGCTGGGTATTTTTTTGCCACGTTACTGGATGCTCATGCGCAATTCCTCTAGGCTCATGCGTCCTTTTGAGAAGGTGACAAACCTAGTCAGTCGCACCGAAGGCACCATCAGTGACATCATCTGATTTGTTTTCTTCCTGGAGCGTGCCCTGCGAAGAGTACTGGATCAGGCCATAGATGAGTGTAAAGAGGAAGAGTTGTGGTCACCATCACTACCAGAAACAGCCTTATCATCATCGTTTGCTGGACCTGCGGCAACGCTGGAAGAGGAGTCTTAGGATGAGGAGTCAGAGGAGGAATGTGGCTTTGAGGAGGAGAAAGACCAACCACAGCAGGCATCCCAGGGTGCTCGTTGTCACCTATCTGGGACCCATTGTGTTGTACGTGGCTGGGGGAAAGAACAGTCCTTCAATGAGATTAAGACAAGACAAGGAACGGAACATGAGTAGCTTGGCATCCAACATTGTGCAAATAGGGTCTTTCATGCTGTCATGCCTGTTGAGGGACCCTCGTATAAAAAGGCTAAAGGAAAACGACCTGTACTGGGTGGCCACGCTACTAGACCCCCGGTATAAGCAGAAAGTGGCTGAAATGTTACCGAATTACCGGCAGTCGGAAAGGATGCAGCAGTTCCAAAACAAGTTAAAAAGTATGCTTTACACAGCGTATAAGGGTGCTGTCACAGCACAATGGGAATCTAACAGGGGAAGAGGTGAAAGTAATCCTCCTTTTACCACGACCACGCCGGCAAGGACAGGACGCTTTACAGACGTGTTGTTGATGGAGGACATGCAGAGCTTTTTAAGTCCTACGCATCGCCACAACCCTTCAGGGTCCAACCTCAGAGAACGACTCGACCGACAGGTAGCAGACTACCTCGCCTTAACTGCAGATATCGACACTCTGAGGAGCGATGAACCCCTTGACTACTGGGTGTGCAGGCTTGACCTGTGGCCTGAGCTATCCCAATTTGCGATAGAACTTCTGGCCTGCCCCGCTTCAAGTGTCCTGTCAGAAAGGACCTTCAGCGCAGCAGGAGGTATTGTCACTGATAAGAGAAGTCGCCTAGGTCAAAAAAGTCTAGCTTACCTCCCCTTTTATTAAGATGAATGAGGCATGGATCCCAAGGGACTGACAGTCGGGGATGCATTTGACCAAAAAAGGCCTGATGAGATGCCTTGGACTAAAAATGGTCCCTGCGCTGCTGTATGTAATCTCTGCATGCCGTATGACTTGCGTGACTTTTCTGCCACCAACTAGGGTTCAAGCCGCAATGTTTTAGTACACTTTCTGCCTGTAAAACATCCATTTTTATGTCTGCTACTACAGCAGCGGCTGCAACAATACCAAATTTTTTAGACATGTGTACTTGCCTAATTTTTCTGGCCTCTGGTGCTGCACTGTGGCTGCAAAAACAAAACAAAAAAAAAAGGCACATACATGTGTCAATTCCCCTTCGTGATCGTTACCTTGTTGTGGTGAAGGGGCTTGCGTATCACAATGAAGCGATTACCTCTATGAGTGTGTTGGCAATGTTGGCACACCCCAGATGATAAGGTCGTTGCTTCATTGTGAACAGAGCAAAAGCGATCGTCTGGATAATTTTTTATAGAAAAAACATACATTTTCTTTGTGATCATCTAAGGCACTGATGGTGAACCTTTTAGAGACCGAGTGCCAAACTTCAACCAAAAACCCACTTATTTATCGCAAAGTGCCAACACGGCAATTTACCCAGAATACTACAGTCCAATATAGTACATGTTCTATGTACCTTATCATTTGGCTATAATAACCTGCCTGCATTTAGTGCGCTGCTTGTGCTGTACATAGTGCGCCCTGCGCTGATGAATCATGGGTAAAGTCTAAGGCATATTGGTATGCCTTTGACTTTTTCCAGGGTGCGGGTGCTCACAGACAGGGCTCTGAGTGCCGCCTCTGGCACCAGTGCCATTGGTTCGCCACCACTGATCTAAGGTGATCATTAAAGCCTACTAGGCCAACAATGGGCCCACACTGCAGAATCATTGTTTTCTGGGTCACTTAACTGTCAGTCAACTACCTTAGCTCGACCATAGGCTTTGAAAAACCACCATCGCCTGCAATCTCCCGAACGTGCGCACGAGCACAGTCATCACTACACCAAGATTGACGCATAGAGGAATAAAATTTATGTCATGAGTGTGTCAACTATTGACGACAACTTTTTGCGGTTGTTTGCGGTGCGTTAAAAGGGGAGTTTGGTCTGTCACTGTGAAGCGGGCGTAAGACTTACACTACCTGATCGATACAACATAATACCTGATCGCATACACACACTGGATATATTAAAGCATTTTATTCCAAACAATTTAGGAATGTTAGGTGATTTATGCCCTTTATGGATTAAAACCCGACTCGGCATCAACTACATAATTTTCCATGGGAGTTTTGCCATTGATCCCCCTCTGGCATGCCACAGTCCAGGTGTTAGTCCCCTTGAAACAACTTTTTCATCACTATTGTGGCCAGAAAGAGTCCCTGTGGGTTTAAAATTCGCCTGCCTATTGAAGTCTATGGCGGTTCGCCCGGTTCGCCCGTTCGCGAACATTTGCGTAAATTCGCGTTTGCCGTTCGCAAACGGAAAATTTTATGTTCGCGACATCTCTACCCTAGAGTATAAACTCCATAAAAGTGACCCCATCTAAGAAACTACATCCCTTAAGGTATTCAAAACTGATTTTACAAACTTTGTTAACCATTTAGGTGTTCCACAAGAATTAATGGAAAATAGAGATACAATTGCAAAATTTCACTTTTTTGGCAGATTTTCCATTTTAATAATTTTCTAGTTACAAAGCAAGGGTTAACAGCCAAACAAAACAATATTTATGGCTCTGGTTCTGTAGTTTACAGAAACACCCCATATGTGGTCGCAAACCGCTGTACGGGCACACGACAGGGCGCAGAAGGAAAGGAATGCCATACGGTTTTGGAAGGCAGATTTTGCTGGACCGTTTTTTTGACACCATGTCACATTTGAAGCCCCCCTGATGTACCCCTAGAGTAGAAACTCCAAAAAAGTGGCCCCTAGAAACTTTAGGATAGGGTGGTAGTATTGTTTGTACTAGTTTAGGGTACATATGATTTTTGGTTGCTCTATATTACACTTTAGAACAAGAAATAGCTGTTTTGGCACCGTTATTATTTTTTGTTATTTGCAAAATTCATCTGACAAGTTAGATCATATAATATTTTTATAGAGCAGGTTGTCATGGACGCGGCGATACCTAATATGTATACAATTTTTTTATTTATGTAAGTTTTACACAATGATTTCATTTTTGAAACAAAAAAAATCATGTTTTAGTGTCTCCATAGTCTGAGAGCCATAGTTTTTTCAATTTTTGGGCAAATATCTTGGGTAGGGTAGGATTTATGCGGGATGAGATGACGGTTTGATTGGCATTATTTTGGGGTGCGTATGACTTTTTGATCGCTTGCTTTTTCATTTTATGTGATGTAAGGTGACCAAAAATTTTTTTTTTCCACTTTTTATTTTTTTTTACGGTATTCACCTGAGGGGTTAGGTCATGTAATATTTTTATAGAGCAGGTTATTATGGACACGGCGATATGTATACTTTTTTTTCTTTATGTAAGTTTTACACAATTATCTCATTTTTGAAACAAAAAAAAATTGTGTTTTAGTGACTCCATTCTGAGAGCCATAGTTTTTTCAGTTTTTGTGCGATTATCTTAGGTAGGGTCTCACTTTTTGCAGGATGAGGTGACGGTTTGATTGGTACTATTTTGGCGTACATACGACTTTTTTCATCACTTTTATTACCTTTTTGGGAAGTAAGGTGGACAAAATTTAAATTTCATCATCGTTTTTTATTTTATTTTTTTATGGCGTTCACCGTGCGGGTAAAGTAACATGACCGTTTTATAGATTAGGTCGTTACGGACGTGGTGATATCAAACATGTGTAGGGAATAATATTTGTAATAAATGTGTTTTTTTATTTGTACTTTTTTTTTTGACCCAGACCCACTTGGTTCTTAAACATCCAGTGGGTCTGATGTCTGTATAATACAGTGCAGTACACTTTATAGTATACTGTACTATATTTTCACTTTACAAAGTCTGATTAGACTTCTGCCTTTAGCAGAAGTCTAATCAGCACCATGGACAGCCTCTGATCAGTACCATGGACAGCCGGACGTCTTTGAAGGCACCCGGTTGCCATGGTAACCATCACTCGCTGCCACAGCAGAGTGGTGGGGCCCCCTACCTCTCCCATCGGTGGCAGAAAAGGCACAGCAGCCCCCGATGGGAGAGGGAGGGAGCTTCCTCCCTCTTAACCTCTTCCATACAGCGGTCCCTACGGACCACGGCATGGAAGGGGTTATACTCCTGACATCTGTGTCAGGCGTTTCTGCTAACCGCTCGGCTATCCTGAGAGAGGGGGCGGGCGGATGATCTCATGCCTGCCCACCCCTCAAGCACCGTCCGCCCTAGCCCTCCCGGCCTCCCTGCCGCACTCCCTGCAGCCCCCGCTGCTCCCGCCGGCAGATAACAAAGAGGGCAGCAGGGGGGGTTAAACATTAAAATAAATGTTATTTGAAGTTTCCTATACCCGTGGTCACAGACCGCGGGGATCAGAAACTTCCGAAACCGCTGAAAACCGCAGGTCTGAATTGACCTGCAGTTTGCTGCGATCGCTGACATGGGGGGTCACAGGACCCCCCGGCGCATTTAGCCAAGGTGCCTGCTCAATGATTTGAGCAGGCACCGAGTTCCGATCACCGCCCACCGGGCGGCGGTGATCAGAACTATGCATGACGTAGCGGTATGTCATGTGTCCTTAAGTACGAGGAGAACATGCCGTACTGGTATGTCATGTGTCCTGAAGAGGTTAACAGTGACTTTCACAGTGACTGCCTTTTTAACAGTGACTTTCACAGTGACTGCCCCTTTAACAGTGACTTTTACAGTGACCTCCCCTTTAACAGTGACTTTCACAGTGACCGCCCCTTTAACAGTGACTTTAACAGTGACTTTCACAGTGACCGCCTTTTAACAGTGACATTCATAGTGACTGCCCCTTCAACAGTGACTTTCACAGTGACCGCCACTTTATCAGTGACTTTCACAGTGACTGCCCCATTAACAGTGGCTTTCAAAGTGACCGCCCCTTTAACAGTGACTTTCACAGTGTCCACCCCTTTAACTGTGACTTTTGCAGTGACTGCCCCTTTAACAGTGACTTTCACAGTGATATCCCCTTTAACAGTGACTTTCACAGTGACTGCCCCTTTAACAGTGATTTTCACAGTGACCACCCCTTTAACAGTGACTTTTACAGTGACCACCCCTTTAACAGTGACTTTCACAGTGACTGCCCCTTTAACTGTGATTTTCACAGTGACCACCCCTTTAACAGTGACTTTCACAGTGACTGCCCCATTAACAGTGACTTTCACAGTGACAGCCCACTTAACTGACTTTCACAGTGACCGCCCCATTTAACAGTGACTTTCACAGTGACCTCCCCTTTAACAGTGACTTTCACAGTGGCCAACCCTTTAACTGTGACTTTCACAGTGACTGCTTCTTTAACAGTGACTTTCACAGTGATCGCCCCTTTAACAGTGACTTTCACAATGACCGCCCCTTTAAAAGTGACTTTCACAGTGACCTCCCCTTTAACAGTGACTTTCACAGTGACCGCCTTTTTAACAGTAACTTTCACAGTGACCACCCCTTTAACAGTGACTTTAACAGTGACTCCCCCCTGTATCTGCAATCGCTGCTAACCGCAGGTCAATTCAGACCTGTGGTTTGTAGCATTTCTGGTTCATTCGGGGTCTCTGGTGACCCGATGACCCGGAATAGGAGGTGCGGTGATCGGAAATACATAGGGCTACCTGTTTGTCCTCTGTCCGTAAGAGGTTAAAGAGGCTCTGTCACCAGAATCAACCCTATTAGATCATACATACTGCCTGGTAGGGCTCATTATGCTGATTATGTATGATAAATAGCTGAAGAGATATCTGTGTTTTTATTCATATGCAAATAAACAATTCGAGCACTCAGAGGCGGGGCTGAATATTCTGAGTAATGCTCTGTAACACCCCCTGTGCTCGTCACACACCCCCTCCCCCCATTGACTGACAGGGCTAGATAGCAGGCTGACGTCACAGCACCACGGGGACCCAATGGACACCCTGCATCCTGCAGGATATCGCACGAGCAGCGGTCAGCGATGACTGCGGCAGTGCAAGGGTTTGCAGATCTGTCACGAGGCAGTGAATCTGGCAAGTCTCCTTATCAGCTACTCCAGAACACGCCCAAACTTCCTCCTGCTTGTATTTGCTGGGAGAGCTGGACCATGCCTAACCACAGTGGACTAGTGAGCCCCCTAGTGGTCATATCTTTGTAGCTTATGTTTTGGTGGATGCCAACAGATAATTGCAATCAAGTGATTTACATACAGTACAGACCAAAAGTTTGGACACACCTTCTCATTCAAAGAGTTTTCTTTATTTTCATGACTATGAAAATTGTAGATTCACACTGAAGGCATCAAAACTATGAATTAACACATGTGGAATTATATACATAACAAAAAAGTGTGAAACAGCTGAAAATATGTAATATTCTAGGTTCTTCAAAGTAGCCACCTTTTGCTTTGATTACTGCTTTGCACACTCTTGGCATTCTCTTGATGAACCCTGTCAGGTTTAATAAGAGGGATTTCTTGCCTTATAAATGAGGTTGGGACCATCAGTTGCGAAGTGGAGAAGTCAGGTGGATACATAGCTGATAGTCCTACTGACTGTTAGAATTTGTATTATGGCAAGAAAGAAGCAGCTAAGTAAAGAAAAACGAGTTGCCATCATTACTTTAAGAAATGAAGGTCAGTCAGTCTGAAAAATTCAGAAAACGTGGAAAGTGTTCCCAAGCGCAGTCACAAAAACCATCAAGCGCTACAAAGAAACTGGCTCACATGCGGACCGCCCCAGGAAAGGAAGACCAAGAGTCACCTCTGCTGTGGAGGATAAGTTCATCCGAGTCACCAGCCTCAAAAATCACAGGTTAACAGCAGCTCAGATTAGAGACCAGGTCAATGCCACACAGAGTTCTAGCAGCAGACACATCTCTAGAGCAACTGTTAAGAGGAGATTGTGTGAATCAGGCCTTCATGGTAGAATATCTGCTAGGAAACCACTGCTAAGGACAGGCAACAAGCAGAAGAGACTTGTTTGGGCTAAAGAACACAAGGAATGGACATTAGACCAGTGGAAATCTGTGCTTTGGTCTGATGAGTCCAAATTTGAGATCTTTGGTTCCAACCACTGTGTCTTTGTGCAACTCAGAAAAGGTGAACGGATGGACTCTACATGCCTGGTTCCCAGCCTGAAGCATGGAGGAGGAGGTGTGATGGTGTGGGGGTGCTTTTCTGGTAACACTGTTGGGGATTTATTCAAAATTGAAGGCATACTGAACCAGCATGGCTACCACAGCATCTTGCAGCGGCATGCTATTCCATCCGGTTTGCATTTAGTTGGACCATCATTAATTTTTTAACAGGACAATGACCCCAAACACACCTCCAGGCTGTGTAAGGGCTATTTGACCATGAAGGAGAGTGATGGGGTGCTGCGCCAGATGACCTGGCCTCCACAGTCACCGGACCTGAACCCAATCGAGATGGTTTGGGGTGAGCTGGACCGCAGAGTGAAGGCAAAAGGGCCAACAAGTGCTAAGCATCTCTGGGAACTCTTTCAAGACTGTTGGAAGACCATTTCAGGTGACTACCTCTTGAAGCTCATCAAGAGAATGCCAAGAGTGTGCAAAGCAGTAATCAAAGCAAAAGGTGGCTACTTTGAAGAACCTAGAATATTACATATTTTCAGCTGTTTCACACTTTTTTGTTATGTATATAATTCCACATGTGTTAATTCATAGTTTTGATGCCTTCAGTGTGAATCTACAATTTTCATAGTCATGAAAATAAAGAAAACTCTTTGAATGAGAAGGTGTGTCCAAACTTTTGGTCTGTACTGTATCTGATATTTAGACTCCTTGCTAAGAAATAAGAATACATTATTGTACAGTGACTGTTTCAAGACAACAACAAAAAATAATAATAATTCAGTCACCTGGAAATAGATGAAGATACACCAAATTAGTGCCCCCTTTACTATAGTGCTGCCCATGTTCTCTAAATAAAATAAAAAAAGGACTACTTACATCACACACCACTTTAATTTGTCTCTGATATAGGGCTCTATAAAATAAAAAATATAAATTTTATTAAAAGCCTGAAAGGGGTTTTGAATCCATGAACACTACATGCAAATCAAGTGTCTTACCACTTAGCTATAGCTTTAGACACTGAAGGCAGTGATTTTTTTTTATCTATGAGATGTAGTATACCAAAAAACACAGTAAACCTAACATCCTTTGTGACACTGACAAGTGAAGGAAGTCAGATATCAGCGTCACACATCATTTGAATTTGCGCTCAATAAAATGTAAATTTTAGAGACTGAAAGGGGTTTTGAACACCGAAAGCCTGGACGTGGGGCAACAGCATTACCACTGCACTACCAGCTTGCCTTGTATGAGCTTGGGGTTGTATGTCAGGGGTAGGCAACCTCCGGCTCCCAGCTGTTGTGAATCTACAACTCCCAGTATGCATACTTGCTCTGCTCTTCTAAGAACTCTCATAGAAATGAATGGAGCATGCTGGGAATTGTAGTTTTACAACAGCTGGGAGCAGGAGGTTACCTACCCCTGATCTATGTGATGTAGCATACAAAACCACAGTAAACCTAAATTCGTTCGTGACACTGACAAGTGAAGGGAGTCAGATATCAGCGTCACACATAATTTCAATTTGCCTCTTATCTAGGGCTTAATAAAATGTAAACATTTTTTAGCAGCTTAAAGGTGTTTTGAACACAGAAACACTGGGTATAAGGAAATTGCTTTACCACTGAGCTATAAGCTATGCGATCGTATAACACTGTAATGTGTTAGCTTACAGAATTTTAGGCACAGAGCTATAAGCTGAGCTATAGACGTACTTTGGTTGTGTGATACAATACAAATACATAGTATATCTATAACTCATTCTAACTTTGACCCTGACCTCTGAAGAGCATAAGTCAGACTCAGATATCAGACTCAGATGTGAGAGTCAGGTGTCAGGGTGTCAGAGTCAGGTGTCAGAGTCAGGTGTCAGGATCAAGTGTCAGGGTCAAGTGTCAGGGTCAGGTGTTAGGTGTCAGAGTCAGGTGCCAGGGTGAGGTGTCACATTGGCATTATTTTGATACTTGACTATGATATCTGACCATGCCCTAAAATTAACACTGTACACCCTTTCCCTAAGGGTCAAAGACCAACCCTTTCACTGGTCAACCTTCTGAGCAGCGATCTTAAGCCTGTCGTCCCAATTTTGGGTGGGATAAGCCCCATGGCCAAAATGGATGCCTAGAACTTTGGCTGATGACTGGGGCCCTGGAAGGGTGTCCGGGGGATCAAAAACTGGATCACCCCCTCCCAGCCAGAGACTTTCACACTTATCCCGATTGATCATGGACCCGGATGCCTCCGAGTAGCGGTCCACCTCAGATGTCACGTATTCCGCCTCCCCTTTCGAGGACACGAAAAAGGTGTCATCATCAGCGTATGCTACTGCCCTCAGAGTGGCTTCTGGTGCTGCCGGATCCATCCAGACTCCCGCCAACAGCCCACAACTGATCCTCTTAAGAAAGGGATCAATCGCGAACACGTATAAAAGCGGGCTCAAAGGACCCTGGTGAACGTCAGACCGTTTATTCGCAGGCAATGTTTCAGCCCACACACTGGGGCCTCACGGCTACCTCCAGTCAAGACCACTTGCTCGAGTTTCCTTCTCAGACCCTGATACAGGCGGTACCTGTCCAGGGACCTGAGGCTCGAGAGATGGCGGAAGAACTTTGCCGCCCAATCTTTGAATATCTCCCACACCTCGACTTAGTATCACAGAGATCCAGTAAAGCTACCTGACTCTGAAGGAAGTCCTCAAAGGATTGTCTCACCTCTGCTTCCTCCAGGACACCCAAATTCAGCTTCCAGTAACCTCTTCCCATTTGGGGGGACTCTGAAATATTCATAGAAAACATAATCAGACAGTGGTCAGAGAATTCTACCTCCACAATCTTTAAAGGCGAGAAAGTAGCCTCCTCCTTTAAATAAAACCTGTCTATTCTAGACCTAGTCTGACTACCTCTATAGTAAGTGAAACCCCCGTGGCCTGGGGTATGCCTGATGTGGACATCCACCAGATGAGCCTCACTAGCTACACTATTTAAGAAAATGCTATCATAAGCCAGACGGTCTCTGGCACCTCCCCTATCTTGGGACCTCGTGATGGTATTGAAGTCCCCTCCAAAGACCACCTGCCGACTCGTAAAAATAAAAGGCTTGATCCTCATAAAGAGACTATTCCTGTCCCATTTGGACTGGGGCCCATAGATGTTTATTAGGTACAGTTTCTGTCCCTTCATGAGGACATCCAGGATCAAACACCTCCCCATTTCAAATTCAATTACTGGTCAGCATTCTACCGGTGCGGTAAAAAGGACCGCCACTCCGCTATACGGCTCGGCCGCAAGAGACCAGTAAGAAGGCCCTGATCTCCACTCCTTCTTGTCTTTGCGAATTGCTGCCAAATCTGACAGCCTGGTCTTTTGCAAAAACAAAATGTTAGCTTCAACTCGGCTGAGAAAATCAAAAGGCCATAAAACGAGCTGCATCCGACTTAATACTGGCGACATTAATGGTCGCCAGCGTCAGCAGAGCGAGTGCCACCATACTAAGTAATTCAATTAGACGGCCTTCTTTCCACCCTTCTCAACCTTCTTCCCCCTCCCGGGGCTGTCTTCTAAAGCAGCACAACCTCTCTTGGGGGAGACAGTGGTGTCCATCTCATTCGCCACCACTGCCTCCCTCTGTGCACCAATCCTGGCTTCCTTCGGTTTCAGAGCCCGGTTTTGCCACCTCTCCTGTGGACCTTACATCCCCACCAGAGGGGGGCGTGGGGCCTCCTAAAGGCCTTCCCTCCTTCTCCCCCGGTCCCCCACCTTCAACCTCCTCCCCAGAAGAAGAGGAGGCGGAGGTCTCATCCAAAATGAGGTACCAATTGGAGAGCTCCAGAGGGGAGTCGGTCATGCCTTCCCTGGCTACTTTGGTCAGGTTTCTTTTTTTTTGTCCAGCGTTTCCGCCTGTTTTTGGACTCTGTCCCACTATCCTCTGTAGCGCTTTCATAGGGCGAGGACAGAGTCTTCTCGGCGCACTCCAGTCTCTCGATCTCCTCATTCAGCTCCCTGTCCCCTAGGGTCTCCGACTCAGGAGGGGCAGCCGCTTGGGAAGGAGCAGGCGTCACCCCAGGACAGGGTTCCTCCCGCCCCCTCTCCGCCTGGCGCCTCTCCCTCCGCCTCTGCCAGGACAGACCATTTTTGTTCTTCACTGACCCCTCAACCCTTCCTGTATTTGCCAGCACCCGCCTCAGCCAAAGGGACCTCCCGGCCCACTTCTGCATGAGCTCAGGCTGCATTGACCTCAGAGAGAGGACAGCGACTGAAAGGGTGCCCTAGCTCACCACACAGGTTGCATCTAATCTCCTCACAAGATGCGGCTAGATGACCTGTCCCTCCACACAAAGCTCACTTCTGCACTTGGCAGCTGGCGCTGAAGTGTGCAGGGCTGCCGCACTTGTGACAGAGCTTAGGCTGCCCCCTGTAGAAAACCAAGATTCTATCACGGCCAATAAAGGCAGAACCGTACTCCCCAGATGCTTAAGTTTTATGTTAAACATCCAGGCACCCGACCAAATGCCAAACTCATCCAGGTTTTTAGATGCAACCCCCTGGACCTCTCCGTACCTGCCCAGACAGGTCATGATGTCAACACAAGAGAGCTACTCGTTACGGGTCAGCGCGGTCACTCTCTTGACCTCACTCTGGCGGGTTATCGCTTTTGCAAGGAAACCTCGCCAGTCCGGCTTGTTCTTTGCCAACTCATATCCGGACCAGAAGAGCTCTAGCCCCTCTGGCCAGACAAAACTAACGTCGAACTCCTTGGAGACATAAGGATTGATCAAGGCAAAGATGTCCGTTGCCTTGAAACCCATCCCAAGCAGGAGCTCTGCCACCTTCATTCTTGTAGGGCACGAATCCTCACTACACCACTTGAGACAGACCACATTCCGTCTGACTCCAGGGCCAGTTGTGGGTAAAGACCAGGCGGTCTCGCCCCCCCTCTGCTCTCGGAAAGCCCTCATGCCATGTCTGTTTATCCAGAATGACAGATCCACCTTATCAGCCTCTACGGTAATGGAGCTCTCCCCCTTTTTGAGGGCTTCCATCAGTCGCCGCTGTAAGTCTCCATCACCGTACTGTGACAGCAAGGAAGTCAACGAAGACAGCCCCTCCCCCCCAGGGCCGCATCCACGCTGGCATAACTTCTGCTAGGCACTACGGATGCAGGTGGGGCAGCTGAGCTGGCCCCCTATTCTACCTACAGCAGGAGCTGCCCCAGACACCCCTGAAGGGGCTACATGAGGGACCGCCGCCACTTTTACAGCGGCCGGCCGAGCCCCTGCTCTCACCCCCCCATCAGGATCCGGAGCAACACCCTAAACATAATTAGCATCAAAAACACTATTAACATCAATGACATTACCTTCACTATTAGGGTTGTTTCACATGAGCGAGTCTAAGGTCCCCACTGTCCCCACTGGCCCAGCTGTGTGTTTGGGGGGGATAGTGAAATGGAGGTGGCCACTGCAGAAGTGGTTGCCCAGAGTAAAGGCTGTTTCACACGAGCGAGTCCATTGCGGGAATTACGCTCCGTGTGTGAGTGTGATCCTCCGCTCTGGACTTGCAGGAGCGCACAGCATTATCATGATTTACAATGCTATGTGTCTCTGCATGGCCTTTTTTTCCACAGAATCATAGTGACATAAAGCTGTCAGTATGATTCTGTAGAAATAAGGTCAAGCAGAGGCACATAGCATTATAAATCATGATAATGCTGTGCGCTCCTGCAAGTCCAGAGGAGAGGATCACACACACATGGAGCGTAATTCCCGCAATGGACTCGCTCGTGTGAAACAGCCCTTACTCTGGGCAACCACTTCTGCAGTGGCCACCTCCATTTCACTATTCCCTTCAAACACACAGCTGGACCAGTGGGGCCAGTGGGAACCTTAGCCTCAGCCTCCACAGCTTCTGCAGCTGTTTCATTGGCTTCATTGGCTTTATGACCCTGATAGACCTGAGCCTCTGCCACAATCCTCTCCACCTCCCCCTTTCCTGAGGAGCATAGAGGAGACGCAGCAGAGTCAACAGCCCTAAAAACTTTAAATCTCATTGCAGTTTTGGAAATTCTCTGCTCCGTTGCTCCAGGATGCCATGCTGTGGAACTACTGCTCTCAGCTATGTACACTCCTGCACCAGCTCCACACACAGACACTCTCAGGGACACTCCCATCCACCTTCTCCCCCCCTCCCCTCTCGCCCCTCTCCGCCCGTTCACAAACAGCAGGGGGAGGGGCTATGAGGACCTCAGGAGTAGCAGGAGCAATGGGGGTGACGGGGTTAACAGAGCCAGAGATTTCTGACATAGCGATACGGAGCCTTGCAGAAGGAGAAGCGGTGGCCACATCACAGTGCACTTGTCCAGCGCTACTGTACATGCAGCGGTGAGCAGAGTCATGCCAGAAATAGCCACGCCTCCCCCTCCCACCATTGGTTCCTTCCTGTTCAGCCTCTCAGCGCATCCTGCCTCCTCCATCTTGCTGCCCCTGCTACTACAAACAGAGACGGCGTCCAACGCCATTTTGCCTCTTCTAATCTCCCCACTCCTGCACTCCAATCCCTCTGCAGAGACCGGGCTAGGGAGAATAGCGGGGCTTGCGCCCTGAGCCGACTTTGCAGAGCTCCAGAGTGCACTTGATGTGATACATAGACAAAAGCCGCCTCACCACATCCTTGCTTTGTTTTCTTTATCTTTTTCTTAGGTTCATCATCTTCTTCCGGGAGTCCATTGCCAAACAGGAGATTTTCTTCACTGATCCTCGATAACTCCAGGTGCCTGATTTGTTGGAGCAGCTGCCCAACCACTCCACTACTTTCACACTCAAAATCCTCATCTGAGCTTGAGGGGGGTAGGCAGACCTGCTCCGGCCAAATCCCTGAGCTGACCAAGGAGACAGTTCCTTCTTCTGGCTCCATCTCCTCTCCTTTATCTAAAGTCTCAATATCTGAGGTATCTGTATCTTCAACCTCTTTCTTTCCTGACACCATTTCTTTAAAATGAGCCTAATTTTCAAGCTTTTCCCTGAAGGGTCCACTATTATGAAGGATGGCTGACCTTCTCTCCTCCAACATCTTTACTTCTTTCAGTCTTTTAATGTTTGCTGAAATTTACGGCCTGTTCCTCTTGGATGCCCTGTCTGCTCTCGCTCTCTCGTTTTCAGGTCAACACTCAACACAGAGCTTTCTTAGAGCCTTGCTGCTTTCCTCGTACTCCAGGAGCTACGCCGTTATTCGGGAGCCAAAGGTGGTAACCGACTCCCGGGGCTTCATTGTACCCACCCGGCTATCACCGAGCCTGGTTTCCCTCCAGGAGTACTATCCAGATGGTCTTGCGGTGTGCCGACGATGTTCACGGCTGCCGCGGCTGCCTTGCAGCTACCATGGCTATCTTTGCTCCCAGGGGCTGCTGGGGTCCCTTCAACAAGACCCCTGCTAGATCTTCTTACCCCTGGGGCAGATGGTGGAGCTGAGGCCGGTAACTCACCTCCCCTACCTCCCGCCGGAAAGTCTTGTCTGGTTCTCAGGAACTCCTCCAAACAGGTCTGCTTACCACGGCTGCTGGCACTAGTTCTGAGAAATTCCCCCAAAATGACCCACATTAGCCAATACAAGCCAGCAAGCCTTTCACTTAAATCCAAACTGCCATTTACAAGGTCACATGTCCCTTATCAGCCAATAGAAGCTCGTAGTCCTACTCCAGGTTGCCATAACAACTGATCACAGGTTTTAGCAGTTCGCAGGTCCTTAAATATTCAGTCATATGACGTATGACAGCATAACTACACTGCTACATGCATGAGGGGCAGGGGGCACTATTAAATGGACGGCTCTGTGGAGTTTACTGTTAAAGAGGCAAAAAAAGAAAAAATTGTAGCAGCACAACAAGAAAAACGTATGTTTTCAGTTCCTTACTGTGGTGGTGCCCGCTGTGTCAGAAGCCAGTCTTGAACTTCCCCAACTTCGGATGCAATCATAAAAGAAACTGCAGCACTCTCCAGCCTATTCTGTTAAAGAGGCAGGCACTGTGGAAGTCACTGTTAAAGGAGCGGCCACTATGAAGATCACTATTAAAAGGGCGGTCACTGTTAAAGGGGCGGGCACTGTGGAGGTCACTGTTAAAGCGGCGGCCACTGGGGAGGTCAATGTTTAAGGGACGGCCATTAAGAAGGTCACTGTTAAAGGGGCAGGCACTTTGTAGGTCATTTTTAAAGGGGCGGGTACTGTAGAGGTTATGGGGGAAACTGTTGATATCTTTTTTACGACACACAGAAACATAAAATTAAATAGATGAAATATACCCATGCAAAGCCGGGTCCTTCTTCTAGTATAAAAATAAGTTTCTGTCTGTCTCTCTAGACGTCTGTCTTTCTGTCTGGATGTTCTTTATGAGCGACCAAATGACTAGACCGATCTTCATCAAATTTGGCACACAGGTACATCAGGTGTCCGGGAAGGTTTTAGTCTCAGCTCTCTAGGACTTATCATTTCTGAGATATTCCCCAAAAATGACCTGCATTCGCCAATAGAAGCCAGCAAGCCTTTCACTTAAATTCAAACTGCCATTTACACGGTCACATGTCCCTTATTAGCCAATAGATGCTCGTAGGTCCTACTCCAAGTTTCCATAACAACTGATCACAGTTTTTAGCAGTTTGCAGGTCCTTAAATATTCAGCCATATGAGGTGTGTCAGTCAATATAAGTTCATATTTAATTTATCCAGGTTTTCATAACAGCACAGCCATAAATAGACAAAACACACGGTCACATATCCCTTATCAGCCAACAGGTAACAGTTAAAGGGGTGGTCACATTTAACCTCTTCAGGACACATGACGTACCGATACGGCATGTTGTCCTGGTACTTAAGGACACATGACGTACCGGTACATCATGTGCATTTCCGATCACCGCCACCCGGCGGGCGGCAAAATAGTGCCGATAAAACCATCATTTAATCCTGCAAAAATCATACCCTACCCAAGGTAATCGCCCAAAAACTGAAAAAATTATGGCTCTCAGACTATGGAAACACTAAAACATGATTTATTTTGCTTCAAAAATGAAATCATTGTGTAAAACTTACATAACTAAAAAAAAGTATACATATTAGGTATCACAGCGTCCGTAATAACTTGCTCTATAAAAGTATCCCATGACCTAACCCCTCAGGTGAATACCGTAAAAAAAAAAAAAAAAAACTGTTTAAAAAAAGCTATTTTTTGTCACCTTACATGACAAAAAGTGTCATAGCAAGCGATCAAAAAGTCACACGCACCCCAAAATAGTGCCAATCAAACCATCATCTCATCCCGCAAAAATTGTACCCTACCCAAGGTAATCGCCCAAAAACTGAAAACATTATGGCTCTCATTATGTTTCAAAAAAGAAATCATTATGTAAAAGTTACATAAAAAAAAAGTATACATATTAGGTATTGCCGCGTCTGTGACAACCGGGTCTATAAAAATACCACATGATCTAACCTGTCAGATAAATGTTGTAAATAACAAAAAATAAAAACGGTGCCAAAACAGCTATTTCTTGTTACCTTGCCTCACAAAATGTGTAATATAGAGCAACTAAAAATCATATGTACCCTAAACTAGTACCAACAAAACTTCCAACCTATTCCAAAAACCGTATGGCATTCATTTCCTTCTGCACCCTGCCGTGTGCCCGTACAGCAGTTTACACATATGGGGTGTTTCTGTAAACTACAGAATCAGGGCCATAAATATTGAGTTTTGTTTGGCTGTTGCTTTGTTACTGGAAAAAATTGATAATAATTGAAAATTTTCCAAAAAATTGAAATTCTGAAATTTCATCTCCATTTGCCAATAACTCTTGTGGAACACCTAAAGGGTTAACAACGTTTGTAAAATCAGTTTTGAATACCTTAAGGGGTGTAGTTTCTTAGATGGGTCACTTTTATGGAGTTTCTACTCTAGGGGTGCATCAGGGGGGCTTCAAATGGGACATGGTGTAAAAAAAACAGTCCAGCAAAATCTGCCTTCCTAAAACCGTATGGCATTCCTTTCCTTCTGCGCCCTACTGTGTGCCCGTACAGCAGTTTACGACCACATATGAGGTGTTTCTGTAAACTACAGAATCCGGGCAATAAATATTGAGTTTTGTTTGGCTTTTAACCCTTGCTTTGTTAATAGAAAAAAAGGATTAAAATGGAAAATTTGCCCAAATATTGAAATTCTGAAGTTTCATCTCCATTTGCCAATAACTCTTGTGGAACACCTAAAGGGTTAACGACGTTTGTAAAATCATTTTTGAATACCTTGAGTGGTGTAGTTTCTTTGATGGGGTCACTTTTATGGAGTTTCTACTCTAGGGGTGCATCAGGGGGGCTTCAAATGGGACATGGTGTCCAAAAAAACAGTCTAGCAAAATCTGCCTTCCAAAAACCGTATGGCATTCCTTTCCTTCTGCGCCTTACCGTGTGCCCTTACAACGGTTTACAACCACATACGGGGTGTTTTGTGTAAACTACAGAATCAGAGCCATAAATATTGAGTTTGGTTTGGTTGTTAACCCTTGCTTTGCAACTGAAAAAGAATTATTAAAATTGAAAATCTGCCCAAAAAGTTAAATTTTGAAATTGTATCTTTATTTTCCATTAATTCTTGTGGAACACCTAAAGGGTTAACAAAGTTTGTAAAATCAGTTTTGAATACCTTGAGGGGTGTAGTTTCTAGAATGGGGTCATTTTTGGTTGGTTTCTATTATATAAGCCTCACAAAGTGACTTCAGACCTGAACTGGTCAATAAAAAGGGTTTTTGAAAATTTCTGAAAAAGTTCAAGATTTGCTTCTAAACTTCTAAGCCTTGTAATATCCCTAAAAAATAAAATATCATTCCCAAAATGATCCAAACATGAAGTAGACATATGGGGAATGTAAAGTAATAACTATTTTTGTATGTATTGTTATGTATTATAGAAGCAGTGAAATTGAAACTTGGAAATTTTGTTAATTCTGCTGGTACTTTGTACTCGAATCCCGGACCAATAAAGGAGCTTTTATGAATGACTGCTGGGTGAGTGCCGCCTTATTACCTTTTCTACTTTGGAAAACAATGGAATAAAGGGTGTAACCTCCAGTCACTGCATGGCTCTAACAGGAGCCAGAGCAAAGGATTTAAGTGGTAATGGCTCTGGCTGTCACAGTTAAACATGTTGGCTGTCCTCACACTGTTGCTTCAGAGGGCCATGCAGTAAAAGGAGGGGGCATTCTTCTTCCCTAATTCTGGGGCTCCTGCCAGATGGTAGCTGGTGTGCCCTTGATGTTAGATATTTGGATGAGTACAAAGCAGGGTGTGTAGAATGCAATGGCCAGTGTATGCTGCAAGAGGTACCTGTTGATGAAGGCACATAGCCGAAACGCGTCCTGGTTGTTGGGACATATGATGTTCATGGAATAAAGCAGACATATTTATAAGAAGACACAGCTGCGGGTATTTTTTCTTATAGTGTATGCTGCAAGCGTCAGGAAACCAGGCCAGAGAGAGAATAATAAACGACTCTCATTACTGAATTGTAAACAAAAAACTGTTCCAACTCTACACAGTGCAATTTTCTCCAAGATAGCAATGTACAGTATCAATTTGGGCAAGGTTTGGAGTTATTGCTCTCCTTCCTCTGTCTTGCTAAAGTCTCTCTCAGTAGAAACTGATTTCCAAACCTGAGCAATATACACCCCGTAATGTCTGCCACACCCCCACAAATAGATCCGTGCATGTAATCGGTAAATTAAATAACACAGCCACTCAGGAATCCCCAGTTTCTGTTTTCCAGACTCCGCTACTTACCCCAAGTTCAATTCATGCTCCTTTTATTACTAATACCACACTCACTCTTACCTCCCCGTCTTCCATATTTTCCACAGAAATACTCAATACCTGTGGTCCACTTAATCTACCACCAACCGAGTTTTCTATCCATCCTGATCAACATCCATCAGTCACATCCGATTCCCCCACCCCCTCAGTTTGCTCTGATTTGGAGGTTGACTCCCTTCTTACCATCCATGAGAGTACCCCTCCATCAACCACCTCACACGTGGATACACTGGTTAACACATCCTCCATTACCCCTGTTTACATTGACCTGAACCAACCAAATGGCTCACCTACCATAGAATCTTCATCAGTTGGCCCCTTTACATCAATGGTATCCTTTTTAGACCTTCCTCCTCTGATCCATCCCACTACCATCCAATCCATTCCGAAAAGCCCAAAAACCACCAATATAGCTCATTTTTTTCGCCCACTAGGCCACAAATCTGTAAAAAGAAAAAAAACAAGGAGAGGCTGTAGAGCAGGCCAGCGCAAAAAGAAAAATTCCAACCCCTCGCAGCCAACACTGACCTCTAAACAAGATACATCACCCCTTTCCTATGGCATCTTTAATCTGTCTAGTCATATATTGACACATAATGAGATCGCAGTACTCTCTAAAGGACTCTCGTTTTGTCCCACCAGCAAAATTAAAGAATTTGATATTTTTCTCGACCTCAATCGATATATAAAGAAACTCACCCTAAAAAGACATTTTAAAATTAAGGAAAATTCAAATACTGGGTCCAATCTAGAGCCCAGTACCATATCCCCGGACATGGAACAGACTGTAGCCCCACCCCCATTACCTACTCGCCTCAAACCACCTTCTACCTTTTATCCCATTCATCATAAGGGAAACTTCCTTGACACATTCTATTCTGTGGTCTCAAATGACTTCAGGGATATCAACCAGAAACCAGAAACAAGGCAAAACATGAAACCATCGGAGAAATTAGCTCTGAGAAAATTACAACTTGATACCGATCTAATTATTAGAAATGCTGACAAGGGGGGGGGGGGGGGGGTTGTTATTCAGAACCATACAGACTATGTGAAAGAAGCTCTGAATATTCTTTCCAATGATAAATACTATTTACCTCTTGAGTGTGATCCCTCTGAAACCTATGTAGAAGAGTTTTAGACTCTGATAAAATCTGGGGATCTGTGTTTAAACAAGAAAGAAAGGGAATACATTATGGTAAAAGAGTCCACACCAGCGACCTTTTACCATCTTCACAAGGATACCCAAAATCCACCGGGACGTCCCATAATATCGGGAGTCTCTTCTCTTACACGAAATCTGTCACACTACATTGACATTCATTTACAGAAACATGTTCTGAATTTAAAATCCCATCTTAGAGACTCCGCATCACTTATCTCCTTACTCAAAGACATCGAGTGGTCAGATGGTTACCATTGGGTGACTTTGGATGTATCAGCACTGTACTCGAATATTTCCCATGACTTAGGGATGAAGTGCACTTCAAGTTTTCTCGATAATGATCAAGACATGCCCGCTGTGCAAAAAACATTTATCATGAGGGGTATTGAGTTTATACTTACGCACAACGTGTTTACATTTCAAAATGACATCTATAAACAAATACGGGGAACCGCGATGGGGACGCGTTTCGCGCCCAGTTTTGCGAATTTGTTCATGGGGGCGTTTGAGGAAACTTTCATATATGGATCCAGTTTCTGGTCCAATAACAACATTGTCTTCTTCCGCAGATATATAGACGATCTGATTTTTATTTGGAATGGGGACCATACATCTATAGATAACTTCATCTCATATATCAATACCAATGATTGGGGCATTACTTTTACTGGTGCTTCTGATAACAAAAGAACTGAGTTTCTTGATTTAGAAATCTTTATTCAAGACAGCAGAATAAATACACAAACTTTTTTTTAAAAAAGTAGATAGCAATAGCTATTTAGACTTCAAGAGTACACATTATAGAAAATGGAAAACGAATATCCCCTTCAGTCAATTCAAACGACTCAGACGGAACTGTACTCGCGAAGATGATTTTCACCAGCAGTGCGATATTTTGGCCTCCAGGTTCACTCAGAAAGGATATCCTTCTAATATCATTTCTGGCGCAAGGAAAAAGGCTATGGAACTCACCCAAGAAGAATGTCTGATCCCAGTGTCTAAAAAGAAGAAAGAGATTAGTAATGGAAAATATGGTTGCAATTTCATCACTACCTTTAACCAAAACCATCTATCGATCAAAGCGGTTTTAGAAAAACATTGGCACATTTTAAAAAGAGACCCCATTCTGAATCAAATCATTCCTGAATTTCCTAGACTTACATATAAAAGAGCACGTACCCTCAAAAATATTCTGGCACCTAACAAACTGAATTCTGCCACACATCACAATGAGAGTGACGATGCTGTTACCCCCAAAGGTAGCTTTAAGTGTGGACATAAAAAATGCCTATGCTGCTTTAATATATGTCAAACTTCTGTTTTCTACAGCCGAGTGAGTGGGGAATCATTCCCCATTATGTCCGCACTTAATTGTGAATCTAGTTACGTTATATATCTCCTAGAATGTCCATGCAACCTACAGTATGTGGGGCGCACGATCCAAACACTGCGGAATAGAATAAACACCCATAGATCTAAGATTAAGAAGAAATTTTGGAGACATAGTGTATCTAGACATGCTGCGGAACACCATGGGGGCAGTTCAGCTGAATTTAAGGTGACCCCAATCTAACAAATTCCGCGCCACCTACATAAAGATATCCAGCACATTAGACGTAGAGAAATGTACTGGATCTTCAAGTTGAACAGTTTGCATCCGTATGGCCTCAATGAAGCTTTTGAGATTAATTTATAGGAAGTTTACATATATTTTATATTATATATATATTTTTTATATATATATATATATATATATTTTTTTTTTTATTTTTTTTATTTTTTTTATACGTTTTTATGCATTGTATATTTATCTATATATATTTTTATATGCGTTTTTCATTTATATATATATATTTTTTAATATACATGGTTTTATGACGTTGAGATATATATTTACCCCAGTCCTCATGGCTATTAGTTCCTTCAGCAATAATACATATACCCTTTTTAATTCATTTTTTATTCATTATTTATATAGATTTAATCATTTGAGCGCATTATTTTCATATATATATATATATATATATATATATATATATATATATCTATTTATATTCATTTTCCATTTTATCTTTATCTTTCTCTATGTATGTATTTATATGTAGATCGACCTGGTCAATATATGTACTCTTCATACTAAGTGCGGATAAACCTATATTACAGCATTTTATTACTATACTAAGCCCATTGTCTTTGATCCCCCCCCCCCATTACCATTTCCAATAGTTGAATAGATTTCGATCACTATTCTGCTTTCACCTAAACAGCCGCCCTCTGTGTGTATAGTGAGAGCGCATACTCTGTGCCTCCGTAGAGCGGCGTCCCTGTAGTCATGGACACTGGCCATGTGATCGCGAGGGTAGCGATCACATGACCGGGCGCCCGTACAAGCAAGATAGATGGGCAGAGCGCAGGCGCCGAGCGCCGTACACAGGAGCCGCTCTGCTCCGATCACATGACCGCATCACTGCGGTCATGTGACTCTGACACTCCGCTTTTAATCAAACTAAAACTAAGGGATAACCACAGATTATTTGGAATATATCCCCCTGGATTATCATCAATGATGGGCTGCAACTATATTTTGTGACTATATGTATGGTTTGACTAATTATATGTCCATCTATGACACACTACCTGTAGCTTAGCCCCTCCCATCTGTGGGCAGCCCTCAGGTAATCCGTTTTTTGGCGGGTTTTTTGCACCTTTATATACCTGTATTTACATTATCTACTGTGACTATTGTTAACCTGATGAAGGGGACACTTTGAGCCCCGAAACGCGTTGTTTTACATTTCCTATGAAATAAAAGAAGTTTCACCTATAAGAGACGGATTGGATCCTATGTGTTTTGCGCCTGACCAGAAACCTTTTTCTCAGTAGAATCTATGGCTGGTACTGTACAGTTGCAATTATGTTTATAACGTGCAAGTTGATGAACACGCTGAATGATACAACTAGCCAAGCCATTCAAGTGTGTCAAATGTCTTAAGTGTAATCCCTCCATGGCAGTAATATCTGTATTGCCTTCTATACAGGTTACCTTACTGACTGACTCTGTTCACTCAGCCACACTAATTCCAAGCTCTCATTTCTCTCTTACGCTCCTCTTCCTGTAGCTCTTGCTGTAGATCATGCAGCAATTCACACAGAGATCTGTTACTCTCTGTAACTTTAGGCCTGAAAAGAAGGAGCATAAGGCACAGCTCCCTATCCTTTCACTACATTCAAAGTGTAGCGAAAGGATAGGGAGGCATTATCCACACTGTAGGGAGAGAGCAGGGCCCAATAGGAGAGTATAAAGCCTGGGTAATAGGAGCAATTCTATTACACCTTGCTGCACTAATTGGGGATCCAAATTGCTGTTATACTGCTGCTTTTAAGTTTACACTATATGATAACTCAGTAATTCCAGCAAACCTTGCTTGTTATTGGGGTACAAGTGCTGTGAGATACATCAAGTTTTGGGGTGCATTAATAGGAAAAATAAGTACATGTTATTAGCTGTTCCGCAGTGAACCGACATTGTTATACAGCCATTGTTGGGGTGTATTAATAGGAAAAATAAGTATGTTTTATTAGCCGTTCTGCGGTGAATTATACATTGTCATAAAGCCATGTTTGGGATCTATTTATAGGAAAAATAAGTATGTGTTATTAGCTGTTTTGCGGTGAACGGTTATTGTCATACAGCCATTTTTGAAGTGTATTAATCGGAAAAATAAGTACGTGTTATTAGCCATTCTGTGGTGAACTGTTATTGCTATACAGCCATTTTGTGGTGTAGTAATAGGAAAAATAAGTACATCTTATTAGCCATTCTACGGTGGACTGCTGACATTGTCACACAGTCACTACTCCCCATCCAGGATCTAGAGGAGACATCCTCCGGTGGATGGACAAGTACTGATGATGAGAGTCGCATAGGAGCTGGTGTTATGAGCAGTCAGGCCCCTGGCCCTGAGACCGTTGAGGGAGACATCAGTGACATGCAGACAGTAGTGGATGATAATGTAGCCGATCACACTTGGTAGTCAGGTGAAGAAGGGGCTTCAACATCATCAGGAGAAGAGGGTGGCAGCTTGCATGTGAGGCAGCGGCTGAGCCAGCAGGGTGGTAGAGTAGCCGTGAGTCAGCAGGGTGGCAGCAGTGGGAGGTCAGGAGCCAAACGTGCCCAGGGTAGACCGCCCACTTGCAGGAGCCTACCTGCCCGGAAAGTAACGGTGCAGGGGTTCACAGAGGCAGTGGTAGCAGGCAATCAAGTGCTAGGGGGAAAATGCCATATTCGGCAGTCTGGCAGTTTTTTGTCAAGCCGCCAGAAGAGCTAAACATGGCCATTTGCCGAATCTGTGGGCAGAAGCTGGAGCATGGCCAGGGTCAACACATGCATTCATCACCATAAAGTGGCCTGGGAGAACTGTGGTGCTAATGTAGTTGTCCAGCCTGCCGCAGCAACCGATGCATCACCTAGTGGCCCGTACCCCTTTTCCTGCAGTCAAAGTTCCACCACCTCAGCTTAAAGGAGCTGTCCTTCCCATCATCTACTGGTCCTGATGCTCCTGCTCCTTGTCCTCTTACTCCTCATCAGTCATTTCGTCAGCAATCGATCACCAAAGTGATTGCCAAGAGACAACAGTACGTGTTCACTCATCCAATGGCGCAGAAGTTGAATGTGCTCCTGGCCAAGTTGCTGGTGCTACAATCCCTTCCTTTTCAAGTGGTGGATTCTGCACCTTTAAGAGAACTGATGGCTTGTGCCAAGCCCAGGTGGAGAGTCCCAAGCCATCATTTCTTTGCCAAAAAGGCAGTACCAGCCCTGCACACATATGTAGAACAGGAGGTGGGCCAGTCCAGTCCAGATCATTGCCTACAGTGTTCAAATGTACTAAACCCAGCAACACACTGAGGCAACAACTGGTTCACCCAAAGACCCAACGCCTAAACACAAGATGGACAACATTGTGTACGCAGTCCAGTGCAATGAGGAATGCTCAGAACTGTATATTGGCGAAACAAAACAACAACTACATCAGCGTATGGCTCAACATAGAAGAGCCGAAACCTCTGGTCAAGATTCAGCTGTGTACTTACATCTAAAATGAACAGGTCACACCTTTGAAGACAGTCAAGTACGTGTTTTGGATAAGGAGGCCGATAGGTACAAACGAGGCGTGAAGGAGGCCATCTACGTAAAAATGGAGAAGCCAAGCTTGAATAGAGGTGGGGGGGGGGGGGGGGGTTAGACATCTATTGTCTGCCACATACAATGCAATCTTGACACCTTTTTCTCAGAAGTCTTTATCACCTACTGACTCCAATTAGGATAATGGAATCAACACCTTTGACCCAATGCTGGGTATAATTACGAGATGTGGATTCAGTTACATATTTATTCCCAGAATTTTTGTACAGTCACTCAGAATTGAGAAAGCTTGTTGGAAGAACGAGTGAAACGTTTTCAAGAAATCTACAGTACGTCCAGTTGCCTTGATTTATTCTTTACAGATAAATGTACTAAAAGGAACATACTTTCACCGTCCTCTATCTGGCAAAAGCTTTCCAGTCCGAGGATACTTCACGTGTGACTCTTCCTATGTGGTATACCTTCTAAAATGTCCATGTGGGAAGGTATAAGTAGTCGAGACAACCCAGAAGATATGGGATAGAGTGTGCCAACATAAATCTACACTACAACGCAAAAATCTACTACTCCCAGTACCAGCACATTTTGAATCGGCGGGACATAATCTTGCACAATTAAAATATCAAGTTATTGAACATGTCAGACTATTAAGGGGGGGAGGTAACAAAGCAAGATTATGCAAAACGAGGGAAGCCTACTGGATCCATACACTTGATACTATTGAACCTAAAGGTCTAAACAGAGAAAACGAGATTCAGGGCCTCTTGCGATTTGATACATAGGAACTCAAGTAGGCTAATTGTACAATGTCAATGTAAACAATCCGCACAATGCAATGCATTGAACTCTATGTCTCTTTGCCTCAGACTTAGGTAATATAGTGATATACTATTAAGTGGACCAGTATGATGTTTTTGACTGCTTCTAATCTTTTTCCTTCTTCATTATTCCTTCTTTTTTCCCACTTTTCCAAAATTTTTCACAATTTTCAAATTTTTTATTTTTCTCATTTTTTCAAAAATTTTTCCACTTGGATATATTGTTTCTACTTTTTCATTTTTTTCATTTTCGTCATTTTTAGTTTTTTTCAACTCTTGCCGCCTTTTTTCATTGATCTATCCTTTTTTCTATATACATATCCTGTAGATTCCATATAGGGTGTACTTCTACGATACGTTATTTATACACACAAGGAATGTATTTGAATTGATTGCTAGTTCTAGTTGATATTAACCTATGTATATATCTTCTTCTTCCCACAGATAGCCTAGTCCATATAAACTGGTGCCGAATATAATATAATTTAGTATCCTTTATATCACTATTGGTAGGTACAAATTTGCTATAGTATTCGCTTTACCGTTTGTACTAGATAGTATACAACACTTGGGTTTGACATACAGATCCGATTAGACTATCAGTACTAACTAACCTAATGCGCACATGCTAGTATATCGGGACAGCATCATTGTACCTGGATCCGCCCTGCTTTCTATAGCTATTTCAGAGTGAGGCTTGACATGCACCGGTGCCTAACATACACAACATCCGGTTTATCTAGCAGCAAGTGAGCAGTGAGGCTTGAGACGCATCTTGGCGGCTCTGCACATGCGCGGTGTCCGGAACACTTCTGGCCCGCTCTCCTTATCTAGGCCCTATTCATAGTCTAAGCAGGCACCATTATTACTATCAGCAGCACAGAATCTGGATCTACCTAACCTGCGCCTGCTATCCATACAGTTCCCTAATCGATACCAGGTAGCTATATTTTACTACAACATATTTTATGTGCATGCATATTCTACTTCTACTTAACCTCTCCTGCCTTCTCTGTCTCTCATATCTTCACTTGCCGTAGTTGTCATTACCATATCCTATACTACTGTATCCACCTGTGTCTGCACAGTTAGGTTCTTTTCATATATTCCACATGAGAAAATTGATCAGCATTGCTCATACTAGTATATCCATATGTACGCCAACCGCTGTATATAGACCTCTGACGATATGTATATTTAACTTTGGACCTAGTACTGTGTAACATATTGCTTTATGTTCTAACTCGCCAATTTGATCTTGGTTGATCAAAATATCTCTCTCTATATATATACTGAGTTTGTTTTTTTCTTTAACGGCGGATTCATCCAGATATGTTTCACCTAGGAATTTCAGCCTATGATTTGTTCTATTCAGACCTAGATACATATGACTATTAATATGTAATACTATGTATATACTATTGTCTAACCACAATAATGCTATCTGACACTATATAATGTGCCCTCTTTATATTTAGCATTTTTTGTAATAGTCTGATGAAGGCCGGATTGTGGCCGAAACGTCAAGCATATATGATTTACTGCATTTCCTATCAAATACAACTCATCAAATCGCATAAACTGGAGTTTGCATTCTTCGTGATTTCACGGGGTGGGAACCTGACTTCCAGTAGTGTACCTACAAAAGAGTGCCACAAAGTTTTCTATTCGGTGTATGCCAAAGTGAACGGCAGCACCGAAGTGTGACGCTGTATCTACAGTCAAGGACGATATACACTCACCTAAAGAGTTATTAGGAATACCATACTAATACGGTGTTGGACCCCCTTTTGCCTTCAGAACTGCTCAGGTAGCCCGTGGCATTTAAACGATGGCCAATTGGCACTAAGGGGCCTAAAGTGTGCCCAGAAAACATCCCCCACACCATTACACCACCACCACCAGCCTCGACAGTGGTAACAAGGCATGATGGATACATGTTCTTATTCTGTTTGCGCCAAATTCGGACTCTACCATTTGAATGTCTCAACAGAAATCGAGACTCATCAGACCAGGCAACATTTTTCTAGTCTTCAACAGTCCAATTTTGGTGAGCTCATGCAAATTGTAGCCTCTTTTTCCTATTTGTAGTGGAGATGAGTGGTACCCGGTGGTGTCTTCTGCTGTTGTAGCCCATCCACCTCAAGGTTGTGCATGTTGTGGCTTCAGAAATGCTTTGCTGCATACCTCGGTTGTAATGAGTGGTTATTTCAGTCAACGTTGCTCTTCTATCAGCTTGAATCAGTCGGCCCATTCTCCTCTGACCTCTAGCATCAACAAGGCATTTTCGCCCACAGGACTGCTGCATACTGGATGTTTTTCCCTTTTCACACCATTTTTGTAAACCCTAAAAATGGTTGTGCATGAAAATCCCAGCAACTGAGCAGATTGTGAAATATTCAGACCGGCTCGTCTGAAACCAACAACCATGCTACGCTCAAAATTGCTTAAATCACCTTTCTTTCCCATTCTGACATTCAGTTTGGAGTTCAGGAGATTGTATTGACCAGGACCACAACCCTACATGCATTGAAGCAACTGCCATGTGATTGGTTGACTAGATAATCGCATTAATGAGAAATAGAACAGGTGTTCCTAATAATTCTTTGGGTGAGTGTATGTCCTTTACGGCCCACTGGGTAAATGTGGTTTCTGCCCAACCGCACCAGCAACTTGGCCGTTCTCACGCCGTTGGTCCTGCGGCAATGCCCACCTCTGCCTCCTCATCCTCCACTGTGTCCTCAACCTCCACTGCAGGCACAATTCAGAGTGCTCCTCCAGCATTCCATATGTACTGGTCACGGCGGTGTCATGCTGTTCTGCACCTAGTTTGCCTGGGCGAACAGAGTCACACAGGGGAGGAATTGCTCCGCGTCCTTCATCAAGAAATCGAATCCTGGAATTCTCCTAGCCAACTCAAAATCAGAACCATGGCTACCGACAACTGGAAGAACATGGTGTCTGTGCTGCATCAAGGAGGCAGGAGCCATGCGCCCTTCATGGTGCATGTGTTCAATTTGATTGTAAAGAGGTTCCTGAAGAGCTTCCACCCATCTGCAAGACATCCTGAAAATGGCCAGGAAAATGTGCATGCACTTCAGCCAATCTTACACTGCCAAGCACACCCTCCTTGAGCTGCAAAGGCAGAATGGCGTTCCCCAACATCGGCTGATATGCAACGTTTCTACTCGTTGGAACCCATATGTTGGACTAACTACAGACGTGGACAAAATTGTTGGTACCCTTTGGTCAATGAAAGAAAAAGTCACAATGGTCACAGAAATAACTTTAATCTGACAAAAGTAATAATAAATTAAAATTCTATAAATGTTAACCAATGAAAGTCAGACATTGTTTTTCAACCATGCTTCAACAGAATTATGTAAAAAAATAAACTCATGAAACAGGCATGGACAAAAATGATGGTACCCCTAACTTAATATTTTGTTGCGCAACCTTTTGAGGCAATCACTGCAATCAAACGCTTCCTGTAACTGTCAATGAGACATCTGCACCTCTCAGCAGGTATTTTGGCCCACTCCTCATGAGCAAACTGCTCCAGTTGTGTCCGGTTTGAAGGGTGCCTTTTCCAGACTGCATGTTTCAGCTCCTTCCAAAGATGCTCAATAGGATTGAGGTCAGGGCTCATAGAAGGCCACTTTAGAATAGTCCAATTTTTTCCTCTTAGCCATTCTTGGGTGTTTTTAGCGGTGTGTTTTGGGTCATTGTCCTGTTGCAAGACCCATGACCTGCGACTGAGACCAAGCTTTCTGACACTGGCTAGTACATTTCTCTCTAGAATTCCTTGATAGTCTTGAGATTTCATTGTACCCTGCACAGATTCAAGACACCCTGTGCCAGACGCAGCAAAGCAGCCCCAGAACATAACAGAGCCTCCTCCATGTTTCACAGTAGGGACAGTGTTCTTTTCTTGATATGCTTCATTTTTTCGTCTGTGAACATACAGCTGATGTGCCTTGGCAAAAACTTCGATTTTTGTCTCATCTGTCCACAGGACATTCTCCCAGAAGCTTTGTGGCTTGTCAACATGTAGTTTGGCATATTCCAGTCTTGCTTTTTTATGATTCGTTTTCAACAATGGTGTCCTCCTTGGTCGTCTCCCATGTAGTCCACTTTGGCTCAAACAACGACGGATGGTGCGATCTGACACTGATGTTCCTTGAGCATGAAGTTCACCTTGAATCTCTTTAGAAGTCTTTCTAGGCTCTTTTGTTACCATTCGGATTATCCGTCTCTTAGATTTGTCATCAATTTTCCTCCTGCGGCCACGTCCAGGGAGGTTGGCTACAGTCCCATGGATCTTAAACTTATGAATAATATGTGCAACTGTACTCACAGGAACATCTAGTTGCTTGGAGATGGTCTTATAGCCTTTACCTTTAACATGCTTGTCTATAATTTTCTTTCTGATCTCTTGAGACAGCTCTTTCCTTTGCTTCCTCTGGTCCATGTCGAGTGTGGTACACACCATATCACCAAACAACACAGTGATTACCTGGAGCCATATATATAGGCCCAATGGCTGATTACAAGGTTGTAGACACCTGTGATGCTAATTAGTGGACACACCTTGAATTAACATGTCCCTTTGGTCACATTATGTTCTGTGTTTTCTAGGGGTACCATCATTTTTGTCCATGCCTGTTTCATGAGTTTATTTTTTTACATAATTCTGTTGAAGCATGGTTGAAAAACAATGTCTGACTTTCATTGGTTAACATTTATAGAATTTTAATTTATTATTACTTTTGTCAGATTAAAGTTATTTCTGTGACCATTGTGACTTTTTCTTTCATTGACCAAAGGGTACCAACAATTTTGTCCACGTCTGTATATCAACAGAGAAAGGCCATAAACGATTTCTTTATGATACAGGTGGACAGAGGTACTCCCCTGTGTAACTTCGATGTTAGCCAGTGGCAGCTCATGCGTGACACCTGTTGTTTGCTCAGGCCCTTTGAGGAAGCCACTTTATTTGTCAGTCACCAAGACTACAGGATGAACAATGTCATTCCACTGCTACATGTCCTGGAATAGATGCTGCTAAATCAGGCTGGCCAGGGAACAGGAAATGTGTCACCTACATCCTACAGCCACATAAGCCCTGTCGGAGTTGAAGTAGAGGAGGAGGAGGATATTCAAGCACAAGCAATGTGTAGAGAAATTGGTGTTTTTTCTACACAGGTGACAGGAGAGGAGGAGCAGAAGAAGCCGGAAGAGCTACAGGGCAATGAGGACAACGAGGCAGATGACCCAGACACACCGTGGCAGTGGAGATGCTTCCTAGTCACTTGTGCAAACGGTCCGATGCATGCTTAGTTGCTTGCGAAATGACCGCTGAATTTTCACCATTTGGCAGAGAGTTGACTACTGGCGCTCCACCATGTTAGAGACCCTTGTTACTGGTCCAAAATGGGGGCCTTTATTCAACGCACTGAGAGGGAGGACAAACTGAACTACTATTGAGACATCCTATGTAGTCAGTTGGCCACTGCCTATGTGTGCCATTGCACATCCTCACACAGGTCTGACCGGGAAGGCCCTCTGTGCTTATGTTCCACTCCCATGGCTGCTGAGGGGGGGGGGGGGGTACAGGAGCAATACCAGCTCCATCAGCAGCAACTTAAGTCTAGAGTCACTGATGAGCAGTTTTCTTCACCTGCCTAGTGAAGAGACTACTCACCAGCAGCAGCATGTAGACATGGAGAAGAAACTGAACCAGCAGGTTATGGCATACTTGGACTGCACCCTGCTCCCCACATCGAAGATCCCCTGGACTAATGGGCAGCCAAACTTGATTTGTGGCCGCAACTGGCCAAGTTTGTGGTACTGTCATGCCCGACTCTGATGTGCGGACGTCGGTCAGGATAGCAGCACGAGTTTAGTGTTTGTTTTGGAGCCGTGCTGGATCCGCCTCTCATCAGGAGCACTGGGTGGGGTCATTAGTTTAAATAGCACACCATCCCAGTGCTCTGAGCGGATTATAGGAATCATTGTGGTCTTGGAAGCTAGGAAGGAAGGTTGTCTGTTCCAGCTTAGAAAGATGTGTGATTTCAAGTTTGGTTGTTTTGTGTCATCTCTCCCATCCAGGTTTTGTGCGAGCAGGCTGCTCCTATTTCCCCTCTTCACCATCTCAGGGAATTTAGGGTGTTTTCAGCCCAGGCACGGGGACACATCATACCTACCATAAAGATCTGCATGTGGGCTGAGCAGTGCAGGGAAAGACGTCAGGGATTAGCTAGGAGGTGACCCTTCCCCTGTCGCTCGCCCAGAGCCTGGTTGGTGGGTTATCTGTGAGTCTGAGTGCACGCCCGCCGTGACAGTAACACCCCAGAGTTGTTTACTACACGCCTTCACCCCACTAGTGTCTTCTAAGAGCCTTTACATTGTCATCTTATATAATTTATATTATATCTTCACAAATATGCATATAAAACCATGTTAAACACAATTGTTATTGTAATTTTACAGGTTACCAGTAAGTGGCAGCAATGCATTGGTAAGGAACTAGTCTCAGTTTAGTATATCTAGGCTGGAATGGATTATTCCAGCTTAGCTCCCCCTCTGTGCAGAGTGGGCTGTTCCCACATCCTACAGCATGGGTGGAGAAGGAAGTTAGAGTCAGTGCAGCCTCCCCCCTGCTAGGGGAAGGCTGTGTGATAGCGTTCAGGAGATCTCCTGCATAGGGAAGACAGGAAAGATATTGTCTCGGCTGAGACCTGATTACAATCCCAGACTGCGCACCTGCAGCCTCAGCTGGATGGATGAAGAAGCAGAAACTGCAGACAACCTCCAGAATTCCAGGAAGAAGCATCCCCTGAGAGTCTGAGAGATAAGTCCAGAGAACTAGTAGAAGCCATTCCTCCTCAGCTAGTGTGTCCCCACAAAGCAGAAGATACAGAAAAGTGCACAAGAGTAATTCCTGCCGCAGTTACAGAGCTGCCAAGCAGATGTCCTATCCTGCAAGCTCCCCACATATCAAGCAGAAGCATTTATTCCTGCCAATGATTGCCAAAACCTGCTGGGACCAGAGACCAAAGCTGTATACTGCTTGGATATAAGTTATCTTCGTTAAAGGAACATTTGAACTTCATCTAAAGGTTTGGACTACATTTCTGCTGCAAAATTCCTATATTACTCCTACTATCACTACACTCAAATTTATTGCAAGTGAGCCAGGAGTCCAGTCGTACCCAGGTAGAAGACACCATTGACACAATTGACACTACCCTGTAGAGACATTATAGGCCATTACACCACTCTGGCATTCCTAATATGAGACGTGCGTTATAACACCTTGGAAGGGCCTTGGGGTAGTACCCTGCACACGCTGCAATTGGCGTTATGAACAAATGCAGACTATTATCCACCTGTATCCTGGCCCACTGCATAAGTGGCGTCAGCGTTACCCCATATCCTGCTTATTGCATTTGCCCTGGACAAGATTTCCTGCATGGCCAGTAGTGTGGCATCAGAGCGGGTGTTTAGTGCGCTGGGAGCCATAGTTACCCCAAGGAGAACTCAGCTGTCCACCCAAAGTGTGGAGAAACTGACCTTTGTGAAGATGAATCAGGTATAGATCAGCCAGGATTTCCACACACCAGTACCTGATGCTTCAGATTAGATCTATGATGCCACACCCAAACTTTGTCAAAAGAGACCTGTTTCTTCTGGCTATCTGCTTCATTTACTATTCTGATGCTCCTGCCACCTGCCTGATGTCACACACCTGCTGCCAGGTGCTCCTACTGCCACCCACCATAGATGGTACTTGTATTGCCCCACACCTCCCCAGTCATTGGGCCACTCCTGTGGTCTCTTCATGCTGCTGCCACATCACTACTCTGTCACAGGGCCACTCTGTGGTCTCCACATGCTGCTGCCACCTCACCACTTTGTCACTGGGCCACTCTGTGGTCTCCTCATGCTGCTTCCAACTGAACACTCTGTGGTATCCTCAGTCTGCTGCCAATTAAGCACTCTGTCACTGGGCCACTCTGAGGTCTCATCATGCTGCTGCCACCACCGCACTCTGTCACTTGTCCACTCTGTGATCTCCTCATGCTGCGGCCACATCACCACTCTGTAGTCTCCTCTTGCGGCTGCCACCTCACCACTCTGGGGTCTCGTCATGCTGCTGCCACCTCACCACTCTGTGGTCTCCTCATGCTGCTGCCACCTCACACTCTGTGGTCTCCTCATGGAGCTGCCTCCTCACCACTCTGTCACTGGTCCACTCTGTGATCTCCTAATGCTGCTGCCACCTCGCCACTCTGTAGTCTCCTAATGCTACCGCTACCTCACCACTCTGGGGTCTCCTCATGCTGCTGCCACCTCATCATTCTGTGGTCTCCTCATGCTGCTGCCACATCAATACTCTGTCACAGGTCCACTCTGTGATCTTCTTATGCTGCTGCCACCTCACCATGCTGGGGTCTCCTCATGCTGCTGCCACCTCACCACTCTGGTTTCTCCTCATGCTGCTGTCACCTCACCACTCTTTGGTCTCCTCATGCTGCTGCCACCTCACCACTGTGTCACTGGGAGTTCATGAAGTCCCCCCCCCCCCCCCCATTCCATGCTGGGGCCACTATTTTGCCTTTTTGGCCTGGTTGACATTACCATTTATTTGATATTTCTTCTGTTCTGTCAGAAGGAAGGAAAAATTAGACACAACGGATCCTGTCTATGTAGCAGCTGTAAGGCCTGTATGACACAGTCCCAATTTTGCTTCAGAATGGGCTTATGATTTGGTAATAGCCAAGAGCAGGAGTCGGTACCAAACACAGAAGTCATGCAAATATTAAATTTATGTGTCATCTCTGTTTTGGATCCACTCTTGATTTTTTGGGGAGGAAATACTGATGGATTACTGACCAAATGCTGACCGAGTGAAGGCGGATGCTCAACAGACAGGATCCGTTTTTTGGGGGTTATTGTTCTGACAAATCAGAGGAAGGGCAAAATAATCAGTGACATCAACACAAACTTACTGCTGACACCCTTTCCACTCTGTCAGGGGGCTCTACTTATATCAGCATTTAATAGAACAGGTTCTGTAGAAATCTGTGTGGAATCAGCTGACAACAGTATAAAAGGAGTGTGCCCTTTCACGCTATAGTAGGATCTTGGGCCTCTGCACGGCTCTTTATACCTGGTGCTTTCAGTTACCTGTATGGCTGAGTTCACACTTGAGTTATTTGGTCAGTTTCTAAGAGCGATGTCTGTCATCTGCATGTCATACTGACTCACAGTATTGTTTCACTACCAGAGCAGACTCCCTAGGCATGTTTCTGCAAGGCACAGTGTTCTACAACACTATACAGGCTCTCTGCAGCCAGGAAATGTTTTTAAAGCAATTCGTCACAAAAACATTTAGATCAAAAAGAATCTTTTTGGAAAATTTGGCGAACCAACCAAATAGAATTTACTGACAAATGAATAGTATTTTAAAAACTTATTCCCATGCATTCTAAAACAGTATATAGAAAATACACCCAGAATGGAACCTGTCTAGTGTTGGACGAGCATGCTCGGCTAAACCCCATTTTGACTCGAGCATCGCGATGCTCCAGTCTCCTCCCCGCACGTTTGTTGGCAATAAACATGCAGGGAAATACTGGCACTCACTGTAATGCCGTAGCCATGTTGGTTACTGGCATTACAGTGATTGGCTGGCCCGAATGCGTCATCGGATGCAGGGCCGTCTTTAATATTGATTGGACCCTGGGCAAAAATTTACTTGGGCCCCCTGGATCCCGCCTTCCCACACCTTAGCAGGCAATCATGGCCTCCAACACAACACACACAAACAAAATCCACACACCTGGTAGAGTACAGTGATATAAATACTTCCAGTTCTGAAGACTCCAGCAGCTCAGGATCAGTGCTCTGGGCAGCTAGGCTCAGGCTGGAAGTGGGCACCGCTCTGCAGGAAGGAGACCAGGGCTCAGCTCACCCTAGTGTTACAGTGCACCCCAGCACCCCACAGTATGCAGTATAGCACCCTATAGTATACAGCACCACACAGTATGCAGTATAGCACCCCACACTATACAGTACCCCACAGTATATAGTAGAGCAGTATAGCAGCCCACAGTATACAGCACCCACAGTATACAACACCTCACAGTATACAGTAGAGCAGTATAGCACCTCACCGTATACAGCACCCCAAACTATACACGATACAGCCCCCCACACTATACAGCCCCCACACTATACAGTACAGCAGTATAGCACTCCACACTATACAGCACCCACAGTATACAGTATACAGTTCCCCACAGTATAGAGTACAGCAGTATAGCACTCCAGGCCCCCCCACAGTATACAGGACCCCGCACAGTATACATGCCCCCCCACACAGTATACAGACCCCCCCACACAGTATACAGCCCCCCCACAGTATACAGCCCCCCACCACAGTATACAGCCCCCCACACAGTATACAGCCCTCCACAGTATACAGCCCCCCACACACAGTATACAGCCCCCCACACACAGTATACAGCCCCCCCACAGTATACAGCCCCCCACAGTATACAGCCCCCCACAGTATACAGACCCCCACAGTATACAGACCCCCCACAGTATACAGCCCCCCACAGTATACAGGCCCCTACAGTATACAGCCCCACACAGTATACAGCCCCCCACTATACAGTAGTTTACAGTATATTAGCATTAGCATAACAGCCCCTGTCACCTTTTCCTGATGTAATCTTTACAACTTCTCCTGCAAAACTCCTGGTAGGACCTGTGATGACCTCATAGCCATGTGACCAGTAATATTGCTAGGTTACTGGTCACATGGTGATGATGTCATTAAGGTCCTAGATCACAGCTCTCACAGACACAGTATGCTGGCTGGAGTGCCGGCAGGCATGGCATGGCAGCACCACCTGTGTAGCTGACAGCCTGACACCCGGGGCAGTGGCTAGCAGGGCTCAAGAGGCAGCTGCCTTGGGCCCCCCAGGAGCAATTGGGCCCGGGGCAGCTGCCCCTTTTCCCCCTTGGTAAAGACGGCCCTGATCGGGTGCTATATAGCACCCGATGACACGTGGTTCGGCTCAGTCTTAGTCAGGGCGAGCTGCAGCAGAGGGGACAGATAGTGTAGGGACAGAATTGTTTTTATTTTTTAGGCAGGGTTTAGTGTTGAAAGTTGTTAAAGACCCAAAAGTCCTTTTAAGGACTATTGTTTTATCTGGCTGCAATATATATTATTAGCGCAACCTGCACTAAATTGCGTACTATTGTTTCGTCGCTGCCAATAGTGACACAACCTCTGCTACATCTGTTGTGTTACATTTGCGCATCCTAAATATCTGTGACATTCAGCGCAATTGTTTGGCTGCTGCTGACAGCGACGTTACCTGCGCTGCATCTCCTGTATAATATTTGCGCATCCAAAATATCTGTGAAATTCAGTGTAATTTTTTCTTAGCCGCTGGTGACAGCGACATTACCTGCGCTACATCTCCTGTATAATGTTTGCGCATCCTAAATATTTGTGACATTCAGTGTAATTTATTTGCACATACACTTAAAAAACCTGCGCTTTTGTACGTGTGACATACTTGTAAGCATATATACTAGGACGGGGAAGTGGCCGTGCTGCTGATGGTGCACGCAGAGGCCGTGGCCCTGGGCGTAGTGAGACTGTGTCTGTTGCCAGAGCACAAGAAACACACTCATCCACGATACCTAGCTTCATGTCCCAGTTTGCAGGGCGGCGAAGGACACCACTCTCGAAGTCGCACCAGTGCGACCAGGTGGTCGGTTGGATTGCAGCAGATAACGCTTCCAGTCAGTTAAGCACCACCCTGTCTTCCACAAAGTCCAGTCTCAGTAGCCAAGAGTCTGGTCAATAGAATCCTCCTTCCTCCCACCATAGAGGTTCTTGGCAAACAAGTGATCCCACACTCGGATATTCTGTTGAGCTCTTTTCATCACCAGGGGCGGACATACTGTAAGCCCGTTCAGCTGCACAGGGCCCATTCATACTAGTGAGCGCTACTACAAGCTCTAACTAGTATCATACTAGTAAGCAGATCCAGAAGCGCTCACTAGTATGCAAGAGATTGGCGCTTACTTACCCCTCCAGCCTGACAGCTGCGTACAGCTCGCACTATGACCTGACGCTGTTCGCCGTCAGGTCACGTGAGTGTGCAGCGCGGCCTGTTGAAAACCAGCAGGGCAGACACTCACATCAGGACACGGAGAGCAGCGGAGCAAGAGAAGTACGTTTTAATTATTTATTTTTAGTCTGATCTGAGGTCTGATGGGCCCCTGGGGGTCTGTCACATCGATATGGGGGGCAACGGACATATGGGGGGGCTAAATAAATAAGCAACTGATATTGGGGGGTCCTCCTGAGTAACTGATATGAGGGGGGCCCTAGGCAACTGACATATGGGGGGGCAGAATAAATAAGCAACTGATATTTGGGGTGTCTTCCTGAGTAACTGATATGGGGGGTCCTGGGCAACTGGCATATCAGGGGGCCTGAATGAGCAAATGATATGGGGTGGGTCTGAGCAACTGATATTGGGGCGTAAATGGGCATCTGATATGGGGGGGTCCTTAGCAACAGATATGGGGGCCTATCTGAGCAAGTGACATATGGGGGGGACTGAGCAATTGATATATGGGGGGCCTGCCTATTTTATATACTGGAAGACATGGGGGGCACTATGGAGAGGGAGGGGCACTATGGGGGGACCTATCTTGTATACTGGCACACATGGGGGGCACTATGGAGGGGGGAGCAATATAGGGGCCATATCTTATATACGGGAACACATGGGGGGACACTATGGAGAGCGAGGAGCACTATGGGGACCCTATCTTATATACTGGCATACATGGGGGGCACTATGGAGAAGAGGGGAAAAGAGCGCTTGCAATTGCCAGCTCACCGACTGTTGTGCGACGTGAGCACGTGCTGGAACTCAACGTTCCACATGTTGGCCAGGCTTTGTGAGCAGCAGAGGGCAGTATTGGAATACCAGCTGCAACATGGTCATCACCTTTCCAGACAGCTTCCGCTCGTCACAAGCGACATGTGGGCATTGATGTCTGTCCTCTGTGAGGTTATGCGCAACTTTGAGGAATCGACACAGATTGTGAGCGGCGATGCAGCTATTATCAGCGTAACCATCCCATATCTGTGTTTACGGAAATGGTCACTGCTCACAATAAAGGTGGACGCTTTGCATGTGGAATAAGTGGAAATGGGGGAAAACAGTACACAGGGTGATAGCCAGACCACCCTCAGTTCGTCTTCTCAGTGCAAATTGGATGATGATGAGCAGGAGACGGTTGCCTGCGCTACAGATGGTAGTACCCACAGCAGGTTTATTCCATCTGTTCAGCAAGGATGGGCCGAAGAGTATAAGGAGAATGAGAACCTTCACAGACATAAGGAGAATGAGAGTCATACTCCTGATGAGGACAGCGAAGTCTTGTCTGTTGGGACTCTGGCACACATGGCTGACTATATTAGGCTGACTTTGCTGCATTTTGGCCAACACCAATTACTGGTTGTTCACCCTTCTCGACCCCCGCTACAAAGAGAACTTCTCATCTCTCATTCCTGTGGTGGAGAGGACGAGCAAAATGGTGCAATACCAGAAGGTCCTTGTGGAAAAATTGCTCCAAAAATTTCCAGCTGACAACGCTGGCGGCAGAGTAGGTAGTTACTTGGGCAACCGAGGAGCAGAGATGAGGGGAACACACTCCAAGGCCTGGAACAGTTTCATAACACCCCAGCAGCACCCTCACCCTGATGTGCGGCCTAGTGTCACAAGGAGGGAAAAGTTTTGGAAGATGGTTAAGGATTAGGTATCAGACCATGTCTGCGTCCTCAGTGATCCCTCTGTGCCTTACAACTATTGGGTGTCCAAGCTGGACACATGGCACAAACTGGCACTCTATGCCTTGGAGGTGCTGGCAGGGTTTGAGTCCAACTAAGAGCTTTACTGTAACCAGGATCTTGACAGCAAGCAATTTTACATCCAGTTATAAAACAGTCTCTGATAAACATGTAGGTTGGATGGGGCAAATCCCAGTGACAGGCTGTATATGTGGCTATGTCTCAGGCTATATTAGGAGGTTGTGTTACTCACTGGTATTTAGCTCTTTGCCTTGCTCCAATCTCAGTAAAAGTGGTTCAAGTCCTTTTCTTCTACACACAAGTGATGCAACAGATGGCCTGTCTGTCCTTGAAGTAACGGTGAAGCTGCTGGAAGATAATAAACCTTCACCTGATGACAAAGGCGCCTAGAGCCTAGAAAAATGGCTATAGTCCTTCCACAATAAAATTATTAAGATCCACTTGGGACTCCGGAAGAGTAGATGGTCCCCTCCTTCCCCCTCACTCCATCTCATCCTGCTTCCACACTCTAACCCCAACTCTCTACATCTCACCAACTAACTAACTGGGCCTGAACTGTGGTATATATACTATGGTGATATCCCCATCTAGTGGGGGAATGTGTGAAGTGCACCTAACAGCCTGTTAACAGTGATTTATATACAAAAGTGCAAAACAACATAGTAGAACATACAATATAACAGGATTTGCAGTGCCCACGTACACTAATGGGTGCATTTTTTGCAGTGATTTGTGTATGTATATATTTTTTCATCTGCACAATGTATCATTTTGTGTAAGATGTCCTTGTGGTGCATGTGGTTCGCCCCGGCATCCTCCATTGTACTCATTTTTGCTGGGGATTGCCGTTATCTGCGAACCACATGCGGAGGAATTGCTCCCCCGGTCATAGACACATTACAGTGTCTGGGTTGGGAGCATTTCCACCCGTTTAGGCCACTTTTTTCAGTGAGTTTTTGTCTTTATGTGTATGGAATGTGCCACTTCATTTTGTTGGTAACATTCTTTTGCACCTGGTAGCTTCTGTGTCACATGGTCTGTTGTGGGTGCGGCTCACAGCTTTATCCTACCTCACAGTGCACTGGTGATACCACTATGGAGGCATGTGAGAGTCTGGCTGTGAGTTGGTTTCTGGCACTGTTCAGACCCTGTTTACACACCACGAGTAGTTGAGTGGTAGGACCCCATGCTTGCTGAGACACCGTGATATGCTGCATGAGGGGCACCGATATGTTCCCGACTGGAAGATACTGTCAAAGTTCTCAGCTATTAACATCAGCTTGAGGAATTAGCTAGTATTGTCAGTTGTGTATCATTATGGTGCATTTTTTGCAGTGATTTGTGTCCTGTTACATAACCGCAATCAACCTGAAGAGGGGGTATGAAGGGTTACATTTTGCGCAGAACAGACGCAACAGGGAGAGAAAACACAGGCCAAAAGGGGTCCTGGAAAATTCCTTAAAGAGACAGCAGGCTGAATAGAGACTTAAAAAACTGTCACTGTGCCTTGGGAAACCGGCAACAGTAAATGCTGGGCAGGTCCGGATGGGCAGCACCTCTCTTATCAGGTGCGGGTGTATTTGCGGCCGCGAATCTACCGGGTTAAAAATGATCCCATTCCTTCTCCCGGACGACGAGATAGGAGTTCCGGTCGCTTGCACCACATTAGCCATTGCTGGGCTTACTGATTTCACTCTCTCTGGGACTGGCGGTCCTTCACCTGATCTGTATACAAGCAGTGCACTCATCTCGCACTCTGGCCCCGACTGACTCAACATATCGGCAGGCCTAGTGTCTCTCTGCATGTCTGGAAACAACAGCTCCTCCAGCAGACTGATCCATTGATCATGCAGGATCCACCTTTCTTCTTGCACGCCCCTTAAGTTCTGCAGCATGAGGGAGGACGCGCTCATATTGTAATCCATGTTAATGAGGTAATGGCGCAGCAGAAATTATTTTCCTGCAATTTTCAAGGGGCACCACTTAATTTTTCCCGCCAAACAGGGCGTTTTGCAGAGTGATGGCGCCATAGATTAGAGAAGAAGGCCTCCGGCAGCCATTTTGAGTGCTAGAAAAAAAGTAAATTCAGTTACAGCAAGCAGTCCTAGTAACACAAAAATCTGCGATTTCTCCAGTTTTAACAGCGCAATTTGAAAGCAGACAATTGACACAACATATCCATGCAGTTTTTAAGTAGTTTAAACAGTTCTTTAGCCCAATAAAACAGTCAAACAAATGGGGCTCATTCGCATAAGGCACAGAGGAATTGTATCCTGTTCATGATGTAAATTTTATGCAGCGAGCCAGGACCGCAGGGGGAATAACTTGTGAGGTGACGGTGTAACGAGGAATAATAACAGTTAGTTCTTTTTTCACAGTTTTGACGCTCACTTGGGCTGCAGTGAAGGGGAGAACAGTACTGGATTCTCCGGGGCACATTCTATTACAGGGGGACACCGGCCAGGTGGTGATCGAGGATTTTCTGCGTGCTTGTGTGGATGGGCCCCTGACTTAGGTAATGTTGTGACGCCAGCACCTTGGTGGTGCAAAATGAGGAGAATGGTTGCAGCATGGAGATAGAAGAATGAGGCAGGGTTTGAATCCAACTAAGAACTTTACTGTAACCAGGATCTTGACAGCAAGCAATTTTACATCCAGTTATAAAACAGTCTCTGATAAACATGTAGGTTGGATGGGGCAAATCCCAGGAACAGGCTGTATATGTGGCTATGTCTCAGGCTATATTAGGAGGTTGTGTACTCACTGGTATTTAGCTCTTTGCCTTGCTCCAATCTCAGTAAGGGTGGTTCAAGTCCTTATCTTCTACACACAAGTGATGCAACAGATGGCCTGTCTGTCCTTGAAGTAACAGTGAGGCTGCCGGAAGCTAATAAACCGTAACGTGATTACAAAGGCGCCTAGAGACTAGAATAATGGCTATAGTCCTTCCTTCTGTCTTTCCACAATAAAATGAGTAAGATCCACTTGGCACTCCAGAAGAGTAGATGGTAGAATAAAGGCTTCACCTCTGCCTATTTGCCTTGCTTGACACTGAGAATCGGCTACTCTGGGCCGTGGAGTCCAAGAGAGCTGAGAGGAGGGGCTCCATCTCATCCTGCTTCCACACTCTAACTCCAACTCTCTACATCTCAACAACTAACTAACTAGGCCTGACCTGTGGTATATATATTGGGGTGCTATCCCCATCTAGTGGTAGAATATGTGAAGTGCAGCTAACAGCCTGTTAACAGGGATCTTTATACAAAAGTGCAATACAACATGGTACAACATACAATATAACAGGATTTGCAGTGCCCACGTACACTAGTGGGACGCTGCATGTCACTTCAGCAAATGTCATTTATGTAGACAAAATTAATACATGACACTTATGCCTGTTTCACTTGGGTTTTATTAACTGTGGCTCCCTGGCTGGGGTCAGTGGTACTCCAGCCGTCGTTGGTGCTAGAGCTCTGCTGCAGTCCGGGGTGTTCTGTCTGCGCAGTCCTTGAGGGCCACCTTGTAGGACATACTGTCATGGTGGGGAGTGCTTTGTACAGTGGGGGTTTCCCCCACTCCCCACCATGACAGTATGTCCTACAAGGTGGTCCTCAAGGACTGCAGCATCTGTGAGGTTAGGCAGGGGGAGGGGGCTCCCTCTGCCTTCCGATCAGAGACCCCGCAGTGTAATTTTTGGCACTCAATTGGTAACCCCAACAGCCTGGGGCCTTCTAAAGGTTCCCAGGCCTGCCAAGCTGTGCACGAGGTATAGCTTCACAGGAAGGCAATAAAAATCTCATAGACCGTAATAGTTTTTATTATGGAATAGGGTAAAAACTATCAGAAGATTGTAGGTTAGAGGCCCCTAAGGGGGCTAAAAGATATTGAGTAAAACGTTTTAAAAAGTTAAAAAAAATATTAGAATATAAAAAATTTAAATCGCCTCCATTTTCCAATTTTACATATACAAATAAACCATAAAAAAATAAACATAACAGGTATCAAAGCGTCCAAAAAATGTTTAAACTATTAAAATATAAGCATTTTTTATTGCGCTGTGAATGCTGTAACGTAAAAAATAAAAACACATGATTCACCATTTTATTGTCCCCTTTTCTTGCCCCCAAAAATAACAGTGATTAAAAAGTTGTACTTACCCAAAAAATGGTACAGATAAAAACTACAGTAGTCCCGCAAAAAACAAGCCCTCATACAGCTCTGTAGACAGAAATATAAAAAGGTATGGCTGTCAGAAAATAGTGATGCAAAGAAAATTTAGATTATTTTCAACGTTTTTTTGTAATAAAACAAAATAAAAACTGTACAAATTTGGTATTGCTGTAAGCGTACTGACCTACAGAATAAGGATATCATGTCATTTTTAGTGCACAGAAAACTTTGTAATATCAAAACCAATAAAACCAAAAAATAGTTTTTTCAATTTTACCCCATAATTTTTTTTTCTAGTTTTCCAATACAGGGCATGGCAAATTAAATGATGCCATTATAAAATATATCTTCCCCCCCCCCCCCCCCCCCCCCAAAAAAAAAGCCCTTATATCGCTATCTGAGTGGAAAATTTTAAAAGTTATGGCTCGGAATGTAGGGAGAAAAAAAATCTGAAATGCAAAAATGAAAATTGGCCCAGTCTTTAAGGAGTCATCACACATATCAGTTTGTCTGCCAGAAAAGTAAATGTACACTATGATCTGGCATAAAAGTGCGCTATAATTTATGCCAGTTTCTGGCATAAAAATATAGTAAATATGTCAGACCATGAGAGGCTACAAAAACCATGCTAAGCACCATCCACTTTTGCAAAAATAGAGTGATATTTCAGTGATTGGCTGAGCAGGCATGTCAATGCTGGACAGGAAATGAAAAACAGCTTGGAGTGGAGCTGCAGCTGAGGGAAATCAATCGAGGTGAATAATGAATTTTTTGCCGCTTTTTTGTCTGGCCCATTCTCCCTGAAAAACCACTTTAAGCTTATACCTGGTGAGTTTGCGCAACAGTCAACTAAGCATCTATTAACATGATGTAACATTTTTCTGATCGCAGTTTCCCAGTAATTAAAATGTTTAGACTTGTTGGGTGACCACGTGTTATGAGATAATAAGGCGTTGACACGATTAATCCTGTAATAATATACCTTAAAGTGTTATCAAGCTCCACATTTATGCCATGCAATTATAAGCTGGCAATTCACATTAGATGAATGTTGTTTTGGAAAATCAGGTTTGGTCCTCTTAGATTGAATTTTTTTTGGTATAAAGCCAGAAGAATAATGCAGTGTCTTATTGCGGTATGCCAGACCTAACAGGGGAATTATGCATGAGGTCATGGTGTGAGCACTAGGTGGGCTGAGATAAATACAGTTCTGGTTACTCATGGTTACGTCGTCCCTGGGCAGGCTCGCATAAGTGAAGAGGAGAACGGCACAAGGATTCTCTGGGGCACACTCAGGTGTAAGGGACACTGGCCAGATGGTGGTTCGAAGTGCCCTTGGTGGTCTGTATTAATGTGCCTGTAGCAAGGTCCCTTGTAGTCGTGACGCCAGTACCTTTTGTATGGAGGTACAAGCATTTACTGTAGTGTTAATTGAGGAACTTGAAACTGAGACAAGGATGAAATCCAGGGTGGAACTTTACTGAAGATAAATCCTGGTAACAGTACATCCAAGTTATAACAGTCTCTTGGTACAGCCAGGCATTAAGCACAATCTCCCATGCATATGGGGGGGGGGGGGGGGGAGGGAAATGCAGGTCATTAGTGAAAACAGGCTCTTTGTATTGAATATGAAAGCTACTGCTCAGACTAGGCTTGTAAAATATGAAAGTCTTACACTGGTAAAAACTCCGGCCTTAGGCCTCATGCACACAACAGTTATTTTTCTCGGCCTCTGTTCTGTTTTTTTGGGGGATAGGATGGGGACCCATTCATTTCAATGGGTCAGTAAAAAAATGCTGATAGTTCATCTGTTTGTACAAACCGGATTCCAAAAAAGTTGGGACACTAAACAAATTGTGAATAAAAACTGAATGCAATGATGTGGAGATGGCAAATGTCAATATTTTATTTGTAATAGAACGTAGATGACAGATCAAACGTTTAATCCGAGTAAATGTATCATTTTAAAGGAAAAATAAGTTGATTCAAATCTTCACGGTGTCAACAAATCCCAAAAAAGTTGGGACAAGTAGCAATAAGAGGCTGGAAAAAGTAAATTTGAGCATAACGAAGAGCCTAAAGACCAATTAACACTAATTAGGTCAATTGGCAACATGATTGGGTATAAAAAGAGCTTCTCAGAGTGGCAGTGTCTCTCAGAAGCCAAGATGGGTAGAGGATCACCAATTCCCACAATGTTGCGCAGAAAGATAGTGGAGCAATATCAGAAAGGTGTTACCCAGCAAAAAATTGCAAAGACTTTACATCTATCATCATCAACTGTGCATAACATCATCCGAAGATTCAGAGAATCTGGAACAATCTCTGTGCGTAAGGGTCAAGGCCGTAAAACCATACTGGATGCCCGTGATCTCCGGGCCCTTAAATGACACTGCACAACAAACAGGAATGCTACTGTAAAGGAAATCACAGAATGGGCTCAGGAATACTTCCAGAAACCATTGTCAGTGAACACAATCCACCGTGCCATCCTCCGTTGCCAGCTGAAACTCTACAGTGCAAAGAAGAAGCCATTTCTAAGCAAGATCCACAAGCTCAGGCGTTTTCACTGGGCCAGGGATCATTTAAAATGGAGTGTGTCAAAGTGGAAGACTGTTCTGTGGTCAGACGAGTCACGATTCGAAGTTCTTTTTGGAAATCTGGGACGCCATGTCATCCGGACCAAAGAGGACAAGGACAACCCAAGTTGTTATCAACGCTCAGTTCAGAAGCCTGCATCTCTGATGGTATGGGGTTGCATGAGTGCGTGTGGCATGGGCAGCTTGCATGTCTGGAAAGGCACCATCAATGCAGAAAAATATATTCAGGTTCTAGAACAACATATGCTCCCATCCAGACTTCATCTCTTTCAGGGAAGACCCTGCATTGTTCAACAAGATAATGCCAGACCACATTCTGCATCAATCACAACATCATGGCTGCGTAGGAGAAGGATCCGGGTACTGAAATGGCCAGTCTGCAGTCCAGATCTTTCACCTATAGAGAACATTTGGCGCATCATAAAGAGGAAGGTGCAACAAAGAAGGCCCAAGACGATTGAACAGTTAGAGGCCTGACAAGAATGGGAGAGCATTCCTATTTCTAAACTTGAGAAACTGGTCTCCTCGGTCTCCAGACGTCTGTTGAGTGTTGTAAGAAGAAGGGGAGATGCCACACAGTGGTGAAAATGGCCTTGTCCCAACTTTTTGGGGATTTGTTGACACCATGAAATTCTGATTCAACATATTTTCCCTTAAAATGGTACATTTTCTCAGTTTAAACTTTTGTTCCGTGATTTATGCTCTATTCTGAATAAAATATTAGAAGTTGGCACCTCCACATCATTGCATTCAGTTTTTATTCACGATTTTTATAGTGTCCCAACTTTTTTGGAATCCTGGTTTGTATTCCGCGTCCGTTGTCCGTGTTTCCCTTCAGAAAAACAAATAGTGCATGTCCTAATTTTTTCACATTTGCGGACAAGGATAGGCATTTATTACAAGAGATCTGTGGAGAAAACGGATCCTCCCCAAAAAACAGATGCCGCATCCTTTTTTTTTGCGGACGCACAATTTGCGGATGCAAAAAACAACTGTCGTGTGCATGAGGCCTTATTCTAACCTTGGTTGAAGGTGCTTTTCTAAATCCTTGAACTTCTATTCCAATGTTGTTCTGACAGTTGGCCTAAACTGTCCTCAGAATTTGAACTGGTGGTGTGGATGCCTGTCGCTGTCTCCTACATTTCATACAAAGGTGCCCAGTAAGCCCTCAAGTAATGGCTGTCTTGCTGATCCTATGTCTTGAATAAACTGTAGTAATCCCTTAGATACTCTGCTGAATGCAGCTTGGACACTGGTCACCCTGGAAGAGCGATCTATATGAGTGAATTGCTCACCTCTAGGTAGAATAGTTGCAGGCTTTAACCCTGGACTGTGGAGCCGACAGGGGCAGAGCAGAGAGGCTGTGAATAGGCCTCCCTTCAGGTATACAGCTACATTGCTGCTGCTTTCTGACTAAACTCATCATGAGTGAACTGAATTGAACTGAACTCTCAACTGACTGACTAGGTCTGAGCTAAGCTATATATACACTGACACTGCCCCATCTTGTGGAGAAACAAGTGTAGTGCATCCTAACTAGGCCTGTGTAAAGGATCTTGCATGTAGAATCAGGGCCGTCTTTAGCGCGGGGCAAAAGGGGCAGCTGCCCCGGGCCCAATTGCTCCTGGGGGCCCAAGGCAGGTCCCCGTCCCAACTCACCATCCTATCCATCACTTAGTTCACTATGCGAGCGAGCGGCATGGTTTGCATACTGAAGGACTTACTGCTTACTTGCACTCCTATTTACTCCTCCTCCTCCTCCGTGACCTCCCCGACCCCTGCCCTTGCCTACTGGTACACTGTGCCACATGCTCCTGCTGTCTTTACAAAAGTAAGGGAGAGAGAGGCTGCATCCCACCAGTAACTCACCTGGCAGAGGCAGGCAGGGCACGCTTTACTGCAGGAACTTAGGAATGGAATGGCTGTTCAGTAGTGGCATACTGTGTCTGCTGGTAAAAGACCTCTGTCATGTGTCATGATAGAGGTCTTTTACCAGCAGATACAGTATGCCACTACTGAACAGCCATTCCATCATCTCTCATCTGACTGTGCCATATGTGAGTCTGTTCTGGAATGGTCCTGCGAGGCTCCTGAGAGCATGTGCAATCATTCCCTAAATAATACTGCCAAATTAGCAACCTACACTACTGCTGCTTAATGTCCAGATATAACCCCATAGAGTGTTCACATAATGATAATACCATTACTACCTAACACCAACATAATATTGCCACATAGTAGGCATATAATGCTGCTAATACCCACATATTACTAGAGAATGGGTTTAGGGTACATGCACATGAACGTGTGCCAGCCGTGCTCGTGCTGTGGCTGCAAATTGTGGTCCGCAATGCACGGACACCAACCACGGGGCAGCCGCATGCGGATCGCGGACCCATTCACTTGAATGGAGTCTGTGATCTGCGGATTGCGGACCCATTCACTTGAATGGAGTCCGCGATTGGCATCCGACGTCCACACGGCAAAAAAATATGACATGTCATATTTTGTTACGGTGCGGAGGCACAGACAGAAACACCACGGAAGCACTTTGCAGTGCTTCAGTAGGGTTCCGTGCCTCCGTTCCGCACCGCAGCTCCAGATTGCGGACCCATTGAAGTGATGCGGAATGAACATGGCCGGCGGCCGTGGATTGCCGACCCGCCGTTTGCGGGCCATAATACGGCCATGGCCGCCCAACAGCCGTGTGCATGAGGCCTTATGGTGTTTCCCAGTGTCATGAATATGATGTGGGGGTGCATAATTGTAGTAGCTATTATAGAAGTATATGTGTTGTGTGTCGTTGTGTAAGGTGTGATTTCACCAAATGCTCTGAAGCCACTACTCTATCCCAACAGGGGGTAGCCAGGCAGACTGGGACTAGCTACAGGAGATGCAGAGGGACAATTGTCACATCTAACGCCTTTTTGGAGGGAGATTTGAAAACTCTAAAACAAAGAGATGTCAATATTCAGTGCCCTCCGCTCTACTCATTAATTGTCCCCCAATGGAAGAACTAGGATTTGGTTACTCAATGACTGGGTCTGACCGGAATCTGGAAACCAATCCTAGTTCTATAAAATTGTTGCAGGGACATTGTTCAGGGTTAAACCATGTGGGAGTCACAGCCGAGCTGGCTAGTAGCTATTTTCCTCCCCTTCTGCCGGGGAAGTAAGTTCTTACTGCTTTTACCCATTTATATTACTCTTACTGTTTTGTATGTTATTTTTTAACTTTGTCTCATTTTATATCTGTTTGTAAGCACTGCACTACTTTTATGTATAAAATATTCCCTTTATAAGTCCGCCTTGTTACTCTAAAGAATCCATAGCCTGAACGTGTGACTGTGTGATTGCTTGTGAGTAGAGTTGATCGGACACCTGGATGTTTGGGTTCGGCAGGTTCGGCCGAACTTGAAAAAAAAGTAAGGGTTCGGGACCCGAACTTGACCCGAACTAGAACCCGAACCCCATTGAAGTCAATGGGGACCTGAACTTTTGGCCACTAAAATGGCTCTAAAATAGCCCTGGAAAGAGCTAGAGGGCTGCAAAAGGCAGCACAATGTGCTTAAGAGCATGGCAAATGCTCTGCAAACAAATGTGGATAGGGAAATGAATAAAAAAAAACGTAAAAGACCTTAAAAAAATTAAAATTAGGAATGATGTAGGAGGAAGAGGTTGAGGAGGCGGTGAGGTGAATGGGTGGATGTGGCGGTGTAGGCTCACGTGGCGGTGTAGGTGGAAGCGCTGGAGAAGGAGGAATAGGTAGCCAACACAGATGTGTTTTATTTTGCATTTTTACATAGGGGTATCCCTGAAATATTGGGACATATAAAAAATAAATAAAAAAAGGGATAAGTGCACTTGAGTAAAAGAATGGATGGTTGAGGCTGTTAGAACTGTCTATTCTGCACAAGGTACAAACAAGTCTTGTGGGATCCAGGCCTGGTTCATTTTAATGAACGTGAGCTTGTCCACGTTGGCTGTGGACAGGTGGCTGCGCCTGTCTGTAATGATGCCTCCTGCCGCGCTAAATACACGTTCAGAGAGTACACTGGCTGCAGGGCAGGCCAGCACCTCCAAGGCATACAGGGCAAGCTCTGGCCATGTGGACAAGTTGGAGACCCAGCAGTTGAATGGAGCAGAACCATCAGTCAGTATGTGTAGGCGTCTGCACAGGTACTGTTCCACCATGTTGTTCAAATGTTCCCTCCTGCTAACACGCTCCATATCAGCAGTTGGGGCCGGTTGTTGCGGCGAGGTGACAAAGCTTTTCCACATGTCGGCCATGCTAACCCTGCCTTCTGAGGTGCTGGCGCTGACACAGCTGCGTTGGCGACCTCTTCCTCCTCCCCTGCCTTTGTCTTGTGCTTCCACTTGTCCCCCGGCGTCAGAAAGCTCTCAGGAGCCCGTCTACCAGCGTGCGCCTGTAGTCGCGCATCTTCCGATCACGCACCAGTGAGAGAATTAAGGACGGCACATTGTCTTTGTAACGGGGATCCAGCAGGGTGGCCACCCAGTAGTCAGCACACATTAAAATGTGGGCAACTCTGCTGTCGTTGCACAGGCACTGCAGCATGTAGTTGCTCATGTGTGCCAGGCTGCCCAGAGGTAAGGACAAGCTGTCCTCTGTGGGAGGCGTATCGTCTGCATCCTCCGTATCCCCCCAGCCATGCGCTTTACGCTTTGTCTCCAAGGTTTGTGAGATGGAGAGCTGAACGCTTCCGTGTGACATGGTGGAGATGCTTGGTGACGGAGGTGGTGGTGTTGGTGGCACATCCTCTGTTTGCTGGGCGGCAGGTGCCAACGTTCCTCCAGAGGCGGAGGAAGAGGCTGAGGCAGCAGCAGAAGAGGGAGCAGGAATGGCCTGAGCCCTTTCTTGGTTTTGAAGGTGCTTTCTCCACTGCAGCCCGTATGTCGCATGTAGATGCCTGGTTATGCAGGTTGTGCTAAGGTTCAGAACGTTAATGCCTCGCGTCAGGCTCTGATGGCACAGCGTGCAAACCACTCGGGTCTTGTCGTCAGCACATTGTGTGAAGAAGTGCCATGCCAGGGAACTCCTTGAAGCTGCCTTTGGTGTGCTCGGTCCCTGGTGACGGTGGCCAGTAGCAGGCGAACTGTTTTGGCGATGGCTGCTCTGCTTTTGCACCCTGCTCCCTCTTTTGCTACGCTCTCCCTCCGAACTCTGAAAGTCAGTGGAACGACCTTCATTCCATGTGGGGTCTAGGACCTCATCGTTCCCTGCATGGTCTTCCACCCAGTCTTTTCGGTCTGCACACTGCAGAAAGACGCCGCAGTTGGCACCTGTGTTTCGTCACCATCAGAGACGTGCTGAGGTGGTATTCCCATGTCCTCATCAGGAAACATAAGTCCGTCAGTGCATTCTTTGTCTTCCACCCCTGGGGAAGGGCTAGGTGGATGCCCTTGGGAAACCCTGCCAGCAGAGTCTTCAAACAGCATAAGAGACTGCTGCATGACTTGAGGCTCAGACAGGTTCCCCGATATTGTTAATGGGGATATTAATTATTGATATTTATGCAAATCTCAATAATTAATATTCAGAAATAGGCATGAGTTGTCTAGTTATAACTCCGCCTATTTATGCCTAAATAAACAAATCACTACTGATTACCTTACTCTACACTGTACTACCTGTGGCTATTGCTGCGGCGCCTTACTACTACAAAAGACTACACACTGTGTTTAAATAAAAGGTATTTATTCACACACTATACGTCACAGTATAATATATTTGCTTATAACTATATATTTATAGCAGCACACAGTAATATAAGTACACACACTATTACAACACACTAATACGGTACTAACTACGCTAACACAGTGCCAATTCCTCCCCAGAATCTACCTACAATTATAATAATACACATACATACACTTTACCAGCAGCCCACCCACTCCTGTCAATATACTATCCCTATGGGGAATAACAAGGGGTTAATACGAACACTGCTGCTGCTGTGGTGAGCAGGGCAGCTGTGAAGGGGTATCAGGGGTAGGGGCATTACCAGGGTAGCAGGAGATATGAGGGCCTGGGGGAATGCAGGGGAATTTGGAATATCGGGGGACACAGGGCAGGAGAAGGTACGGGTTACGGAGAGTCCAGGGGGTAAGGGTAAGTAAGCTGTAGGGGAAGGTAAGGGTTATAGGGGAATTAGGGGTATTGTAAGGGTTAATCAGGGTATAGGGGCTGTAAGGGTTGGTTGTATGGGGGGAGAGTATGGGTTAATCGTTGGTGGTATAGGGAGGGTAATAATAGAGTTAATAATAATATATCGATACTTAGGGTATTATGCTCGTTGTCCAGGGGGGTTCGTATGTCCAGGGTATGATCCTCTCCGGCTGGGGGCTCAATCAGAAGTTCCCCTTGCGTAGTGCAGCCGGACTATTTAAGTTCGGCGGCGCTCGCTCCCGAGGCAGCCCGTCCTGTGGCGCGCATGCGCACCGCCGGCCAGAAAACGTGGGTCGGCGCGGTGATTTAATGTCACCGCCCCGGCCCGCGCATCCCAGAGCGCGCTTCCCGGCGGAGGGTTCCCTTGATCCTCCGCCTGTGGCGCATATTGCGATAACTATGGCGCCAGAGGTATGCAGATAACAGAGGGAGGGACATTTGTTTCCCTCTCTCTGTTATGTTAACTATCCCCAGCAGCTGGGAATAGTTAACACCAAAAGGCATCGGATCTCTATTGATCCTATGCCTTTTGAGGTCACCAGAGGCTGGACATAATTGTCCAGCCATCTGGTGACCTTCTCATCTCCTGCAGGGATGCAGGAGGAGGGGGGGCATCTGGACAGGGGGCATCTCATCTGTATACTATATGTGTATAGATGCTTGAGGCACGTCCATACACATATATATACATCGATCTATGGTGGGAGTCATACATATATAGATTTGTATAGATGCTTGGGGCACATCCATAAATATATATATATATATATATATATATATATATATATATATATATATATATATATAGATATGACTAATGAGCCCACTCACATACTATACCCTATACATAGAGATGTATGCTGCCAAGGGGGCATACATACATCTCCATGTATACACACACATGTCCCACCTGGACGGGCCCATAGAAAAGGGCCAATACATATGTATATATGTCAGGGCATATACACATATGTATTTAAATATAACACTTCCCTCAACAGATATGCACGGGGGTGATGTGACAGACTGATGGGCATGGGTTTTTAGGCGCCACCTGTGCACTTTCTGCAGAAGACTGGGTGAGAGATAAAGAGAACCTGCTGGATTCACTGTCGGCCACCCAATTGACTAGCGCCTGTACTTGCTCAGGCCTTACCATCCTTAGAACGGCATTAGGTCCGACCAAATATTGCTGTAGATTCTGGCGGCTACTCGCACCTGAGGTAGTAGGTTCAGTAGGACGTGTAGCTGTGGCAGAACGGCCACGTCCTCTCCCTGCACGAGAGGCTCCACCAACACCACCACCACAACCATGACCGCGTCCCTTATTAGATGTTTGCTTCATAGTTAGCGTTCACCAAGCAAAGTAAAAAGTGGTGAAGTCTCTTAAAAATAATTAACCGCCAATAAAAACCCTGATGTAGGGTATTGCACAATTTTTATTTTTTTTACTCTATATGACAGCGGCATTTGTGGCCTAAATTTCCCAGTAACTTATGCACCTCTAATCCCAGATGTGCAGTATATCAGACTTTTTTTTAACCCCAGTAAGCAAAAGCCGTATTTGTGGCCTAAATTTCACAGTAACTTATGCACCGATAATCCCAGATGTGCAGTATATCAGAGGTTTTTTTAACCCCAGTAAGCAAAAGCCGTATTTGTGGCCTAAATTTCACAGTAACTTATGCACCGATTATCACAGATGTGCAGTATATAAAACACAGAGGGCCAGATTTATCATGACTCTGACAGCTCACTCCACTTTAACATATGGCTAAAGTCAGTTTAAGCCAAGTCAGATTTATGATCGGCCCTTTAAGACTGTAATAAATGTGGTAGCAGTTTATCCGTCAGTAAGCAGCTTTACAAAAGTCGCACGTTTTTATGAAAAAGTCGCATGTTCTATTAAAAAGTCTCATAAGATAAGCATGGCCCTCACTGGAGTGAAATTGCGACTTTTCTGCAACTTTTTAAATAGTCCCAATAGTAAATCTGTCTAGAGATTCATTTACATAAGAAAACAAGCCCACTTTCAGAAAACTGGCGAGCATAGTGCAGAGCAGAAAAAGTTTTAGCGTTTGGGACTTTTTTGGGGACATTTTCACTCCATTATTCTGACCTGAGCTAATGATAAATCTGGCTGTTTTTTTCCACCCCGGTATGCGAAAGCCATATTTCTGGCCTAAAATCAACAGTGTTTTATGCACCTATAATCCTAAATGTGCACTATATGAAACAGAGGGGTTTGTTTCACCCAGTATGCCAAAGCTGTATTTCTGGCCTAAATGTGACACTCACTTATGCACCTATAATCCTAGATGTGCACTATATGAAACAGATGTTTTTTTTTCCACCCCAGTATGCCCCAGTATGAGAAAGATGTATTTCTGGCCTAAATTTCACAGTAACTTATGCACCTATAATCACAGATGTGCACTATATAAAACACTGTGTTTTTTCCACCCCGGTATGCGAAAGCCGTATTTCTGGCCTATAATGAACAGTCCCTTATGCACCTATAATCCTAGATGTGCACTATATGAAACAGAGGGTTTTTTTTTCACCCAGTATGCCCCACTATGCCAAAGCTGTATTTCTGGCCTAAATGTGACACTCACTCATGCATGTCTAATTCTACATGTGCACTATATGCAGTACGCAGCCCTGCAGGGTGAAGCGAATGGTGAGGTCACAGTGGTAGTTACTAACCGAGGGTGGTTATGGTACTCACAGTCTTTTATATACACCAATTTATTGTAGGAATAACTGAGGTACACAAGTTGCAGTGAACCAAAACTTCCTTTTACTGAAACAGTTTAACTGTTTACAGTCTTTGGTTAGTTCCACATGTAAAAAGGTTGAATACAGGCAGGCTTCATATAAAACGGCAGGCAAAGTCTTTGCAAGATACTCAGAGGGTAAAGACTCTTACAGATCAGGCTGCTCTTTTCCTCAGAGCCTGTCTGGCTTACTCCAAGGCCCGTATGCCCTATTGCTGGCTATATCCTTGGGTAGGGAAACCTTCCTCTGGTATATGTCTCCTTGCTGTAAAATATCCTTCTGCCCTTCAGCTCTCTGTTTGGCTGGAAATAAACCTTGGCTCTGCACTGCACCTTTAAGGGAACTTGGTTTCTCAGGAGGTAAACCCTTCTCCTGGTGGCAACTTCTGAGCTTCTCTAGCTCAGGAAACTCAGGCAGGCTAGACTGCACTAACTAGCCTCCTGGACTGTACTGCACCTTTAAGGTAACTTGGTTTCTCAGGAGGTAAAGCCTTCTCCTGGTGGCAAGCTAGGAGCCTACTTTCCCTGAACAGGACCTGACTATATATACTAGGGGTTCCCTAGCTCCCTCTACTGTCTAGGAGGAGGAACTACCCCTAACAGGCCTGATACACAGATAACAGGAAAAATACACATAAAAACATTATGTAAAATACAGTGACCCTGTTCCACAAAAGGTGGGGAACAACGTGGCCCAATTGACCCTTGTGTAGTGCCCACATTTACCTAGTGGGACACTGCATACCCCGCTGCTTTGAGGTTGCCCGTCCTCGGCGCAACACAGGGGGCCTGCCCAGCTGGAAACTGTGACCTGAAAGACAAAAATGTAAAGCAGGCACATACATCTACATTTGCAATAAAAATATTAGGCAGCTCGGCTGGCAAAGGAAACAAGTGCAGTGAAAAGGGGCATCGCTCTCTTCATACAGGATAGAACAGGGAACATGGGCGCTGACCTGGTGCAGCGTATCAGGGATAACCAGAATAGTCCATAATAATAAAATACAGTAGTCCCATAAAACAGCATCTCAGAGGCCCACAAGCACTGTGGTCATCTCTGGGCACATCTCTTTAAGTTTAATATTGCACACATAAAAGTCACAGCACATAGTCCCAAGTCCTGGGATAATAAAAGAAGTGTCGTAATATTCCCTATTCAACCTGAAAAAGGGGTTAAAAGGGTAAGGTGCAAAAAAAACAACAGGCACAACTTGGTTTTAGTACTTGAAGCAGGCAGGGGGTCCTGTAAACCGTATGGCAGCAGAGCATTTGGACTTCTCAGTGGCCTTACAACTACCACTGGGCTGTGGGGAACTGGCAGCAGCTCAATGGTGCCAAAACATAGGACTCCTGTCCTGAAACAGTTAAGTTACTGTAGTAAGGGTCCCTCAGCAATTTTTATGGCCTAGCAGGCCTACTCACAGGTACGTGTCTAATTCAAAATGGTCATCAGATGTAGTGCATCCTGGCTCCACTCTGAGTCTTGGCCTGAGCGGATCATTACTTGGCTGGGACCACAAAATAGTATTAGCCGGCAACTGCAAAATGAATGGGCCGGTCAATTGTACAGGCTCCGCAAGCCTGGGGGTTACCGATGCAGGAGGCTCTACGGGTCTGGGTGTGGCTGGCCTTACGCGACGGACCCGACTCCTGGTATAGCACAGTTTCTTTGGTACGGCAACGGTAGGCACATTGAAGGAGGTCGCGAAGCTGGGGGCAACGGAAACTTCTACCACAGGCTCAGGGACATCAGAGTTTATTAGAGGATCACTATCGTCCGGTGATACCGGTGCCGCTCTGGACGCGACAAGTTGGCGCAGGCCATGAAGATGGATCTCTAACCTGGCAATCTGATCCTCTAGTCTCTCGGGCGGTGCTCCGCTGCAGGGATCTGGTACTGTCACAGCAGGTTCAGGCGCCGGATCCGAATCCTTCCCTCGCCAAAGGGCATCAAGGGCCTCATGGAATCTTTCCAAGTTCTCCATCTCCGCCTGGGTCTTCTCCCTGCAGGGCAACTCAGGTGAGGGATAAGGGATCACCCATTTCTCCAGCACTGTAGGTTGCCAGAAGATATTAGGGCCGGTGAAGGAACCCCTCTCCTGGTAAGTATTGTGAGCAGGTTCCATCGGGCGCTCTAGCTCACATTCTGGACTGGCAGGCTCCTCAGTCTCTTCCCAATCCTCTGGCCTCGGCTTAGGACGGGCTACGGCCGTGGCATACGGACCTCTCAGGCCCTCAGCGGGGGTGAACTCCACTTCCTCTCCTTCGCGGAGGTTGTGCAAATGTTCCGGTAGGTAGCTGCGCTTTACAGATTTCCGGTTCACAAAAAGGTCTCAGCCTGTGGAGTTGTCTTTAATAAATCTGAACCCCCGGTTTTTAATCGAATGCCACTACTACCACCATTCTTCTTTCTAGATGGGGCTGAGTGTTCTCATGACGCTCATAGACCGTTTTTGCAAGTTCCTCAAAATATATTTTCTTTTCGGTGGTTTTCTGGATAGCTGTGGCGCGTATCTCGGCCATCAGCAGAGGCCACTGCGCCGAAGGTCGGTCAGATCCACTTCGCGAGCCAAGGTTCGGCTCAAACGGCGACTGCGGTGGGGAGTAAGAAGGCCTCTCTGGTCCCGGAGTATAGGCGGGTGGTGCTTCTTCCTTGTCGAACATTGCAGGCTCTGCAGACTTGACGGTAGGTGAAGCCATTCGATTATAGTAATCCTCCCTCTCCAACATGCTCGATCCTTCTCTGATGGACGACAGGGTGGCACGCAGTACTTCCGACAAGACCTCCCACTGCTCCAGAAGGCCGCCCCCTAGGTACTCCAACATGGGGAGGCGGAATCCATAAGGCTAGACATGCAAATAAGTTGATAAGGCGGTGGCGCGAAAATATAGTCCTTCCCGCTTTTTCAGCAGACGGTGCCAACTTTTTCCTGCCAATACAATACAGCGATGGCGCAGCAGTAAATTCAGTCAGCTAAGGTGGCCATCTTTAAGCATAAGGCTGTCCATTCACTGACAGCAAACGGTGAATCAAAAACGGCAAACAGTCCACAATATACAGTTTTCACACCGCAATTTTTCACAGTTCTTTGGCCCAACAATTTTCAAATAAACGGATAGGGCATTTATCACTTCATAGGCAATAATGGCACACAGTTCGGATTCCACAATGGCGTAAGAATATTTGCATCCTGTTCGTGATGCCAAAATATGCAGTACGCAGCCCTGCAGGGTGAAGCGAATGGTGAGGTCACAGTGGTAGTTACTAACCGAGGGTGGTTATGGTACTCACAGTCTTTTATATACCCTGGGCAGGCGTACAGCAGTGATGGAGAGGCTGGCACAGGGGTCCTCTGGGGCACTCTCTATGTATAGGGACCAGGCCGGATGGTAGGTGAGGTGCCCTGGGTGTTGCAGGTTTAATGTGCCGGTGGCAAGCTCACTTGAAGTTCGTGACGCCAGTGCCGCTAATGGTGGCACACCGATTTATTGTAGGAATAATTGAGGAACACAAGTTGCAGTGAACCAAAACTTCCTTTTACTGAAACAGTTTAACTATTTACAGTCTTTGGTTAGTTCCACATATAAAGGTTGAATACAGACAAGCTTCATATCAAAGTCTTTGCAAGATACTCAGAGGGTAAAAAACTCAGATCAGGCTACACTTTTCCTCAGATCCTGTCTGGCTTACTCCAAGGCCCGTATGCCCTATTGCTGGCTTTATCCTTGGGTAGGGAAACCTTCCTCTGGTATGTGTCTCCTTGCTGTAGAATATCCTTCTGCCCTTCAGCTCTCTGTTTGGCTGGAAATAAACCTTGGCTCTGCACTGCACCTTTAAGGGAACTTGGTTTTTCAGGAGGTAAACCCTTCTCCTGGTAGCAACTTCTGAGCTTTACTTGCTCAGGAAATTCAGGCAGGCTAGACTGCGCGAACTACCCCTAACAGGCCTGATACACAGATAACAGGAAAAATACACATAAAAACATTATATAAAATACAGTGACCCTGTTCCACAAAAGGTGGGGAACAACATGGCCCAATTGACCCTTGTGTAGTTCCCACATTTACCTAGTGGGACACTACATATATGAAACAGATGGGGGGTTTTTTCACCCCAGTATGCCCCAGTATGAGAAAGCCGTATTTCTGGCCTAAAATGAACAGTCCCTTATGCACCTATAATCCTAGATGTGCACTATATGAAACAGAGGGGTTTGTTTCACCCAGTATGCCCCATTATGCCAAAGTCGTATTTCTGGCCTAAATGTGACACTCACTTATGCACCTATAATTCTAGATGTGCACTATATGAAACAGATGGGTGTTTTTTTCACCCCAGTATGCCCCAGTATGAGAAAGACGTATTTCTAGACTAAATTGAACAGTCACTTATGCAGCGATAATCCTAGATGTGCACTATATGAAACAAAGTTTTTTTTTTTAAACCCAGTGTCTCAAAGCTGTATTTCTGGACTTGCAGACAAGCAGATATCCTGTGATGGTGCACTATTGTTGCATAAAATGGCTGCCGATTCTGTATTGATATTGACTAACTGAAGGAAAAAAAGTTTGTTTTCATTAGTAGTTGGCTCAGGACAGGCGTAAAACAATTGTGCACTGCTCCCACAAAACACATTTGCTGTAGATCGCTGAGTAAAGAAGCAGTTCTTCATAAGATTTCTCCCTGATCTCTCCCTCACAGCAGCTGCAGCCTATCCCTACACTAATTCAAGCAGAGTGACGGGCGGCGCTATGTGACCCCAGCTTAAATAGAGGCTGGGTCACATGCTGCAGTTGGCCAATCACAGCCATGCAAATAGTAGGAATGGCTGTTATTGCCTTTTGGGGCAAGTAGTATGACGCTTGTTGATTGGCTGCTTTGAAGCCTTTCAAAAAGCGCCATAAAAATCGCCAAACACCGAACCCGAACGTTTACATAAATGTTCGGGTTTGGGTCCGGGTGCCGAAAAACCTAAAGTTCGGTACGAACCCTAACTTTACAGTTCAGGTTCGCTCAACTCTACTTGTGAGCACAACGTATATACGTGGAGTGTGCAACGTTTCCAACTTACGGTGGTGGCAGCTGGTGTTTGGGGTCTGTGCATCCTCACTTAGCGGCCTGAGTGTGTGGGGTGCGCGGATTGAGAGCTTGTAGGTAGTCTGGCCCCTGGCAGACCCATCCCTGGTTGCCAGATGCGGGTGTGTACGTGACACCCAGCTAGAGGCGTTTATCACTGATCCCATTCCTCAGGACGACCGTGGCTTGAAAGAGCAGCTTAAATAGAGGTAAAGCATGAGGTTGAGGTAAAGCATGCTTCCTGCACCTCCATTCGAATATATCATACATCCCGACTGATAGTGGCTCCTGTTACTGTACTGTATGCTGTGTACTGCCCACTACACGTACCTGGATGAGCAGCACTTTTTTTACCTGGATAATCGCGCAACACATAGGGCACAACTACACTGCAACATTTGTCTTGCGAAAATGTTTTTAATCATAGTCAATGTTGTCGCACTGCGACTTGCTGCGACTGGAATGGGACAGCCGCAGAAAAATCCATTTCAAATGGATTTTTGGTGACTGTTGTGTCGCAGCGTGACACCATAGACTATCATTATAAACATAATGTTGTTGTGTAGCCTTAGTCTTACTCCTTACTGGGGCCCAGTCCCTCTGACCTGTACCATACTTACATTTTGCACCTTTCTTCATGTGTTACTGGTGTATAAAACGAGTGCACAGAAAGCAGCGCCATTTCTCCCAGCGATTTCAACTCATTTTTCTAAGAGTAATTGCTATGGGAAACGATTTCACCTTTTTGTCAGAACTCCATTTTATTCACAAAGTCTGGTGTCAGTCAGGGTAACGTGCACCATATACCCCTATGTACACCTCATGAGCGGTACACGTCTGACTAAAATGTTAGATTGTCCTAGGCGTCGTCCATCCCCATCATGTTATGTGGGCATACCTCATATAATGGAGGGATTCTTGCAAATGTTCGTTTTCTTATTAGAGACTAGGCCTGACTTGCTACGTACATGCGCCCATTTCTGTGTGCCAAAACTTATCGCGCAAATGTGATGCACAGGTACAAAGTGCACCACTTATTTTGTGGTGTGGTAGCCAACTGTATAGTAAAGTGCAAAAAGGTATAGTGCGATGACCAGGTTGTTTGGTCATATGCTAACATTTCTTGCTTAGGGTGCCTTCACACGCTGCAGATTCGGATGCAGAATTTTCCACGACTGAAAATCAATTCCATTCATTTCAATGCGGCGGCATGCACATGGATTTCTGCAAGCACCATTGCATCAGGTGATAAGTGTCTGATTCATGAGGGTCTGACTGCTGGGACTCCCATGATCAAGGGAACGTGGTCTTAAGACCCTAGTGAACATAGATTGGCGGTAATGTAATTGAATGTCTCAGGACCCCTTCTTTCATGATCAGTGGGTGTTCCAGCAGTCAGACCCCAGCAATCTGATATTTATCACCTATCCTGTAGATAGGCAATATATCATTATATTCGGACAAATCTTTTTAATTATAATGCAGATTATGTACAATCTGTGGAGGTTCTTAGTCCATGGTTGAGACACTCTCCGCTGTGATTGGACCACACTAAAGCCAGCGAGAATGAGACGCCAATTGAGAAACCCTGGCGTCTCCTCCTCCCTGTACAGATGCTAGCAGGGGAGTAGCGTGGGGGGGGCCGGAGGGGCCGTTGCCCCGGGCGCCAAATTGCAGGGGGCGCCAGGCAGCCGAAATTTCAATGAGGGCTACGGGAGCCTATGGCTCCCGTCCCCTCCGTTATGCCCCATAGGCTTCAGGCCTAGTGGCCTGAAGCCTATAAGGCAGTAGAGCGATGCAGGACTCGGTCACGATAACCTCACTGTGACCTCCTGCGTCGGGTCTCGCGAGATGACGCGATGACGCGGCGCAGGAAGGCACAGTGAGGCGTTCGTGACCGCCTGCGGCGGGAACAAGCAGGGATGGAGATGGGTAAGTATTTTTTTTTTATGTTACCTTTCCTAATTGCAGTGCAGAGGCTCTGGGGGCAGTATGGGGGGTGGGAGAGGACTGGAGCAGAAAGGCTATGGCATTGGCACAGTAATAAGAGGGGGACATTATATTAGCAAAGAGGGGGCCAGTACATTAATAACAAAGAGGGGGACATTACATTAGCAAAGAGGGGGCCAGTACATTATTAATAAAAAGGGGGGCATTATATTAATAATAAAGAGGGGGCCAGTACATTACTATTAATGTAATGACCCCCTCTTCATTATTAATGTAATGACCCCCTCTTTGTTATTAATGTAATGGCCCCCTCTTCGTTATTAATGTAATGACCCCCTCTTCATTATTAATGTAATGACCCCCTCTTCATTATTAATGTAATGACCCCCTCTTCATTATTAATGTAATGACCCCCTCTTCATTATTAATGTAATGACCCCCTCTTCATTATTAATGTAATGACCCCCTCTTTGTTATTAATATAATGGCCCCCTCTTTGTTATTAATGTAATGGCCCCTCTTTGCTAATATAATGGCCCCCTCTTTATTATTAATGCAATGGCCCCCTCTTTTTATTAATGTAATGGCCCCCTCGTTGTTATTAATATAATGGCCCCCTCTTTATTATTAATATAATGGCCCCCTCTTTATTATTAATGTAATGGCCCCTCTTTATTATTAATGTACTGGCCCCCTCTTTGCTAATATAATGGCCCCCTCTTTATTATTAATGTAATGGCCCCTCTTTATTATTAATGTAATGACCCCCTCTTTGCTAATATAATGGCCCCCTCGTTGCTATTAATATAATGGCCCCCTCTTTATTATTAATGTAATGGCCCCTCTTTATTATTAATGTACTGGCCCCCTCTTTATTATTAATATAATGGCCCCCTCTTTATTAATAATGTAATGGCCCCTCTTTATTATTAATGTACTGGCCCCCTCTTTGCTAATATAATGGCCCCCTCTTTATTATTAATGTACTGGCCCCCTCTTTGTTATTAAAGAGGGGGCCATTATAATATACAGGTGGAATAATATTATGGGGAATGAAAGCTATCTGTCTGGCTCTAGCTCAGTATTGGGGGGCAGCAGGATGACAGTGTTGAGACACCAGGAAGGAGAGCATGATAGTAAAGTGAGGAACCTAAATTTTTTTCGGTGAAACTCTGCAGAGACGAGAAGCGGCTGAAAGAAGTTATCATGGTGGTCTTATCTCTGAATGAAGACGTCGAGGAGAGTCTACATCACAGGAGACGTCACTGGATGTAACAGGTATGGTGCGGTATTCTACTGTAATAATAATGTCCATCCACATATCTGTTTCATGGTAGGGTTGAGGGAGAAGATTGAGAATTTGGCCCATACTGCCGCATTCTGGCCCCAGACTTCAGGTCACACTGTGTGTGTTCTGAATTCTGGGGCCTCACACCCATCTACTACATTATCTGTACTCAGAGAGTTATCTCTGTGTTATCTGAGGTGTTACATAGGACTGCTAGTGATCTACTATAGTATCTGTTAAAAGTGGCGTGCCTGGGGTAGGCGCGGGGGGGGGGGGGCGCGCAATTTTTGGCTTGCCCCTGGTGCTGGCAACCCACGCTACGCCACTGGATGCTAGTAAGGCTACTTTCACATATGCGCTCGGAGCGCATCTGTCCTGTACTTGTACAGGACGAATGCAATCTGATATACAAAGGAATGCATCCGTTCAGGAGGGATTTGTTTGTATGATATTCGAAAAAAAATTCTAAGTACAACTACAGATCCATCCTGACTTACATTGAAAGTCAATGGGGGACGGATCCGTTCACAACTTCACCATGTTGTATCAATGAAAAATGATCCGTCCCCATTAACTTACATTGTAAGCCAGAACGGATCCATTTGTTTCCTCATGGCCGCGCGGACACCGTTTTGAGGTCTGCCTCCAAAGCGGAATGGAGGCCGTACGGAGCCCAACGAATGCATTCCGAATGGATCCACATCCATTCCGAATGCATTGGTATTAAACTGATGCGTTTGGGGCTGCTTGTGAGAGCCTTGAAATGGATCTCAGAAGCGGATCCCCAAACGCCAGTGTGAAAGTAGAATACCAGGAGCGATAATAACAGGCATCTCAAACTGCGGCCCTCCAGCTGTTGTAAAACTACAACTCCCACAATGCCCTGCTGTAGGCTGATACCTGTAGGCTGTCCGGGCATGCTGGGAGTTGTAGTTTTGCAACAGCTGGAGGGCCGCAGTTTGAGATGCCTGGATAATAACATAGCAGGCGAATGGAGCGGCGCCCAGGAATAATAGTAAGCTCTATTAGATGCCTGTTTGATGCCCCTTCCTAACGTGCCACTTATTTTATAATGTCTTGACCCATAAAAGGTCCTCTTTAAAGGCGTTAAAGGGTTTGTCTCACTTCAGTAAATGGCATTTATCATGCAGTTAATACAAGGCATTTCCTAATGTATTGTGATTCTGCATATCGCCTCCTTTCCATCACATTATTCACAGCACATATCCGCGGTTATTACCATGTGTAATCCAGCAGTGGTGGCCGTGCTGACACAATATTGGGAAAGAAGACCGGCACTTGTTGATGTTAATGTGATTATTCTTTATTGTATCGTGTGATACATTAAAGAAAATCACATTGACATCAATGAGTGCTGGTCTTCTTTGCATGGACACATGCACCGCTCGCTAATTAAAGACGGCCCTGTGTAGAATCACATTGGGACATGGGAGAATATGACAGGAGATGAAGTACAAAATGCAGGCATATTACATGACAATAAAGCATACTTAAAACAAGTTTGTGGTGCCTACGGTCACGTAGTGGGACACTGCATTTTCCCTTCTCTGTATGGCACATGTGCTTGTCTGATAGGAATATACATGTTTACTCAGGGGAGTTATTGGTCAAACAAGGGTTGCCAATATGTATCTGAATAGAGCCATTTAGGAGGCCTGGGGTTGTCCTCTACTAGGCCACAGCATTAAGCTGAGTTCACACGGGTGAGATTTCCGCGCAGGTGCAATGCGGGAGGTGAACGCATTGCACCCGCACTGAATCTGGACCCATTCATTTCTATGGGGCTGTGCACATGAGCGGTGATTTTCACGCATCTATATTGTGCGTTTATCACGCAATGCAGGCCCCATAGAAGTGAATAGGGCTGAGTGAAAATCGCAAGCATCCGCAAGCAAGTGCGGATGCGGTGCGATTTTCACGCATGGTTGCTAGGTGACAGTCTATTCACTGTATTATTTTCCCTTATAACATGGTTATAAGGGAAAATAATAGCATTCTGAATACAGAATGCTTATTAGGTGGTCAATTGAGACCGGCAACTACACGATCAAGAGGAGAAGGTGAGTTAATTTTTTTTTTTTTTAACCCTCAGTTGACCACCTACTATGCATTCTGTATTCAGAATGCTATTATTTTCCCTTATAACCATGTTATAAGGGAAAATAATAACATCTACAGAACCCCGAACCCAAACCTGAACTTCTGTGAAGAAGTTTGGGTCTGGGTACCACAGTTGGTTTTTTTATCGCACGCGTGCAAAACACATTGCACCCGCGCGATAAAAACTGACTGCAATTGCGTTCCTACTCGCGCGGGTTTGTCGCAATACACCGGGACGCATCCGGACCTAATCCGGACACGCCCGCGTGAACCCAGCCTTAATCGGAGCTAGACATGACAGTGGAGCAGTGTTGTGAGGAGCCACTTTCACAAATGAAATACTTCAACCATTAACAACTTCACACAATAACAATATGCCGTTAAAGTCTATCATGACCCACACAGGGTTTTGTATAAGGGATACTTCAACTACCACTGCTAGTGACCAGAAATATTTGGGAAATGTGCATCATTTTTTTTTTTATTGAAGTGCAAGATGTGTGCTAAATTTATTAAAGGGGTTTTCCAGAAGTTATTGATGGCCTATCTCAGTGATGGCTAACCTCCGGCTCTGCAGCTGTGGTGTGCATCTTGATAGTTGTAGTTTTACCACAGCTGGAGTGTCGGAGGTTAGCTATCACAGACCTATCTGATCAGTTCACAGCATACCGAGCACAGCACCATACATTGTATAGTGGCAGTGCTTGGTATTGCAGCCCATGCCCTTTCATTAAATGGGATTGAGCTACGAATACGCTATGTAACCAATGAACGTGACATCACTGGATTACGACCCTCACCAGCCTCTTAAAACAGATGATTGGTGGGAGTATTAGAATTTAGACCCCACTGATCAGATATTGATGAGCTAACCTGAGAACAGGTCATCAATATTTTATCGTAGAAAACCCCTTGAAGCATAATAGACCTTTTGTGTCTGCCTCACCATGGAGAGTGGATAAGCAAAGTATGCCTACCATACCTAGTTAGTTGTGCCTAGTACATAATTCAGTATATATATATACACTATTTTGATAAATTTGCACTATTTTTGCTATCTCCTAAAATATGAGGAGTACTATGATAGTACTAATAAATCTCCCCATTTGTGCCTATTCTATGTATACACATGAATACATGAAGTCAATAAAAGCTGAGAAAAGGGGATCTAGGGGTTAAATGCCCAGCAGATTGCAAGTAATTGCTTGCTTACTAAATTAGAGTAGATCTGGCATATGGAACAAGGTTTTCAATATCATATATACATTTAATAACTGATTGTGCCCTCACAGGGTGTGTCCAGGCTGTGGGATCCATGTGTGAATGACTTCTAATTGCCAGGCTGTACCTGTACTTGCCAGTTGAAACAACAGAAAAAACAGGTGCGGACTGGCAATTGACATCAGTAATCAGCATGCAGACAGTGCAACAAGGGCACCACCAGTTACACACTGAGGATAGGTTTGCACAAACAATAAATATATAATAATTTCATGTTTACTATACTGATTTGCTTTCCATTTATTGTTTGGAATTACTGCTACTTTTTATAGTTATCTTGAGAAATCTAAAAATATAGACAATCAAAAAAATAAAAATAATTAAAGGGTTTTCCAGGCTTTTAATATTGATGACCTATCCTCAGTATAGATCATCAATATCAGATCGGCGGGAGTCTGACACCCGGCAACCTTGCTGATCAGCTGTATGAGATGACGATGCGTGCAGTGTGCACGTACTATCTCCCTTCTCTCTTCCTGCTCACCGCTGCTATCTATGGCAAAGCAGCAGCGGTTCGCCCAGCGGTCGTTTCGCGGCGAACTTTGCTCGTTCGCGGTTTGCCGAACGGGCGAACATAGGGTGATGTCCGAAGGCGCCATATTCTTTTACATTGTGAAGAACTTTGACCCATGACACATCCATCAGGTGGTACAGGATAGCCAATTGAGACGTTTTAGAACATTGACACACTCCCTACCCTATAAATCAACCTGATCTGGCTGCCATTTTACATTCAGTCTTTTGCCAGTGTAGGGAGAGGTTGCTGTATGGAGCAGGGACAAACTGTTAGAGACACCAAACTCTAGATAATAGGGCAACAAAAGTCCTTTTAAGGACTGGTATAGGTGTGCTATCGATAGGTGTGACTTACTGAGGGGTGTAATATACTTATAATATACATTCTAACATAGAAAGCATATTTAATGCAGTCATCCTCAAACTGTGGCCCTCCAGCTGTTGCAAAACTACAACTCCCAGCATGCAGGTATCAGCCTACAGCAGGGCATTGTGGGAGTTGTAGTTTTACAACAGCTGGAGGGCAGCAGTTTGAGGATGCCTGTTATAGTGCATTTGTATTGTGTTGTGTGCGGTTCTGTTGCGATACTACAGCTACACAGAGTGCCAAACGTTATTGGAACAAATAATTTCTCCTGGTGTGATATACCAGTTGCCCCCCCCCCCCCACCAAAAAAAAAAAGTGATTTAATCAGGGGTGTTATATACCAATTTTATACTTTCTATATAGTGCATTCTGGTAGTGCAGCATTTGTTTGCATTTTAACTGTGTTACCTCAGCTACAGATAGTGACAAACGACATTGGAACAAATAATTTCTACTGGTGTGATATACCAATTGCCTCCCCCCAAAAAAGTGATTGAAGCAGGGGTGTTATATACCAATTATATACTTTCTATATAGTGCAGTTGGGTAGTGCAGCATTTGTTTGCTGTTTTTCCGCGTTAACTCAGCTACAGATAGTGACAAACTACATTAGAACAAATAATTTCAATTGGTGTGATATACCAGTTGCCCCCCCAAAAAACTGATTGAAGCAGCGGTCTTATATACTAAAGATAGTGATAGAGTTGAGCGGACACCTGGATGTTCGGGTATGACGGGTTCGGCAGAAAATTTTGAGTTCGGGACCCGAACTTGACCCTGAACCCCATTGAAGTCAATGGGGATCCGAACTTTTGAGCACTAAAATGGCTGTAAAAGTCATGGAAAGGGCAAGAGGGCTGCAGATGACATCAAAATGTGGTTAAGAACATGGCAAGTGCTCTGCAAACAAATGTGAATAGGGAAATGACTTAAAATAACATAAAATACATAAAAATAAAAAATAATAATCTTGATCTTGGAGGACGAGGTCCATATGGAGTAGGAGATGGAGGAGGCAGTTGATGTGGCCGTGTAGGTGGAAGCGGTGGTGGAGGATGAGGACACTACACTGGATGAGGCCTACACTGCTTGTTGGTTTTATTTTTTATTGTTTAAATTAGGGTACACACCAAAACATTGGGGAATATAACCTGTGATAACCCCCTCCAGCCGTGCTAAACAAGCGTTCAGATAATGCACTGGCTGCAGGGAAGGCCAGCACCTCCACGGCGTAAAGGGCAAGCTCAGGCCATATGCCCAATTTGGAGACCCAGAAGTTGAAGGGGGCAGACCCATCAGTCAGTACGTGTAGGTGTCTGCACACATACTTCTCCACCATGTTGCACGTCCCTGTGATGTCCACAATCCAATTGGATATCTGCTCTATCAACTTTCGATGTTCTTTTCTGCGCCTACCATGTTGATCACAGTTAGCGGCAAATAAGGGTTCCAATGCCGGAGAGGGAGCATGAGAAAGGGAGACCACATCCAACGGAGGTCAATAGCTGCAATGTGATCAAGCTGAAATATGGAACAAGTTATTAAAGCAGAAGGATCGAATGAAAGGGCCAATTAAAGATGAATTTTAGAAATTCCAAAAATGTAACAGACAAATTAGTGGAAATTGTTTACATGTCTACTAGGTAGAGCAGGGGTATATCACAGCCAAAAATTGGTGAATTTCAACCAAATATTTAACAGACAAATTAGTGAAATTTGTTTACCTGTCTACTAGGTAGAGAAGGGGTATATCACAGCCAAAAATTGGTGAATGTCACCGGAAAATGTAACACACAAATTATTGAAATTTGTTTACCTGTCTACTAGGTAGAACAGGGCTATATCACAGCCAAAAATTGATGAATGTCACTTGAAAATGTAACAGACAAATTATTGAAATTTGTTTACCTGTCTACTAGTTAGAGCAGGGGTATATCACAGCCAAAAATTGGTGACTGTCACCCAAAAATTTAAAAGTCAAAATATAGAAATTTGTGTACCTGTCGACTAGGTAGAGCAGGGGTATATCACAGCCAAAAATTTGTGAATTTCAACCGAAAATGTAACAGACAAATTAGTGAAATTTGTTTACCTGTCTACTAGGTAGAACAGGGCTATATCACAGCCAAAAATTGGTGAATGTCACTCGAAAATGTAACAGACAATTTAGGAAAATTTTTTACCCGTCTACTAGGTAGAGCAGGGGTATATCACAGCAAAAAATTGGTGAATTTCACCTGAAAAATACAACAGAAAAATTAGTGAAATGACAGAAAATAAAATACGTACAAATTAAAAAAAATATCTTGATGTATGAGGTGTAGGTCCATATGGAGTAGGAAGTTGAGGAGGCTGTGGAAGTAGCAGTGTAGGTGGAAGCGGCAGTGGAGGAGGACGAGGTAGCCAACGCAGTTTTTTTGTTTTTATTTTAATTTATTTTAATTTTTTTAATTAGGGCACACCCTAAAAGAGTGGGGAATATAAACATTACAACAATGAGCAATTGCGCTGTAGTATAAAAATGGCTGAGTAAGGCTGGTATACATGTCTATTCTGCACAAGGTACGGACAAGTCCTGTGAGATCCATGCCTGGTTCATTTTAATGAACGTAAGCTTGTGCACATTGGCTGTGTACAGGCGGCTGCGCTTGTCTGTGATAACGCCCCCTGCTGTGCTAAACACACGTTCAGATAATAAACTGGCTGCAGAGCAGGCCAGTACCTCCAAGGCGTAAAGGGCAACCTCAGGCCATGTGCCCAATTTGGAGACCCAGAAGTTGAAGGGGGCAGACCCATCATCATTTAGTACGTGTAGGCGTGTGCACATATACTGCTCCACCATGTTGCTGAAATGCTGCCTCCTGCTAAGACGTTCCATATCAACTGGTGGTGCTGGTTGTTGTGGCGTGCTGACAAAGCTTTTCCACATTTTGGCCATGCTAACCCTGCCTTCTGAGGTGCTGGCTGTGCCCCAGCTGCTTTGGCGACCTCTTCCTCCTCTGCCTTTGCCTTGTGCTTCCACTGTGGCCCCGCTGTCAGGTGGGAATTCCACCAGCATCGAGTCTACCAGCGTGCGCTTGTAGTCGCGCATCTTACGATCACACTCCAGGGACGGAATTAAGGACGGTACGTTGTCCTTGTAAGAGGGATCCATCAGCGTGGCCACCCAGTAATCAGCACAAGTTAGAATGTGCTCAACTCGGCGGTCGTTGCGGAGACACTGCAGCATGTAATCGCTTATGTGTGCCAGGCTGCCCAGAGGCAACGAGAAGGTGTCCTCTGTGGGAGGTGTATCATCTGTGTTCTCTGTATCGATCCAGCCACACACCAGTGATGGCCATGAGCTGGTTTGGGTGCCACCCTGCTGTGAACACGGTTCCTCCTCCTCCATCTCCTCCTCCTCATCCTCCACCTCGTCATCCTCCAAAACTGTGACCTGGCTGGACAATTTTGTATCTGGCGTTTGTGGGTGCAGGAACCCATGCCTCGGAGCCACTTGTGAATGACTGGCCGGAAACCTTATGAAATGATCCACCTTCCTTCTCCTCCTCCTGTGCCACATACTATTCCATGATCGCCAGAAGCGTTTTTTCAAGGAGCCATAGAAGTGGGATAGTAACGCTGAGATCAGTGTCATCGGCACTGGCCATGTTGGTGGAGTACCCGAAACAGCGCAACAAGGAACACAGGTCTCGCATGGAGGCCCAGTCATTGGTGGTGAAGTGGTGCTGTTCCACAGAACAACTCACCCGTGCGTGCTGCTGCTCCACTATTGCCTGCTGCTGCTCGCTCAGTCTGGCCAGCATGTGCAAGGTGGAGTTCCACCTTGTGGGCACGTCACATATGATGCGGTGAGATGGAAGACCGAAGTTATGCTGCATCAATGACCAGCGAGCAGCAGCAGGGTGAGAACGCCAAAAGCACGCACAGACGGCCTGCGCTTTCTGCATCATCTCTGACATATCAGGGTATTTAAGGAACCTCTGCACCACCAAATTCAGCACATGCGCCTGGCAAGGGATGTGCGTGAAACCGGCTAGTCCCAGAGCTGCTACGAGATTTCACCCATTATCGCAAACCACCAGGCCGGGCTTGAGGCTCACTGACATTAACCGCTCATCGGTCTGTTGTTCCATGCTGGTCGACAGCTCCTGCGCGGTTTGGGGTTGGTCCCCCAAACAGATACGTTTGAAAACTGCCTGCTGTCATTTACCCCTGGCTGTGCTGAAGTTGGCGGTGAAGGTGTTATGTTGAATGGATGAGGAGGCGGTAGAGGATGAGGACGCGGAGTAGTAGGAGGTAGAGTTGAGCGAACACCTGAATGTTCGGGTTAGAGAAGTTCGTCCGAACTTCCCGGAAATGTTCGGGTTCGGGATCCGAACCCGATCCGAACTTCGTCCTGAACCCGAACCCCATTGAAGTCAATGGGGACCCGAACTTTTCGGTACTAAAAAGGGCTGCAAAAGGCAGCAACATGTAGGTAAATCCCCTGCAAACAAATGTGGATAGGGAAATGAATTAAAATAAAAATTAAATAAATAAAAATTAACCAAAATCAATTGGAGAGAGGTCCCATAGCAGAGAATCTGGCTTCACGTCACCCACTACTGGAACAGTCCATTCTCAGATATTTAGGCCCCGGCACCCAGGCAGAGGAGAGAGGTCCCGTAACAGAGAATCTGTCTTCATGTCAGCAGAGAATCAGTCTGCATGTCATAGCAGAGAATCAGGCTTCACGTCAGCCACCACTGCAACAGTCCATTGTCATAAATTTAGGCCAAGCACCCAGGCAGAGGAGAGAGGTCCCGTAACAGACAATCTGGCTTCATGTCAGCAGAGAATCAGTCTTCATGTCATAGCAGAGAATCAGGCTTCACGTCAGCCACCACTGCAACAGTCCATTGTCATAAATTTAGGCACAGCACCCAGGCAGAGGAGAGAGGTCCCGTAACAGACAATCTGGCTTCATGTCAGCAGAGAATCAGTCTCCATATCATAGCAGAGAATCAGGCTTCACGTCACCCACCACTGTAAGAGTCCATTTTCATAAATTTAGGCCCAGCACCCAGGCAGAGGAGAGAGGTCCCGTAACAGACAATCTGGCTTCATGTCAGCAGAGAATTAGTCTGCATGTCATAGCAGAGAATCAGGCTTCACGTCAGCCACCACTGGAACAGTCCATTGTCATAAATTTAGGCCCAGCACCCAGGCAGAGGAGAGAGGTCCCGTAACAGACAATCTGGCTTCATGTCAGCAGAGAATCAGTCTTCATGTCATAGCAGAGAATCAGGCTTCACGTCAGCCACCACTGCAACAGTCCATTGTCATAAATTTAGGCCCAGCACCCAGGCAGAGGAGAGAGGTCCCGTAACAGAGGATCTGGCTTCATGTCAGCAGAGAATCAGTCTTCATGTCATAGCAGAGAATCAGGCTTCACGTCAGACACAACTGTAACAGTCCATTTTCATAAATTTAGGCCCAGCACCCAGGCAGAGGAGAGAGGTCCCGTAACAGACAATCTGGCTTCATGTCAGCAGAAAATCAGTCTTCATATCATGGCAGAGAATCAGGCTTCACGTCAGCCATCACTGCAAGAGTCCATTTTCATAAATTTAGGCCCAGCACCCAGGCAGAGGAGAGAGGTCCCGTAACAGACAATCTGGCTTCATGTCAGCAGAGAATCAGTCTTCATGTCATAGCAGAGAATCAGGCTTCACGTCAGCCACCACTGCAACAGTCCATTTTCATAAATTTAGGCCCAGCACCCAGGCAGAGGAGAGAGGTCCCGTAACAGACAATCTGGCTTCATGTCAGCAGAGAATCAGTCTTCATATCATAGCAGAGAATCAGGCTTCACGTCACCCACCACTGTAAGAGTCCATTTTCATAAATTTAGGCCCAGCACCCAGGCAGAGGAGAGAGGTCCCGTAACAGACAATCTGGCTTCATGTCAGCAGAGAAATAGTCTGCATGTCATAGCAGAGAATCAGGCTTCACGTCAGCCACCACTGCAACAGTCCATTGTCATAAATTTAGGCCCAGCACCCAGGCAGAGGAGAGAGGTCCCGTAACAGAGAATCTGTCTTCATGTCAGCAGAGAATCAGTCTTCATGTCATAGCAGAGAATCAGGCTTCACGTCAGCCACCACTGCAACAGTCCATTGTCATAAATCTAGGCCCAGCACCCAGGCAGAGGAGAGAGGTTCCGTAACAGACAATCTGGCTTCATGTCAGCAGAGAATCAGTCTTTATATCATAGCAGAGAATCAGGCTTCACGTCACCCACCACTGTAAGAGTCCATTTTCATAAATTTAGGCCCAGCACCCAGGCAGAGGAGAGAGGTCCCGTAACAGACAATCTGGCTTCATGTCAGCAGAGAATCAGTCTTCATGTCATAGCAGAGAATCAGGCTTCACGTCAGCCACCACTGCAACAGTCCATTGTCATAAATTTATGCCCAGCACCCAGGCAGAGGAGAGAGGTCCCGTAACAGACAATCTGGCTTCATGTCAGCAGAGAATCAGTCTTCATATCATAGCAGAGAATCAGGCTTCACGTCAGCCACCAATGCAACAGTCCATTGTCAGATATTTAGGCCCAGCACCCAGGCAGAGGAAAGAGGTCCCGTAACAGACAATCTGGCTTCATGTCAGCAGAGAATCAGTCTTCATGTCATAGCAGAGAATCAGGCTTCACGTCACCCACCACTGCAACAGTCCATTTTCATAAATTTAGGCCCAGCACCCAGGCAGAGGAGAGAGGTCCCGTAACAGACAATCTGGCTTCATGTCAGCAGAGAATTAGTCTGCATGTCATAGCAGAGAATCAGGCTTTACGTCAGCCACCACTGCAACAGTCCATTGGCATATATTTAGGCCCAGCACACAGGCAGAGGAGAGAGGTCCCGTAACAGAGGATCTGGCTTCATGTCAGCAGAGAATAAAGTCTGCATGTAATAGCAGAAAATCAGGCTTCACGTCAGCCACCACTGCAACAGTCCATTGTCAGATATTTAGGCCCAGCACCCAGGCAGAGGAGAGAGGTCCCGTAACAGAGGATCTGGCTTCATGTCAGCAGAGAATCAGTCTGCATGTCATAGCAGAAAATCAGGCTTCACGTCAGCCACCACTGCAACAGTCCATTGTCAGATATTTAGGCCCAGCACCCAGGCAGAGGAGAGAGGTCCCGTAACAGAGAATCTGTCTTCATGTCAGCAGAGAATTAGTCTGCATGTCATAGCAGAGAATCAGGCTTCACGTCAGCCACCAATGCAACAGTCCATTGTCAGATATTTAGGCCCAGCACCCAGGCAGAGGAGAGAGGTCCCGTAACAGACAATCTGGCTTCATGTCAGCAGAGAATCAGTCTTCATATCATAGCAGAGAATCAGGCTTCACGTCACCCAACATTGGAACAGTCCATTGGCATATATTTAGGCCCCAGCACCCAGACAGAGGAGAGGTTCATTCAACTTTGGGTAGCCTCGCAATATAATGGTAAAATGAAAATAAAAATAGGATTGAATGAGGAAGTGCCCTGGAGTACAATAATATATGGTTAAGGGGAGGTAGTTAATGTCTAATCTGGACAAGGGACGGACAGGTCCTGTGGGATCCATGCCTGGTTCATTTTTATGAACGTCAGCTTGTCCACATTGGCTGTAGACAGGCGGCTGTGTTTGTCTGTAATGACGCCCCCTGCCGTGCTGAATACACGTTCAGACAAAATGCTGGCCGCCGGGCAGGCCAGCACCTCCAAGGCATAAAAGGCTAGCTCTGGCCACGTGGACAATTTAGAGATCCAGAAGTTGAATGGGGCCGAACCATCAGTCAGTACGTGGAGGGGTGTGCACAAGTACTGTTCCACCATGTTAGTGAAATGTTGCCTCCTGCTAACACGTTGCGTATCAGGTGGTGGTGCAGTTAGCTGTGGCGTGTTGACAAAAGTTTTCCACATCTCTGCCATGCTAACCCTGCCCTCAGAGGAGCTGGCCGTGACACAGCTGCCTTGGCGACCTCTTGCTCCTCCTCTGCCTTGGCCTTGGGCTTCCACTTGTTCCCCTGTGACATTTGGGAATGCTCTCAGTAGCGCGTCTACCAACGTGCGCTTGTACTCGCGCATCTTCCTATCACGCTCCAGTGCAGGAAGTAAGGTGGGCACATTGTCTTTGTAGCGTGGCTCCAGCAGGGTGGCAACCCATTAGTCCGCACACGTTAAAATGTGGGCAACTCTGCTGTCGTTGCGCAGGCACTGCAGCATGTAGTCGCTCATGTGTGCCAGGCTGCCCAGGGGTAAGGACAAGCTGTCCTCTGTTGGAGGCATATCGTCATCGTCCTGCCTTTCCCCCCAGCCACGCACCAGTGATGGGCCCGAGCTGCGTTGGGTGCCACCCCGCTGTGACCATGCTTTATCCTCATCCTCCTCCACCTCCTCCTCATCCTCGTCCTCCTCGTCCTCCAGTAGTGGGCCCTGGCTGGCCACATTTGTACCTGGCCTCTGCTGTTGCAAAAAACCTCCCTCTGAGTCACTTCGAAGAGACTGGCCTGAAAGTGCTAAAAATGACCCCTCTTCCTCCTCCTCCTCCTCCTCCTGGGCAACCTCCTCTGCCATCATCGCCCTAAGTGTTTTCTCAAGGAGACATAGAAGTGGTATTGTAACGCTGATAACGGCGTCATCGCCACTGGCCATGTTGGTGGAGTACTCGAAACAGCGCAACAGGGCACACAGGTCTTGCATGGAGGCCCAGTCATTGGTGGTGAAGTGGTGCTGTTCCGCAGTGCGACTGACCCGTGCGTGCTGCAGCTGAAACTCCAACATGGCCTGCTGCTGCTCGCAGAGTCTGTCCAGCATGTGCAAGGTGGAGTTCCACCTGGTGGGCACGTCGCATATGAGGCGGTGAGCGGGAAGGCCGAAGTTACGCTGTAGCGCAGACAGGCGAGCAGCGGCAGGATGTGAACGCCGGAAGCGCGGACAGACGGCCCGCACTTTATGCAGCAGCTCTGACATGTCGGGGTAGTTGTGAATGAACTTCTGCACCACCAAATTCAGCACATGTGCCAGGCAAGGGATGTGCGTCAAACTGGCTAGTCCCAGAGCTGCAACGAGATTTCGCCCATTATCGCACACCACCAGGCCGGGCTTGAGGCTCACCGGCAGCAACCACTCGTCGGTCTGTTGTTCTATACCCCGCCACAACTCCTGTGCGGTGTGGGGCCTGTCCCCCAAACATATGAGTTTCAGAATGGCCTGCTGACGTTTACCCCGGGCTGTGCTGAAGTTGGTGGTGAAGGTGTGTGGCTGACTGGATGAGCAGGTGGAAGAAGAGGAGGAGGAAGCTGAGAAGGACGAGGTGGCAACAGGAGGCAAAGAATGTTGCCCTGCAATCCTTGGCGGCGGAAGGACGTGCGCCAAATAGCTCTCCGCCTGGGGCCCAGCTGCCACTACATTTACCCAGTGTGCAGTTAGGGAGATATAGCGTCCCTGGCCGTGCTTACTGGTCCGCGTATCTGTGGTTAGGTGGACCTTGCTACAGATGGCGTTGCGCAGTGCACACTTGATTTTATCGGATACTTGGTTGTGCAGGGAAGGCACGGCTCTCTTGGAGAAGTAGTGGCGGCTGGGAACAACATACTGTGGGACAGCAAGCGACATGAGCTGTTTGAAGCTGTCTGTGTCCACCAGCCTAAATGACAGCATTTCATAGGCCAGTAGTTTAGAAATGCTGGCATTCAGGGCCAGGGATCGAGGGTGGCTAGGTGGGAATTTACGCTTTCTCTCAAATGTTTGTGAGATGGAGAGCTGAACGCTGCCATGTGACATGGTTGAGACGCTTGGTGACGGAGGTGGTGGTGGTGTTGGTGGTACATCCCCTGTTTGCTGGACGGCAGGTGCCAACGTTCCTCCAGAGGCGGAGGAAGAGGCCGAGGCGGCAGCAGCAGAAGAGGCCGAGGCGGCAGCAGCAGAAGAGGTAGCAGGGGGAGCCTGAGTGACTTCCTTGGTTTTAAGGTGTTTACTCCACTGCAGTACATGCTTTGCATGCAGGTGCCTGGTCATGCAGGTTGTGCTCAGGTTCAGAACGTTAATGCCTCGCTTCAGGCTCTGATGGCACAGCGTGCAAACCACTCGGGTCTTGTCGTCAGCACATTGTTTGAAGAAGTGCCATGCCAGGGAACTCCTTGAAGCTGCCTTTGGGGTGCTCGGTCCCAGATGGCGGCGGTCAGTAGCAGGCGGAGTCTCTTGGCGGCGGGTGTTCTGCTTTTGCCCACTGCTCCCTCTTTTGCTACGCTGTTGGCTCGGTCTCACCACTGCCTCTTCCTCCAAACTGTGAAAGTCAGTGGCACGACCTTCATTCCATGTGGGGTCTAGGACCTCATCGTCCCCTGCATCGTCTTCCACCCAGTCTTGATCCATGACCTCCTGTTCAGTCTGCACACTGCAGAAAGACACAGCAGTTGGCACCTGTGTTTCGTCATCATCAGAGACATGCTGAGGTGGTATTCCCATGTCCTCATCATCAGGAAACATAAGTGGTTGTGCGTCAGTGCAGTCTATGTCTTCCAGGTGGGCTAGGTGGATGCCCTTGGGAAACCCTGCCAGCAGAGTCTTCAAACAGCATAAGAGACTGCTGCATAACTTGAGGCTCAGACAGTTTCCCTGATATGCATGGGGGTGATGTGACAGACTGATGGGGTTGGTTTTCAGGCGCCATCTGTGCGCTTTCTGCAGAAGACTGGGTGGGAGATAATGTGAACGTGCTGGATCTACTGTCGGCCACCCAATTGACTAATGCCTGTACCTGCTCAGGCCTTACCATCCTTAGAACGGCATTGGGCCCCACCATATATCGCTGTAAATTCTGGCGGCTACTGGGAGCTGAGGTAGTTGGTACACTAGGACGTGTGGATGTGGCAGAACGGCCACGTCCTCTCCCAGCACCAGAGGGTCCACTAACACCACCACGACCATGTCCACGTCCGCGTCCCTTAATAGATGTTTTCCTCATTGTTATCGTTCACCACAACAACAAAAATATTATTTGGCCCAATGTATTGTATTCAAATTCAGCTGAATATAAATTTGAGGCCTAGTATTTAGGCGCTGGGTGACCGGTATAGATTTACTGACAGAATTAGACTTTGAAATGCACAGTAGCGTGTGTGTGAAGTTATTCTGAATGACCCTATGTGCACCTTGAATATTATATACCCTTTTAGGGATAGATTTCAAATAGCTCTGATATAGCAGAAACCACTAAATTATGAAATTGCTAAATTGGGAATTGTATTTCAACCCAGAACAAAAAATGTGCTTTGACGGACACTAAATAACTTGCCCAGCCAGAACAGTACAGCGGTAACGACAGATTTAGCGGGATATAAATTTGAGGCCTAGTATTTAGGCGCTGGGTGACCGGTATGGATTTACTGACAGAATTAAACTTGGAAATGCACAGTAGCATGTGTGTGAAGTTATTCTGAATGACCCTATGTGCACCTTGAATATTATATACCCTTTTAGGGATAGATTTCAAATAGCTCTGATACAGCAGAAACCACTAAATTATGAAATTGCTAAATTGGGAATTGTATTTCAACCCAGAACTAAAAATGTGCTTTGACGGACACTAAATAACTTGCCCAGCCAGAACAGTACAGCGGTAACGACAGATTTAGAGGGATATAAATTTGAGGCCTAGTATTTAGGCGCTGGGTGACCGGTATGGATTTACTGACAGAATTAAACTTGGAAATGCACAGTAGCATGTGTGTGAAGTTATTCTGAATGACCCTATGTGCACCTTGAATATTATATACCCTTTTAGGGATAGATTTCAAATAGCTCTGATACAGCAGAAACCACTAAATTATGAAATTGCTAAATTGGGAATTGTATTTCAACCCAGAACTAAAAATGTGCTTTGACGGACACTAAATAACTTGCCCAGCCAGAACAGTACAGCGGTAACGACAGATTTAGAGGGATATAAATTTGAGGCCTAGTATTTAGGCGCTGGGTGACCGGTATGGATTTACTGACAGAATTAGACTGGGATATGGCCAAAAAATAACCACACTATTGCTGGTTAAATGCACTTGGTGTGACAGCTTGACCAACCACACTACTGAGGGTTAAATGCACTTGGTGACAGGCGCAGCTTGCCCCTGATGTAGTATATGGCCAAAAAATGAACAGACTATTGCTGGTTAAATGCACTTGGTGTGACAGCTTCACCCTGATGTAGGCTTTAGCCAAAAAACAACCACACCATTGAGGGTTAAATGCACTTGGTGACAGGCGCAGCTTGCCCCTGATGTAGTATATGGGCAAAAAATGAACAGACTATTGCTGGTTAAATGCACTTGGTGTGACAGCTTCACCCTGATGTAGGCTTTAGCCAAAAAACAACCACACCATTGAGGGTTAAATGCACTTGGTGACAGGCGCAGCTTGCCCCTGATGTAGTATATGGCCAAAAAATAAACAGACTATTGCTGGTTAAATGCACTTGGTGTGACAGCTTCACCCTGATGTAGGCTTTAGCCAAAAAACAACCACATCATTGAGGGTTAAATGCACTTGGTGACAGGCGCAGCTTGCCCCTGATGTAGTATATGGCCAAAAAATAAACAGACTATTGCTGGTTAAATGCACTTGGTGTGACAGCTTCACCCTGATGTAGGCTTTAGCCAAAAAACAACCACACCATTGAGGGTTAAATGCACTTGGTCGCAGCTTGTGCTGGCGCACCACAAGACACAAAATGGCCGCCGATCACCCCAGAAAAAAGTGACTGACAAACGGTCTGGGCAGCCTAAAAACAGTGAGCAATTGAATTTCAGCAGCTCAATGATGCACAGCTGCAGATCGATCGATTAATCAAGTCCTTTGGAGGAGTTAATCTGCCTAATCTCGCCCTACTGTCGCAGCCGCAACCTCTCCCTACGCTAATCAGAGCAGAGTGACGGGCGGCGCTATGTGACTCCAGCTTAAATAGAGGCTGGGTCACATGGTGCTCTGGCCAATCACAGCCATGCCAATAGTAGGCATGGCTGTGACGGCCTCTTGGGGCAAGTAGTATGACGCTTGTTGATTGGCTGCTTTGCAGCCTTTCAAAAAGCGCCAAGAAAGCGTCACAAAAGCGCCAAGAAAGCGACGAACACCGAACCCGAACCCGGACTTTTACGAAAATGTCCGGGTTCGGGTCCGTGTCACGGACACCCCAAAATTCGGTACGAACCCGAACTATACAGTTCGAGTTCGCTCATCCCTAGTAGGAGGTAGCAACAGGAGGCAAAGAGAAGTGCCCTGCAATCCTCGGTGGTGGAAAGACATGCGCCAAACTGCTATCTGCCTCAGGCCCAGCCGCCACTGCATTTACCTAGTGTGCTGTTAGGGAGATATAACGTCCTTGCTTACTGGTCCATGTGTCCGTAGTTAGGTGGACCTTGCCACAGATGGCGTTGCGCAGTGCACATCTGATTTTGTCCCCCACTTGGTTGTGAGGGAAGGGATGGCTTGCCTGAAAAAGTATTGGCGACTGGGCACAACGTACTGTGGGACAGACACCACCATAAGGTTTTTAAAACTATCTGTCTCCACCAGACGGAATGACAGCATTTCAAAGGCCAGTAATTTAGAAATGCTGGCATTCAGGGCTAGGGATCGTGGGTAGGTAGGTGGGGTACTTCCTCTTCCTCTCCTGCGTTTGGGATATAGAGAGCTGAACTCTTTCTTGGGACATTGTGGAGATGCTTGGTGACCCAGGTGGTGTTGCTGGCAGATCCTCTGTTTGCGGGGTGGCAGGTGCCACTGTCACTCCAGAGGTGGATGAAGAGGCCGAGACTACAGCAGAAGAGGAAGCAGGAGGAGCCAGGGACCTTTCTTGGTTTTTGAGGTGTCTACTCCACTGCATCTCGTGCTTTGCACTTAGATGCCTGGTCATGCAGGTTGTGCTCAGGTTGAGAACGTTTATGCCTCGCTTCAGGCTCTGATTGCACATTTTCCCAAAATGGGTCTTTTTTTTAATAACAGAAGATAACAGCAGTATCTAAAGCGTGTATTTCTCACTGACAGATGCAGCAAAGCCTGCAAATTTTGTATTTTTCCCAAAATTGGTGTTATTTTTAATAACAGAATATGACAGCAGTATATAACGCTTGTATTTCTCAAGGGCTGTAAAATTTAGTATTTTGCCCAAAAAGGGTGCTTTTTAAAACCCAGAAAATTATTGCAGTATTTCAAGCTTAATTTTCATACTGACAAATGCTGCATTAGCCCCAGAGGGAAGGTATTGCCAAAATGGGTGCTTTTTAAACCCAGAAAAGTATTGCTGTATTTCAAGCTTGTATTTAACAATGACAGATGCAGCAAACGCTGCAAAATTATGATTTTGCCCAAAATGGGTATTTTGTTAATAACAGAATACGACAGCAGTATATAACGCTTGTATTTTACACTGACAGATGCAGCAAGGGCTGTAAAATTTAGTATTTTGCCCAAAAGGGTGTTTTTTAAAACCCAGAAAATTATTGTAGTATTTCAAGCTAAAATTTGACACTGACAAATGCTGCAAAGGCCACATATGTAGGGTCTTGCCAAAAATGGGTGATTTTTTTAAACCCAGAATATAATTGCAGTATTTGAAGCTTCTATTTGACTGTCACCAATGCACATATGCTGTGCTGGAGCACAGAACTGGCATAAAATGGCCGCTGCTGCCCACCTAACTAACAGACAAATAAAAGTTATTTTTCTGGGTCACTGGGCTCAGGGCAGGGTAAAAAGTTTGTGCACTGCACCCACAAAACAAAATCTAGGTAGATCTCTATGTTAAAAAGTACTTCACATTAAAGATTCTGTTCTATTCTCTCCCGCACAGCAGCAGCATCCTAACCTTACACTAATCAGAGCAGAGTGATGCGCAGCGCTACATGAACTCCAGCTTATATAGAGACTGGATCACATGCCGCACTGGCCAATCACAGCGATGCCATTAGTAGGCATGGCTGTTATGGCTTCTAAGGGCACACGAGTTAAACGCTTGTTGACTGGCTGCTCTGTAGACTTTTAAAATGTGCTATTAAACCGCCGAACACCAAAGCCGAACTTTTACTGAAAAGTTTGGGTCCGGAGTCCGAAAAACCTGAATTTCGGTACGAACCCGAACTTTACAGTTCGGGTTCACTCAACCCTAACAAACTACATTGGAACAAATCATTTCTACTGGTGTGATATACCAGTTGCCACCCGAAAAAAGTGATTGAAGCAGGGGTGTTATATACCAATTATATACTTTCTATATAATGCATTCTGGTAGTGCAGCATTTGTTTGTGGTTTAGCTGCGTTAGTTCAGCTACAGATAGTGCCAAACGCTATTGGAACAAATAATTTCCACTGGTGTGATATACCAGTTGCCCGCCGAAAAAACTGATTGAAGCAGGGGTGTTTTATACCAATTATGTAATTTCTAAATAGTGCAGTTGTGTTGTGCAGCATTTGTTTGCTGTTTTGCCGCGTTACCTCAGCTACACAGAGTGACAAATGACATTGGAATAAAAAAAGTTCTACTGGTGTGATATACAATCTGCCTTTAAAAAAAGTTATTAAAGCAGGAGTGTTATACACCAATTATATACTTTCTATATAGTGCATTTGGGTAGTGCAGCATTGGTTTGCGGTTTTTGCTGTGTTACCTCAGCTACAGATAGTGACAAATGACATTGGAACAAATAATTTCTACTGGTGTGATATACCAGTTGCCCCCTGACAAAAACGGATTGAAGCAGGGGTGTTATATAGCAATTATATACTTTCTATATAGTGCAGTTGTGTAGTGCAGCATTTATTTGCGTTTTTTGCTGCGTTATCTCAGCTACAGATAGTTAAAAAACGACACTGGAACAAATAATTTCTACTGGTGTGAGATACCAGTTGCCCTCCAAAAAAACTGATTGAAGCAGGGGTGTTATATACCAATTATATACTTTCTACAGTCAGGTCCATAAATATTGGGACATCGACACAATTCTAACATTTTTGGCTCTATACACCACCACAATGGATTTGAAATAAAACGAACAAGATGTGCTTTAGGCTGGGTTCACACAGGCGTGTCCAGATTAAGTCCGGATGCGTCCCTGTGTATTGCGGCAAACCAGCGCGATTAGGTACGCAATTGCAGTCAGTTTTGACTGCGATTGCGTTCCGATGTTCAGTTCTTATCGTGCGGGTGCAATGTGTTTTGCACGCACGTGATAAAAAAAACGACTGTGGTACCCAGACCCGAACTTCTTCACAGAAGTTCAGGTTTGGGTTCGGTGTTGTGTAGATGTTATTATTTTCCCCTATAACATGGTTATAAGGGAAAATAGCATTCTGAATACAGAATGCTTAGTAGGTGGTCAATTGAGGGTTAAAAAAATAAAAAAAATTAACTCACCTTCTCCTCTTGATCGCGTAATTCCCAGGCTCTTCTTTACTTCTTCAATGATGAACTACCTGCTAAAGGCCCTGTGGTGACGTCAGCTCACATGCTCCAATCACATGTTCCATCATGGTCCATTCTTAAAAAGAAGGAACGCACCGGTCAGCAACGCCAAAAGACAAGGAAAACCACGGAAAACAACTGTGGTGGATGACTGAGGAATTCTTTCCCTGGTGAAGAAAACACCCTTCGCAACAGTTGGCCAGATCAAGAACACTCTCCAGGAGGTAGGTGTATGTGTGTCAAAGTCAACAATCAAGAGAGGACTTCACCAGAGTCAATACAGAGGGTTCACCACAAGATGCAGGGCCGGCTCCAGGTTCATGTGGGCCCTTGGGCGATAAAGCCTCAGTGGGCCCCCTTGTGGCATTTTGCATAACACGCGTGCAATAAAACTGCATGTTTTATATATGGTGCCAAATACAATAGACAGGACATGCTACAGCGTGAATATATATGAATAGAGTTGAGCGAACACCTGGATGTTCGGGTTCGAGAAGTTCGGCCGAACATCCCGGAAATGTTCGGGTTCGGGATCCGAACCCGATCCGAACTTCGTCCCGAACCCGAACCCCATTGAAGTCAATGGGGACCCGAACTTTTCGGCACTAAAACGGCTGTAAAACAGCCCAGGAAAGGGCTAGAGGGCTGCAAAAGGCAGCAACATGTAGGTAAATCCCCTGCAAACAAATGTGGATAGGGAAATTAATTAAAATAAAAATTAAATAAATAAAAATTAACCAAAATCAATTGGAGAGAGGTTCCATAGCAGAGAATCTGGCTTCCCGTCACCCACCACTGGAACAGTCCATTCTCAGATATTTAGGCCCCGGCACCCAGGCAGAGGAGAGAGGTCCCGTAACAGAGAATCTGTCTTCATGTCAGCAGAGAATTAGTCTGCATGTCATAGCAGAGAATGAGGCTTCACGTCAGCCACCACTGCAACAGTCCATTGGCATATATTTAGGCCTAGCACACAGGCAGAGGAGAGAGGTCCCGTAACAGAGAATCTGGCTTCATGTCAGCAGAGAATCAGTCTGCATGTCATAGCAGAGAATGAGGCTTCACGTCAGCCACCACTGCAACAGTCCATTGGCATATATTTAGGCCCAGCACACACACAGGCAGAGGAGAGAGGTCCCGTAACAGAGAATCTGGCTTCATGTCAGCAGAGAATCAGTCTGCATGTCATAGCAGAGAATGAGGCTTCACGTCAGCCACCACTGCAACAGTCCATTGGCATATATTTAGGCCCAGCACACACACAGGCAGAGGAGAGAGGTCCCGTAACAGAGAATCTGGCTTCATGTCAGCAGAGAATCAGTCTGCATGTCATAGCAGAGAATGAGGCTTCACGTCAGCCACCACTGCAACAGTCCATTGGCATATATTTAGGCCCAGCACACACACAGGCAGAGGAGAGAGGTCCCGTAACAGAGAATCTGGCTTCATGTCAGCAGAGAATCAGTCTGCATGTCATAGCAGAGAATGAGGCTTCACGTCAGCCACCACTGCAACAGTCCATTGGCATATATTTAGGCCCAGCACACACACAGGCAGAGGAGAGAGGTCCCGTAACAGAGAATCTGGCTTCATGTCAGCAGAGAATCAGTCTGCATGTCATAGCAGAGAATGAGGCTTCACGTCAGCCACCACTGCAACAGTCCATTGGCATATATTTAGGCCCAGCACACACACAGGCAGAGGAGAGAGGTCCCGTAACAGAGAATCTGTCTTCATGTCAGCAGAGAATTAGTCTGCATGTCATAGCAGAGAATGAGGCTTCACGTCACCCACCACTGCAACAGTCCATTGGCATATATTTAGGCCTAGCACACAGGCAGAGCAGAGAGGTCCCGTAACAGACAATCTGGCTTCATGACAGCAGAGAATCAGTCTGCATGTCATAGCAGAGAATGAGGCTTCACGTCACCCACCACTGCAACAGTCCATTGGCATATATTTAGGCCTAGCACACAGGCAGAGCAGAGAGGTCCCGTAACAGACAATCTGGCTTCATGTCAGCAGAGAATCAGTCTGCATGTCATAGCAGAGAATGAGGCTTCACGTCACCCACCACTGCAACAGTCCATTGGCATATATTTAGGCCTAGCACACAGGCAGAGCAGAGAGGTCCCGTAACAGACAATCTGGCTTCATGACAGCAGAGAATCAGTCTGCATGTCATAGCAGAGAATGAGGCTTCACGTCACCCACCACTGCAACAGTCCATTGGCATATATTTAGGCCTAGCACACAGGCAGAGCAGAGAGGTCCCGTAACAGACAATCTGGCTTCATGTCAGCAGAGAATCAGTCTGCATGTCATAGCAGAGAATGAGGCTTCACGTCACCCACCACTGCAACAGTCCATTGGCATATATTTAGGCCTAGCACACAGGCAGAGCAGAGAGGTCCCGTAACAGACGATCTGGCTTCATGTCAGCAGAGAATCAGTCTGCATGTCATAGCAGAGAATCAGGCTTCACGTCAGCCACCACTGCAACAGTCCATTGTCATAAATTTAGGCCCAGCACCCAGGCAGAGGAGAGAGGTCCCGTAACAGACAATCTGGCTTCATGTCAGCAGAGAATTAGTCTGCATGTCATAGCAGAGAATCAGGCTTCATGTCAGCCACCACTGCAACAGTCCATTGGCATATATTTAGGCCTAGCACACAGGACAGAGGAGAGGTTCATTCAACTTTGGGTAGCCTCGCAATATAATGGTAAAATGAAAATAAAAATAGGATTGAATGAGGAAGTGCCCTGGAGTCCAATAATATATGGTTATGGGGAGGTAGTTAATGTCTAATCTGGACAAGGGACGGACAGGTCCTGTGGGATCCATGCCTGGTTCATTTTTATGAACGTCAGCTTGTCCACATTGGCTGTAGACAGGCGGCTGCGTTTGTCTGTAATGACGCCCCCTGCCGTGCTGAATACACGTTCAGACAAAACGCTGGCTGCCGGGCAGGCCAGCACCTCCAAGGCATAAAAGGCTAGCTCTGGCCACGTAGGACAATTTAGAGACCCAGAAGTTGAATGGGGCCGAACCATCAGTCAGTACGTGGAGGGGTGTGCACACGTACTGTTCCACCATGTTAGTGAAATGTTGCCTCCTGCTAACACGTTGCGTATCAGGTGGTGGTGCAGTTAGCTGTGGCGTGTTGACAAAAGTTTTCCACATCTCTGCCATGCTAACCCTGCCCTCAGAGGAGCTGGCCGTGACACAGCTGCCTTGGCGACCTCTTGCTCCTCCTCTGCCTTGGCCTTGGGCTTCCACTTGTTCCCCTGTGACATTTGGGAATGCTCTCAGTAGCGCGTCTACCAACGTGCGCTTGTACTCGCGCATCTTCCTATCACGCTCCAGTGCAGGAAGTAAGGTGGGCACATTGTCTTTGTAGCGTGGATCCAGCAGGGTGGCAACCCAGTAGTCCGCACAGGTTAAAATGTGGGCAACTCTGCTGTCGTTGCGCAGGCACTGCAGCATGTAGTCGCTCATGTGTGCCAGGCTGCCCAGAGGTAAGGACAAGCTGTCCTCTGTGGGAGGCGTATCGTCATCGTCCTGCCTTTCCCCCCAGCCACGCACCAGTGATGGACCCGAGCTGCGTTGGGTGCCACCCCGCTGTGACCATGCTTCATCCTCATCCTCCTCCACCTCCTCCTCATCCTCGTCCTCCTCGTCCTCCAGTAGTGGGCCCTGGCTGGCCACATTTGTACCTGGCCTCTGCTGTTGCAAAAAACCTCCCTCTGAGTCACTTCGAAGAGACTGGCCTGAAAGTGCTAAAAATGACCCCTCTTCCTCCTCCTCCTCCTCCTGGGCCACCTCCTCTTCCATCATCGCCCTAAGTGTTTTCTCAAGGAGACATAGAAGTGGTATTGTAACGCTGATAACGGTGTCATCGCCACTGGCCATGTTGGTGGAGTACTCGAAACAGCGCAACAGGGCACACAGGTCTCGCATGGAGGCCCAGTCATTGGTGGTGAAGTGGTGCTGTTCTGTAGTGCGACTGACCCGTGCGTGCTGCAGCTGAAACTCCACTATGGCCTGCTGCTGCTCGCACAGTCTGTCCAGCATGTGCAAGGTGGAGTTCCACCTGGTGGGCACGTCGCATATGAGGCGGTGAGCAGGGAAGGCCGAAGTTACGCTGTAGCGCAGACAGGCGAGCAGCGGCAGGATGTGAACGCCGGAAGCGCGAACAGACGGCCCGCACTTTATGCAGCAGCTCTGACATGTCGGGGTAGTTGTGAATGAACTTCTGCACCACCAAATTCAGCACATGCGCCAAGCAAGGGATGTGCGTCAAATTGGCTAGTCCCAGAGCTGCAACGAGATTTCGCCCATTATCACACACCACCAGGCCGGGCTTGAGGCTCACCGGCAGCAACCACTCGTCGGTCTGTTGTTCTATACCCCGCCACAACTCCTGTGCGGTGTGGGGCCTGTCCCCCAAACATATGAGTTTCAGAATGGCCTGCTGACGTTTACCCCGGGCTGTGCTGAAGTTGGTGGTGAAGGTGTGTGGCTGACTGGATGAGCAGGTGGAAGAAGAGGAGGAGGAAGCCGAGAAGGAGGAGGTGGCAACAGGAGGCAAAGAATGTTGCCCTGCGATCCTTGGCGGCGGAAGGACGTGCGCCAAACAGCTCTCCGCCTGGGGCCCAGCTGCCACTACATTTACCCAGTGTGCAGTTAGGGAGATATAGCGTCCCTGGCCGTGCTTACTGGTCCACGTATCTGTGGTTAGGTGGACCTTGCCACAGATGGCGTTGCGCAGTGCACACTTGATTTTATCGGATACTTGGTTGTGCAGGGAAGGCACGGCTCTCTTGGAGAAGTAGTGCCGGCTGGGAACAACATACTGTGGGACAGCAAGCGACATGAGCTGTTTGAAGCTGTCTGTGTCCACCAGCCTAAATGACAGCATTTCATAGGCCAGTAGTTTAGAAATGCTGGCATTCAGGGCCAGGGATCGAGGGTGGCTAGGTGGGAATTTACGCTTTCTATCAAATGTTTGTGAGATGGAGAGCTGAACGCTGGCGTGTGACATGGTTGAGACGCTTGGTGACGGAGGTGGTGGTGGTGGTGTTGGTGGTACATCCCCTGTTTGCTGGGCGGCAGGTGCCAACGTTCCTCCAGAGGCGGAGGAAGAGGCCGAGGCGGCAGCAGCAGAATAGGCCGAGGCGGCAGCAGCAGAAGAGGTAGCAGGGGGAGCCTGAGTGACTTCCTTGGTTTTAAGGTGTTTACTCCACTGCAGTTCATGCTTTGCATGCAGGTGCCTGGTCATGCAGGTTGTGCTCAGGTTCAGAACGTTAATGCCTCGCTTCAGGCTCTGATGGCACAGCGTGCAAACCACTCGGGTCTTGTCGTCAGCACATTGTTTGAAGAAGTGCCATGCCAGGGAACTCCTTGAAGCTGCCTTTGGGGTGCTCGGTCCCAGATGGCGGCGGTCAGTAGCAGGCGGAGTCTCTTGGCGGCGGGTGTTCTGCTTTTGCCCACTGCTCCCTCTTTTGCTACGCTGTTGGCTCGGTCTCACCACTGCCTCTTCCTCCGAACTGTGAAAGTCAGTGGCACGACCTTCATTCCATGTGGGGTCTAGGACCTCATCGTCCCCTGCATCGTCTTCCACCCAGTCTTGATCCCTGACCTCCTGTTCAGTCTGCACACTGCAGAAAGACGCAGCAGTTGGCACCTGTGTTTCGTCATCATCAGAGACATGCTGAGGTGGTATTCCCATGTCCTCATCATCAGGAAACATAAGTGGTTGTGCGTCAGTGCATTCTATGTCTTTCACCGCTGGGGAAGGGCTAGGTGGATGCCCTTGGGAAACCCTGCCAGCGGAGTCTTCAAACAGCATAAGAGACTGCTGCATAACTTGAGGCTGAGACAGTTTCCCTGGTATGCATGGGGGTGATGTGACAGACTGATGGGGTTGGTTTTCAGGCGCCATCTGTGCGCTTTCTGCAGAAGACTGGGTGGGAGATAATGTGAACGTGCTGGATCCACTGTCGGCCACCCAATTGACTAATGCCTGTACCTGCTCAGGCCTTACCATCCTTAGAACGGCATTGGGCCCCACCATATATCGCTGTAAATTCTGGCGGCTACTGGGACCTGAGGTAGTTGGTACACTAGGACGTGTGGATGTGGCAGAACGGCCACGTCCTCTCCCAGCACCAGAGGGTCCACTAACACCACCACGACCATGTCCACGTCCGCGTCCCTTACTAGATGTTTTTCTCATTGTTATGGTTCACCACAACAACAAATATATTATTTGGCCCAATGTATTGTATTCAAATTCAGCGGGATATAAATTTGAGGCCTAGTATTTAGGCGCTGGGTGACCGGTATGGATTTAGTGACAGAATTAGACTTGGAAATGCACAGAAGCGTGTGTGTGAAGTTATTCTGAATGACCCAATGTGCACCTTGAATATTATATACCCTTTTGGGATAGATTTCAAATAGCTCTGATATAGCAGGAACCACTAAATTATGAAATTGCTAAATTGGGAATTGTACTTCAACCCAGAACAAAAAATGTGCTTTGACGGGCACTAAATAACTTTCCCAGCTACAACAGTACAGCGGTAACGAGAGATTTAGAGGGATTTAAATTTGAGGCCTAGTATTTAGGCGCTGGGTGACAGGTATGGGTTTAGTGACAGAATTAGACTTGGAAATACACAGTAGCGGGTGTGTGTGAAGTTATTCTGAATGACCCAATGTGCACCTTCAATATTATATACCCTTTTGGGATAGATTTCAAATAGCTCTGATATAGCAGGAACCACTAAATTATGAAATTGCTAAATTGGGAATTGTACTTCAACCCAGAACAAAAAATGTGCTTTGACGGACACTAAATATCTTGCCCAGCAACAACAGTACAGCGGTGGGTAACGAGAGATTTAGAGGGATTTAAATTTGAGGCCTAGTATTTAGGCGCTGGGTCACCGGTATGGATTTAGTGACAGAATTAGACTTGGAAATGCACAGAAGCGTGTGTGTGAAGTTATTCTGAATGACCCTATGTGCACCTTCAATATTATATACCCTTTTAGGGATAGATTTCAAATAGCTCTGATATAGCAGAAACCACTAAATTATGAAATTGCTAAATTGGGAATTGTACTTCAACCCAGAACAAAAAATGTGCTTTGACGGACACTAAATATCTTGCCCAGCAACAACAGTACAGCGGTGGGTAACGAGAGATTTAGAGGGATTTAAATTTGAGGCCTAGTATTTAGGCGCTGGGTGACAGGTATGGGTTTAGTGACAGAATTAGACTTGGAAATACACAGTAGCGGGTGTGTGTGAAGTTATTCTGAATGACCCAATGTGCACCTTCAATATTATATACCCTTTTTGGGATAGATTTCAAATAGCTCTGATATAGCAGGAACCACTAAATTATGAAATTGCTAAATTGGGAATTGTACTTCAACCCAGAACAAAAAATGTGCTTTGACGGACACTAAATATCTTGCCCAGCAACAACAGTACAGTGGTGGGTAACGAGAGATTTAGAGGGATTTAAATTTGAGGCCTAGTATTTAGGCGCTGGGTCACCGGTATGGATTTAGTGACAGAATTAGACTTGGAAATGCACAGAAGCGTGTGTGTGAAGTTATTCTGAATGACCCTATGTGCACCTTCAATATTATATACCCTTTTAGGGATAGATTTCAAATAGCTCTGATATAGCAGAAACCACTAAATTATGAAATTGCTAAATTGGGAATTGTACTTCAACCCAGAACAAAAAATGTGCTTTGACGGACACTAAATATCTTGCCCAGCAACAACAGTACAGCGGTGGGTAACGAGAGATTTAGAGGGATTTAAATTTGAGGCCTAGTATTTAGGCGCTGGGTCACCGGTATGGATTTAGTGACAGAATTAGACTTGGAAATGCACAGAAGCGTGTGTGTGAAGTTATTCTGAATGACCCTATGTGCACCTTCAATATTATATACCCTTTTAGGGATAGATTTCAAATAGCTCTGATATAGCAGAAACCACTAAATTATGAAATTGCTAAATTGGGAATTGTACTTCAACCCAGAACAAAAAATGTGCTTTGACGGACACTAAATATCTTGCCCAGCAACAACAGTACAGCGGTGGGTAACGAGAGATTTAGAGGGATTTAAATTTGAGGCCTAGTATTTAGGCGCTGGGTGACAGGTATGGGTTTAGTGACAGAATTAGACTTGGAAATACACAGTAGCGGGTGTGTGTGAAGTTATTCTGAATGACCCAATGTGCACCTTCAATATTATATACCCTTTTTGGGATAGATTTCAAATAGCTCTGATATAGCAGGAACCACTAAATTATGAAATTGCTAAATTGGGAATTGTACTTCAACCCAGAACAAAAAATGTGCTTTGACGGACACTAAATATCTTGCCCAGCAACAACAGTACAGCGGTGGGTAACGAGAGATTTAGAGGGATTTAAATTTGAGGCCTAGTATTTAGGCGCTGGGTCACCGGTATGGATTTAGTGACAGAATTAGACTTGGAAATGCACAGAAGCGTGTGTGTGAAGTTATTCTGAATGACCCTATGTGCACCTTCAATATTATATACCCTTTTAGGGATAGATTTCAAATAGCTCTGATATAGCAGAAACCACTAAATTATGAAATTGCTAAATTGGGAATTGTACTTCAACCCAGAACAAAAAATGTGCTTTGACGGACACTAAATATCTTGCCCAGCAACAACAGTACAGCGGTGGGTAACGAGAGATTTAGAGGGATTTAAATTTGAGGCCTAGTATTTAGGCGCTGGGTCACCGGTATGGATTTAGTGACAGAATTAGACTTGGAAATGCACAGAAGCGTGTGTGTGAAGTTATTCTGAATGACCCTATGTGCACCTTCAATATTATATACCCTTTTAGGGATAGATTTCAAATAGCTCTGATATAGCAGAAACCACTAAATTATGAAATTGCTAAATTGGGAATTGTACTTCAACCCAGAACAAAAAATGTGCTTTGACGGACACTAAATATCTTGCCCAGCAACAACAGTACAGTGGTGGGTAACGAGAGATTTAGAGGGATTTAAATTTGAGGCCTAGTATTTAGGCGCTGGGTCACCGGTATGGATTTAGTGACAGAATTAGACTTGGAAATGCACAGAAGCGTGTGTGTGAAGTTATTCTGAATGACCCTATGTGCACCTTCAATATTATATACCCTTTTAGGGATAGATTTCAAATAGCTCTGATATAGCAGAAACCACTAAATTATGAAATTGCTAAATTGGGAATTGTACTTCAACCCAGAACAAAAAATGTGCTTTGACGGACACTAAATATCTTGCCCAGCAACAACAGTACAGCGGTGGGTAACGAGAGATTTAGAGGGATTTAAATTTGAGGCCTAGTATTTAGGCGCTGGGTGACAGGTATGGGTTTAGTGACAGAATTAGACTTGGAAATACACAGTAGCGGGTGTGTGTGAAGTTATTCTGAATGACCCAATGTGCACCTTCAATATTATATACCCTTTTTGGGATAGATTTCAAATAGCTCTGATATAGCAGGAACCACTAAATTATGAAATTGCTAAATTGGGAATTGTATTTCAACCCAGAACAAGAAATGTGCTTGAACGGACACTAAATAACTCGCCCAGCTACAGCACTAGGGACAGATTTAGCTGGATATAAATTTGAGGCCTAGTATTTAGGCGCTGGGTGACCGGTATGGATTTAGTGACAGAATTAGACTGGGATATGGCCAAAAAATGAACAGACTATTGCTGGTTAAATGCACTTGGTGTGACAGCTTCACCCTGATGTAGGCTTTAGCCAAAAAACAACCACACCATTGAGGGTTAAATGCACTTGGTGACAGGCGCAGCTTGCCCCTGATTTTGTATATGGCCAAAAAATGAACAGACTATTGCTGGTTAAATGCACTTGGTGTGACAGCTTCACCCTGATGTAGGCTTTAGCCAAAAAACAACCACACCATTGAGGGTTAAATGCACTTGGTGACAGGCGCAGCTTGCCCCTGATTTTGTATATGGCCAAAAAATGAACAGACTATTGCTGGTTAAATGCACTTGGTGTGACAGCTTCACCCTGATGTAGGCTTTAGCCAAAAAACAACCACACCATTGAGGGTTAAATGCACTTGGTGACAGGCGCAGCTTGCCCCTGATTTTGTATATGGCCAAAAAATGAACAGACTATTGCTGGTTAAATGCACTTGGTGTGACAGCTTCACCCTGATGTAGGCTTTAGCCAAAAAACAACCACACCATTGAGGGTTAAATGCACTTGGTCGCAGCTTGTGCTGGCGCACCACAAGACACAAAATGGCCGCCGATCACCCCAGAAAAATGAGACTGACAAACGGTCTGTGCAGCCTAAAAACAGTGAGCAATTGAGGATCAGCAGCTCAATGATCCACAGCTGCAGATCGATCAGTTAATCAAGTCCTTTGGAGGAGTTAATCTGCCTAATCTCGCCCTACTGTCGCAGCCGCAACCTCTCCCTACGCTAATCAGAGCAGAGTGACGGGCGGCGCTATGTGACTCCAGCTTAAATAGAGGCTGGGTCACATGGTGCTCTGGCCAATCACAGCCATGCCAATAGTAGGCATGGCTGTGATGGCCTCTTGGGGCAAGTAGTATGACGCTTGTTGATTGGCTGCTTTGCAGCCTTTCAAAAAGCGCCAAGAAAGCGTCACAAAAGCGCGAAGAAAGCGACGAACACCGAACCCGAACCCGGACTTTTACGAAAATGTCCGGGTTCGGGTCCGTGTCACGGACACCCCAAAATTCGGTACGAACCCGAACTATACAGTTCGAGTTCGCTCATCCCTATATATGAATGAATCCTTATGTCCCTACTTAATTTTTATCTACCCAGTGTTTTAATCCCTCAGGTCTACGCACAGTATTCAGTTTTTCCTGTACACCCCCTAAAGAGAAACAGATAGGCATTGAATATGAAAATATTTTATTTGAACATACTATAAAGACATAAAACATTTGAAAAAGTACGAAAGGAAGTTAATGCAGAACACTATGAAATGTCTTGTTGGAGTCCAGCATTGATGGTCCAACTTTTTGGGCAGAACACAAAAGTGGTATCTTGTGTAAATCAGTTAAAACACTTTTCTACGTGTTTTTTCAGCTGCAAAAACATGGATTACCTGATTAAAATCTACACATTCTGCTTCTTGAGATTCAATTGAAAGAACCGCCAGTGCATTTAATCTGTCTTGCGACATTTGGGACCTTAGGTAGTTTTTAATTAGCTTCAATTTACTGAAGCTCCTTTCAGCAGATGCAACTGAAACAGGCACAGTTAACAACAACTGCAATGCCAAAACAAGGTTTGGGAATGCCAGATTAAGTGAGTGGGAGAATATATACTTTAAAGTCTCCTGTGGGCACAGATGTTCAGGTAACATCCTAGCCAGTGTCTTGATCTCCTCAAGCATAACTTCTCCATCAACTGCTGGGTCAGAGAATTTTAAACACTGGAGCTGTAAGTTAGACAAGTCAGCGGCTTCTTTCTTGATGTCATATAGAAATCCAAACTTGTCTGTAAATGTTTGCAAAAAATTGAACCTTATTTCAATTTCACCAAGGACAGTTTCAAGCAGAGGCTTGAAGAATATTTCTTCAAATTCTTGCCTTGCATCTAAAAACGATGTTCCACTTGCCTGTTGGCATGCTGGCTCTTGACAGTTTTGGTCACTGCATTGCCGAGTTTTCTTCCTAACCCTGTGTGTCGGGTATTCAGTGGCTATATCCAGCTTTTCGCAAATACCAGATGCCTTACATTCAGCTTGTTTGAAACCTGACACCTTATATTCTTTAAAAGCTGTGGTAATAGATTTTACAAGTGGAATAACGCTTGAAACATTAATGGTTTTTGTTTGTACAGCCAGGCTAATTTGGTTGACCTGGAGGAGAATGTCATACCAGACACATAAAGAGACAACAAAGGGGTATGTGCATATGGAATCCAATAAAATCTTTGCCTCACTGTATGTGTCACTGGAATATTGGGTACCATGTAAAAAAACTTCTAAAGCATCAACAAGTTGTGGAAACTGTAACAAAATAGCTTTCACTGATTCAAGGCGAGCACACCATCGTGTCTGAGACAGAGCTTTAAGTGTCAGATGTGACAAATGCTGTGAAGCCACTTCCCACCTCTTAGTTGCTCCGGAGAAGAACACATATATGCGATTCAAAAGGTCATAAAAATGTTTTGCTCGGCTTGAGCTCTCTGCAGCGTGCACTATTACGAGATTCCAGTTATGTGGAGAACATGGTACAAAGAAGGCATGAGGATTTTTTTCTAAAACAATTGCCTGAACTCCTTTGTATTATCCCCTCATATTAGCACCATTGTCATAGCACTGACCTCGAATGTTTGACACACACAGTCCATGTTGTTCTGTCAGTCTTTCCAAAACAACACTTGCAAGACCTTTTCCAGTTGTATCTGTGACAGCCAGAAATTCCAGAAAGCTTTCCTTGACTTCCACTGTTTTGCTAACATCATCGATGTCCACATATCGCAGCACAAGTGACAACTGCTCTTGTTTGGAGATGTCTGGTGTGCAGTCTACAATGATGCTAAAATATTTAGCTTGTCTCACCTTTTTTATGATTATTTCAATTACTGCATCAGCAATTAAACAGCAGAAATTTGTTTTGCATATCCTTGCTCAGATAATGCGCATTGGTTCCTTCTTTGGCACGTTGCAAGTGTTCCTTCAGAACAAGATCAAATTCAGAGATCAGCTCCAGTAATTGGAGAAAAATACCATTATGTTCTGTGAACACAGTATCTGATGATCCTCTGAATGGCAGATTGTTTTTTGCCATCCAGCGAATTATTTGCAGTAAACGCAACAATACTTTGCGCCATCTTTGTTCTTCCATATGGAGTTGTCGACTCAAATCTTTGTCAATGGTAGTTTCTTTTTTTATGCTAGATTCCAGATCTTTCCATTTGGCATAATGAGACAGGTGGCTGCTAGATATTTCGTGGGAATGCAAGGATCCCTTACCACTGACATGCTTCCAGTCTTTAAATCCATATGGGCTTGAGAAATTTGATTTAGCTTCGTTGTCAAATAGCCTGCAACAGAAGCAATATATGGAATCTCCAAGCACTGAGTAAATGAGCCAATCTCGTGGAACCTTTTTCCCACTACCCAGCAATCTGTAATAATGACCAGATGAGAATTTTCTTTTTGTACCATCTGGAAAATCTGTAAGTGGAAAATCTTCCAGCTTCACTTGCTTAGGGCCCCTTTTGATAGCTTGGCATCTCAGTAGATTGGTGATTACATCTGGCCATTCTGCTGGATCATCACTAAGCTCTGGAAGAGGTCCAGAATTACAGGACACGGTTGGCTGGTCTGGAGGGTCTACAACCAGCTCACTGACTTCTCCAATGCTCGAACATGCTTCTTGAGAGGTAGTGACACTTGGTTGAATATCTGATTCGGATGTACTGCAAATGGAGGACTCTTTAGGTGCACTTTTCCTGAAGAAGCGGTCAATGGAAGCTAGCTTCTTGATTTTGTCTTCCAGTATCTGCTTCTCTTTTCTTTTTTGGCTTCCAGACTTGTGCTTCTTGGTGGGAGGTGCCTGTTGACCTGCCAATTCTTGGTCCTGATCCCTATTCATTTTGGCCTAAAAAAAATGAATAAAATGAAGGCCATTCTCTTCTGTAGCTGTGTCCTTGCAATATTTATTGCAGTCATTCTGTTTCTTCCAAACGTGTGTCTTCTGCTTGGTTCTTCAAGCTTCTTAATGATGAATTCATGCTTTTGTCAATTTGTTTTGGTAGCAGATATAACTTCTAGTAAAGTCCCTGCTTCATGTGTGAGACAATTGGCAATTTGGCAACACATAGCATAATTAACCCTCCAATATGTGTTCTTTTTAATTTGGAAGTATTTTACAATTAAAAATGTAATGTACTTCTTTGAAATCAGCACAACGTGACCTCCCAGCACTGACAGGATTCACATAGCATTATATTGATTTATGATGCTATGTTAGGCTACTTTCACACTAGCGTTCGATCGGATCCGTTCTGAACAGATCCGCTCATATTAATGCAGACGGTGGCTCCGTTCAGAACCCTTTACAGTCGTGGAATGTATTAGATGACACTAACAGCATTATGCCAGTGTTATCCAATACATTCCAGAACTTTAAGGGTTAGATCATAAATCAATATAATGCTATGTGACCTCCGGCAGCGCTGGGTGCTGCGATGTGGACTCGCTTCGGGAGGAACGCTAATCTGCAAGGGGCCTAAAGGCTCTTTCATCCGAGCGAATGCCATGCGCATGCGGGTAATCCGCTGCGTGAAAGAGTGCCAAGCCCCGTCCCGGACAGCAGAGACACGGAGCAGTAACATGATTGATAATGCTCTTTGCCTCTGTGATCATTTTACTACAAAATCACTGTGACAGCTGTATCTCACTGTGATTTTGTAGTACAAATGGCACAGAGAGGCACAGAGCATTATCAGTCATGTTACTGCTCTGTGTCTCTGCTGTCCGGAGCGGGGCTTGGCTCTCTTTCACACAGCGGATTACCCGCACGGCACCCGTTCGTATAAAAGAGCCCTTAGGCCTCATGCACACGGCTGTTATGCATCTGTTGCGGTCCCCAATGCACGGGCAACGTCCGTGCAGCGGCCGGGACAGATCCGGACCCATTCAACTTGAATGGCCGTATGCGGGCAGCAATACAGCCATGGGCCCACAACGGCCGTGTGCATGAGGCCTAAAACAAACTCCTATAAGAAAATAATAATCAATAATACACTTTATTGGCAAAAATTCATAAGAGGAAAATTTCCTCTTATGAATTTTTGCCAATAAACTGTATAATTGATTTCATGGGTTCTGGTATTTTCTTAGAGGAGTTTATATTGTGTTTTAGGCCAAATGCACGCGGCTGTGAGCGGTCCGTGGTATCCCGGCCTGGCATCCTGCTGAGAGCTGGAGCGTACAGCGTCATTGGTTGCTGCTATGACACTGTTAATGCTGCCGCTGCATTACAGTAATACACTCGTATAGATCATAACTGGTCTTTCTGTGACTTACTAGACTTACTAGTTAATCTGAATTATAAATTTAACACGAAATTCAGCTGTCAGCACTGCAGCAGCATTCAGTTGTGTCTGCTCTGGGACTGGGCGCCAGGTTTCCAGCTCTGGGCTCGGCTATCAGGCCTGCTGCTGGCTGGGGGCGGGCTTACAGTGAGTCAGACTCAAATGAGGATCATCGCTGGATTCGTTGATCTGTGCGGCGTGCGGTGCCTGGACTCGGAGTCAGAAGAGAAGAGGATCACGTGAGAGAGGGGGCGGGCGCTGCGCAACATGAATAATTATGGCTCGGACGGCGAGCGGGCGCTGCGCTGCGCAAACATTTCTGGCAAACATTTTAAAGGGGCCGCCGCGGAGACTGAGTGGGCCCCCTAACTTACAGTGGGCCCCGGCACTTGCCCGGGTTTGCCGGGTTCTGACGCCGGCCCTGACAAGATGTAAATCATTGAGCCTCAAAAACAGGAAGGTCAGATTAGAGTTTGCCAAACGACATCTAAAAAAGCCTTCACAGTTCTAGGAACAGCATCCTATGGACAAATGAGACCAAAATCAACTTGTACAAGAGTGATGGGAAGAAAAGAGTATGGAGAAGGAAAGGAACTGCTCATGATCCTCAGCATACCACCTCATCAGTGAAGCATGGTGGTGGTAGTGTAATGGCGTGGGCATGTATGGCTGCCAATGGAACTGGTTATCTTGTATTTATTGAGGATGTGACCGCTGAAAAAAGCAGCAGGATTAATTCTGAAGTGTTTCGGGCAATATTATCTGCTCATATTCAGCCAAATGCTTCAGAACTCATTGGACGGCGCTTCACAGTGCAGATGGACCATGACCCAAAGCATACTGCAAAAGCAACCAAAGAGTTTTTTAAGGAAAAGAAGTGGAATGTTATGCAATGGCCAAGTCAATCACCTGACCTGAATCTGATTGATCATGCATTTCACTTGCTGAAGACCAAACTGAAGGGAAAATGCCCCAAGAACAAGCAGGAACTGAAGACAGTTGCAGTAGTAGACCTGGCAGAGCATCATCAGGGATGAAACCCAGCATCTGGTGATGTCTATGCGTTCCAGACTTCAGGCTGTAATTGACTGAAAAGGATTTGCAACCAAGTATTACAAAATAAAGGTTTGATTTGTGATTATTATTCTGTCCCATTACTTTTAAACACTTAACAAGTGTGGAGGCACATATGCAAACTGTTGTAATTCCTACACCGTTCACCTGATTTGGATGTAAATACCCTCAAATTAAAGCTGACAGTCTGCAGTTAAAGCACATCTTGTTTGTTTCATTTCAAATCCATTTGGTGTATAGGGCCAAAAATGTTAGAATTGTCTCGATGTACCAATATTTTTGGACCTTACTGTATATAGTGCATTTGGGTAGTGCAGCATTGGTTTGCGGTTTTGCTACGTTACCTCAGCTACAGATAGTGACAAACAACATTAGAACAAATCATTTCTACTGGTGTGATATACCAGTTGCCCATCCAAAAAAGTGATTTAAGTAGGGGTGTTATATACCAATTATATACCGTATTTTTCGCCCTATAAGACGCACCTAGGTTTTTGGGGAGGAAAATAAGAAAAAAAATATTTTTAACCAAAAGGTGTGCTGTGTGTTTGGTGGGTTTGGAACTAATGGTGGTCTGTGGATGGCACTATTACTGGGGATCTGTGGATGACGGACACTGTTATGGGGGATCTGTGGATGACGGACACTGTTATGGGGGATCTGTGGATGACGGACACTGTTATGGGGGGATCTGTGGATGACGGACACTGTTATGGGGGGATCTGTGGATGACAGACACTGTTATGGGGGGATCTGTGGATGACGGACACTGTTATGGGGGGATCTGTGGATGACGGACACTGTTATGGGGGGATCTGTGGATGACGGACACTGTTATGGGGGGATCTGTGGATAACTGACACTGTTATGGGGGGGATCTGTGGCTTGCACTGTTACAGGGGGGGGTCTGTGGCTGACACTGTTACAGGGGGGATCTGTGGATGGCACTGTTACAGGGGGGATCCGTGGATGGCACTGTTATGGGCTGGGGGGGTCTGTGGGTGGCACTGTTATATATGTGCCATCCACAGACCCCCCAGCCCATAACAGTGCCATGCACAGACCCCCCCAGGCCATAACAGTGCCATTCACAGATCCCCCCCCCCCTGTAACAGTGCCATCCACAGATCGCAATCCGAACCGCCCCCCACCCCCCTCCTCCCGCCCGCCGCACAAAATATAAGTTGTCATATTGAATTAATAGTTATTAAACATGCCCCCCAACTCCTATTACTACCTTTCATCCTAATCGCTGCTGTAGAAATCAGGCAGGCCGGACGGCCGGACGGCGCGTCTCACTGACGTCACTTGCCTGCGCCGCCTACTTCATTCATAAAGTAGGCGGCGCAGGCACGTGACACGAGTTAAGCTGCCGCCCGCCCGCCTGGCCTGAATTCTACAGCAGCGATTAGGAGGTAAGGTAGTAATAGCAGTTGGGGGGCATGTTTAATAACTATTACTTCAATATGAGATCTTATATTAGCATACCGGAGCTGCGGGGCGGTGCTATACTACACTGACTGCACTGCCCCGCCGCTATTGCCGGCCCCCAGCTCCTCCCAGTCCCTCCCCGAGTCCCCGCTCTGCTCATACATCGCAGCTTGCGATGTAAAAGTGGCAGCATTCGCCCCATAAGACGCAGGGGCATTTCTCCCCCATTTTGGGGGAAGAAAAAGTGCGTCTTATGGGGCGAAAAATACGGTACTTTCTAAATAGTGCATTCTAGTAGTGCATCATTTGTTTGCAGTTTAGCTGCGTTAGTTCAGCTACACATAATGACAAACAACATTGGAACAAATAATTTCCACTTTTGTGATATGCCAGTTGCCCGCCGGAAAAACTGATTGAAGCAGGGGTGTGTTCTACCAATTATAGACTTTCTATATTGTGCATTTGGGTAGTACAGCATTTGCTTGCGGTTTTGCTGCATTAAATCAGCTACAGATCGTGACAAACGACATTGGAACAAATCATTTTTACTGGTGTGATATACCAGTTGCACCCTGAAAAAAGTGATTGAAGCATGGTGTTATATACCAATAATATACTTTCTAAATAGTGCATTTGGGTAGTGCAGCATTTGTTTGCTGTTTTGATGTGTTACCTCAGCTATCGATAGTGACAAATGACATTAAAACAAATAATTTCTACTGGTGTGATATACCAGTTGCCCCCCCCCCCCACCCCCCAAAAAAATAATAATTGAAGTTAGGGTGTTATATACCAATAATATACTTTCTATATAGTGCATTTGGGTAGTGCAGCATTTGTTGTTTGCGGTTTAGCTTCATTAACTCAGCTACAGATAGTGACAAACAACATTTGAACAAATAATTTCTACTGGTGTGATATATACAAGTTGCCACCCCAAAAAAATAATTGAAGTTAGGGTGTTTTATACCAATAATATACTTTCTATATAGTGCAGTTGGGTAGTGCAGCATTTGTTTGCAGTTTTGCTGCATTACCTCAGCTACAGATATTGACAAACAACATTGGAACAAATATTTTCTACTGGTGTGATATACCAGTGTCCCCCTGAAAAAACTGATTAAAGCAGTGGTGTTATATACCAATTATTTACTTATTATATAGTGCATTTCGCTAGTGCAGCATTGGTGTCACCGCCAGCTCTCTGAGAAGGTGTGGCAGACGTTCTTCTGTACCTCTTGATGTTCTTTGTTTTGGTTTCACTTTGTCATCTCCTTCCTTCTCCCAGCTGTCACCTATTGACACTAATTGCCTCCCTTTATATTCCCTCCCATACTGCCTCACTTTGTGGTTTATACTACTTCCTGGATTGAAGTGATCACTGCTGGAGACTTCTGTTACTGTTTGTTCAGATAAGTCCTTTCTTGTATTGTGTTTCTTTGCTTGCTTGATTCTAGGTGACCCTGACTCCCTCCGTATTAAGTGCAGGCAGCCGGTGGTCGTGTCCCCTCCCTATTATAAGGTTTTCAGGTGTCACACAGTCAAGGTACGAGGGCATGCAATCGTCTACCTCTGAGACCCTTGTATGTGCTTAGCAGTCAGCGTGAGCTCTTAGGGTTTTACAGGGGTCACCTTTATGCTTCTTAGTTTGGGATCAAGCCAGTCGGATGTTTATCCATAACTTCCAGCTATCTGCAATATCATCCGTGACATTATAAACCGCCATTACCGTCTTCAGCATGGATCTGGTTTCAGCCTTGATTGACCAGCATGCAGGGTCTTTCACTGGAGGTAGCAGATCTCCGTAAAACTGTGTCTCAGTTTCAGGTGACCGGTTCTGCTTGCGTTCATGGAGTTTGTTCAGAGCCTAAGATCTCGCTTCCGGATATGTTCTCCGGGGATAGTGAGAATTTTGTTTGCTTTAGAGAGGCTTGCAAACTCCATTTTCGCCTACTTCCCCATTCCTCTGGTGATGAGGAGCAGAGGGTGGGGGTCATCATCTCGCTGCTCAGGGATAACGCTCAGTCTTGGGCCTTTTCGCTGCCGGTGGGGGCACGGCCTCTCCGAACGGTGGATGAATCTTTTGTATCCCTGGGGCAGATATATGATGACCCGGATCGTATTGCTCTGGCTGAATCTAAACTGTGTCTTTTATGCCAGGGTAAACAGTCCGCAGAGATATATTGTTCTGAATTTCAGAGATGGGCAGCTGATACTGGTTGGAACGATGCTGCACTCCGAAGTCAATTTTGCCATGGTCTTTCAGAGGGATTGAAAGATGCATTTGCTTTTCATGAAAGACCTGCCTCGTTGGACTCTGCCATGTCTCTAGCTGTCCGTATTGACAGGAGTCTTAGAGAAAGAGGAGAGACCACTCCTTCATGTCATATTCAGTCCAAGGACAGTGGAGCAGTCTCATTCAGTGCGCAGGGGCCTCAGTCTCTCTCAATCCCCTCTGAGGAGGAGGCCATGCAGCTGGGTTTGCTTGCCTCTAATAGTAGAGGATTCAGCTCTCAGAGGAGGGTTTGTTTCTCTCTTGGGGGAAAAAAAATCATTTGGCTAATGTTTGCCCTTCTAGGAGATTCAGGGAGTTTTCTGAGGGTAATAAAGAAACAAAAAGAAAAAAAACCTCAAAAATTTTTACATTTGCTACTATTGGCAAGGTTGATGCGGAAATTGAAGGTTTGCTGTTTGCTTGTAGTTCCCGTTTTGTCCTACCTGCCAGGGTGGCGCTAGATAGCAAGAACATTGTTTGTGAGATTTTTGTAGCTAGTGTAGCAGCTGTCAATCTCATTGATAATCAATTTGCTATAACACATGGTTTCCATGTATTGTCACGGATGGTGTTGCAGAAATCTACAAGACACAATTGAAGATCCGACTGACTTGATCCAAAACTAAGGAACAAGAGGGTAAGCCCTGTAATAGCCCTAGCCCTCTCCCTTACTGCTTAGCATATGCAAAAATCTCTATGGTAGATAATTGCATACCCTCGTTCCTCGACTGTATGACACCTGAACACCCTATAATAGTGAGGGGACACGACCACACTAAATACGGAGGGAGTCAGGGTCACCTAGAAATAAAGGAACAGACTTATCTTATGGATGCAGCAGTAGCAGCTCCTAGCAGCAGCACAGTCCAGGAAGTTGTATAACCGCAGGGTGAGGCAGTATGGGGAGGAGATATATAGGGAGGCAATCACTGCTAATAGATGACAGCTGGGAGAGGGAGGAGAGATGTCAAAACAAAAGCAAAACAAAAGAAGATCATGCAGGAAGTACTGAAGAATGTCTATCAGAACTTCTCAAAGATCTGGTGGTGACAGGTATGCACTTTGGAAAAGAATATACCTGTTTTTGCTATCGATTCCGCTCCACTTTCTCAAAAATCACATAGTTCACAATATCCGTTTGACTGTGGGTGATGCTCATGTTGAGGATATGTCATGTTTCGTCCTAAGCGGATTACCTACTCCTCTAGTGTTGGGGCTACCCTGGCTCACTAAACATAACCCCACCATTGATTGGCAAGCAAGGCAAATATATGGTTGGAGTGACTTTTTCAGAGAGAATTGCCTCACGGCGTCTCGTTCAGATATTTCTACCAAGACTGTACCATCTTTTCTCTCTGAATTTTCAGATGTGTTTTCCGAGAGTAGTGTTCAGGAGCTGCCCCCTCACCGGGAGTATGATTGCCCTATTAATCTCATCCCAGGCGCCAAGCTGCCAAAATCTCGTTTATACAATCTCTCCCAACCTGAAAGAGTCGCTATGCATACTTTTATCTCTGAGAGCCTGAGAAAGGGACACATCCGACCCCCGAAGTCACCTGTTGCCGCAGTTTTTTTTTTTTTAAGAAAAAAGATGGTTCTTTAAGACCTTGTCTGGATTTCAGGGAGCTGAACTGTATCACAATTCGTGACCCATATCCGCTTCCTCTGATCTCGGACCTGTTTAACCAGATTGTTGGGGCTAAAGTTTTTTCTAAGTTGGATTAAGGAGGGGCATACAACCTAGTCAGGGTCAGGGAAGGGGACGAATGGAAAATGGCCTTCAAGACCCCTGAGGGTCATTTCGAGAATTTGGTTATGCCATTTGGTTTGATGAATGCTCCGGCCATCTTCCAACATTTTGTGAACAGCATTTTTTATCATTTAATGGAGAAATTTGTACTGGTGTATCTAGATGACATTTAGATTTTTTCTCCTGATTTCAAAACTCATAGGGACCACCTACGTCAGGGCTTGCTCATTCTGCGGGAGAATAAACACTAAACTGGAAAAATGTGTGTTTGCGGTTCCGGAGATTCAATCTCTTGGTTTTCTTCTCTCCGCTTCTGGTTTTCGCATGGACCCTGAGAAGGTCTGCGCTGTGCTTGATTGGGAGCTTCCTGAGAATAAGAAGGTGCTGATGCGGTTTTTGGGTTTTGAGAATTACTGAAAGTTAATTTTGAATTATTCCTCTGTTGTTAAGCCACTCACTGATATGACTAAAAAGGGGGTCGATTTTTCCTCCCGGTCGGTAGATGAGCTTAAGGCCTTTTCTAGTATCAAAGAGAGTTTTGCTTCCGCTCCCATTTTGGTACAACCTGATGTCTCTCTACCTTTTATTGTTGAGGTGGACGCCTCTAAGGTGGGTGTGGGTGCGGTCTTATCTCAGGGTCCCTCGCCTGCCAAATGGCGACCGTGTGCCTTTTTCTCAAGGAAACTCTCCTCCGCAGAGAGGAATTACGATGTGGGAGATAGGGAGTTGTTGGCCATCAAATTAGCTTTTGAGGAATGCCAGACACTAGTTAGAGGGAGCCAGACACCCTATTACCGTGTTTACCGACCATAAGAATCTGGCCTACTTGGAATCAGCCAAGCGTCTGAACCCGAGACAGGCCAGACGGTCTTTATTCTTTTATAGGTTTAATTTTGCTGTCACATTCCGCCCTGGGGTTAAAAATGTGAAGCCTGATGCCCTGTCACGTTGTTTTCCGGGAGGGGGGAACTTTGAAGGCCCGGGTCCCATTTTGGTTGAAGAGGTGGTCGTCTCTGCTCTTTATCCTGATTTGGAGGCAGAGGTTCAGGCAGCTCAGGCAGAGGCTTCTGATCTTTGTCCTCCTGGGAGGTTGTTTGTGCCTCTCGCTGTACGACACAAGGTTTTTAAGGAGCACCACGATACTGTCCTTGCTGGGCACCCGGGGACCTTGCTGGGCACCCGGGGAGCAGAGGCACAGTGGATCTCATTGCTCAGAGGTCTGATAGGGGCACACAATTTGTTTCCAGATTCTGGAAGGCATTCTGTTCTCGCTTGGGGGTTCGGTTGTCGTTCTCTTCTGCTTTTCACCCGCAGTCGAATGGTCAGACCGAACGCGGCAATCAGAATCTGGAGACATATCTGCACTGTTTTGTGGCGGAGAATCAGGAGGATTGGTGTTCTTTTTTGTACCTTGTTGGGTTTGCTTTAAATAACCGTCGCCAGAAGTCCTCTGATAAGTCACCATTTTTTGGTGCATATGGGATATGGGATTCATCTGCAGTTTGGGACATTCTCTGGAGAGGGGTCTTCTGGTTTACCCGATGAGGAGAGATTTTCCTCGTCTTTGTCATTTATTTGGCAAAAGATTCAGGGTAATCGGAATAGGATGAGTGAGAGATATAAGCATGTGGCGGATAAGAGACGTGTGCCTGGTCCGGAACTGAATGTGGGTGTGGTTGTCTACAAAGAATATCAAACTGAAAGTTCCTTCTGGAAGTTGGGTCCTAAGTTTATTGGGCCTTACAAGATCTTGTCTGTCATCAATTCCCTTGCCTTCCGTCTTGATCTTCCTCAGACTTGGAAGATCCATAATGTTTTTCACAGGTCCCTATTAAAACCTTATGTCCAACCCACTGTACCCTCCTCTTTGCCTCCTCCTCCGATTGTTGTTGATGGTATTCTTGAATTTCAGGTCTCTAGGATTGTGGATCCTCGCATTATCCGCGGTTCTCTCCAGTACCTCGTTCATTGGGAGGGTTATGGTCCTGAGGAGAGGATGTGGATCCCAGTGGCGGACATTAAGGCCACTCATCTCATCAGGGACTTCCATAGGTCCCATCCTGAGAAGGTGGGCTCTGAGTTTCCGGAGTCCACTCGTAGAGGGAGGGGTACTGTCACCGCCAGCACTCTGAGAAGGTCTGGCAGACGTTCTTCTGTACCTCTTGCATGATGTTCTTTGTTTTGGTTTCACTTTGTCATCTCCTTCCTTCTCCCAGCTGTCACCTATTCACACTAATTGCCTCCCTTTATATTCCCTCCCATACTGCCTCACTTTGCGGTTTATACTGCTTCCTGGATTGAAGTGATCACTGCTGGAGACTTCTGTTACTGCTTGTTCAGATAAGTCCTTTCTTGTAGTGTGTTTCTTTGCTGGCTTGATTCTAGGTGACCCTGACTCCCTCTGTATTAAGTGCAGGGAGCCGGTGGTCACGTCCCCTCACTATTATAGGGTTTTCAGGTGTCACACAGTCTAGGTACGAGGGCATGCAATCGTCTACCTTTGATACCTTTGTATGTGCTTAGCAGTCAGGGTGAGCTCTTAGGGTTTTACAGGGGTTACCTTTATGCTCCTTAGTTTGGGATCAAGCCAGTCGGATATTTATCCATAACTTCCAGCTATCTGCAATATCATCCGTGACAATTGGTTTGCGGTTTTGCTGCGTTACCTCAGCTACAGATGGTGTTACCTCAGCTACAATTAATTTCTACTGGTGTTATACACCAGTTGCCCCCCCAAAACAGTGATTGAAGCAGGGGTGTTATATACCAATTATATACTTTCTAAATAGTTCATTCGGGTAGTGCAGCATTTGTTTGCGGTTTTGCTGCATTACCTGAGCTACAGATAGTGACAAACGGCATTGGAACAAATAATTTCCACTGGTGTGATATACCAGTGTTATAAATCAGGGGTGTTATATACCAATTGTCTAGTGCATTTGGGTAGTGAAGCATTAGTTTGCGGTTTTGCGGTGTTACCTCAGCTACAGATAGTGACAAATGACATTGGAACAAATAATTTCTACTGGTGTGATATACCAGTCCCCCCCCCCCCCCAAAAAAAAGAATGAAACAGGGGCGGTTATATACCATTTATATACTTTTTATATAGTGCTGTTGGGTAGTGCAGCATGTGTTTTCATTTTAGCTGCATGACGGGTGTATTGGCTATGCCTCGTTCGCTTTCTCCACTTACCTTAATACACTCCTTTGAATTCCCATTCCCCACCATTACACCTCCTCGCCACCATTCCCCGATCCCAAAAAGACTCGGACCACCAATTGGAAATGTAATGGCCACAGCAGCCATTTATTAAATAACAATTATAAAATAACCACAACATAGCACTGATAATCCCCAATGGGGGGAGGTCCTAGAAGCCCCAAAACATCGAGCTGCCGAACCAGGGTGAGCCATTCTTACCTCCAACAGTAATACCCAGCTCAAAGGCAACACCGAATGACCCCCCTTCGATTCACCACAACCGCTCGGTCCACCTGGGAGTCCAGCCCCAACCGTGGGGCTCCCCAATTGTCCTCAGATTCCACCGTGACCAACTCCAAGGACCCCCCCCCCCTACCGGCACAAGCCGCCGTGACATGATCACTCCCCACTGAAACCCTCCCCAGACCTCAAAACATAAAGGGAAGGGTGGGTGGGAGCTTTTCTTCTACCTAAAATGACGCCCTGGCTTCCTCCTCCCTGCCTATTTAACCCCTTAACTCCACCCCCTTACTCAAACTGACCTATCCTGACCCTACTCCCTCCCTATAGCCCCTCCCCCTCTCCCTCCACCCCAGCTTGCTAAACCCCGGCTCACTAACCCAAATCCCCGTCATGGGGGTCCTCCCCTAAAGGGGGCTCTACCCCCCCCCCTCAGTCCGGCCATTGCTTGACAGGGGTATTGGCTATGCCTTGTTCGCTTTCTCCACTTACCTTAATACACTCCTTTGAATTCCCATTCCCCACCATTGCACCTCCTCGCCACCATTCCCCGATCCCAAAAAGACTCGGACCACCAATTGGAAATGTAATGACCACAGCAGCCGTTTATTGAATAACAATTATAAAATAAACACAACATAACACTGATAATCCCCAATGGGGGGAGGTCCTAGAAGCCCCAAAACATCGAGAATGCCGAACCAGGGTGAGCCATTCTTACCTCCAGCCGTAACACCCAGCTCAAAGGCAACACCGAATGACCCCCCTCGATTCACCGCAACCGCTCGGTCCACCTGGGAGTCCAATTGTCCTCGGATTCCACCGTGACCAACTCCAAGGACCCCCCCCCCCCCCACCGCCACCAACGACCAGACTTGACCACTTCAACTGCGGGCGTTCCTCCACAACCTTAGGGCCACCTCAATACCATACTGCAATGCCAAACTCCACATATCCAGCCCCACCGCATTCAGGTGCACCCCGTCCGACCTCCAAAAAGCCCCCACACCAGCCTCCAACTCCCTATGCTTAACTACCACCACCACGTTCCTAGCCATAAAACGTCCAATCGCCCTATTCACCTTCACACGCACCTTATTCACCGCATCCACCGACCGCGCCTCCCTCCACACCTGTCGGGGAACAATATCCGACCACACGGTCACCATGCCTGGGAACAATGACCACAACCGCAAGAAATCCCACTTAACCTCCTTAATCAGCTCCCTGATCGGCTTTTCCGCCAGATCGTTGCCCCCCGCATGGACCACTAACACATCAGGTGCCCTATCCATCCTCACAAACCTATGAATCTCAGGCAACACCCCCTTCCAAACCATACCCCTCCTCCCAATCCACCTTACCACCGTAGACTCTCTGTCAAAGCCCAACTGTTGACCGTCCGGCCGAACCGCTGCCCGGACAGCCCCCCAGAAGACGTAAGAATGCCCCAGAATCCACACCAGAGCGGGTGCCGCCACTGCAACGAGTAAACACAAGAACAATAACGCAGCTTTTCCACGCAACACGACAAACCCTTAACACAACCACCCCCGTTCCACTATAGGCGATCCAAGCGAACATACGACTTAAACCTTGCCGATTCTCACCGCCCAATCCGCTTAATAACATCCTCCCCCAGACCCAACCTTGCCGCCTCCGTCGCCGCCCCAATCCTGAAGGAGTGGCTAGAATACCCTTCCCTATCCAACCCTGCCCGACTCAAACACTTATAAAAAAACGCTGAGAACTGAAAACAAGACAAAAAAGAGCCATCCGGATGAACCAACAAAGGGCCCCCCCCCCCTTTCCCAAGCCCTGCCCTATAATCCTGTAGACATTTAACCGGGCACATATCACAACCCTCAACCCGAAAAAGCACCACCTTCCGACCTCTCCCCAACGTATCCGTCTTTGACCGCCGGATAACAAACTCTACCCTATCCACAAACAATTCAACATCCTCAGAAGTCCCACCACCCGCCTCACTGATGGACAAACCAACTCACCCACCCGCATCGCCCCAAAAAATGCCAAATCGAAAGCTAACTGAAACAACCGAACCTCCCCCGCCGATCTACAAACCCCTCGCAACTGACCCCCCAACTGACGCAACAACTCAAAAGATACCGGCCTTCTCCCATCCACCCCCGCACCCATCCTCCGCCACCCTTTTAAAGCCTGCACCACCAAAAAGGATTTTGTAACATCCACCATACAACGAGTCTTAAAACCAAACGCAAACCCTGCCATGTATCCGCTGACCTTGCTAACCGACCAACCTTGCTCCCGGCAATGACCCAAAAACATTAAAAAGGACAATTCCGGCTCCTCATTTCCCACTCCTAAACTGGAACACCAATCCTCCCAAGCCCTCCAAGCCCTCATATACATATCCAACGTACCCGGAGCCAACGATGCCCGAATAAGCCCCATTAATGTTCCTCCAACAGCTCCCACAGGCAAGCCGGACACTCCAGGCCAACCGCGTCCGCCTCCGGAGCTAAATCCCAAAAACGATTTCACTGCAAACGAGAAAGGGCGTCAGCAATACAATTGTCCACCCCGGCACATGCACCGCTACAACCCAAGCATTAAGCGACAAGCACTCCAACACCATCCGCTGCAGCATCCGCACCACTAACGGCGACGATGCCGACAAACCATTGATCGCCTGAACCACCCCCATATTGTCGCAGTGAAAACGCACCTTCCTGTCCCGGAAACGCTCCCCCCATAACAAAACCGCCAGCGCGATGGGAAACAATTCTAACAAGGCCAAATTTCTCACCCAGCCCCGCTCCACCCACACAGCCGGCCAAACCCCAGCACACCACTGACCCCCACAAAACACCCCAAAACCTGAACCCCCTGCCGCATCGGTAAACAACTCAAAATCAAAAGAATCAACAACTTCACCCATAAACAGCGAGCGACCGTTATACTGGTCCAGAAAAGAACTCCAAACCTGCAAGTCCTCCCGCAGCTCCCTCCCCAACCGGATATAATGATGCGGAACAACCACCCCCCCAGTTGCCTGTGCCAACCGCCTGCAAAACACTCGACCCATGGGCATTATTCGACAAGCAAAAACCGGTCCATAAAAATCAGCCCTCCAAAAACCAAACGGAGCACAATTTGGTGTTTCTGTAAACGGCAGAGTCAGAACAATAAAGATACAGTCTTGTTTGGCTGTTAACCCTTGCTTTGTTAGTGGAAAAAATTGGTTAAAATGGAAAATAAGGCAAAAAAAATGAAATTTTCTAATTTCATCCCCATTTGCCAATAACTCTTGTGCAACACCTAAAGGGTTAACAACGTATGTAAAATCAGTTTTGAATACCTTGAGGGGTGTACTTTCTTAGATGGGGTCACTTTTAGGGAGTTTCTGCTCTGGGGGTGCATCAGGGGGCTACAAATGGGACATGGTGTAAATAAACCAGTCCAGCAAAATCTGCCTTCCAAAAACCAAACGGCGCACCTTTCACTCTACGCCCCGCTGTGTGGCCGTACAGTAGTTTACGGCCACATATTGGGTGTTTCTGTAAACGGCAGAGTCAGGACAATAAAGATACAGTCTTGTTTGGCTGTTAACCCTTGCTTTGTTAGTGGAAAAAATGGGTTAAAATGGAAAATTAGACAAAAAAATGAAATTCTCAAATTTCATCCCCATTTGCCAATAACTCTTGTGCAACACCTAAAGGGTTAACAACGTATGTAAAATCAGTTTTGAATACCTTGAGGGGTGTAGTTTCTTAGATGGGGTCATTTTTGGGTGGTTTCTATTATGTAAGCCTTGCAAAGTGACTTCAGACGTGAACTGGTCCCTAAAAATTGTGTTTTTGTAAATTTCTGAAAAATTTCAAGATTTGCTTCTAAACTTCTAAGCCTTGTAACATCCCCAACAAATAAAATATCATTCCCAAAATAATTCAAACATGAAGTAGACATATGGGGAATGTAAAGTCATCACAATTTTTGGGGGTATTACTATGTATTACAGAAGTAGAGAAACTTTGAAATTTGCTAATTTTTCCAAATTTTTTGTAAATTAGGTATTATTTTGTGCAAAAAAATAATAATTTTTAATTTCATTTTGCCAGTGTCATGAAGTACAATATGTGATGAAAAAACAATCTCAGAACGGCCTGGATAAGTCAAAGCGTTTTAAAGTTATCAGCACTTAAAGTGACAGTGGTCAGATTTGCAAAAAATGGCCTGGTCCTGAAGGTGAAATAAGGCTGTGTCCCTAAGGGGTTAAAGCAGGGTTGTTATATACCAATTATATACTTTCTATATAGTGCATTTGGGTAGTGCAGCATTGGTTTGCGGTTTAACTGCATTACCTCAGCTACAGATAGTGATATAAGACATTTGAACAAATAATTTCTACTGGTGTGATATACCAGTGCCCCCCCCCTTAAAAAAAAAAGATTGAAACAGGGGCGTTATATACCAATTATAAACTTTCTATATAGTGCTGTTGGGTAGTGCAGCATTTGTTTGCGTTTTGGCTGCGTTACCTCAGCTACAGATAGTGACAAATAGTTTCCACTGGTGTGATATACCAGTTTCCCCCCAAAAAAACTGATTGAAGCAGGGGTGTTATATACCAATTATATACTTTCTATATTGTGCACTTGGGTAGTGCAGCATTTATTTGCGGTTTAGTTGCATTACCTCCGCTACAGATAGTGACAAACATTGGAACAAATCATTTCTACTGGTGTGATATACCAGTTGCCCCCGAAAAAAAATTATTGATGAAAGGGTGTTATATACCAATTGTATACTTTATATATTTTGCACTTGGGTAGTGCAGCATTTGTTTAGCTACATTACCTCAGCTACAGATAGTGACAAACGACATTGGAATAAATATCGTCTACTGGTGTTACAAAACCAGTTGCTCGCCAAAAAAACTGATTGAAGCAGGGGTGTTTTATACCAATTATATGCTTTCTCTTTAGAGTTGTTGGTAGTGCAGCATTTGTTTGCTGTTTTGCTGCATTACCTCATCTACAGATAGTGACAAACAACATTGGAACAAATAATTTCTACCTGTGTGATATACCAGTTGCCTCCCCCCAAAAAAGTGATTGATGCATGGGTGTTATATACCAATAATATACTTTCCATATAGTGCAGTTTGGTAATGCAGCATTTGTTTGCGATTTTGCTGTGTTACCTCAGCTACAGATAGTGACAAACGACATTGGAACAAATAATTTCTACTGGTGTGATATACCAGTTTCCCCCCAAAAAAACTGATTGAAGCAGGGGTGTTATATACCAATTATATACTTTTTATATAGTGCAGTTGGGTAGAGCAGCATTTGTTTGTGTTTTAGCTGCATTAGCTCAGCTACAGAAAGTGACAAACAACATTGGAACAAATAATTTCTACTCGTGTGATATACCAGTTGCCCACCCAAAAAAAAAGTGATTAAGGCCGGGTTGTGATATACCTTCTTCAACAAATACTGCTCTTCTATAGGGAGTTTTGTCACAGGGTCATTTTGAAAATGACATGCAGAGGAAGAGGCAAGCCATTCCGCAGGGGTGGTAGGGGTCGAGCAGTTGCACCAGGCAGGAGCCTAAGTGGGACGTTGCATAAGGTGCGTGCATTTACGTCAAATGAAGCACCAGCCTTGTGGGTCACTCACCCTTCCACTCCTGCACCCTCCTCATCCTCTGTATATGAACCCTCTTCACTCTCTGCTGTGTGCACCCCCAAAAACACCACCAACACCACCACCAGCATTTCCCCTCTGCTCGAGTCATAGGAATTATTTTCACATCTATTACAAGACCTTACCGATGCGCAGCCATTCTTGGCATCGGATCAGGAAGAGGAGGTATCAACATTCGCCACCCAGCAGTCTGACGACAGTACCCAGATTGGCCCAAGGAGGGTGGTCCCCGCTGTTGCTGCTTACTCCAAGATCTCTAATGTCAGAGGTGATGAATGAGACGTTGATGATGTGTCTATGGACGTCACGTGGGTGCCCACAAGAAAGGAAGAGGAGGGGAGTTCAGAGGCAGAGATGGAACAGCAGATAGGAAGGAGAAGCAGGCTGAACTTACAGTGCACAGGAGGCAAAAAGCAGACTGCTAATGTATCTGGAACGAGCCATCCACCATTCACGGTCACATTTGGTGCTCCCAGTACGCCGGCACATGGCTCCGCAGTGTGGGCTTTTTTTAACGTGTCCGCTGCTGACAATAGTGTTGCCATCTGCAGCCTGTGCTGTCAACGCATAAGTCGCGTTAAGCCCAACCTCCTTAAGAAAGCACCCGGCCTGCGATCACCGAGCTCAATTGGAGCAACACCCTCAAAATGCCAGAAGTCCCTTAAACTCCTAGAAAAACTCTTTAAGTCGGTAAAGGGTATGCTTGTGACATTTCTGTCAGAATAGTGGTTAAATGCTTATTCTCCAGTGGGTCACTCATGCAATAGTCAGTTTTCCTTTTAGGTTCATTGCGTTCAGCTTCCTCTTCCTGCGATAATAGCGCAGGACAGGAGACCGAAAGCACTGTATGGCCATATAACAGCTTCACAGTTTTTTCTATGGTCATGCAAAGTGTTCAAATTAAATGAATGCGCTATCTAATGACTTCTTTAGCTGATATTTTCAGGTAATAGAATACTGTATAATGTATAAACTGTTAGGTTAGGGTTGGAACATTTCCTTAACCAATTAAAGCTCAGCAAATAAGTCATTAGCAAATGATTTCCCAAGAAGACTTATTCACTAATTTTTTTTTTTTTTTTTTTAATATATTTTATTAATTTATAATACAAAAATTTATATCCATATTACAATTATAAAATCCTACAGTCCGTAAAATTTGTAATTTGCAACATGATTAAGAACAATTTCATACAAGTATCCATGCTTATGGAGACAACAAGAATACAAATGGAGATCTCACTTGCTGGGGGAAATGCGGGATACGTCCGTCATCCACAGCCTAATACGGCAAAACAACCACGCAAAACAACCACACAAAACATCCCACTTGACATGTTGTTATCTATACAGGGGGAAAAAAAAAAAAAAAAAAAAAAAAGAAAAAAAAAAAAAAGGTAAGGGGCCCGGAGCCCGGGCGGCCTCCGGGGAGCGAGCACGTGCCCCGCGCTCTCTCCCCCGATCATGGGCAAGAAATTGACAGGATTGACAGCCATATCACCATTCATCCGATACTCACATTGACCGTACGTAGCGGGCCTGCTGCAATCTTTGATCGCAAGCATTTCATGAAACAAGTTTGGGGGTCCAGCAGTCTTCTTTCGCAGTAGAAAGGAAAACTCTTACATATTTTGCTGCCTCATCCCCATATAGTTAGTTTAGGAGTTTAATGCCCGCCTTAACCGTACCACACATATATCCACCTTAGTGTCTCACATATAAAGGGACTCAACTTGAGTATCACTCGGTGATCACCGGCATTTAGGGAAAGTGTAAACATAAACACTACCTAAAACCGGCTCTGTCCCGCTGAGAAAACACCTCTTGGTGCCCATACAACGTGTGTCATATCACTGCCTGAAGTCGAGCCGCATGTCTGACAGAGAGAGCCGCGTCCCAGGGCACACCCAGTCGCCGGGCTGCCCAATATCCCGGGCTCCGGGTCCCCACCCATAACTGGCACGGTAATGTGGTTCGATTAAAAATCATAGTTTAATGCCGGAAGGTACCGCCATCCCCCAGCATTCCTAGAGATACTCCAGTACCCAAGTGCAGCTTCACCTCCTTAACTATTTATGATTCATATAGAAGGGGCCGGACTAATAGGATCATCCCCAGCCCACCCCGCCAAACCCCCCCCCCCCCCCACCCCCACCTTGCAGGAAAAAAAAAAAAAAAAAAAAAAAAAAGAACACAAATTAATTATTTAGGCTTGTCCCAGTCTGCCCACAATTTGCCCCACTTTAAATAGGATCCTCTTTGTTTATACAAAATCCTCTCGTAACTTTTCACTTTCTCGACCAAGCTTAACCAGTGGTTGCAGTCTGGAGCAGAAGAGCAAAACCATAATCTAGAAATGAGAAGCCTGGCCAAAAACATTACCTTGATCAATAGTTGGCGTTTTATAGGCGGGTAATTAACCTCTGATAAATCTCCCAGGACCCATATCCTGGGGGACAAAGGGACATCAATATTGAGTTTACGAGCCAAATTAATTTGGACCGATCTCCAATAGCTGCTCACCATTGGGCAATCCCAAAACAGATGTAAATGATCTGCCTCGGAATTGCCACAGCGTGGGCAGTCAGAGGAGGCTCTAAGTCCTCTCCTATATAACCACCTAGGTGTCACATATATTTTGTGCAAAATATTAAATTGTACAACAGTGTGATTAAAGTTGTGTGAAACGGATTTTAAACTTTCCCCTATATTCTCCCAATCTGGGGGACCCATATCTAAAAGTACAGAAGACCAGGATCTTTGTCCTGGAGAAAGAACACCCAAAAAAAATTCTTTCATTAAGTGTCTATAACAATGTGATATTTTAATTCTCGTGACAGTTTTTTTACAGAATAAATCATGTAAGAATTGTGGAGTATCTATAGAGAAAAGGTGACTATTCAAAGTAGTAGAAAGTGCTGACCTCAATTGAAAGTATGCATACCAAGCCACCTCGCCCAGGTTTGATCTTTGTCTTAGCTCCGTCAGAGACAGGATTTGTCCGCCGCTGACCACCTGATATAAGTACTGAACATTCTTAGTCCTCCAATACTGGCAACAACGCAAGTCCCCTAACTCCAAGAGCTTTGAGTTATGCCACAGTGGGGTACAAATAAGTGATGCCTTGACTCCACACCAGCTCCTTATAACTAACCACGTCTTTATAGCCATTCTGCAAAAAAGTGTATACCCAGTCTGTGGGTTTGCTAAATAATCGGACTCCAATACAGTAAAAAAATCCGAAAAACCTGAGTCTTTCACCACTTTGTTGCAGAAATGGCTACTTTCCCAATCATTAAAAAAACAAAGTTGAGAAGCCACCAAATAGCCCTAAAAATAAGGGAGGTTGAGACCTCCCTGATTGTAGGGCATAGAAAAATAAAGTGCCTTCAGTCTCACGCGCTTCCTCCCCCATAATAGATCATTAATCATCCGCTCTATCAATCTAAAATACTTGTCCGTGATCCATACAGGCGAGTTGCGCAGGACATAAAGCACCTGGGGCAGCACTACCATTTTTATTAGAGAGATTCTATCCGCTCTTGCGGGCAGGATTTTTTGCCATATCTTAATTTTTAGCCTCAGCTTTTTCAAAAGGGGAATCAAATTGAGTTGTAAGAATTCCTGAGGTTCGGCAGAGACTAAAATCCCCAGGTATTTTATTGAATCGGAAATTGTTAGCTGGTTGTCCCAGTCGCCTCGCAGCTCATCTATAGGGAGGAGAACAGTCTTCTCCCAATTAATCTGCAAACCGGACGGAGCAGAAAAAGAACCCACCAAATCCATTATTCGAGGGAGAGTGGTTTCTGTTTGATGGACAAAAACCAAGATGTCATCTGCATAGAGGGATACACGATCATGCTTTCCCATTACACCAAAGCCGGACACCTGCGAGTCTTGCCTAATACTAACTGCTAAGGGTTCAATATAAATGTTAAACAAGAGGGGGGAAAGAGGACATCCTTGACGGGTACCTCTTCCTAGGGAAAAACTCTCAGAGATCGTATCATTGATCCTGATCCTGGCCACTGGAGAGCCATATAGTAACTGCACCATCGACATAAATCTCGGACCAAATCCCATTTTTTTCATCACCTCCCAGAGAAAAATCCACTCCACCCTGTCGAAGGCTTTAGTAGCATCCAACGACAGGATGGAGCGGGAGCTGCACCCCGGGGACTGAATATTCATAAATAACCTATGCAAATTATGATGGGTGCCTCTCTTTGGCATAAAGCCGTTTTGATCTGGGTGGATAATAGTGGGCATAACCCGCGAGAGCCTCCTAGCCAGAACTTTTGATAGTAGCTTAGCGTCAGTATTTAGTAAAGAAATTGGTCTATAGGAACTCATTTCTATAGGGTCTTTATCCTTTTTGGGAATTAGAACAATAAGGGCTTCCATCATAGAGCAGGGTAAACCCCCTCCCTGTATTGCTTGGAAAAAAACCTCTAGTAGCTGAGGGAGAATCACATCACTGTATTTGCGGTAAACCTCGTATGGAAGGCCATCCATCCCTGGCGACGAGTTCCCCGAGATAGATCCCATTATTATTTTCACATCTATTACAAGACCTTACCGATGCGCAGCCATTCTTGGCATCGGATCAGGAAGAGGAGGTATCAACATTCGCCACCCAGCAGTCTGACGACAGTACCCAGATTGGCCCAAGGAGGGTGGTCCCCGCTGTTGCTGCTTACTCCAAGATCTCTAATGTCAGAGGTGATGAATGAGACGTTGATGATGTGTCTATGGACGTCACGTGGGTGCCCACAAGAAAGGAAGAGGAGGGGAGTTCAGAGGCAGAGATGGAACAGCAGATAGGAAGGAGAAGCAGGCTGAACTTACAGTGCACAGGAGGCAAAAAGCAGACTGCTAATGTATCTGGAACGAGCCATCCACCATTCACGGTCACATTTGGTGCTCCCAGTACGCCGGCACATGGCTCCGCAGTGTGGGCTTTTTTTAACGTGTCCGCTGCTGACAATAGTGTTGCCATCTGCAGCCTGTGCTGTCAACGCATAAGTCGCGTTAAGCCCAACCTCCTTAAGAAAGCACCCGGCCTGCGATCACCGAGCTCAATTGGAGCAACACCCTCAAAATGCCAGAAGTCCCTTAAACTCCTAGAAAAACTCTTTAAGTCGGTAAAGGGTATGCTTGTGACATTTCTGTCAGAATAGTGGTTAAATGCTTATTCTCCAGTGGGTCACTCATGCAATAGTCAGTTTTCCTTTTAGGTTCATTGCGTTCAGCTTCCTCTTCCTGCGATAATAGCGCAGGACAGGAGACCGAAAGCACTGTATGGCCATATAACAGCTTCACAGTTTTTTCTATGGTCATGCAAAGTGTTCAAATTAAATGAATGCGCTATCTAATGACTTCTTTAGCTGATATTTTCAGGTAATAGAATACTGTATAATGTATAAACTGTTAGGTTAGGGTTGGAACATTTCCTTAACCAATTAAAGCTCAGCAAATAAGTCATTAGCAAATGATTTCCCAAGAAGACTTATTCACTAATTTTTAATTGCTACCAATATTACATTGGAAGAAAACACCCATTGTTCTTTACATTAGCAAGTGAAATGACAGTACAGTTTGTATAGTATGGGAACGTAACTGGTACAACTCAATTGTTGTGCAATAGTGAATTTTGTTTCAACCAGTTGTACCCAATGACAAACTGACTGCATGCTCTCACCTAGCAGTCATGTCATATTAGAGCGCTCATAAAACAGGCAATACTCATTAACAGCTTTTCTATTACCATTGACTCATACTATAATTTTATTTTAAAAATGCACCATGTGATAGGCAACTCTAATTGGGGCTATGTATGTAATGCTCATTTGACACGAACCATAACAGGTTTAAGATATTTTTTTTTTTTTTAAATGCCACTAGAGTTTTTGATGCCAGAAGTGGATCCAGCAAGAGATAGAAGAAGAAGTACTTCCATTATATTTAAAAACAGTCATTTGTGCATTTCTGGCCCAGTGCAGTTCAATTTCCGCCCTACCTTCTTAGAATACACCACACTCAAACATTTTCAGCACAATTACTTAAAATATTGAAGTTATCTTTGAAATCTTTCCATTTATTAATTTCCTGTTGTTGCAATCTTGACATATCATGATCGCTACAAACACTGAAGTTTTTTGCTCTGGCAAAACTTTGTCATACAACATTTTGGGAGGATACATCCCCTTTATCATGTGTGATAATGTGGGCACAAACAGGTATTATATGCCCCAATAACAGCAGATACCTACAGTAAATCTGTTGATTTATGCATTTACAAAATCACAATAGTGTGAATAAGAACCGTATAAAAACAATACACATAATCACAAAAATACATGAAAGGCAGCATGTTTTAACCTTTTGGTTGTAATTAGTGGTCGAGCACCAAAATGCTCGGGTGCTCGAGTAGAACACCTCGGGATGCTCGGGTGCTCAATCGAGCACCCGAGCACAATAAAGGTCAATGGGAGAACCCGAGCATTGTAGCAGAAAACTGCTACAAGAGGACATAGTTTTAAATTAGAGGGGCAAAGGTTTAAAAGTAATATCAGGAAGTATTACTTTAATGAGAGAGTAGTGGATACATGGAATAGCCTTCCTGCAGAAGTGGTAGCTGCAAATACAGTGAAGGAGTTTAAGCATGCATGGGATAGGCATAAGACCATCCTTCATATAAGATAGGGACAAGGGCTATTCATAGTATTCAGTATATTGGGCAGACTAGTTCTTATCTGCCAACCCTCTGTTGTTGTAACGGTCACGTACACACACACACAGGGGGGAGCATAGTGACCACTGCGCTCCACCCTCACCCCTGGCCCTGCCTACTTGCCTCACGAGTCCTGATGACAGGGGACAACTGGACGGCAGTCTCTAACTTAGAATACGTGTGGGAAGGACAGACAAGACAAATAACGGATAGTGAATGGACCGGGTCAAAACCAAGAGGACAACGCAGTACAGAGGGATAAGCAAAGAAAGATCAGGAGAAGCCGGGATCATAAATACCAGGAGAGTCGAGAAGTACCAAAGGAGTCCGCAAAGAATAGTCAGGTGGAAGCCGAGGTCAATATACCAGGAAGGATGCGCAGTACAGGAGGAGCACGCAAAGGATCGTCAGGGAACAGGATCAGGTAAGTACACAGGTATCCAACAACTGCCAGGAACCTAAATTAACAGGCAACCTGTGGCCAACAGGCTGCCTGTATTTATAGTGGGGAGTGAGGGTCATATGACGTGGCCAGCGTCACATGACCGACAGACCGACCAGTCGAGCGCCGAGTGATCAGCTCGGCGCTCAAGGCAGACCTAGGAGCAGGAAGCCTCCCAACTAGCAAAGCCGCCCTGGAAACTAGGTCAAACACAGATCCTCGCTCCCGAAGCTAAGCAGCAGGTCTGCGGCTTATAGGAGACCGAGTGCGCCTTTGGAACCCCGTTACAGTACCCCCTCTTTTACGAGGGGCCACCGGATCGAAGACTTCAGGCGATGGCCTTTCAGGGTGTTCTAAATGAAATTTTCGAACATGTCTAGGAGCATGAACCTCCCTGGCAGGTACCCAAGATCTCTCTTCAGGTCCATACCCCTTCCAGTGAATCAGGTACTGCAAGGAATTACGCACCTTCCTGACATCCACTATTTTAGACACCACATACTCGACAGCATCATTAACAAGAACCGGCAGAGGCGAGGCTTTCGATGGTACTACGGTTCAAAATATTTTTTTAAGTAGAGATTTATGGAACACATTATGAATGTGGAATGACTCGGGCAGCTCCAACCTAAATGATACCGGGTTAATCACCTCCGTGATCTTATATGGTCCAATAAAACGAGGAGCAAACTTTTTAGAATCTACCTTAAGAGAGAGATTCTTGGAGGACAACCATACCTTATCCCCAACCTGAAAATTCACCCCCCTTGAACGTCTCCTATCGGCCTTGAGTTTCTGAGAACTTTGAGCCTTTTCTAAGTTCGATTGAACCCGGGCCCAAACTGTGCACAGTGCAGAGGAGAGCCTATCTGCCTTTAGGGTTAGAGGAGGAGACGGATAACCCAGAATGAAAACGGGGATGGAAACCATGGTTACGAAAGAAAGGTGAAACCCCAGCAGAAGAATTGACATGGTTATTCAAAGAAAATTCAGGCAATGGAAGAAATTTCACCCATAATTGCTGGTCATCAGCAACATACAACCTCAAGAATTGTTCAAGGCGTTCAGTCTGCCCATTACTCTCAGGGTGGTAGGCAGAGGAAAAAGACAATTAAATTTGACATTTTTGACAGAAGGAATTTGGACACAAACTGCACACCCCTGTCAGAAACAATGTTTTCCAGGATACCATGCAATCAAACAATTTCTTTCACAAAAATAGACGCCAGGGTTTTGGCATTCGGGAGTTTAGACAGGGGAATGAAATGGACCATCTTGCTAAACCTATCGACCACTACCCAAACTACAGTCTTACCCTCCGCCAGCGGTAGGTCAGTTATAAATTCCATTGGGATATGGGACCAGGGTCTACTGGGAATGGGTAGGGGTCGTAGGTTACCAGCAGGGCGAGTCCTAGGTGTCTTAGACCTGGCACAAACCTCACAGGCTGACACATAGGACTTGACATCCCTAGTTAGAGTGGGCCACCAATAAGACCTAGAAACCAGATCCTTAGTGCCCTCAACACCCGGATGTCCACAACAGCTGGAGACGAAATTGTATGGGAACAAACAACTTATCTGTTGAGGTGAATACCGATGCCAGATGTTGTTCAGACCTAATGCGAGCCGAGATATCCTGGGTTAGAGCTGCTATGAAGATTTTTGCTGGTAGGATGGATTCAGGTGGTACCTCAGTAGGTTGAAAAGCATGGAAGCTCCGAGATAATGTGTCTGCCTTCAAATTTTTACTTCCCGGTCTGAATGTAATGGAAAAATCAAAACGAGTAAAAAACAGAGCCCATCTGGCTTGACGGGGATTCAACCTCTTAGCAGACTCGAGAAACATAAGGTTTTTATGGTCAGTGGCAACAGTTACACAATGCCTTGCCCCCTCCAGATAATGCCTCCACTCCTCAAATGCCCATTTAATGGCCAGCAGCTCCCTATTCCTTATGTCATAGTTTCTCTCAGTGGGAGAGAATTTCCTGGAGAGTAAGGCACATGGTCTCAGGTTAGTGAGGCTAGCAGGACCTTGTGAAAGGACTGCTCCTGCGCCGTCCTCGGACGCATCCACCTCCACAATAAAAGGTCTCTCCTGATCAGGCTGGATCAGAAAGGGAGCGCTACTGAATGCCTTTTTTAATTTTTCAAATTAAGAAATGGCCTCAGTAGACCAATTCTCCAAATCGGCCCCTTTCTTAGTAAGGTCGGTCAACGGTTTAGCAATTACGGAAAAATTCATAATACATTTACGATAGTAATTGGCGAAACCTAAGAACCGTTGCAAGGCCTTTAAAGATGAAGGTCTTACCCATTCCTAAATTGCTAGTACCTTACCAGGATCCATCTTGAAGGCGTGAGGAGTCAGAACATGCCCTAGAAACAGAATCTCCTGTACACCAAAGACACATTTCTCTTGCTTAGCGGATAGCTGATTCTCCCTCAACACCTCTAATACTTGTTTAACATGAGACACATGGGATTCGAAGTCAGGAGAGAATATCAAAATGTCGTCAACATAGACAATAACAAATTTACCTAAGAACTCCCTAAGAATGTCATTCATGAAGTTTTGGAACACAGCTGGGGCATTGCTGAGTCCAAAAGGCATCACCTGATATTCAAAGTGTCCTGCCAGAGTATTGAACGCCGTCTTCCATTCGTCTTCCTCCTTGATTCGGATTAGATTGTATGCCCCTTTCAGGCCAATCTTGGAAAACCAGGTTGCCCCCAGAACCTGGTTACATAAATCCGGAATCAATGGGAGGGAGTATCTATTCTGGACAGTGATTTTATTTAATCTCCGGTAATCGATACATGGCCTAAGACCACCATCTTTTTTCTTAACGAAGAAAAACCCCGCCTCCATAGGAGAGACATAAGGTCTAATATGCCCTTTACCAAGGCACTCCTTAATATAATCTTCCATGGCCTTGCGTTCGAGCTTAGAAAGATTATAAATTCGCCCCTTAGGAAACTTGGCCCCTTCTACTAGTTCTATAGTACAATCATAAGGTCTATGGGGGTGTAGAACCTCCGGTGTTGGTGATGAGAATTCATCAGAATATTCCCTAATAACAGTGGGTAAAGTATCAGACTTTACTGAGACCCCAGTCTGTACCACGGACAAGCACGAGTCACACTTAGGCCCCCATCTCACCAACTCCCCCTTGGACTAATCTATAGTGGGGTTATGTACTCAGAGCCAAGCCAACCCTAGTATCACCTCAACCGGTAGGTTCTCCAGGACAAAAAGGGAACATCTCTCTGAGTGGCACACACCCACGGTTAGAGAAATCTCTGAGGTACATGAGCTCACCGTACCACCAATAAGAGGAGTAGCATCAATAGCCATGACATGGATAGGAGTTGGTAAAGCAAACATTGGTATACCCAATCTTACAGCGTACTCAGAGTCAATAAACGCCTTACCCAGCCATTTATCTACCCCCAGAGAAATCGTAATGGGTACCAAAAGCTTACATTTAGAAAAATCAGGGTGTACCTGGTCTTTAGGTTGCCTTGCCTTAGGAGACTTGACAGAAAGGACCTTCTTAGGACACTGGTTGATCCAATGGTCAGGATCTCCACAGTAAAAGCATTCTCCACGTCTGCGGCAAAGATTCCCTCGGGTCATGCCAACCTGCATGGGTTCCTCGGTGGAGACCTCAGCATTGTCTCTGGGATAGGCCTCTGGTTGGACCACCATCTGGGAAGAGAACTGTCATTCCTGTCGTCTCTCTCTAACCCGGCGGTCAAGTCGGACAACAAGGGTCATCATCTCCTCTAAGGTCTCTGGAAGTTGATAACTGACCAGAAGATCCTTTAAATTATCAGACAGACCTGACCTGAACTGACTCTTCAGGGCTGGTTCGTTCCATCCTGAGGGGACACACCACCTTCTGAATTGGGTGCAATAATCCTCTGCAGGTAGATTGCCCTGAACCAGTGCCTTTAGAGCCATCTCGGCTACTAGAGCCCTGTCTGGTTCATCATAGAGGGTACCCAGGGCCTGAAAGAACCCCTCCACAGAAGTTAAACAACTGGCGCCAGCAGGTAAAGAGAACGCCCAGTCCTGGGGATCACCCTGTAGTCGGGAAATGATAATGCCCACGCGTTGACTCTCGGAGCCAAAGGACACGGAGCGCAAACAGAAGTAAAGTCTGCAACTCTCCTTAAAAGAGAGAAACTTATTCCGTTCTCCAGAAAAGGGTTCTGGGAGCTTAATCTGGGGTTCAAAATGCAGACTGGAGGCCTGAGGAGTGGAAGAACCTTGCCCTAACTCAAAAGAACTGAGTTTTTCCCCTAGCTCCTGCACCATCTGTGTCAAATTAGAGACATGGTCAGTCAGGGTCACCAGAGGATTCATTATACAGTGGTTATTGGGCCTCTTAATCTGTAACGGTCATGTACACACGCACACACAGGGGGGAGGAGAGTGACCACTGCGCTCCACCCTCACCCCTGGCCCTGCCTACTTGCCTCACGAGTCCTGATGACAGGGGACAACTGGACGGCTGTCCCTAACTTAGAATACGTGCAGGAAGGACAGACAAGACAAATAACGGATAGTGAACAGACCGGGTCAAAACCAAGAGGACAACGCAGTACAGAGGGATAAGCAAAGAAAGGTCAGGAGAAGGCGGGGTCATAAATACCAGGAGGGTCGAGAAGTGCCAAAGGAGTCCGCAAAGAATAGTCAGGTGGAAGCCGAGGTCAATATACCAGGAAGAGTGCGCAGTACAGGAGGAGCACGCAAAGGATCGTCAGGGAACAGGAAAGTACACAGGTATCCAACAACTGCCAGGAACCTAAATTAACAGGCAACCTGTGGCCAGCAGACTGCCTGTATTTATAGTGGGGAGTGAGGGTCATATGATGTGGCCAGCGTCACATGACCAACAGACCGACCAGTCGAGCACCGAGTGATCAGCTCGGCGCTCAATGCAGACCTAGGAGCAGGGAGCCTCCCAGCTAGCAAAGCCGCCCTGGGAATGAGGTCAAACACAGATCCTCGCTCCCGAAGCTAAGCAGCAGGTCTGCGGCTGATGGGAGACCGAGTGTGCCTTCGGAACCCTGTTACAGTTGTCTGTCTCTCAGCCACTGCCTAATCCATTCAACAATATGGGAGTCCAAGCACAAAGACTGTAATTTATTGATAAGTCGTCTATGTGGGACAGTATCAAAAGCTGTACTAAAATCTAGATAAGCTATGTCTACTACACCTCCGCCATCTATTATTTTAGTCACCTAATAAAAAAAAACTATAATATTAGTTTGACATGATCTCCCTGAAGTAAACCCATGCTCTTTTTCATCTTTCAATCCATGGAATTTTAGATGTTCCACAATTCTCTACTTAAGTATGGTTTCCATTGATTTCCCCACTATTGATGTCAGGCTTACTGGGCTATAGTTGCCTGATTCCTTCCTACTACCTTTTTTGTGAATGGGCACAACATTTGCTCATTTCCAATCTTTTGGGACGACTCCTGTTATCAGCGATTGGTTAAATAAATCTGTTAATGGTTTTGCTAGTTCACCGCTAAACTCTTTTAATAGCTTTGGGTGTATCCCATCAGGCCCCTGTGACTTATTTGTATAAATTTTAGACAGCTGACTTAGAATCTCTTCTTCTGTAAAGACACATGCATCAAAAGATTCATTAGTCTTCCTTCCTAACTGAGGTCCTTTTCCTTCATTTTCCTTTGTAAAAACTGAACAGGAGTATTCATTGAGGCAGTCAGCTAGTTTTTTTATCTTCTTCCATATACCTTCCTTCTTTTGTTTTTAATTTGGAAATTCCTTGTTTTAGTTTCTCTTTTTCATTTATGTATCTGAAGAATGTCTTATCGCCTTTTTTTACTGACTGAGCTAATTTCTCTTCTGCCTGTGCTTTAGAAGCTCTTATAACCTGCTTGGCCTCTCTCTGCCTAATCTTATAAATTTGGCTATCATCCTTGTTTTTTTATTTTTTTTAATAATTACTAAATGCTATCTTTTTGCTTTTAATGATTTTGGCCACTTCTGCTGAGTACCACAGTGGCCTCTTCCTTGTTTTTGCTTTTACTGACAAGCCTAATGCAATTATCTGTTGCCTTCAATAGTGCCACTTTTAAGTAGTCCCATTTCTCCTGGACTCCATTGAAACTGTTCCAATCTGAAAGGGACTCATATACTACTAATCTAATTTTAGAAAAGTCAGTTTCTCTAAAATCTAAAACTTTTCTTTTTGTGTGGTGTGACTCAGTCACTGTACTTATAGTAAACCATACTGACTGGTGATCACTAGATCCCAAGCTTTCCCCTACAGTAATATCAGATACCAAATTCCCATTTATGAATACTAAATCTAAATTGGCCTCCTTCCGGGGTGGCTCCTCCACTACTTGCTGTAGAGATAATCCCACTAGGGAATTTAGAATATCTGTACTCCTGGCAGAACTAGCTATTTAGGTTTTCCAGTTTACATGAGGAAGATTAAAGTCTCCCATAATGATAACTTCCCCTTTCAATGTCATTTTAGCTATTTCCTCAACTAGTAGATCATCAAATTCTTTGACTTGGCTAGGTGGTCTATATATCACACCTACACGAGTTACCTTATTATTATCAAGCAGCAACGTAACCCAAACTGATTCTAAATTGGTCTCGCTAACTTGTATTAAATTAGATTTTATGCTATCTTTCACATACAGGGCCACCCCTCCCCTTTCTTGCTGTCTCTGTCTTTCTTATATGGAGAACACTGGTATTGTTATATCCCAGTCATTACTCTCATTGAACCATGTCTCAGTAACAGCCACTAAATCTATATTCTTAGATGCCATTATAGACTCAAGTTCATTGTTCTTATTCCATAAACGGCGAGCATTTGTAGACAAGACTCCGAGCTTGTCATTTCTTAACCTATGTGCTACTGGCATCTTTTGGCATTGTTCTGGGGGGCAGTCGGACTGCTAGTTTAAATGCTCCTAAGCAAATACTTTGAACTGTTCACTGAGGGCATTTGTTCTCTTGAGAGAAAGATGCAAACCATCTTTCTTGTACAGTTCTTTTCTATTCCGAGAGCTAACATGAGACACAAAGCCAAAACCTTGGTTCAGACACCATTCACCAAGCCATACATCTGAAGAGGGGAAGGTGTCTGGTTCCTAGTAAAAGGCCAGAAATTGATGAAAACACCACTCAAATGGTTCGGGAACAGCATGGAGAGGATGTCTGGATGCATCCTGGACTCCTAGGTCACTGCTGCCACCACCTTTACAGACTGACAATAATACGCACAAAACCAAGGAAAAATTGATAGGAAACATTCTTTCCTGTATTTTTACTTGTATATAAAGTGCTGCCAAAAATGACAAGGAATAGGCACTCCGATACAACCTGTATATCACATAAAGGAGGGCAGGTTGCTTTAAGTGTCCTTCGACACTTAATGCAAAGGAATATTGGATTCAAAAAGGTATCACATTAGTTTCACATATATATATGAAAGGGAAAATTAAACCAATAAGGGAATTGAATCAACTGACACCAAGAACTGCACTAGAGCACTATAGATACTTTCAACTACATCACGCACTAGCATGTACTCTTAAAAAAATACCTATAAAAGACACCCCAGGGTTTTTAGTATTTTGTTATAATTTATTCGGGAATAAAATTAAGATTTCACTAATTTATAAGAGATTTATTGAGGAATTAAGTACAACCACTAAATTTAAAAGTGTAGATAAGTGGAATGCGGATATAGGGGAATGTAATCCCTCACAATGGCGGGAAATCTATCAAAATATCAAGAAGGCCTCCTCTTCACGACAATATCAATTGTTACAGTTGATATGGGGAGAGGAATTTTCCTGACTGGAACTGATGCCCTTTTAGTGCTATCATTGAGGCTACACTCCAGTATTAATAAATATACCCCACTTTCTTGAATAATAAATGTTACTAAACACGGCCCACACTAATTGGTTTGGATACTATAAAACTCTGATAGATACCTCAGATGGGGGCAAGAGTGCTCCATCGCCCCGCGGGGCCGCCGCACCAGACCAGACTAGATGGGATTGGCGGGTGGGGGACAATGGGGGGGGGGGGGGGAAATGGGTCTCCCACTTTTTTTATTGTTTTTTTTTGGGGGTAGAGCTGATGAACCTCGATATGTATTTAAGAAATGATATTAATGTCAGGATAACTTCGGCTATAGATGTCTTTTATATATGTATGTCACCATAACATGTAACTAGATACACTGCTCTAAATGTATTGACATATGTATTGTTATATGTGCTCCCCCCTCTATTACTTGGCATATATAAGAAAAAGAATAAAAGATAAATGCATATAAAAAAAAAAGGAGGGCATCATTCACATTGTGGTACAATTGTTCAGGTAGTGGGACTCCTACACTCATAAAGCCTATGCACTAAGGGAAAGCGCTGCCAAAAATTACAAGGAACCGGCATCCCAATACAAGGCTGTGGCAAGGATTTTTGCCAACACAAGTGAAGCTGCATTGTTGTGTCCCCAACCCCCCGCAGCTCAGTCAGCTGGCCCTGATCCCGTCTGCATCAGCTTGCTTCTCCTCTGTGTGGTCCTGGTATCTTCTCTCTGCTTCAGATAATCGCTGGTTTGAGGTCCGGATTTTTCGCCCTATAAGACGCACCGGCCCATAAGACGCACCTAGGTTTTAGGTTTTAGGGGAGGATAAGAAAGACCAGCAATCAGACCCCCAATGTTAATTAGACCTCAGATCAGACCCCTAAGGCCCCATGTCAGCCATTATGCCCCCATGTCAGCTATTATGCACCCATGTCAGCCATAATTCCCCCATGTCAGCCATAAGCCCCCCATGTCACATTTCTCCCCCTCAAGGCCTCCATGTCACATTTCTCCCCCTCCATGTAAAATTACCTGTGTCACATCAGCCCTCACATTTCTCCCCCTCCATCCATGTTGCCACATTTCTCCCCCTCCATCCATGTTGCAACATTTCTCCCTCTCCATCCATGTTGTCACATTTCTATCCCTCCTTCCATATTGTCACATTTCTCTCCCTCCATCCATGTTGTCATATTTCTCCCCCTCCATCCATGTTGTCACATTTCTCCCCCTCCATCCATGTTGTCACATTTCTCCCCCACTCCATTCATGTTGTAACATTTCTCCCCCCTCCATCATGTTGTCACATTTCTCCCCCCTCCATCATGTCCACTTCACCCCCCCCCATGCAGAATACATTTCTCCCAGTGGGCTGCACAAACAGACTACTCAGACACATTTGTCCGCACAGTTACTCACCACCAACAGCTACGTCTCCAGTCTAAAGACCTCCGCTCCCCAGTCTACATCAGTTGCTGCTGCCCGCCGCTGCAGCGCCACTCGGCAGTCACACCCCCCTGACCCTGAGCCTGCATGCCTCTCTGTGAGGAGGTGAGGGCCGGGGACACACGGCACACCTGCAGGCCGCGACGGATGGCCGGGCCCGGCAGGGCAAGTCCGCAAGTTATGTATTTTAAAAAAAAAAGTAAAAAAAAAAGCAAATTTTCGCCCTGGTGCCCCCCCCCCCTTTCCCTCTTCTCTCTGCCCTGAAGCAGCCGCTTGGTCTGCCTTATTATAGAGCCGATCCTGCCCCAATACACCCTTTGTTACACATAAAGAAGGGCATAATACACACCCTTGAGAAATTATGATTGATGGCCTACTGGTGACCCCCAAAAACATTAGGAGCAAGGGCCTGCTGGTGACCATTTAAAACATTAGGGGGAGGGCCTGCTGCTGATATGACCATCTAAAACATTAGGGGTGAGCATCTCCTGCTGAGCTGATCATCTAAAACATTAGGGGTGAGGGCCTGCTGTTGAGCTCACCATCTAAAACATTAGGGGAGAGGGCCTGCTGCCGAGCTGACCATCTAAAAAATTATGGGAGAGGGCCTGCTGCCGAGCAGACTATCTAAAATATTATGAGCAAGGGCCTGCTGCCGAGCTGACTATCTAAAAATGTAGGTGTGAGGGTCTGCTGCTGAGCTGACCCGCTAAAACATTATGGTTGAGGGCCTGCTGGTGACTCTCAAAAACATTATAGGCGAGAGCCTGCTGGTGACCCTCAAAAACATTATGGGTGAGGGCCTGCTGGTTATCCTCTAAAACATTATAGGTGAGGGCCTGCTGCTGAGCTGACCTGCTAAAAGATTAGGAGCGAGGGCAGTCTAATAGGCATGTTGATGGAGGAAGAGGACAAGAAAAGGGAGATTGAACCATATACCCTTTTTACTGGTGGAAGGGGTGCATGGGAATACAGTGTATTCAATGCACCATAAAAGCCACATTTAGAGAGCCTTTATGTTCAGCCGCTTTCTTCTGGAGGAGAAGTCAGGGGCAATCCAGGCCTTGTTCATTTTGATAAGAGTCAACCGGTCAGCATTTTCAGTTGACAGGCAGATGTGCTTATCAGTTATTATGCCCCAGCAGCACTAAATACCCGCTCTGACAAAACGCTGGCGGCGGGGCAGGCCAGCACCTCCAAGGCGTAGAGCGCCAGTTCGTGTAACATGTCCAGCTTGGACACCCAATAGTTGTAAGGCACAGAGGGATCACTGAAGATGCTGACACGGTCTGCTACGTACTCCTTCACCAACTTCCAAAAATGTTCCCTCCTTGTGACATTAGGCCACGCATCAGGTTGAGAGTGCTGGCGGGGTGTCATAAAACTGTCCCAGGCCTTGGAAAGTGCTTCCCTGCCTCTGTTGGAACTGCTGTGTGTTTCCCTCATCTCCCCTCCTCAGTTGGCCAAGGAACTACATACTCTGCAGCCAGCATTGTCAGCTGGAAATTTTTGGAGCAATTTTTCCACAAGGACCTTCTAATATTGCACCATTTTGCTCGTCCTCTCCATCACAGGAATGAGAGATGAGAAGTTGTCTTTGTAGCGGGGGTTGAGAAGGGTGAAGTAATCGGTGTTGGCCAAAATGCGTACAACGCAAGGTTCACGGGAAAGGCAGCCTAACATAAAGTCAGCCATGTGTGCCAGAGTCCCAACAGACAAGACTTTGCTGTCCTCAACAGGAGTATGACTTTCAATCTCCTCATCCTCTTCCTCCTCTTCTACCCATCCACGCTGAACAGATGGAATAAAACTTCCATGGGTACTACCCTCTGTAGCGGAGGCAACCATCTCCGGCTCCATATCCTACTCATCATCATCCAATTTGCGCTGAGAAGATGAACTGAGGGTGGTCTGGCTATCACTCTGTGTACTGTCTTCCCCCATTTCCACCTCTTTCACATGCAAAGTGTCCACCTTAATTGTGAGCAAAGAGCGTTTGAGTAGGCACAGAAGTGAGATGGTTACGCTGATAATAGCGTATCGCAGCTCACCATCTGTGTTGATTCCTCAAAGTTGCGTAAAACCTCACAGAGGTCAGACATCAATGCATGTGAAGAGCGAAAGCTGACTGGAAAGGTGACAACCATGTTGCAGCTGGTATTCCACTACTGAAATTTTTTTAAATGGAATTAGATATAAATAATAGTGTAGGTGTCCGTATAAGTGAATATTGGCCTGGAAGTTGGACCCTTTTTAAAATGTCGCTTTTATTAGGTTTACTTTAAAAAGCTGAAATAAATATACACCCTCTGATAACCGGGTATCCAAAATAATAACAGGACAAGATGTTGCCCAGCTACCACTGTGAATTGGAGAAAAAAGTGAATACACAAGATAAATAAGATACGTATAAATTCCAGGGGCATAGATGACATTCAATGGAGGTTGGGTAGTGGGTAGAGGGTTGGGCACCTTATTATGGGTATTGGGGATGGTTCTCTCCCTATAGCCGCCCTAAAATAATCCTCTGCCTAGGGATGAACCCTGATGGTGGGATCACCCTGTCCCCGTACCTCCCCTGTCTAGCTCTGTACAACCCTGTACACTTAGAATTTTTTGCACAAATGATGTCAGTTTCTACCCCGACGCGTTTGCCCACTATGGTTCATCAGGGGGTCGGTTAAAAGATAGTGATTGTAATAGATAACATCATGGATCAGATAACAGGATGATAAAACAGATAATATTAGATATAATTACTGTGTCCTGGTAGATGCCATGGGGCAGGCCATATAGGAGGAGAAGACTCACGCTTGTTCTTCTGATGAAAGGGAGATGTCACCTGGGGGAAAAAATGTCATAAATAAACCCACTGTTGGTATTTACCTATGTGGTTATTTTGCTCTTGCTGTCCCAAGTTCAGGATAACTTACAGCTGAGGTGTCCTCCTGAGGTTTGGACTGCTGCCTGCCAAGCTTAATAGGGCAGTGAGGCATCCCTGTGTTAGTCCAGTTTTTAAAAGAAAGCGCATCATTCACTATTAGGAGCCGCGTATCCAGTAGATGGAATGCACGCTCCGCTACTTCCGGTTTACCTGGAACGCATGTCTCACTTCCGGTCTGCTGGAGCAACATTAAAAGACAGAAACATGCAATGCGACAATAAACTGCAATATACAGTAAAAAAATTGTTTTGTACAAAATTATTTGAGCCCGTCTGCCGAGCGTCAAGGCGATCTCTGTTAGACGGGTTCCTACACTCAATTCTACCTGTTAGGTGCCATGACGGCTACCATACACTTCAGGGAGTGTAGGTTCCATGTTCCTGCATTGAATACTACCTGTTAGGTGTCATGACGGCTACCATACACTTCAGGGAGTGCAGGTTACACAGCAGGCCCACTCCACAACACCACCGGCGCCAAACTGCTACCAAGGATTGCAGTGAGAGTCCACAAACTATCTCACTCCTGGTGCCATGGCTTCTGTGAGTGAGGGGAAGCAGGCCTGACTATGTACTAACACTAATTGCCTATAGGGCAGACAGGATGGTCGGGAGTGCATGACTGAGGAGGCAGCCACACCTCCAGTACAAACTGCAAAGAAAAGCCAAAAAAGGCTTTTCTTAGTTCCCTGAAGGTCTTTCCGATATAGTCCTTGGGACAGGGGCAATGACAAATGTAAATTACCCCCTTGCTCTTACAATTAATAAAATCCCGGACGGTGAACACCTTTTGGGTGGCTGAGCATGTAATTGTCTTGCCTGTAGAGATAAATGGGCAAATTTTACAGGTCCCGCATTTAAACATGCCAATGGGACGACGATCAAGCCACATTCCCGGTGGAGATGGGGGCATGTAGTGGCTGTGTACCAATCTGTCTCTAAGACTCTGACCCCTTCGATAAGTTATGCTAAGGTGAGGTGAGATGTTCTTGGCGACACATCTGTAGGATTGGCAAATATTTATTTTAAATGGCTATTTCATTGTTGGCCATATCAAATGTGGAAATAAGACGTGACTCTGCACCACTGTCATCCCCGCGTATTTTGGGGATAAGTAAGGTTTCCCTGTCTGTTGCTAGGGCCTGTTGAAATGCATTTCTTAGTGTAGTTTTTGGGTACCCCCTATCCGTCATTCTTTTGTAAAGTTTCCTAGATTCACAGTGAAAGTCGGTTAAACCTGAACAGTTCCTACGAATCCTCAGGTATTGTCCCCTTGGGATACCTCTTTTTTGTGGAGTGGGGTGATGGCTTCCCCAGTGTAAAATTGAGTTTGTTGCTGTTGATTTTCTGAAAATTGTACTGACTAGTTTTTCACCCTGTTTTCGTATTGTCACATCCAGGAAATTAATGCAATCTTCCTGTATCTCAGACGTGAATTTGAGACCTATGTAATTGATATTCAAAACATTTATAAAATCAGCAAATTCCTTCCTGGTCCCATTCCAAAGGACAAAAATGTCATCAATATACCTTGTCCAGAAGGCTACCGTCTCACTCCACCAAGTATGGTGGCCTGGAAATACGATATTGTCTTCCCACCAGCCCAGGAAGAGGTTGGCGTATGTCGGGGCACAAGGGCATCCCATGGCCGTCCCCTTGAGCTGGTGCACCGTACCCATTTTTCAATCACTAGGGGAGAACCTGGAGCCCTTAAAAATCGTCAATCCGGAAATGACGTCTGCGGTCCAGCAGACCGGAAGCGAGACATGCGCTCCAGGTAAACCGGAAGTAGCGGAGCGTGCGTTCCATCTACCAGATACGCGCTCCTAATAGTGAATGGTGCGCTTGTACTTTCTTTTAAAAACTGGACTAACACAGGGATGCCTCACTGCCCTATTAAGCTTGGCAGGCAGCAGTCCAAACCTCAGGGGGACACCTCAGCTGTAAGTTATCCTGTACTTGGGACATCAAGAGCTAAATAACCACATAGGTAAATACCAACAGTGGGTTTATTTATGACATTTTTTCCCTTTCATCAGGAGAACAAGCGTGAGTCCTCTCCTCCTATATGGCCTGCCCCATGGCATCTACCAGGACACAGTAATTATATCTAATATTATCTGTTTTATCATCCTGTTATTTGATCCATGATGTTACCTATTACAATCACTATCTTTTAACCGACCCCCTGATGAACCATAGTGGGCAAACGCGTCAGGGTAGAAACTGACATCATTTGTGCAAAAAATTCTAAGTGTACAGGGTTGTACAGGGCTAGACAGGGGAGGTACGGGGACAGGGTGATCCCACCATCAGGGTTCATCCCTAGGCAGAGGATTATTTTAGGGCGGGTATAGGGAGAGAACCATCCCCAATACCCATAATAAGGTGCCCAACCCTCTACCCACTACCCAACCTCCATTGAATGCCATCTATGCCCCTGGAATTTATACGTATTTATCTTGTGTATTCACTTTTTTCACCAATTCACGGTGGTAGCTGGGCAACATCTTGTCCTGTTATTATTTTGGATACCCGGTTATCAGAGGGTGTATATTTATTTCTGCTTTTTAAAGTAAACCTAATAAAAGCGACATTTTAAAAAGGGTCCAACTTCCAGGCTAATATTCCATTACTGCCCTCTGCTGCTCACAAAGCCTGTCCAACATGTGGAACGTTGGGTTCCATCGCGTGCTCACGTTGATGACTTGCGGAAATGGGCACACACACGTCACACCTTCACCAGTAGCTCAGGCAAATTGGAGTAGGTTTTAAGAAACCGCTAAAACACTAGGTTGAACACTTGGGCTAGGCATGGTATGTGTGTGAGCTTGCCGAGCTCCAAAGCCGCCACCAAGTTACGGCCATTATCAGACACAACCATGCCTGGTTGTAGGTTGAGTGGCGAGAGCCACAGCTCAGTCTAGTCCCTTATCCCTGCCACAGCTCTGCAGAGGTGTGCTGTTTGTGACCTAAGCAGATCAGTTCAAGTACAGCCTGTTGCCGCTTCCCCACTGCAGTGCTACACTGCTTCCAGCTACTGACTACTGATGTCTGACTGGTGCTGCAAGATGATAATTCAGAGGTTGAAGTGGAGGAGGCAGAGGAGGAGAAGGGGGGTTGCAGCCACTAACGTAGGTAATGGCGGAAACCCTGATGGAAGTAGGGCTTGCAATCCTTGGCGTCGGTAGCACCTGTGCCATCCCAGGGTACGACTCACTCCCGGCCTCCACAACGTTCACCCAGTGTGCCGTCAGGGAAATGTAGCATCCCTGGCCAAAAGCACTTGTCCATGTGTATGTGGTTAAGTGGACCTTCCCAAAAACTGCGTTGGTCAGGGCACGGTTGATGTTACGGGCCACATGCTGGTGTAAGTCGAGGAAGGCACACCAGGAAAAATAGTGGCGGCTGGGGAGTAAGTAACGCGGGACGGCCGCCACATATAGACATCTGTACTCTGCGCTGGGACACAGAAGTTGATGTGCTAGCTCATGGTGCTTGCGAAGGTTCAGGTGCATGGCGGGAGGCATCTGGGCCTGCGTCTTGGACAGGGGATTGTCCAGCACGTAACACATTGGAAGAGGAGGCAGTAGTGTGACCCGCAGACACTGGTTGTGGACCCAGGCATTCGGCCCACCTATTAGGGTGCTTTGATGCCATGTGGAGGATCATGCTGGTGGTGGTGAGGTTGCTAGTGTTTATGCCCCTGCTCATTTTGGTATGGCACAGGTTGAAAATGACAATTCTATTCTTGTCTGCACTTTTCTCAAAAAAGCGCCAGACTGCGGAACACCTACCCCTTGCAAGGGTGATTGCCACAAGGGGGTGCTCCGGGGAACAGTTGCGGGCCTGTTTGGTGTGGCCCGCCTTTTCCCTTTTGCCACCCCACTGCCTCTTGTAGTCTGCTGCGTTGCTGCGGATCCCTCACCCTCTGTACTGCTGTCCTCGCTCGGCTTGCCACCTTCCCAGGTTGCGTCAGTGACTTTATCGTCCAGCACCTCCTCTTCCACCTACTCAGTCTGGTCATCCTCCTAACTTGTTGACCTAACAACAACCTCAGTTATTGACAACTGTGTCTCATCCTCATCATGAACCTCTTGAGACACTAATTGCGGTTGACTTATTGGCAACTGTGTCTCATCATCATCATCCACCTCGTGAAACACTAATTGCCATTCCCCACCGGCATCTTCTTCTGACTGTGAATGCTCCAGAGTTTGGGAATCAGGGCTCAAGATCTCCTCATGTCCCTCTTCAAGCGGGCTTGGCGAGAGGCCCAAATTAAGAAATGGCAATTAAAACAGCTCCTCGGAATATCCGAGTGTGGGATCACTTGTTTGGCAAGACTCTCTATGGTGGGTGGAAGGAGTATCAGGATAAGGATTCTGTTGACCAGGCTCTTGGCTACTGAGACTGGACTTTGTGGAAGACAGGGTGGTGCTTAACTGACTGGAAGCATAATCTTCTGAAATCTAACCGACCACCTGGTCGCACTCGTCTAACTTAGAGAGTGTTGTCCTGCGCCGCCCTGCAAACTAGGACATAAAGCTAGGTATCGTGGATGAGTGTGTTTCTTGTATTATGGCAGCAGGCACAGTTTCACCGCACCCAGGGCCACGGCCTCTGCGTGCACCATCAACAGCACCACTTACTGCCTGCCTTGCTTATATTAAATGGTATATATGCTTGCAAGTATGTCACACGTACAGTAGCGCAAGTTTTGTAAGTGTTTGCACAAAAAAAGTACACAGGATGTTACAGATATTTTTAGGACTCACACACGTTAAACAGGAGGCATAGCGCAAGTTATGTCTCTGTCACCACCGCATAATAAAAAATGACACTGAATTAATGTCACTGATATTTAGGTTGCACAAACGTTATACAGGAGGTATAGCGCAAGTAATGTCGCTGTCACCACTGCCTAATAAAAAATTACACTGAATAAATGCCACTGATATTTAGGATGCACAAACGTTATAGTGCTATAATCTTCTTTGTCTAATAGTTGTAATTTTTTTTCTCATCTGAAGTTCAGATTGGAAAAAAATTACAATGATTTAAAAAAGATTATAGCACTATATTAGCTAAATTGCTTTATATATGTTTTTTCCCAAATACTCGCTATATTGCTATATATTCTTGTTTTAGAATATTACGAATATTCGAACAAACGAATATATTCATTTTTTTTTTTTTATATTCGTAATATTCTAAAACAAGAATATATAGCAATTGTAAGATCCTCACCTCTCGCACTCTGGTGTGACCAAAAAGGGTCCTTGTGGAGCTGCGGGACAGGTTACATGTGTCTCCATTGATGCACCAGCTCTGACCCCTTTGCGAACCAACGTTCGCATGTACACCGGAGGGGAAGACCGCATGGCTTTCGGGTACAGCTTGGCCGGGCTAGTGGCAGTACGCTGCGGCCGAGCTTGTCTCTGGTGCCTATTGTGGATTCCATTCCAGTGTCCATGTTGATGCACTCTCGCAGAGCCTGTCGTGCATTCACATTTACGTTCGAAAACGGGTTTGCGCTTTGCCGACCAGCGAAGGGAATAGCACCTGGCCGCAAGTTCAAAGGAGATTAGGGGGCCGGCATTGGTCTAATTGACTAATGACCGACCAAATCCTTGTACACAGGTGTGGGGCAGGATCATGACCTATGGGGAGTGAACACTTGGTGCCCTGGGATTTTTTAGCAGGCACATAAAAGGTGGCCTCCCAGGCTGATCAGTGCCCACTGTTATCTTTCCTTATCCAGGTGCAGGTCAGTACTGCTAGCTACTGACTGAAGTTTGCTGGGACTCCATCCGTTCCAGTGGGACCCAGGACTTTCCGTGATGCATCCGTTTACCTGGCAAGTTGTTTGCCTGATATTTGCCCGTTGAAGTTTAGCTGGACTTTGTTTATTTTGTTGATAAACCTCTTTGACTTCATCCTCACTGGTCTGTTTCATTGGTGCCTTACATTACAGCAATAAAGCGAATATTCGGAAAAAAAACTAATATAGAGCAATTTTGCTAATATAGTGCTATAATCTTCTTTGTCTAATAATAATTTTTTTCTCATCTGAAGTTCATATTGGAAATAATTTACAACTATAAAAAAAAAAGATTAAAGCACTATATTAGCTAAATTGCTCTACATTAGTTTTTTTTTTCGAATATTCGCTATATTGCTATATATTCTTGTTTTAGAATATTACAAGTATTATTACTAAAAAACAAATATATAGCACTATATCGAATATCCATCTGAAGTCATGATTCCTCCCTGCTTAAGTAATTTAAGCAGGGAGGAATCATTACTTCAGATGGAAAAAAAAGACGAATATTCTAAAAAACTAATATATAGCACTAAATTCTATAGTGCTATATATTCGTTTTTGACACACACCTGTATTGATCGCTTAATATTCGCATATTACGTGATCATTACCTTGCCGATTTTTAGAGTAAAAAAAATTGTAGAATATAATGAATATTCGAATTTGTGAATATTCGACAAATATTCAACAAAATATTCGAAAAATATCGCGAATTCGAATATGACCCCTGCCGCTCATCACTAGCGATATGCCCCCATTGTCTGTGATGGGAATACCCCTTTAATCATTCCCATATATGACACAACAGGAGGAGGATCGTTCTTTCAAGTATGAACTACAGAGGGCAGAGGGGATAGGAGTGCAGGATTGCAACCAATTCTTACTATGAAGCTCTCTTTTTTCTGCTTTGTAGTCATATTACATAGTAGAACACATTTATATTATTTTCTAATTAGAAGATCAGTAGAGAAAGTTACTTATGAACATAATAAACATCATATAACTGTAGTTTATGTCAATCAATGTTGCACATCACTAAAAGCTGAGCGAAGCGGAATATAACAGCGCTAAGTGCGTTAAATAAATAAATACATGGTTGTAGAGCATGTCAGGTGAACCTATAAAGAACATACATCATAGCAACCAATCAGATTGATCCTTTTATTTTTCTGAAAAATGAAAGGTAGGATTAGTTTTGATAAATCTCCTTCCATGTATCTGTCCCCACTTGCTGGTTAAATCAACTATTGAAAACAATACAAATCCTAAAAACTTTAAATGACTCCTAAAAAACATTATATTTCTCTCTGCAATATACCAAAGATACAAATTAGGCCCCTTTATGTTGCTGCTTGACTATACCAGACTTTTAACCACCTGTGGCAGGAGGTCCTTTCCCCACCTCATTTTAATGTCTCTCCTATTTTTTCACTTCCTAGTCAGCTAACATTGCAGTACAATTAGAGACCATGGGGCACATTTATTAAGAGCAGCATTTTAGACATTGGTCTTAATAAACCCCTGCACTGGCATTGTTTCCGTCAAAGTTATGAAGAGGCGCCTGCCTCTTCATAACTTTGGCAGATCCTCCGGCAGTTCTAATTGTAAGGCAGGTTCCTAACCATTGCGACAAAATCTGCACTTAAAATATTTCTAATATAGAGGCGTATTTCAGCATCATAAACCCCCACATGTGTCTGTGAAATGTCTCATGAATCATTAAAATTAGGACCAAAACAACCTGGAATGGGCCATTCTCTACTTTTGGTGATCTGTAGCAGCTACATGGACTGATTGCATGTACACGTGTATATTTAATAATCAGAGATAATATTTATATTCAAGGATAACATGCCGTCTATATCATTACTCAAATAACAAAACTGCTTAGGGATAATGTACTCATAGTTTTAACTATTGAATGTTGAAATGAATATTTAATGCATGAGTAATGTATGAAAAGTGGATGATTTGGGTGTTAGCAGGTACTGAGTGATACACTTTAGAGGGAACGCCTTCTCGTCATGGAACATAAAACAGTTTTTCCTCCTAAATGGTATGGCTATAAAACTATAATTTTAGGTTTAGTAGAATCCAAACTGGTTTTTCAAGGGAGTTTAGCTGACATGTTAATTGGCAGGAAATAAATTCTGTATAAAAGCACAAGGATGAAAGTGTTTTCAGCACAAGTTAATACTATACTACATTCTCGAAGTCCTCTGTAAACAGCTGCAACCAACCATGTCAGGAATCAAGAATGTTCATCATGGGCACCAAAGCCAGGCTCAGCAGCACAAAGATCCATGCCAGAAGCAAGATCCATGCCAGAAGCAAGATCCATGCCAGAAGCAAGATCCATGCCAGAAGCAAGATCCATGCCAGAAGCAAGATCCATGCCAAAAGCAAGATCCATGCCAGAAGCAAGATCCATGCCAAAAGCAAGATCCATGCCAAAAGCAAGATCCATGCCAGGACCGTGAGTATACAACTACTTATTGCTACCTAAATGAACAAGTTGAACATATTAAAACTGACTCCACTCTTGTTACTCCTACCACTGTAAGTGTACCTAGTAGAAAAAGATAAGTAGCCTAGAGACAGGTCATTTACAATTCTGTAAAATGCAGTCAGAATTTTTTCTATGGTAAATACACATCAGTTTTTTTTCAACTACTGTACTCAACCTCATTGTAAATGTGTAATTTTCTAAAAAAAAAACGTAATTATCTAAGTACTGTATATTATTTTCATTGCCAGCATGCAAACCAGTACAGGTCTGCCAGGACCAGAGCCCAAAAAGTCATACACCTGGTAAGTAAGAAAAAAAGAAAACTTGTGTAATTGGGCACTTCTTTACTTGAAAATTTTATTACAGTCCTTACTAAGGCTGGGTTTCCAAGTTCAAGTTTTTAGATGCAGTTATTGAGGTCAAAGCCAGGAGTGGACAACAAAAGAGGGACATGTATAAAGAATAAAAATACTAAATTCACTCCTGGTTTTGGCTTTAAAAAACTCAATCTAAAAATGAATGTGAAAACCCAGCCTAAACAATTTTTCAAGATACAATGATAAATGCACAAAAAACATTTGTATTGTTTTCATAAATTGCGGATCGGATGCAGACCAAAAATAAGTTTGTGTGCATGAGTCCTAAGGCTGCTTTCATGCAGTCAGTGCTTAGAAAATGCTTGATCAGTGATTTCCATCAGTGATTGTGAGCCAAAACCAGGTTCAGCTCAAAAACACAGAACAGGAGCAAATCTTTCCATTATACCTTGTATACTGTAGGCTCCACTCCAGGTTTTGTCTCACATTCACTGATGGAAATCATTGACAAAACACTGACTGTGTGAAACAGCCCTAACTGTCCTAGAAAATAAGTTGAACATTAAAAATGTAGATGTGCCATGAACTCAAATTATTTTCTTCTCCACAGACCCCTGCCAGAAACAACAACACGGAGTTAAAAAGTAAAATTCACATGAAGGATATTACCTTGCATGAGAAAAGAAGCCCGTGGAGCAGCAATAATTAAGATGCATGTTATACTCAATAAAAAGATCAAGTAACTGAACATTTTGACTGGATATTATTTAAAAGACAGACCAGCATTAGCATTGTAAGACATATACAGATGAACATACCTAGTCATGGCATTTGTGAGCTTGGAGATTTGTTTAAATGCTACAACTTGTCAAATTACAACAATCTGTTTACAAATGTCTCTTTTAGGACCTATGAGTATTATAATTACAATTTAAGATGAATTACTTCATCACAAAGTGTAAACAAATTTCTTTGTAAGAAGTGGGTGCAATGAGAGGGAGCGGCGATTGCACTGCCCCTCGTCATTGTACCCCTCAGATGCCACGTTCATACACGATTACGACATCTAATATTAATTAGTGTTGATCGAGCACTAAAGTGCTCGGGTGCTCTTGCCAAACACATCGGGATGCTTGGGAGCACCCGAGTATATTGGAAGTCAATGGGAGAACCCAAGCATTAAACCAGGCACCCTCTGCTCTGAAGAGGGGAGGGTGCCTGGTTCATAGGAAAAGGTCAGAAATTGATGGAAACCCCACCGAAATGGTTCAGGAACAACATGGGGAGGATGTCTGGATGCATCTTGGACTCCCATGTTGCTGCTGGGAACGATGTTGTCTGAGTAGTACGCCACTTTTACAGACTGACAATAGTACGCACAAAACCGAAGATTGATTTTAGAGAAAAAATTGTTAGGAAACATTCTTTCCTGTATATTTACTTGTATATAAATTGCAAGTGCTGCCAAACATTACAAGGAAGAGGCACTCCGATACAACCTGTATATCACATAAAGGAGGGCCTCATTCACACTGTGGTACAATGGTTCATGCAGTGGGACTCCTACACTCATAAAGCCTATGCACTAAGTGAAAGGGTTGTCAAAAAATGCAAGGAACCGGCACTCCAATACACCCTTTGGGCATCATACGCAGCCTTGAAAAATTATGATCAATGGCCTGCTGGTGACCCACAAAAACATTTGGAGCAAGGGCCTGCTGGGCATTATGGGCGAGGGCGTGCTGCCGCTTTGGTGACCATTCGGATGTCTGCCCTATGAACGTTCAATGTTATTTTCAGCTCAAACCGTTGTGACCACGGGTAACGGTGAATCAGTGTTCCATTCCGGAGAGGGAGCCTGAGAAACAGCTACATCTACCACATCCAAGCAAGGCAGCATGTGCGCAAATTACCTATTAGGTATAATTAGGCGAGGGCCTGCGGATGAGCTGAACCTGTAAAAGATTTTAGGTGTGGGCCTGCAGGTGCTGACCCTGTAAAAGATTTTAGGTGTGGGCCTGCTGGTGAGCTGGCTGACCCTCTAAAAGGTTGTAGGTTAGGGCCTGCTGGTGAGCTGACCCTCTAAAAAATGATTTGCGAGGGCCTTCAGGTGAGCTGACACTGTAAAAGATTGTATGTGAAGGCCTGCTGGTGATCTGACCTTGTAAAACATTGTAGGTGAGGTCCTGCTGGTGAGCTGACCCTGTAAAACATTATATGTGAGGGCCTGCTGGTGAGCTGACCCTCTAAAAAATTATATGCGAGGGCCTGCTAGTGAGCTGACCCTGTAAAACATTGTAGGTGAGGGCCTGCAGCTGAGCTGACCCTGTAAAACATTATATGCAAAGGGCAAATGTTTATAAATTAATAAAATATATTAAATAAAAAAAAAAAAGGGCATATATGCAATAGGGCTGTCGAATATAATCGATGCAGCGATGCATCGCGATTCGACCCCCGGCGATTCTGCATCGATGCGGTTGCTTTAAATAATCGATGCATGTTGATGACGTCAGCGTCGCGTCCGCCGTGCAGCCGAGTCGGAAAAAAGTTTTTGGGCGCCTTCTTTCCCGCCTCCCGCCTCCCGCTGACGTGTCAGAGGGGGTGGCCACAACATTGAGTGAGCCAGGTCTGACTGAGTGAGGAGGAGCCGGAGGCGTGGTTTCCGCGCATCTCCGGCTCCCAGTCAGACACTCAGAAGCAGGCGGACGTGCGGTGGCTGGCGGCGAGGTGAGTTTTGTCACCTATGTAATATCTACCTCCAAAGCGCCTGCCACCTACACAGCATATACACCTACCGCCTGCCACCTACACAGCTCATATTGCCGCTTCTCATACCTTTGCCGCCCGCGCCATGTTTCTTCTTTATTTTTTTCGGTTGTGTCTCTTCTCTTCTTATTCTTCCCCTCCGTCTACAGTGGACGGAACTTTAGGTTCCGGGTCTATGAAAGGCGGTCAAACAGCGGCCCCTAGTGGCCAGTCTGGGAATGTCTACATTTATCTCACACTATTCAGGAGATTTCTCCCAGCAGGAGGTGATCCACACTGACAACTCTCAGCTAAGGGCAGGTATCTGAAACTGCTGGGGTGTCAGATTTACTGACAGTTACTGATCCTGCACCATCAGAGCCCCTTCACACGTGTATCAGTCCCTACTGAGAGGATGGTTATTGTGGATACAATGTAGCATACACAGGATCTATCAACCTGAAACCTCCAGGACTAACATACTGATGGTCTCTCAGGTTCTTTCATACTTGCGTTTTTCTTTTCCGGCATAGAGTTCCGTCCTAGGAGCTCAATACCGGAAAAGAACTGACCAGTTTTATCCTAATGCATTCTGAATGGAGAGCAATCCGTTCAGGAGGCATCAGTTCAGTCCCTCTTACGTTTTTTGACCGGAGAGAATACCGCAGCATGCTACAGTTTTCTCTCCTGCCAAAAATCCTGAACACTTGCCGGATCCAGCTTTAAACTTATATTGAAATGTATTAGTGCCAGATCCGGCATTAAAATTGCTGCATTGACGGATCCGTTCTTCCGATCTGGGCAGACCTTTAAATCTGTGAAAAAAATAAACACCGGATCCGTTTTTCCAGATTACACCGGAGAGACAGATCCGGTATTTCAATGCATTTGTCAGACGGATCCGCCTGACAATAGATACAAATAAATATTTTTGTGCAATTTCTGACTGATTGAATTAATTTTTTGATGTAAAATTGAAAAACAAGGGGACTTGGGTAATAATCTTGATGCATCGTGATGCATCGCCGAATCGAATCGTGGACTTGATAATCGTAATCGCATCGAATCGTGAGACGAGTGAAGATGCGCAGCCCTAATATGCATGGGAATTATATGCAACGAATAAGCATGTTGATATGATGGAGGAGAAGGAGGATGAGAAAAGGAAGATTCAACCATATACCATTGTTTGTGGTGGAACGGATGCATGGAAATACAGTGTATTCAGTACATTATAAACAACACATTTAAAAAGCATTTATGTTCATCAGCTTTCCTCTAGTAGAGTCGAGAACTCATGGTCAATCCAGCATTTTCAGTTGACAGGCGGATGCGCTTATCAGTTATTATGCCCCCAGCAGCAATAAATACCTGCTCTGACAAAACGCTGGCGGCAGGCAGGCCATCACCTCCAAGGTGTAGAGCGCCAGTTCGTGCCACGTGTTCAGCTTGGACATCCAGTACTTGTAAGGCACTGAGAGATCATTGAGGATGCTGACACAGTTTCCTATGTAGTACTCCTTCACCATCTTCCAAAAATGTTCCCTCCTTGTGACACTAGGCACCGCATCAGGTTGAGGGTGCTGGCAGGGTGTCATGAAACTGTCCCAGGCTTTGGAGAGTGTTGCCCTGCCTCTGTTAGAACTGCTGTGTGTTCCCCTTGTCTCCCCTCCTCGGTTGGCCAATGAACTACTGAACTCTGCCGCCAGCGTTGTGAGATGGAAATTTCTGGAGCAATTTATCGACAAGGTTCTTCTGGTATTGCACCGTTTTGCTCGTCCTCTCCACTAGATGAATGAGAGATGAGCAGTTGTCTTTGTAGCGGGGGTCGAGAAGGGTGAACAACTAGTAATCCATGTTGTCTAAAATGCGCATAACACGCGGATTGTGGGAAAGGCAACCTAACATGAAGTCAGCCATGTGTGCCAGAGTACCAACAGGCAAGACTTCACTGTCATCATCAGGAGAATGGTCTGGCTATCACCCTGTGTAATTTCTTCCCCCATTTCCACCTCTTCCAGATGCAAAGCGTCCACCTTAATTGTGAGCAGCGAGCATTTGAGTAGACACAGAAGTGGGATGGTTACGCTGATAATATCACCGCTCACTCACCATCTGTGTTGATTCCTCAAAGTTTCTTAAAACCTCACAGAGGTCAGACTTCCATGCCCACTCCTCGCTTGTGAATAGCGGAAGCTGACTGGAAAGGCGACAACCATGTTGCAGCTGGTATTCCACTACTGCCCTCTGCTGCTTACAAAGCCTGGCCAACATGTGAAACAGCCGGTGAGCTGGCAATTTCAAGCATTGACAGACCGGCTGAAGCTGTTGATGACTTGCGGAAATGGGCACACGTGCGGCGCACCTTCACCAGTAGCTCAGGCAAATTGGGGTAGGTTTTAAGAAACCGTTGAACCACTCGGTTGAACACGTGGGCTAGGCATGGTATGTGTGTGAGCTTGCCGAGCTCCAAAGCCATCACCAAGTTATGGCCATTATCAGACACAATCATGCCTGCTTCTAGGTTGAGTGACGAGAGCCACAGCTCAGTCTGGTCTCTTATCCCCTGCCACAGCTCTGCTGTGGTGTTCTGTTTGTCCCCTAAGCATATCAGCTTCATCACAGCCTGTTGCCGCTTCCCCACTGCAGTGCTACACTGCTTCCAGCTACTGACTGATGACTGGCTGGTGCTGCATGCGGATAATTGGGAGGTGGAAGTGGAGGAGGAGAAGTGGGGGTTGGAGCCACTAACGTAGGTGGTGGTGGAAACCCTGATGGAATTAGGGCCCGCAATCATTAGCTTCGGTAGCACCTGTGCCATCCCAGGGTACGACTCACTCCTGGCCTCCACAACATTCACCCAGTGTGCCGTCAGGGAAATGTAGCATCCCTGGCCGAATGCACTTGTCCATGTGTATGTGGTTAAGTGGACCTTCCCAGTAACTGCGTTGGTCGGGGCACATGTGATGTTACCGGACACATTTTGGTGTAAGGCGGGCACGGCACACCTTGAAAAATAGTGGTGGCTGGGGACTGAGTAATGCGAGACGGCCGCCGATATCAGGCTGAGGAAGGCCTCAGTGTCCAAAAGCCTAAATGGCAACATTTCCACGGTCAGTAATTTGGAAAACTGCACATTTAGTGCTATGGACTGTGGGTGGGTGGCTGGGTATTTGCGCTTGCGTTCAATTGCCTGGGGTAAAGACATTTGGACGCTGTGCTGGGACACGGAAGTGGATGTGGTCGCTGATGGTGCTTGCGAAGGTCCAGTTAAAGGGCGGGAGCCATCCGGGCCTGCCCCTTCAACATGGGATTGGCCAGCACGTAACACAGGGGAATAGGAGGCAGTGGTGTAACCCGCAGGCACAGATTGTGGACCCAGTCGTTCGTCCCACTTATTACGGTGCTTGGATGCCATGTGGTGGATAATGCTGGTGGTGAGGTTGCTAGTGTTCATGTCCCGGTTCATTTTGGTATGGCACAGGTTGTAAACTACTATTCTTTTGTCATCCGCACTTTCCTCAAAAAAGCGCCATACTGCAGAACACCTACCCCTTGGCAAGGGAGATTTCCGCAAGGGGGTGCTCCATGGAACAGTTGCGGGCCTGTTTGGTGTGGCCCACCTTCTCCCTTTTAGCCACCCCACTGCCTCTTCCTGCCTGTTGCAGCAGATCCCTCCCCCTCTGTACTTCTGTCCTCGCTCGGCTTTCCACTTTCCCAATATGGGTCAGTGACTTCATCGTCCACCACCTCCTCTTCCACTTCCTCACTCTGGTCATACACCTGACTTGTTGACCTAACCACTACCTCACTGATTGACAACTGTGCCTCATCCTCTTCATTAACCTCTTGAGACAGTAATTGCTGTTGAGTTATTGCAAACTGCATCTCATCATCATCCACCTCATTAAACAGTAATTGCCATTCCCCACCGTCATCTTCTTGTGATTGTGGATGCTCAAGAGTTTTGGAATCAGGGCACAAGATCTGTCCCTCTTCAAGCGTACTTGGCGAGAGGGCTAAATCAAGGAATTGTGCAGATAAGAGCTCCTCAGAATATCGGAGTGTGGGATCATTTGTTTTCTCAGACTCTCCATGTTGAGAGGAAAGAGGATCAGGGTAAGGATTGGATTGAGCAGACTCTTGGCCACCTAGACTGGACTTGGTTGAAGACAGGGTGGTGCTTAATCAACTGGAAGAATTATCTGCTGCAATCCAACCGACCACCTGGTCGCACTGGTCTGATTTCAAGAGTGGTGTCCTGCGCCACCCAGCAAGTTGGGACATGAAGCTAGGTATCCTGGATGATTGTTTTTGTGTGCTCTTGCAGCAAACACAGTTTCACTGCGCCCAGGGCCATGGCCTCTGCGTGCACCATCAGCATCACGGCCACTGCCACGTCCCTTACTGCTCGCCTTCTTCATATTCAATGTTATATATGATTGAAAGTCTGTCACACGTACAGTAGCGTAGGATTTGGAAGTGTATGCGCAAACAAATTTAAAAAGGTATTTGGGATGTGTAAACGTCACACAGGAGATATCCCGCAGGTAATGTCAAAGCTATCACCAGCGGCTAATGTAAAATTACAAGGAATGTCACAGGTATTTGGGATGAGGAAACGCTATACAGGAGAGGTACCACCGGTAATGTCACTGTCTGCAGAGTCTATGCAAAAAAGTACACTGTATGTCACAGATACATTTTTGAAGCGCACACGTAACACTGCAGATGTGGCCCTGGTAATGTCACTGTCAGAAGCGGACACCATCTACTGACAAAGTACACTTGATGTCAGATATTTTTTGGATGCGCTCACTTTACATTGGAGATGTGGCGCAGCTAATGTCACTGTACGCAGCGGACACCGTCTATGGAAAAACTACACTGTATGTCACAGATATTTTTTGAATGCGCACACTTTATACAGGAGATGTGGCACAGCTAATGTCACTGTCCGCAGCGGACACCATCTACAGAAAAAGGACACTGTATGTCACAGATACATTTTTTCAGCGCACACGTTACACTGCAGATGTGCCACTGGTAATATCACTGTCAGAAGCGGAGACCGTCTATTGACAAAGTACACTGTATGTCATAGATATTTTTGGGATGCGCACTTTACATAGGAGATGTGGCGCAGCTAATGTCACTGTCCGCAGCGGACACCATCTACGGAAAAAGTACACTGGATGTCAGATATTTTTGTGATGCGCACACTTTACACTGGAGATGTGGCACAGTTAACATCACTGTCAGCAGTTGACACCGTCTACAGAAAAAGTACAATGCATATCACAGATATTTTTGGGATGCACACACTTTATGCATGTATACATTGAAGGGTTTCATCTGCTCCAGGCTGACAGAAGCAAAGAGAGCAGTAAGAAGAGAGGAGGTCTGGCTGTGTTTGTGAATGATAGAAGGTGCAACTCTGGGCATCTAACTATCAAAGAGACGCTTTGCTGTGAAGACATTGAGTAGCTGTTAGCATGAGACCTCGGTATCTACCACGTGAGTTTACACTGGTTATTTTGTTAGCAGTCTATGTGCCCCCCTCTGCCAATGCTTCAGCTGCCTGTGATATTATTCACACTGTGAGCAGCAGACTCCAGACAAAACACCCCCAGGCTCTCTTTTTGATCTCTGGAGACTTTAATCACGTGTCCCTGTGTTTCACTCTTTCCACCTTCACCGAGTATGTTAACTGCCACACCAGAGACAATAGAATGCTGGACCTACTGTATGCTAATATAGTCCTGATCAAAAGTTTAAGACCACTTGAAAAATGGCAAAAAATCATATTTAGCATGGCTGGATCTTAACAAGGTTCCAAGTAGAGCTTCAACGTGCAACAAGAAGAAATGAGAGTGAGACAAAACATTTTTTGAGCCTTCAATTTAATGAAAACAACAAATAAACTGAAACAGGCTGTTTTTCAGCTGATCAAAAGTTTAGAACCACATGCCTTTAAAAGGACAAATCTGTGCAAAGATGTGGATTAATTGTCATTTTCTGTCAGGAAGTCACACGTTGTGATGGCAAAGGCAAAAAAACTCTCCCTTTTTTAACTTGGTCGGGTTGTTTAAATGCATAAGCAGGGTCTCTCACAGCGCGCCATCGTTGCTGAGGTGGGACGCAGTAAGACAGTCATTTGGAATTTTTTTAATTCTTAAATGATCCTGAGGGTTATGGAACAAAAAAGTCAAGTGGAAGACCCAAAATAATTTCATCAGCACTGAGCCGGAGGATCCAATTGGCTGTCCATCAAGACACTGGACGATCCTCAACCCAAATTTAGGCCCTTACTGGTGCTGACTGCAGCCCCATAACCATCAGATGGCATCTGAGACTGAAGGGCTTCAAAAACAAAAAAAAGTCTTCAAAGACCTCGTCTCCATGAACGCCACAGACCTGCTCGTTAGTTTTTTGCAATAGAGCACCAAACATGGGACATTCAAAGGTGGAAGAAAGTTTTATTCTCTGATGAGAAAAAAATGTAACCTTGATGGTCCTGATGGTTTCCAACGTTACTGGCATGACAAGCAGATCCCACCTGAGATGTTTTCTACACGCCACAGTGGAGGGGGCGCCATAATGGTCTGGGGTGCTTTTTCCTTCAGTGGAACAATGGAGCTTCAGAAAGTACAGGGGTGTCAAATGGCCGCTGGCTATGTCTAGATGTTGCAGAGAGCATTCCTCATGACTGAGGGCCCTCGTCTGTGTGGTAACGACTGGGTTTTTCAACAGAACAACGCTACAGTACACAATGTCCGCAGGACAAGGGACTTCTTCCAGGAGAATAACATCACTCTTTTGGCCCATCCTGCATGTTCCCCTGATCTAAATCCAATTGAGAACCTTTGGGGATGGATGGCAAGGGAAGTTTACAAAAATGGACAACAGTTCCAGACATTAGATGGCCTTCGTGCGGCCGTCTTCACCACTTGGAGAAATGTTCCCACTCACCTCATGGAAGCGCTTGCATCAAGCATGCCGAAACAAATTTTTGAAGTGATAAACAATAACAGCGGAGCTACTCATTACTGAGTTCATGTTTGGAGGTTGGATTTCTGTTTTGTGTTTTTTTTTTTGGGAGGTGTGGTCCTAAACTTTTGATCAGCTGAAAAACAGCCTGTTTCTGTTTATTTGTTGTTTTCATTAAATTGAATGCTCAAAAAATGTTTTGTCTCACTCCCATTTCTTCTTGTTGCATGTTGAAGCTCTACTTGGAACCTTGTTAAGATCCAGCCATGTTAAACTTTTGATCAGGACTGTACTAAACAGGCATACATCTCCTCGCTTCTCCCTCCCCTGGGGGGCTCAGACCACAATCTGGTTTATCTTCAGCCTGTGTAGAGACCCCTTGTCTGGTATCTGCACAGACGGATCCGCACCTATAATGCAAACACTTGTATCCGTTCAGAACTGATCCGTTTGCATTTCCATGAGCAAAAAATAATAATAATATATATATATCCGTTTTGACTTACACAGAAAGTCAATGGGAGGCGGATCCGTTTTCAATTGCACCATATTCTGTCAGTGAAAACGGAGCTGTCCCCATTGACTTACATCTTAAGACAGGACGGATCCGTTTGGCTCTGCATCGTCAGGCAGACATCAAATGTCCGCCTCCAGAGCAGAATAGAGGCTGAACGGAGGCAAATCCTTATCCATTCAGAATGCATTGGGGCTATACTGATCTGTTTTGGGCCGCTTGTGAGATCCCTGAAACGGATTTCACAAGCGGACCCAGAAACGCCAGTGTGAAACTAGCCTTAGCGCCACTGTGTGAGATCAGCTCTGTGCTCCTCATGGGGAGGATATCGACAACATTACTGACTGCATCACAGACTACATCAACTTCTGTGTGGAGAACACTGTGCCAGTCATGAAGGTACGTTGTTTTTCTAATAATAAGCCTTGGAATAACCTATAAATAAAGGCTCTCCTCAAGGAAAAGAAATGGGCCTTTAAATCTAGAAACAAGGAGGAGCTTAAAACTGTGCAGAAGGAGCTGAGAAGTAAGATCAGAGAGGGGAAAACTATCTACAGGAAGAAGATGGAGGACCAGCGGCAGCAGAATAACACACGCGGGGTCTGAAAAAGCCTGAAAACCATCTCAGGTCACAAACCGGGTCAAATCCTTCAGGTGACTTGGGGTGGGTTAATGAGTTGAACGAGTTCTTCAATAGGTTTGACTAGATACCCACCCCTCCCCTGACCCAATCCCCCATGCTGCTACAAACACCCCCCCCCATCTTCTTCACCCACCACTACCATCACTGCCTGTTCACCTCTTAGCAACCTACCACCACTCTCCCCCTCTACACCAGAGGACTCCATCGTTCACTCCCCTCCCCACATAACCACCTTGTCTTTCACCACACTCCAGGTGAGGAAGGAACTACAGAAAATCAAGGTGTGTAAAACTGCAGGACCAGACGGCATCAGCTCTGGGCTCCTGAAGTGCTGCTCAGACCAACTGTGTGGCTTCATGAGTCACATGTTCAACATGAGCCTGAGGCTGGGGAAGACCTCCTGTGTGGTACCAGTGCCAAAGACCTCACACCCAAAAGACCTTGGCAGCTCCAGGCCGGTAGCACTGATCTTACACTTGATGAAGACCCTCGAGAGGCTGGTTCTCAACCATCTTCACCCCCTGGTGAGGTCTTCATTGGATCCACTGCAGTTTGCCTACCAGCCTGGCATCGGGGTGGATAATGCCATCATCTACCTCCTACACCAAGCTCTAACTCACCTGGAGAGGCCTGAAAGCAGTGTGAGGATCATGTTTTTTTTTATTTTTTATTTCTCCAGTGCTTTTAACACCATCCAACCTGGACTTATGAGGGACAAGCTTGAGATGGCAGGAGTGGACCACCACATCTCTCATTGGATACTTGACTACCTCACAGAGTGCTCACAGTTTGTTAAATCTCAGGGTTTTGTCTCTGACAAGTTGATCTGCAGTATGGGGGGCACCACAGGGAACTGTGCTGGCACCATTCCTCTTCACCCTCTACACTGCAGACTTCTCCATCAATTCCCCAGGCTGCCACCTACAGAAGTTCTCTGATGACTCTGCCATAGTCGGCCTTATCACATGTGAGGACGACTCAGAGTACAGACAGGGGACACAGGATTTTGTGGACTGGTGTCAGCAGAACCAGCTCCAGATCAACATGGGCAAAACCATGGAGCTGGTGGTGGATTTACGCAGACACAGGCCCTCTGCTTTGGTTTCGGTGAACATACATGGAATGGACATTGAGGTGGTGGACTCTTATAAGTACCTGGGTGTTCACCTGAACAACAAACTGGACTGGAGCCATAACACTAATTCTCTTTTCAAAAAGGGTCAGAGCAGACTGTTGAGGAGACTGAGGTCCTTTGAAGTGCAGGGGATGCTCCTAAAGACCTTCTTTGACTCAGTGGTGGCATCGGCCATATTTTACTGGTGTGGTTTGTTGGGGGAGCAATTTATCTGTGGCTGAGAGACAGAGATTAGATAATCTCATTAAGAAGGCCAGCTCTGTCGTAGGTTGACCCCTTGATCCAGTGAAGGAGTTGGGTGACAGAAGAACTCTAGCAAAATTAACATCACTATTAGACAATGTCTCCCACCCCATGCACGAAGCTGTTGTGGAGCTGGAGAGCTCCTTCAGTGACAGACTGCTGCATCCTAGGTGCACAAAGGAACGTTATTGGAGGTCCTTCCTCCCAGTAGCAATTAGGATTTATAACCACCACTGTTAGCAGAAACCCAGTAGTGATTTTTTTAAAGTAAATTCTGTTACGTTTTTCTTGTATTTTACTCTTTAATTTCTAATAACTTTTATTTTTTGCTCCAGTTGTGAATGTGATTGCTGCTGTTATGCCAAAATTTCCCCACTGAGGGACAATAAAGGGATTTTCTTCTTCTTCTGTACACAGGAGATGTGGCGCAGCTAATGTCAATGTCCACACCGGACACCATCTATGGAAAAAGTACACTGGATGTCACAGATTTTTTTGGGATGCGCACATTTGAGACTGGAGATGTGGCGCAGCTAATGTCGCTGTCTGCAGCGGCCTATCTATTGTACGCTATTTAGCGCAGGATGCTGACACACACAATAGTCCTTAGAAGGACTTTTGGATATGTAAAGATTTAGCAATTTAGCGCAGGTTGCGCAAAAAATATAGATTGCTGCTGCCACACAAGTCCTTAAAATAACTTTTGGGTCTCTCAAAAGTTTTGGTGGTAAAAATATTCTAAAATCACTCCCTACACTGTCTGTCCCTTCCTCAGAACAGCTCTCCCTGACTAAGAATGGGCCTAACATGGGTCATCGGGTGCTATATAGCACCCGATGACACGTTCCTGCCAGCCAATCACTGTAATGCCAGCAGCAAACATGGCTACCGCATTACATTGAGGGCAGTACTTACCTAGCACGTTTATTTGCTGTATAGCAGCCAAGAAACGAGCATTGCGCTCGAGCACATGCGGTATTCGGCCGAATACCGCCATGTGCCGAGCATCGAGATGCTCGAGCCGAACTGGTGTTCGGCCGAGCATGATCGGTCATCACTAATATCAATAACAGAGAGCATGATAAAAAAAGAAATCATCAAAAATTAATACTTACCTGATCCATTGGCAACAAAGGCCAACCGCCACCATCTCGCTTGAAGGTGTGAGTCAAAATCTCGCACGGCCCAAGATGAGGTCAACACTCAGGCCAGTGTGGTGACGTCATACGTCACTGTGCCCAGGATTTCAGTCGAGATCTTCAAGAAAGATGGCAGTGGCCAGCCCATTGCGAGCAAATGATCAGGTGAGTATTATTTTTTCAGCTTTTTACACTATTTCAGGTTAAGTTGATTCACTCAAGGAAATTTAGCTTTGCAGCGTAACAAATGTATCCTGAAATTTGGATCGAAGTCTACTTAGTGGAATTCGATTCGCTCCTCACTAGTCCCAACGTTAGCAAAATGCTAAGTGCTAACTTCCTTAAAGGGGTTCTCCGGGAATAATTTAAAATGGCCACCAGCAACCTGTCCTACAATGTGAGGAGGACTGATTGCCTCCACTTTAAGAGGTGTCTAGGGAAAAGATGAGGGGGCGGGGCCTCACTACACACTGGTCTACAACAGAGGGTAATGATTAGACTATGGTATGCCATCATGGCTGAGCAGCCTTGTAAGGCTACTTTCACACTAGCGTTCGAGCGGATCCGTTCTGAACGGATCCGCTCATATTAATGCAGACGGTGGCTCCGTTCAGAACGGATCCGTCTGCATTATAACTTAGAAAAATTTCTAAGTGTGAAAGTAGCCTGAGCGGATCCGTTCAGACTTTACATTGAAAGTCAATGGGGGACGGATCCGCTTGAAGATTGAGCCATATGGTGTCCCTATTGACTTCCATTATAAGTTGGAACGGATCCGCTCGCCTCCGCACGGCCAGGCGGACACCCGAACGCTGCTTGCAGCGTTCAGGTGTCCGCTCACTGAGCGGAGGCTGAGCGCTGGCAGTGGATCCGCCTCCACTGAGAATGCATTAGGGCCAGACGGCTGCGTTCAGGGCCGCTTGTGAGCCCCTTCAAACGGAGCTCACGAGCGGACACCTGAACGCAGGTGTGAAAGTAGCCTAAGCCGTGTACCTGGGGTGGGCTCTCCAGGATACAGTGAAGTCACAGACAAGAAAAACGACACTGACACCAGCTTTATATGCAAGAACAGAAACTTTACTTTAACAATAGTGAAAACACAGCAATATAAGTATACACAACAATATAAGTTATACCCCAGGCCCACAGTCACTGTCCCTGTCCGAGGGACAGGCCTAGCCCGATGGCGCACATAGCAGAACCTGCAAGTCAGTGCCGTGCCGCTAAAGAGGATACACCTAGCTGGTGGCGGACAGCAGCAGAACCTGCAAGTCAAATACTGTGCCGCAGTCCAGTACAGTAAGGACTAGCAAAACATATAACCCTAACTATCTAACTACTATAAGGCCTAGGCTAGTCTCTGTTACTTCAGGCGCCACACAGTAGAATACAATATGTAACCAGGTGTACTGACCTGCGTCCGTTCAAGGCCCGAGGATGCCGCTTACCCGGGATGACCACCAACCTCTCAGCAACCATGCGGCCTTGCTTGATAATAAGACTTCTGCCCACACGCTGTACAGTCGTGGCCAAAAGTTTTGAGATCTACATAAACATTGGAAATTGGAAAAGTTGCTGCTTAAGTTTTTATAATAGCAATTTGCATATACTCTAGAATGTTATGAAGAGTGATCAGATGAATCGCATTGTCCTTCTTTGCCATGAAAATTTACTTAATCCCAAAAATACCTTTCCACTGCATTTCATTGCTGTCATTAAAGGACCTGCTGAAATAATTTCAGTAATCGTCTTGTTAACTCAGGTGAGAATGTTGACGAGCACAAGGCTGGAGATCATTATGTCAGGCTGATTGGGTTAAAATGGCAGACTTGACCTGTTAAAAGGAGGGTGATGCTTGAAATCATTGTTCTTCCATTGTTAACCATGATGACCTGCAAAGAAACGCATGCAGCCATCATTGCGTTGCATAAAAATGGCTTCACAGGCAAGGATATTGTGGCTACTAAGATTGCACCTCAATCAACAATTTATAGGATCATCAAGAACTTCAAGGAAAGAGGTTCAATTATTTTTAAGAAGGCTTCAGGGCATCCAAGAAAGTCCAGCAAGCGCCAGGATCGTCTCCTAAAGAGGATTCAGCTGCGGGATCGGAGTGCCACCAGTGCAGAGCTTGCTCAGGAATGGCAGCAGGCAGGTGTGAGCGCATCTGCACGCACAGTGAGGCAAAGACTTTTGGAAGATGGCCTGGTGTCAAGAAGGGCAGCAAAGAAGCCACTTCTCCAAAAAAAAAACACCAGAGACAGATTGATCTTCTGCAGAAAATATAGTGAATGGACTGCTGAGGACTGGGGCAAAGTCATATTCTCCGATGAAGCCTCTTTCCCATTGTTTGGGGCATCAGGAAAAAGGCTTGTCCGGAGAAGAAAAGGTTAGCGCTACCATCAGTCCTGTGTCATGCCAACAGTAAAGCATCCTGAGACCATTCATGTGTGGGGTTGCTTCTCATCCAAGGAGTGGGCTCACTCACAATTTTGCCCCAAAACACAGCCATGAATAAAGAATGGTACCAAAATACCCTACAACAGCAACTTCTTCCAACAATCCAACAACAGTTTGGTGAAGAACAATGCATTTTCCAGCACGATGGAGCACCGTGCCATAAGGCAAAAGTGGTAACTAAGTGGCTCGGGGACCAAAACGTTGACATTTTGGGTCCATGGCCTGGAAACTCCACAGATCTTAATCCCATTGAGAACTTGTGGTCAATCCTCAAGAGGCGGGTGGACAAACAAAAACCCACTAATTCTGTCAAACTCCAAGAAGTGATTATGAAATAATGGGTTGCTATCAGTCAGGAATTGGCGCAGAAGTTGATTGAGAGCATGCCCAGTTGAATTGCAGAGGTCCTGAAAAAGAAGGGCCAACACTGCAAATACTGACTCTTTGCATAAATGTCATGTAATTGTCGATAAAAGCCTTTGAAACGTATGAAGTGCGTGTAATTATATTTCACTACATCACATAAACAACTGAAACAAAGATCTAAAAGCAGTTTAGCAGCAAACTTTGTGAAAATTTATATTTGTGTTGTTCTCAAAACTTTTGGCCACGACTGTACACTGTCTTCCTGGAGCAATCTCTCTTTTAAAGAGCCAGATCCAGTAAGGGGACAACAGCTAATCTCCTTCCTTTGCGTGTCCATTCACTCCCGGACATCCGCAAGCCAGGATGGAATCGGATTCAGTCTCTCAAAGAACACTGCTTCCACCATGTCAGATCAGCACTTCCTGGTTTTCAGAAGCAGCTAGCATGAGTCATCATCTGCTTTGCATATCCAGATCCCAGAGTGTGCTGACTGTGCTGCAAAACAGTGGCCTCTAGTTCCCGGAATGCCAAATGACACCTTCAATACAATTTAAACATAAACATTTACAGGCAGAGTTTATCCACAATCTCACAGCATGACAGGAAAACTCACAAATATGTAGTATATGCAAGTGTCAGAGTACAATATATAGGAGGCAACCAGTCCTGCTCACATTATAGGACAGGCTGCACATTTCTGGAGAACCCCCAGCATTTTGCTAATATTTTGCACTGAACAGCTCCACTGCAATTAGTGACAGGGGGTGGGGAGAGCGAGGAGGTTAATTTTATTAATTATTGTACTAATTTAGTGTAAAATATAATGTATTACTATATTAAATACTGGCAATATATGGAACAGATATAATAGTATGGGACAGCTAAAACGTAGTATGGAAGAGATAACACAGATAGCAACAGATATACTGTAAAAGTATGGAACAAAAAATGCATAGAAATACAGATAAGTGGTTGGCTCACACCTAGTGGCTATGACGGGTGCTGCTAATTCAACTTGGGTGCCCAACCCCAAAATAGTGCAAAATAGAAGAAAAAAGGGAGTGAGCACTCACAACACTCGGACCATAGGATATCAGGATCGATTTAATATTTATTGGGACCTAGTTGGATCCAATAAAAAAATAACATTCACATCAAATTATAACATTCACATAAAATAAATAAAAAATAATTGGTACCAATGTATAAAATATATGCTGATGGGGGGTGGAAAACCCGATGTTAGTGCCACAGTCCTTTAAACAGTTGGTATTGCAGATGATCTTATATGTGACACTTATTGAATTTGCAGAGTCCACTTCTGATACTTGTGGTACCACAAACCAAATCAAAGTGTCCAAGGAATAAATTAAAAGACCACCTTTAGTGCCTGTGTTACCGCAAACCGCTATTCAAATAACAGTGTCAAACAGGTATGCGCCACGGATCACTTCCCGACGGTATATGCAGACACAATGTATTTATAGTCTTGGAAGTCCCTCCGTAGTTATTTACAACAACTATCTGTAGGGCCGCTCAAAGTGATAAATTAAAGCCACTTCATGTTCAAGTCCATAGTACAGATTCCTACCTGATTCCTAGTGTCGGCTCCCGCTATCGCTATCGCGTCTCAGAGTCTTCCACGAGAGGCGAGCTGCGCCGGCCGCTTCGGAGTCTCGCGTCGACCGCCTCGTACTGATGACTATCGCGGGACTAGGCAGGCAGGGATAGTACCTTAATTGTAACGTCCGTAGCTATATGTTTTAAGCGGTCCTTAAAGCTGGAAAGATTTTCTCCTTTTCTGATTGTTATCGCATGGCCATGCAATGGAGATCCAGTAGATTAGGTGGGCGCTTCTCTTCCTATCACCAGACTCGTTTCGGGGTGTCTGCACCCCTTCCTCAGTGTTAAAGCGCCACTCATACCTCTCCACCTTTTATAGTCCATTAGGTAATCCACAAACTCCGGATCCTGGATTTATTATGTGTAATTCCACCTTTGCGGTTTTGATGCGGTATAGTTGCGGTTTTTCCAACTCAGCTGCGTTTTTTATGGCAATGCAACTAACACATTGCTAAATTGTGCCATATTAAATATGTATTTTAAAAATCAAATGTATTAGGCTAGTTTCACACTAGCGTTCGTCGGTCCGCTCGTGAGCTCCGTTTGAAGGGGCTCACGAGCGGACCCGAACGCCTCCGTCCAGCCCTGATGCAGTCTGAATGGAGCGGATCCGCTCAGACTGCATCAGTCTGGCGGCGTTCAGCCTCCGCTCCGCTCGCCTCCGCACGGACAGGCGGACAGCTGAACGCTGCTTGCAGCGTTCAGCTGTCCGCCTGGCCGTGCGGAGGCGAGCGGACCCGTTCAGACTTACAATGTAAGTCAATGGGAACGGATCTGCTTGAAGAGGTCACCATATGGCTCAATCTTCAAGCGGATCCGTCCCCCATTGACTTTACATTGAAAGTCTGAACGGATCCGCTCAGGCATCTTGCGCACTTAGAAAATTTTCTAAGTTATTAATGCAGACGGATCCGTACTGAACGGAGCCTCCGTCTGCATTAATATGATCGGATCCGTTCAGAACGGATCCGATCAAGCGCTAGTGTGAAAGTAGCCTTACATTGCAAATAAGACTTTAATAAATAAAAATCTCAGATATAATATATATATGTTAAAAAAAATTAAATATAACTAAACATACATCTTTATCATACATAACATGTTAAAACATTCTCTTATGCAATATTGCTTAGAGAACTTATTCATACAATTGCAAATTGATAAGGAGGATCAGGATCCTGCCAATGATGATAGATAATGGGGTTCAGAGGTTCTGGGTGGTTTTCCACCCCCCATCAGCATATATTTTATACATTGGTACCAATTATTTTTTATTTATTTTATGTGAATGTTATAATTTGATGTGAATGTTATTTTTTTATTGGATCCAACTAGGTCCCAATAAATATTAAATCGATCCTGATATCCTATGGTCCGAGTGTTGTGAGTGCTCACTCCCTTTTTTCTTCTATGGAACAAAAAAAACCAGTATGAAATAAATGTTTACAGATTTAACACAGTATGGAACAGATAAAACATGAAATGGAAAATATAACAGACTTATAAGAAGAGATATACACTGTGAAACTGATATAACAGTACAGAACAGATACAATTTGACAAGAAACATAAAACACCAAAAAGATAAACCATTAGTACAGTACAATAACATGTGACACAGATCACACACACGAAGCACCGAACAGATAACAGTACCGAACAGACAAGACATAGTCCAGAATGGATAAGACACAGTCCAGAATAGACAAGACATTCTGTCTATAGCGACCACAATAGCTCTGTCCTTCAATTTGAGTCCCTGTGGCAAAATTGTGGGACTCCGATCAATTGCTATGGTGGCCTGGGGCCTTGTGAAAGTTCCAAGGACTGTCTTTGCAAGCTGCCTGAAAAGCCATGCCCAAGATACAGCTTCACAGGTAACCTGTCAGAATTCCATAAACTGCAATAGAATAGTCTATGGAAGTGATCAGAAGATTGCATGTTCGAGTCTCCTAAGAGCACCAAAAAGGACCATGTAAAAAAAGTTTAAAAATTATCCCCCGTTCTCAATTGTACATATAAAAATAAACAAATTAATACACATACTAGGTATGACCATGTCCAAAAATGTCTGAGCTATTAAAATCTTTTTCCTGTGTCGTGAACGCTGGAACTGAAAAAAAATAAAGAAAAAAAAATGGGAACGATACACCATTTTTGGTCACCCCTAAATTTTTTTAAATAAAAAGTGATTAAAAAAATTGTGTCTATTAGAGATGAACAAATAGACTTTAAACAAATCAGATTCTTGCAAATTTCACTACAGTTCTGCTACCAAATGAATGTGAAGTTTTTAACAAATCACTCAGCTAGCACCAGTACCATTTTACAGTGTAAGGCCTCATGCACACGACCCTTGTGGGTTTTGCGGTCCGCAAACAGCGGATCTGCAAAAAACGGATGGCGTCCATGTGCGTTCCGCAATTTGCAAAACGCGGACAAGAATAGGACAGGTTATATTTTTTTTTGCGGACCACGGAATGGAGCAATGGATGCTGACAGCACACGGAGGGCTGTCCGCATCTTTTGCGGCCCCAGTGAAGTGAACGGGTCCGCATCCGAGCCACCAAAACTGCAGCTCGGATGCGGACCAAAACAACAGCCGTGTGCATGAGGCCTAAGTCGGTGAGAAAAACTGCCAGAAGGATGCAGGATCATAAAACCCTTGCCCTGAATGGCTCTGAGGCTGACAGACAAGCTGTGAGCCAATCAGGGGGCTTTTGGCGGGTCCTTCAGTTTCTTGGTTTGCTCCGAAGCCAGATATGCCATTTAGCATAGCTTGTGATCTGAGAGAATGGGTCATAGATATGTCTGGTAGAAAGCAATTATAGATGCAAGCTTATCTAGCTGTTGTAACTTGCAAGGACAATTTAGGGACAATTAGGAAGAGTTCACATCATCTTTCCATTTTCCGTTCTTCTGATCCATCAGAACAGGAAAACAAATGTGATTGTAACACCTGTCGAAAGGGACAGACAAGGACAGTGAGCCCTAACCTAGAACCCAGCCCACTTTCCCTACCTACTTGCAGTATAAGCTCTACTTGGCAGAACTGCAACCAGACGACGGTCCCTACTTTAATTAAGTGCTGAGACCAACTGACAAACAAACACAAAAGCAGAGTCGAGTCGTATGGAAATGGGTCAGAACCAGACGGGCTGAGCAGTACCAAATGAGAGACAGAAAATGGTCGGAAGATAAGTCAAGATCAGAGCCAGACGGGCTGCAGAGTACCAAACAAGTGAGACAGAAAGTGGTCAGAAGACAAGCCAGGGTCAGAAGCACAGTGGAATCAGTATGCAAACACAGGAACAGGGAACCTAACCAGTGAGCCAAACAAGACTATTATTGGCAATGGTATTCATACAGCAAGGGATTTAAATAGAGAGTCCCTGGGCCAGAACCTGATTGGACCAGTGACAAGACTCTCCAATAGGTCAAGAACCAAACGCAGGAAAGTTATAGGAAGATGGACTGTATATAAGCCCACTACATTTTCCACCAGCGCATGAGCATTGCTCTCTGTAACTACAGTCACTTCACTGAGGGGCATAGCACAGCAGCGTGTCTCTCCTGGAGCAGCTGGGCCATAGCTGAGGATTGTGACGCTGGAGCCTGGACAGATAAGTTTATGACACGTATCCTTTAAAAAAATTGATCCTGTGCATCAGTTATAAACATTTGGCATCAGTTTGAGCCATTTCCATTTGAGATCCATTTTTTTAGATGAAAAAAAAAGTCCTGCACGAAGCAGCCAGACAGTTAGCATTTCTAAGTGTTTTATAGGCCTATTGCCAGCACCTTCAGCACCAGCGGTATACATTTTGCTGCAAATGCTGCACAATCTCAACTTTTTTTTTCTGAAAGCCAATTTAAATGTTGGTACTGCATATTTCAGTACATCAATACCAGTATGGCCTGTTTCACACTTGCGTAGTTAATTCCGGTATTGACATCTGACTTAGGATTTCCATACCGGGATTGACTGCCGAGAATTATAATTCTTGGAAGTCTAGTGGAGGCTGAGGTTTAAATGAAGGCGTCCTGGACTGCTGAGAGGGCTAGGCGGATAAGGGGTTAAAGAAAGTGGAGACGGGCAGCTAGGTTAATGGTTTAGCCCGGAGGCTTATCCAGGCTGATGTTGTAACATAGCAACGCCTGCTTGCTGCACTTATTACCCCCCCCCCCCCCCAGTTCTGATAAGCTGGGGCAATTTGGTTAGGGCCATAGAAAAAAAGATAATGGGGCAGGAGGCCAGGGGACTGTCCTCTTCTCTTCAGCACCTCATCGCAGCTACCCACCCGTGACCCGCCCTGGTTGGAATGTTGTTTATTGTCTCTGATGGTGTGATTTCACAGTTGCGAGTTATGCGAGTTATGCGAGTTATAACCCTTGACCCCCAGCGTTTAAACGCTTGCAGCTAGGATTAAAAAAACACCAGGACACCTTTGTTGGGTGAGAGTCGGTCACAGCTTTATTAATGATTTACTCAAAAGCAACTTTGCAATATGAAAACCTGGGAAAACTCAGAGCATTAGGAAGCATTATGCCTCTTCAAATTCCTCCATGGGCAAGTCTGCCTTCTGCTCCATCTTCATTTAACTCTCACCAACCTCCACTGAGGAGCCCGTGTAGCCCTACACGGCGCTCCGACCACCACCCAACAGCAACAATGCCTGCTCCACACCATCTTGCAGACCTGACAAGAAGATATCCAAACCGATCTCGTTGAGGTGAACACCATCTGGCCTCATAAGCCTCATATTATCATCTACCAATCCCTACCTTGAACAGACAAATCAGGAGATCTGGGCATTGACCATTCTCCTAGCCCTCTCTATCGCCTGGAATCCCTGGCTCCTTGCCACATAACCCTGGGGATGATTTCTGACCATACTATAACCACCTCATGAAAGAAGGAAGGCAGCTGTTCTAAATCCGCTCTAATCAAGGTAATCAGCTTTGCTATTTTTAACAAGCAAAGGTCATTGCCCCCTGCATGGATGACCAAAATAACCGGGGACCAAATAGATTTGCTGGGCTCAACTACTACAGGGAGGACCTGGGACCAGCGCAGGCCACGGACGCCTCGCCACATGACCTGAACTCTCCGAAAGGCCACCCGGGTTACCGCTCGTTGGCCCGCCCAGAAAATGTAGGAATGTCCTGATGAAGCATATGGTAGGCTGGATAGAATCTAAAATAAGAAATCAAAGCAAAAAGTGTGGGCGAACATAGGAAGCAAAACACGCAGACTTCCATCTGCCTATTTGTTGTACAGTACCTCCGACCAAACCTGCCCATACCGCTTCTGTGGTGGTTCCTATCCGAAAAGAGTGGGTGCCATAGTCAGCGGCAGGGAAGCCTAGCGCAAGAAGGCAATGGCAGAAAACGGATTTGAACTGGAATTGCGAAAGCTGGCTACTGTCAGCGTGTAGAAGGAGAGGGGCACCCTGAGCACGCGTAGACAATAACTCTGACACCGCCGCCTGAGGGCATACCGGGCCATGTACCTTTTGTAGGGGGAGCCAAGTGCCGTGCGCAAATACATAACTTTTTGAGCGGACTATGAATACACGTACACAGTGAGTACGATGTCGAGCGAGATTGTGACACCATCTCCCCGATCCGCAGGGCTGCAAAAATGCCAAACAAAAAGCTAACATAAACGGCGTGGCTTCGTAGGCAGAGGAGCAAACTGTGGAAAGGACTTTGTATAGGCTCGTTAACAGGAAATAAGACACAGGGCATGTACATTCGCGACAGACGTGCTCTTTATGCCAGCCCCTAATGGCTTTGCAGATGAGAAAATGTTTAGTAACGTCTGGCCAACCACCCAACTTGAGGTAAAAGGCTACTCCTGACAGCCGTCGCTGCACGACGACAGATGAAACCCCTTGCTCTCTCAAGCATAATAGAAGCTGGTAAATCCACGACCCCTGCATCAGCTGCCACCGCCCACCATTCAGCCAACGCCTTACCATGTCCAGTCAAGGTTGCTGGTATAACCAAAGCTCTCACCAGAGCCATCATGTGAGGGTCAGCAAATCCCATAGCGACTGCGGGCAGGGCCGACCTTCCTTGAGTGCCCCCAAATTGTCCTGGAATTCCTGTCATGAAAACCTTTCACACAACCTTTCTGGCCATGAGGAAGCGCACCACTCACAGCCCAATATAGCTCCAAAACCCGTAGACCCCACTGCATCAGTGAATAGTGACAGGTCCTCCGTTGATATGTCCAGTTCTTGGTAGCAAGTGTGGCCGTTATATTGGTGCAAAAAATTCACTCCAGACTACAAATGCTATCCTACGGTGGGAGAGCCATCATCCGCCCTCATTAAAGAGGGGCATCCCGATGGGGCAGTATCTGCACCTGCGCAGAAATTTCTCTTCTCTGGAGGATTTCCATCTTGAATCTAAAAAATTATACTATAGACTACGAGACAGGAGATACCCAAAGGCAACCCTTAGGAAGTCCTTTCAGTACGCTTTAGGTACAAACAGAGAAACCTTGCTTACAACAAGACAGAAATGAAAAAGCATAAACCCGATTTAATTTCATATATAATACTGCAAACAAAGATGTTAAATGAATATTAGAAAAGTACTGGCCAATCCTTAGAATGGACGCCAAAGTGACTAATAACCCTATCCAAGCATCACGTATCGTAAAGGCAGAAGTCTGAGGGATAGGCTGGTGCGTAGCCATTATGTGCCTTTAGCACCTCCAGGCACTTGGCTGGACCGCAGACCTACGGGTGTGTTCAGGCGTGCTCCTTCATCTCTATATGTAAGACGGTTACTAGAGATATCCCGAACTATACGCCGGCGAATATCGCATGTTTGCGTTCGCCGCGGCGGGCGAACATATGCGATGTTCGGTCCGCCTCCTATACGACCTCATTGAGCAAACTTTAACCCTGTACCTCACGGTCAGCAGACACATTCCAGCCAGTTAGCATACTCTCCCTCCCAGACCCTCCCACCGCCTATCAAAAAGCAAGGACAGCATCCATCTTAGATTAATTTTAGTACTTACTGTTCTAATGCTCTCTGGGCCAGCATACAGTGATAGGAAGGGTGTACCTTTCTTCCCTTAGAGGCACACTCAAGTTCTGAGGTGGTGATTGGAGGTGCAAGACAGAGTCCCGGTATGTGATGCCAATACTTAGCAGTGTAGAAGCAGTGCAGGAAGTAATGATAAGGCAATTGTGCAGCAGAACAGTCCTTTACTGATGAATCTTTTCCATAGTTCTTTACAGATGACACCGGTAGTTAATAGGCCAAGGTGTCTCTATAGAGTAGTCTTCCTTAGTCTGCACTTCACTAGCTGACTTCGAAATAAGCAGCCAGATGTGGGTGGGCTGTATAGTTTACACAACGAATAAAGATCAGTATTAGAGCATCCGAAACATGTAGATCTGCTTGCCGTGTTGGATTGTTTTTATCCTGTGTCATTTTGGAATAAAGAACAACGTCTTTTTTGGAAGCTGGACATTCCGTCTTGTTTTTATATAGTTTACACAATACAATGCAACCAAAAAGCGGTCCCCTTGTGAGATAGGGGAACAGCTATCATTGTTGAACACTGTTTATGTGAATTAAATAAAATGTTCTGGACTGAGGTTATGTTGTTTGGCCACAAGATGTTGCCGTTTCCCAGGCACAGCTACTGACTGGATATACATATTTCTATATTCATGAGAGATGGAGTTGACAGGCTGAAGGAGAAAGAGGAAGTCGTCATTTTGAGAGGACACAGAGACACAGAGAGGAGTGAATCCAGTCACATCCAAGCGTGGCCCAGGGGACAGAGGAATTCTGCCAGGAGTACTGATGAGAGCTGAGGAACAACTGCTTGTTCTGCGGTACTGCATGTTTGTTGAATAGACTGCTTGTTCAGTTCGGAGTCATCAGCGGAGACAGAGCAGACCTAGGTTGGTAAGATCGTGCACGCACCTCATTGCAATATTGGCATCTAGAGACTAGACCAGGCCTATAGTTAGCTAGTTAGGGCCTCTGTTTTGTGTGTCAGGCCAAAAAGTTTTTCTACGGTTCACAAAAGGACTCCATAATAAAAAGAGACATTGCACAGTTGAGAACTGATAGATGTCTCAGCGGCTCAATCCATCTCAGCGTGCTTCGCAGGAGTAATACGCAGGCACGTGCCATAGGACCAGTTACGGGAGGGGGAATATTGTAGTTCATTGTTTATTGTGAACTTTCGTGTTGCTCTGCAGGCCAGCCCGTATCATATACCCACCTAATCATTCGTGTCATTTCTAGGGTAATAATAGGTACAGTGTGGCCATTTTATTTGTGCCCACCAGTAGGCAAACTGTGTGATTCTTTCTGATAGCCATTGCAGGGTGCCATGCTCTGCAATACGAGGGTCTCAGCCTGTGGGCTGAGTGTATGTAAATCCATTTTATGTTTCCAGAGGTTGGGGTTTGCGTTCACTGTCATATTGCAGTAAAAAGCCTGTTTTGCAAAAGCTGGTGTCAGAGTTGCTTTTCTTGTTCGTGATTACGCTGTATCCTGTGGAGCCCACCCCGGTACATGGCTTACACCCTCACAAGAAGCAAACTATTCTGCATATTTTTGAACAGGTTGCTGTACTTACAGTATTTCAAAAATACACTTGCATTATCAATTAACCTTATAATTAGAGATGAGCGAATTTCCGCTTATGACATTTGTTTGCAATTCGTTTACAGGTAAAAGCAGAATTGCTTTATGGATTCCCTTACCACAGACCATAACGCAATTCTATGACGGAATGCTTTTAGAGGTATTCCGTTATTCAATCCGTCATAATTGAAGTCTATGGGCTGCATAACGGATCCGTCCTGTTTCTGTTATGCAGGGGAGTCCTCGCCTGCATAACGGAAACAGGACGGATCCGTTTTGCAGCCCATAGACTTCTATTATGATGGAATGAATAAAGAAATGCATCTAAAGGCATTCCATTATGCATTCCGTCATAGAATTGCGTTATGGTCTTTGGTAACGGAATCCATAACGCAATTCACCTTTTACAAGTGTTCCAGTGGGCAATGTAACCTATTATAAAAATCACAAGTGAAAAATCCTTCAATGTCTTTTATTGCTTGATCAGTTTCATAATCATGTTATGGCAGTGGAGCTGCAAGAGGGCCATATGAGGCCCTCAGACAGCTCCACTGCCAGCAAACCAGGTGGATCCAGGTCTAAAATGGGTACGTTTTTGTCATCACTACACCTTTGCTTTTGTTCTCTTTCCTATACAGACACCAACACTGTACTCATTGATTAAACTAACTAGTTTAGATTGACTGGAATGTTCTCTCCATCTAGTGGTGGCTGTGGTTATGGCCTATTAGTACCATGCACAAATATAAGCACATACAGGTAAATATTAAAGCAAATATGTTTTTAACTCTGTGTTTTGACCTTTGCAGTGTTCTGCTAGTCTGGAGTGGGATGCTTCAGTCATAGTAGTAGTGAGGAATGTGTAACTGTAATGGTAGTGGCAGACGAGGGATTAGCAGCACATAGTAGCAGTTGTAGTGGCAGCATCAGCCATACAGTATGGAACATGACGGTAGGCAGGCAGATAGCAGAAGTGGCATGATAGGACACCGTCAGCAAGGGCAGATTTATTCATGTGAAAATCCTCCTGGATAAAAGCCTCATTTATTTTGATAAAAATAATATTTTGTCACAACGCCATCTGCTGCACTGAAAACCCTCTCAGAGATGACATTGGAGGCTGGGCAAGAGAAAACAGAGAAAAAATACTGACCTAGTTTGCAACACTGTTCTAGTCTTCCTGGCCATAATTCCATCATCAGGGAACATGGTATGCACTGGAGAAGGCCAGGTAGGAGTGAGCCTAGGTGTTGGGGCAATAAGTCTCTGTTTGCTGATATGTCTCAACCTTGGACCTCAAGTGGGCAGCGGGCGTCTGCTTGCTGAAAGTTGTGACAAGCTGGATACACAGTGTTTCCTAGTAATAAAGTAATTTGACCTCCCTTTCAGCAACAGGAAAACATTCCCCGATTTTGCTTTGATAATGTGGGTCTAAAAGTAGTGATGGACGAACATCGGCCGGGACGGTTCGCGAATGCGATCGTACAAGCGCAAACAAGTTTTCACGAACCGCAAGTTCGCGGCGGGCACCATTCACTTTAATAGCAGGTGAACCTGAAAAACCTTCAGCTCATATTTGCAGCCACCAAATACTTAGTAGAAGTGCACAAATAGTCCCAAAACATGGACAGTGACATACTAGAGGGGGATCAATGACTAAAATTACACCCAAAAATATGTATCTTAATCAGGGGACATTTTTATGCATCTTAAAGGGAAATTGTCAGAAATGTGCCCTGTTGGAGGCTAGAAAATTTTCATTTTAGGCCACGGGAGTACGGGCCTTAAAAATTGGGCATTCACCTGACATAAAATAAATTCTGATTATGTGGCTTGAGGTACATTATGCGGTCAATGGATGAAAATTTTACTGTAGGCCTCTGGACTACAGGCCCCAAACATTAGGCATTCGCCGGACAGAAAAGTTCAAGTGATTATGTGGCCGGAGGTATATTACACGGTCAATGGATATCAATTTTACTGCAGGCCAGTAGAAATACAGGTCAAATACATATGTAGTGTCTGATAGAATTTCATTTAAGGGCTTAATCTGTCCTTTGTGAAAAACCTGTGCGATTAAGTGTATCCCCTGTTTCTCCCAATATTCAACATCGACTAATTGCATAACTTGTGGCAAATGAGCATTCCTCCATAATGGAGTGTACTGAACCACTTGGGATACTCCAACCATAAGCCTAACTTGTTGCCAAATATACCAGAGCATTCTACTGAACGGGTTTGTTATTGTTTTCTTCTCAATAGTACCAGTTTCAAGAATGTGAAATAGATCCTCCCAGGGTCCACAGTACTCCCCAAAAATCAACCGTATACAGTTATTCTTTCGGTTTCTGACACACCATCTCAATTGTGCAGCTACATAATATCCTTTTAAAAAGGGAACAGAGATTCCACCCTCTTCTTTGTACAGATATTGTATTTTAATTCTAACTTGTTTGCGCCCCCATATTAATTCATTGAAAAGGATCTCTAGTTTATTAAAAAACATATCTTCTATCGTTATTGGACTCGCGTTTAGTACATATAGTAACATTGGTAGTAGTGTCATTTTTATAAGGGCTATACGATTGATTTGAGACAGGGGAAGTTTTAACTATGTTCAAATTTTTTCCTTTACTTTACCTATTATTGGGAGTATATTCAATTTTGTATAGTATTCCAATTTAGTCCCTATATGAATGCCCAGGTATAGTAAGGAGTCTGATGGAGTCAATATACTAACCCGAGAGTTGTAATTCTCTTAATGGGAGAAATTTCGATTTTTCCCAATTTATTTCATATCCGAATAGACATCCAAATTCGTCCACGCTTTCCATAACCCTGGGCAGGTTCATATACCCCCTCCCTATAAAAAGCAAAATATCGTCCGCGTATAGACTTATTTTGTCGGCTTCTCCCTCACACCCGAAGCCCTGTATTTCCTCGTCTGCTCTGATTTTACATGCCAATGGCTCCAGAAACAACGAAAAGAGCAAGGGGGAGAGGGGGCATCCCTGACGTGTTCCTCGAGTCAGGGGAAAGAGGGTAGAATATTCCCCATTGACTCGGACTCTGGATACCGGGTTTTGATACAGAATGTGAACCCATCTGGAGAAGTATTCACCCATTCTCACCCGTGACAACACTCTTGTCATGGAACCATGAACCAGACGTACAACAAGAGATAAGTGGAAATAAGAAGGCTTTATTGAAAATCAAGCTGTAAGGCAAAAGTCCAAACGGATGGCTAAACCGAAGCAGGGTCTTGCGAAGCCAGAGGTCAGGAACCAGAAGGGTAGTCAGACGAAGCCTGGATCAGGAACCAGCAGGGTAGTCAGACGAAGCCTGGATCAGGAACCAGCAGGGTAGTCAGACGAAGCCAGGATCAGGAACCAGAAGCAGCAGCAGTCTTAGAAGCATGTGAACACAGGGGGACCAAGCAAGGAACTGAAGCCACAGACCTCCTATATATATGAGCTAGGCATCCAGCTCCTCCCAGTGGGAAGGAGAAGCCGCAGGGTGGAAGGCTACAAGAAACCCAGAAACCAAGATGGCCGCCAGCACATGTCAAACGAAGGAGAGCAGCAAGAAGGTAAGACCATGACAGTACCTCCCCCTCAAGGGCCCCTCCTCCGCGGAGTAAAGAACGGTTTCTGAGGGAAGCGTGCGTGGAAGGCTCGGAGCAAGGCAGGAGCATGGACATCTGCGGAGGGAACCTAGGAACGCTCCTCTGGACCATAACCACGCCAATGGACCAAAAACTGCACCCGACCGCGGACCAGGCGTGAGTCCAGGATATTGCTCACCTCATACTCCTCACGATTGCCCACTTGGACCGGACGAGGCCGAGGAACCGAGGAAGTGAAACGATTACACACCAGTGGCTTCAACAGGGAGACATGAAACACGTTGGAGATCCGCATGCCAGGAGGAAGCGCAAGGGCATAGGCTACCGGGTTTACCCTGCGAAGCACTCGGAAGGGACCAACAAAGCGAGGCGCCAGCTTGGGAGTGGGCACTCGAAGGTTGAGGTTGCGGGTGGACAACCATACGCGGTCTCCGACCTGGTAGGAAGGAGCGGGCGCTCGTCTGCGATCAGCCTGGAGTCTCTGGCGCTGCGCAGAGACCTCAAGGGACCTCTGGATCTGTACCCAAGAAGCACGTAGGACGGAAAGGTGATCCTCCACAGCCGGAATATCCTGGGGAGAGAATACCTCCGGTAACACGGCAGGTTGGAACCCATAATTGGCCATGAAGGGAGACGTCCCAGAGGAAGAGTTCACCGCCGTGTTCCTGGCAAACTCAGCCCAAGGCAGGAGGTCAACCCAATTGTCTTGGTGATCGGAGACATAGCAACGAAGGAATTGCTCCAAGGCCTGATTGGATCGTTCTGCGGCCCCATTGGACTGAGGGTGGTAGGCCGAGGAGAAAGAGAGATGAATCCCCAACTGGGAGCAAAAGGAGCGCCAGAACCTGGACACAAACTGACTCCCCCGATCCGACACAATCTCCTTGGGCAAACCGTGCAACCGGAAGACCTCCCTGGCAAAAATCGTGGCCAACTCTTGTGCAGAGGGTAACTTCTTGAGAGGAACACAGTGGCACATTTTGGAAAACCGATCCACAATCATGAGAATGACCGTATGGCCTCGGGATGCAGGGAGGTCCACAATGAAATCCATCCCCAGGTGTGACCATGGACGCTCCCCGGTGGCTATGGGTTGCAAAAGGCCCAACGGACGGTGCCGATGTCGGAACGTAGAGAAGGCCACTAGAACAGACGTGAAACAGCCCAGGACAGCTGATTCTTTCCAGGATGCCCCGCGGCCTTGGAGTTATGGTAGGTTCGCAACAACCGAGTGCGCAACTCCTCAGGCACAAAACATCTGCCGTTGGGTCTCCCAGAGGGAGCACCAGATTGAGCCGCCAAAATCTGCTCACCCAGGGGAGAGGTCAGGCTGGTGCGAATGGCGGCCAGGATCTGATTCGGAGGTATGACCGAAGTCGGAATCGACTCCTCCCCGGACAGCTCGGAGTACTGCCGTGATAAGGCATCCGCTCTGATGTTCTTGGAACCGGGTAGGTAGGAGACCACGTAATTAAAACGTGACAAGAACAGAGCCCATCTGGCCTGACGTGGTGTCAATCTCTTGGCCTCAGAGAGGTAGGTCAGATTCTTGTGGTCCGTCAGGATGAGAACCGGAACCACCGAGCCCTCGAGCAAGTGCCTCCATTCTTTAAGGGCCTGCACGATGGCCAATAACTCCCTGTCACCAATCTGATAGTTGCACTCCGCGGAAGACAGTTTCCGGGAGTAAAACCCACAAGGAAGCAGAGGACCCTCTGGTGTTCTACGCTGAGACAGAAGGGCGCCTACTCCCGTCTCAGACGCGTCCACCTCGAGGACAAAAGGCAACCCAGGGTTGGGATGCGACAGAATCGGAGCTGACACAAAGGCGGACTTTAGAGCCTCAAAAGCTCGGATGGCCTCGAGCGGCCAGACCTGGGGATTACTGCCCTTCCTGGTCAGATCCGTGAGAGGCTTGGCTAGCATGGAAAAGTCCCTGATGAACTTCCGATAATAATTGGCGAAGCCCAAAAAGCGCTGCAGGGCACGAAGACCACTGGGCTGGGGCCACTGTAAGACAGCCGAAACCTTCTCAGGATCCATGGAGAACCCCTCAGCGGAAATGATGTAACCTAAGAAGGTTATCTGGGATCGGTGAAATTCGCATTTCTCAAGCTTACCGAACAGCTTGTTCTCTCCTTCCTGGAAGACTGCGGGCGCATTGCACAACCCAAAGGGCATAACCAACGTGACAAAGGGCATAATGACCGTTCCTGGTGTTAAACGCGGTCTTCCACTCATCGCCCGCCTTGATCCTTACCAGGTTATATGCCGCCCTCAGGTCGAGTTTGGTAAAGACCGTGGCCCCTTTGAGGCGATCGAACAGCTCGGAAATCAAGGGTATCGTGTAAGCGTTCTTGATCGTGATGCGATTGAGACCCCTGTAATCGATGCAAGGCCTCAACTCACCGCCCTTCTTTTTCACAAAGAAAAATCCAGCCCCTGCCGGGGACGAGGATTTGCGAATGTGTCCGCGTGAAAGCGCCTCCCTCACGTACTCCTCCATGGCCTCATTCTCCGCTACCGACAGTGGATAGACTTTGCCACGAGGAGGAACGGCACCAGATTGTAACTCTATGGCACAATCGTATGGGCGGTGCGGAGGTAGGGCAACCGCACGCACCTTATCGAATACATCCCGGTACTCCTCGTATTCAGGAGGCAACAGAGAGTCCGAGGAAGTACACAGCAACTTGACAGACCCATGGATGCAACTAGCCCCACACTGCGGTGACCACGAGAGGATCTCGGACGATCTCCAATCGAAAGTCGGATTATGCTTCTGGAGCCAGGGGTACCCCAAGACCACCGAGTAGTGTGGAGACGAAATAACCTGGAGACAGACCGACTCTCTGTGAACGGCACCAATGGCCATCCCCACTGGAAGGGTCTCATGAGTCACGTGTGGCGGCAGAAGGGGTCTGCCGTCTATCGCCTCAAGAGCCAGTGGGGAACCTCGAGGCTGCAGAGGAATGGAATTGGCGGCAGCGAACACACTATCAATGAACAAACCACCAGCACCAGAGTCCACCAACGCTTGGGTCGTCACCGAGCCCCCGACCCAGGAGAGGACAACAGTAATCAGTGGTTTGTCAACACGGGAAACCGGGGACGAGGAGACTCCACCCAAGATCTGCCCCCGACAGGATCTCAGGTGCGAGCGTTTCCCGGACGGTTCGGGCATGCCAACCGAAAATGCCCACCGAGACCACAGTACATGCATCGGCCCTCGCGTCTCCGGAGTACCCTCTCCCCCTCGGACAGGCGAGCAAACCCCAGCTGCATGGGTTCACCCCCAGACAAGTCATCCCCAGGAGGCGTGGGAGGAGAGGGAGGCACGGGTGGGACAGCAAACGTAGGCGCCAATCTGTTAGAAGACCTCCGCAGGCTCTCCTTAAAGGAAGGTCTCTCCCTGAGTCTGGTGTCAATCAAAATCAGGAAAGAAATAAGAGACTCGAGCTCCACTGGTAGGTCCTTAGCTGCAACCTCATCCTTCAAGGCATCCGAGAGACCATGAGAGAAAGCAGCGACCAGAGCCTCATTATTCCAGCCCACCTCTGCTGCCAGGGTACGAAACTCAATGGCGTATTCAGCTACGGATCGTGAACCCTGTCTGATGGACATAAGGAGCTTCGCAGCAGAGGCAGCACGAGCCGGCACATCGAATACCTTCCGAAGAGAAGCAACAAAACCGGAAAACTCGGCAACCACCGGATTGTTGTTCTCCCATAAAGGGCTGGCCCAGGCCAAGGCCTTGTCCGAGAGCAGCGAGATCAAGAAGCCCACCTTTGATCTCTCAGTAGGAAAGGCATGTGGCAGCAACTCGAAATAAATGCCCACCTGGTTAAGGAAACCTCGGCACTGAGTTGGCTCTCCCCCAAGCGCTGTGGAAGGGGGGCAGAACCGGTCATACCCCGAAACACCGCAGGCGCAGCAACAGGTGTCGGGGTAGACTCTGGCGCAACAACCGGAGCGGCAGTAGGAGCGGGCCCAGGAGCGACAACCGACCCATCGGCAACGGAAGCTAAATGAGCCGTGCGTTCAAGCAGGGTTTGCAACGCCACAGCGAACCGACCCAACAGGTGATCCTGCTGATCAAGTCTGGCAACCAGCGTAGGTAGCGAGGATGGCCCTGTACCGTCAGAATTCATGGCTTGGTCCTAATGTCATGGAACCATGAACCAGATGTACAACAAGAGATAAGTGGAAATAAGAAGGCTTTATTGAAAATCAAGCTGTAAGGCAAAAGTCCAAACGGATGGCTAAACCGAAGCAGGGTCTTGCGAAGCCAGAGGTCAGGAACCAGAAGGGTAGTCAGACGAAGCCTGGATCAGGAACCAGCAGGGTAGTCAGACGAAGCCTGGATCAGGAACCAGCAGGGTAGTCAGACGAAGCCAGGATCAGGAACCAGAAGCAGCAGCAGTCTTAGAAGCATGTGAACACAGGGGGACCAAGCAAGGAACTGAAGCCACAGACCTCCTATATATATGAGCTAGGCATCCAGCTCCTCCCAGTGGGAAGGAGAAGCCGCAGGGTGGAAGGCTACAAGAAACCCAGAAACCAAGATGGCCGCCAGCACATGTCAAACGAAGGAGAGCAGCAAGAAGGTAAGACCATGACAACTCTCCAGAGGAAGGGCCACTCCACGCTGTCAAAGGCTTTAGCCGCGTCCAGAGACAGGATGGCGCGGTCCCCTCCATCTCCCATCTGAATATTCAAAAAAGCCCTCCTTACATTATCCTGTATATTCCTTTTAGGGATAAACCCGGTTTGGTCCGCGTGGACGACTTTGTGAATAACAGTTTTTAATCAGTTGGCTAACAATTTAGCAAGGATTTTATAATCTGTGTTCAACAGAGAAATAGGACGGTAAGTCGTAACTAACAATGGGTCTTTCCCCTTTTTGGGGATTAGTGTGATGGTTGCTTCCATCCATGAGGGGGGTAAAGAACCCAGTGTCCATGATTTATTTAATACTTCCAAGATTTGGGGAAGAATGATTCCTTCATGTTTTCGGTATAGTTCGAATGGGAAACCGTCTAACCCTGGGGACGTATTGCCCTTAATAGATTTCAACGTAGTTTGTAACTCGCTCAGTTGGATCGGCGTGTTCAGCCAATCAATGTCTTGTTTGTCAAATTCCGGGGTCTTAATGTTGTCTAGGTATTGATCTATTTCCCCCCCCTGATCTATAGGCCCAGCCTGGTATAACATGGAAAAATATTGAGTAAATTCCCCTAAAATGTCGTCAGGGTCTCGTACAATATTTCCTGCCTCTGTCCTAATTCCCATGATATTATTACTCTCCCTTTGATTTTTTACTATTGTAGATAACAATCTGCTTGGTTTACCAGATTCATTAAAGGTCCTCTGCCCCAAAAAAAAACATTTTATTCTGTGCTTTTTTATATAGATATTGTTTATATTCATCTCGCACTTTTTTTAATTGGTTTTCTTTTTCTGGGGTGATCTCATTCATTATCTGGTTGAGTGTCCCTTCTATTTCTTTTTGAGTTTGGGCGAAAAGGTTCTTCTGTTTCCTGATTTGATGTGAATATATACCTCGAAGATATGCCTTAAGTGAGTCCCAAACCATGTGTATATGAGTTGAGTTAATATTGTCGCTCCAGAAGAGCTTTATTTCTTCATTTATCTTATCAATGTCATCCAGTGGGGGTTGAGTTTAAAATTCCTATTTTTGTTTAGTTTTTTAAGGCTATCAAATATTACCATAACCGGGGAGTGGTCGGAAATGCCATGACTTTCATAATTCATTTTTTTTTAACCCTGTTAATAAGCCCGGGGCTGGCGAGGGCCAGATCAACTCGTGACATGGACCTATATGTATTACTGAAGCAAGAGAATACTTGCTTATTTCCATAAAGAGATCGCCATATATCGACCAATGCCATTTCTTTACACATTCTAAATAGTAATGTACTTGAACTGGCATTTTGTTCATAGTTGGTTATGGTAGATATCCTATCTATTTTTATGTCCATGACCGAGTTGAAATCGCCCACCACCAGCATCGGGCACGCCTCTCGAGCTGAAATATAATCTATCAATTTACATAACACAGTTACTGTGAAAGGAGGTGAGATGTATATAAAGGCAATGATACTCCTTTGACCCAGCCAGTAACAGTGAAGGAAACTGTATCGACCCTCTTGATCAATTAGTTGTTCTATTGGGTCGTAGTCTACCTGTCTATGAACATGAATATGTGGAATAACAGGAGTGATATTCGTGGGAGGCCCATCTCCTTCCGCCCAGCGCTGCCACTTTTTCACCTGATAGGTGTGTTTCTAACAAGGCCACTATAGCCGGTAGATGTCTAGAAACTAGATCAAACACTGCACACCTCTTAATTTTATCCGAAAAACCGCGAATATTCCATGTCAATATTCTTGACATTTTATATATTTTTTTTTTTAGTTTAGGACAGTGCGGCGCGGAAGGACAGGGGCGCCCCCAACAACACATCCTCAATACCTTGACAGTCCCCCGTGGAAAAAACCCTCCCTTCCCCCCCACCCCTACCCATACTCCCGTGCTGACCTGCGAGTCGCTGGATGTGACTCATAGGTCTCTTACTATAGGCTATCCCCCCCTCCCCCCCACAGTTGACCCCCCCAGCTCCCCCCTGTATTTCTGCAAGAAATTATTTAATGCCCTTAGAGTCCATCCAATCAGCAGCACCGCTTGGATTAGAGAAGAATTGAACTGTTTCTTTATAGATAACCTGTAATTTCGCCGGATACATCATGGAGTATTTTAGTTGGGCTTGTATCAGTCTCTTCTTTACATCTTTATATTCTCTTCTTTTGTCTTGCGCAGCTTTAGAAAAATCCGGGTATATCTCTATATTGGCATCGTTGCATTTCGCCGTTTGTTTCTCTCTTTTCCACCTGAGAATGTCATCCCGATCTTTTGAGGAAACCATTTTAATTAACGGTGGTCTTGGTGCTGACCCTGGTGGTAATTTTCTTATTGGAATACGGTGTGCTCTCTCCACTATATGTGTCGAAGCTGCTTCTGCAGTTGTTACGTTGTCTAATAACCATTTTTGAATGAAACCTGTAGGGTCATCTCTTTCTACTCCTTCCAGAAAGCCCACTAGTTTGAGATTATTTCTCCGGGACCTATTCTCCAAATCCGCCATTTTCTCCTTCAGTGCCTTATTGTCACTTTCTACTATTTCGATCCTTTTTTTATCTGATTAGTTTCTTTTTGTAATTCTGTAGTCAACGTTTCGTACTCTTTTATCAGTGGCGTCGCTGGGGGGGGGGCTAGAGGGGGCCACGGCCCCCCTACATCACGCTGTGCCCCCCATGTGCCCCCCCAGCTAAAATGCCCCCCTCCCAATTGAGCCACCGCCGCCGCACTGCTGCAGCCAGGCACAGGGAGATGAGTGCTTTCATTGCGCTCGTCTCCATAGCAATCTGCCTGTGCCAGCGGCGGGAATCACAGTAATACCATCATTCTAAAATATAACTTTTAATATTAAAGTATAAAATGTCAATACACCCACTTAATTATAAATAAATAGAGATATGAAAAGAAATACAAAACCTAGGGTCAGATAGATATTAATTAGTAGGTGTTAGTAAAGCCTACTGGGAGATATATCCCTAGATCTGGCCCTGGTGTACCGGCCCTGCCTAGATACGGAATAGCCGCCCCGATAGGGGCGATCCCGTTTCTCGTACCTCCTAGTGTCCCTAATCATGCCCTATCAGGGGATGAATACCTGTAAGGGGGGCCCTAAAGAGGTACCTGGGCTAATGTACAAAAAATAATAAATAAATAAATGTGTGATGAAACACCCAAAGTTAAGGACAGAAAACCCCCTAATAATATAAAAGGTGAAAAGAACCAGATTGTATGAAAATGTCAATTGTCCAATACAGTGCCAGCGGCGGTGCAGGGGAGGGAGAGGTGTTTCCCTTCCCCTTCCTCTGATAGGCTGCCGAGCGGGACACAGGCCGGAAGAGGCCTGCATCGCATCGCTGACATGGAGGTAAGTATAAGTGTTTTATTTTTATTTTTTTACAATATTGTTACAGGCACAATAAGGGGGCTCTTGTTACAGGCACAATAAGGGGGCTCTTGTTACAGGCACAATAAGGGGGGCTCTTGTTACAGGCACAATAAGGGGGGGCTTTTGTTACAGGCACAATAAGGGGGGCTCGTTACAGGCACAATAAGGGGGGCTCGTTACTGGCACAATAAGGGTGGCTCGTTACTGGCACAATAAGGGGGGCTCGTTACTGGCACAATAAGGGGGGCTCATTACTGGCACAATAAGGGGGGCTCATTACTGGCACAATAAGGGGTGCTCATTACTGGCACAATAAGGGGGGCTCATTACTGGCACAATAAGGGGGGCTCATTACTGGCACAATTTGGGAGGCTCATTACTGGCACAATAAGGGGGGCTCATTACTGGCACAATAAGGTGGGCTCATTACTGGCACAATAAGGTGGGCTCATTACTGGCACATTGGGGGCTCATTACTGGCACATGATGGGGGGCTTATTACTGGCACATGATGGGGGCTTATTAAAATACTGGCACATTATGGGGGGCTCTTTTTACTATAACATTGGGGGGCTCTTATTACTGGCACATGATGGGGGCTGGGCTCTTATTACTGGCACATGATAGGGGCTCTTGTTACTGGCACGTTATTGGTGGGCACTATAGGGGCATCTACTGAGGCCAGAAAGAAGGGGTATTTTATATGGGGGGCTCTGTACAATAGTATTTTATACTGGGACACATGGTGGGTACTATGGGGAAGGGGGAGAGGAGTACTATGGAGTCATCTACGGGGGCACTAAGAAGGGGTATTTTATACTTGCAAATTATGGGGGCACTATGGGGACATTAGCTCAATTGGGGCATTACAAGGGGGTATTTTTTGCATGTCACAATATAAGGAGAATTATTTCTACTGGGGGGGCATAATGGTGGACATTATTACTTCCCCATGGTATGACCCCTTAGTAGCAGCACCAGCCTCTCCTTGCTCTGCTATCCCTCTGCCCCTTCTCCAAATCCTTATTATGAAATCTTTCTCATTAGGATAAAGCACAACATCAGCTCCGCAGAGCCCCCGGACAAAGTGTTGAAGTGGCGTCCGAGATCCCCAAGGGCCAAGCCAAGTAACTGTAAGTTTTTATGTGAAATATGTTTGTTATACACCTATAGCATACACTGTGCCCCACAATTTACAGTATACCTCTACACTGTGCCCCACAATATACAGTATACCTCTACACTGTGCCCCACAATATACAGTATACCCAGAGGCGTACATAGGAATCACTGGGCCCCATAGCAAAAATCTGAATTGGGCCCCTTAACCCCGCCCACTACCCACCATGGCCCCTCCCACTTCCTGACTTTGCTCCTCCCATGCCACACCCCCATTAAATAAATTTATACATGACCTACAGAAACTGTTAGGGGTTTCCTGGGGGTGACCTGTCACATGGGATATCTGCTGCAGCCTGCAGGTCTCCTTATTTGGGGTGCCATGTTAGGCTACCTTCACACTTGCGTTCGGGTCTCCGCTTGTGAGTTCCGTTTGAAGGCTCTCACAAGCGGCACCGAACGGATCCGTCCAGCCCTAATGCATTCTGAGTGGATGCGGATCCGCTCAGAATGCATCAGTATGGCTCCGTCTGTCCTCCGCTCAGCAGGCGGACACTTGAACGCTGCTTGCAGCGTTCGGGTGTCCGCCTGGCCGTGCGGAGGCAAACGGATCCGTCCAGAGTTACAATGGACGTCAATGGGGGCGGATCAGTTTGAAGTTGACACAGTAAGGCTCAATTTTCAAACGGATCCGTCCCCCATTGACTTTCAATGTAAAGTCAAAACGGATCCGTTTGCACTATCATGAACAAAAAAAAAAAATGTTAGTTTTTTTTGTTCATGTTAATGCAAACGGATCCGTTCTGAACGCAAGTGTGAAAGTTGCCTTAAAGGGAATCTGTCACTAGCAATTTACCCCCAATTTTTTTTTCATGAATCCATGTTTAACAGAGAACCTGTTTTCCATCTGTCTTGTTCTTTTGATTGTGAGTCTTGTCATTTCTTCAAAAAATCGATTCTTATGATATGTAAATGAAGCTGTAAGGAGCCCAGAGGGGCGTTATTCTTTCTCCACGGTGCCCAGGAACGCCCCTCTGAAGTGCCGTGCCCGGCTAAATTTGAAAACTAATAACGCCTCCAAGTTCATCTAAATCGCCTCCCAAATCCGATCCTCCTCTCGCCGGCATCCCAAATCCCACGCAGGCGCAGTGCCGTCAGTCATCTTATCATAGCGCAGGCAATCGCCGGCACTGCGCCTGCGCGGGATTTGGGATGCCAGCGAGAGGAGGATCGGATTTGGGAGGCGATTTAGATGAACTTGGAGGCGTTATTAGTTTTCAAATTTAGCCGGGCACGGCACTTCAGAGGGGCGTTCCTGGGCACCGTGGAGAAAGAATAACGCCCCTCTGGGCTCCTTACAGCGTCATTTACATATCATAACAATCGATTTTTTGAAGAAATGACAAGACTCACAATCAAAAGAACAAGACAGATGGAAAAAAGGTACTCATGGATCCATGTTTAATAAAGTACCTTTTTTCCATCTGTGTTCTTCTTTTCCATGTCAGTCTTGTCCTTTCTTCTAAAAATCGATTCTTAGGATATGCAAATACAGGAACGGTGCCCCTCTGAAGTGCCGTGCCCGCCTAAATATGAAAACTCTAACATCTCCATGTTTAGCTGAATCGCCTCCCAGAGGCGCGGCTAAGTCCTCAACACCCGCCCCCCTCCTCAGCGCTGCGCTCTGCAAACACCCGATCCTCCTCTCGTCGGCGTCCCAAATCCCGCGCAGGCGCAGTGCCGGCGATTGCCTGCGCCTGCGCTCTGATAATACGGCTGAGGGCAACAGCTTCAACATAGTCACTGGGCTCGGCGCATGCCCAGTGACGATGTTGAAGCTGTTGCCCTCAGCCGTATTATCAGAGCGCAGGCGCAGGCAATCGCCGGCACTGCGCCTGCGCGGGATTTGGGACGCCGACGAGAGGAAGATCGGGTATTTGCAGTCAGAGCGCGGCGCTGAGGAGGGGGGCGGGTGTCTAGGGCCTTAGCCGCGCCTCTGGGAGGCGATTCAGCTAAACATGGGGGGGGCCCTGGGGAGAAAAGCAGCCGCATAGCCGGCTGCAGGTCATGAGTGGGCGGGGCCTTATCTGCGCTACGGGCCCCCCAGTGCCGCGGGCCCCATAGCAGTGGCGTGGTCTGCCTCTATGGGCGGTACGCCACTGAGTATACCTCTACACTGTGCCCCACAATATACAGTATACCTCTACACTGTGCCACACAATATACAGTATACCTCTACACTGTGCCACACAATTTACAGTATACCTCTACACTGTGCCCCACAATTTACAGTATACCTCTACACTGTGCCCCACAATATACAGTATACCTCTACACTGTGCCACACAATATACAGTATACCTCTACACTGTGTAGTCTGTTCTATAAGCACCCTTGTTCTGTGGCGGCGGACAGAAAATAATCTGGAAGTGCCCCTCCCGAGACCAGGCTCTGGATCCGCCACAGTTTAGAAATATTAAATGTACACTCAAGTGAGAGGCGGGGAGGGAGATCTGTGGATGACACTGTTATGGAGGGGGAAATGGGGATGACACTGTCATGGGGTGAAATCTGTGGATGACACATATAGCATAAGATGCTATATACGATATGTGGCATCCACAGATCCCCCCATAGCAGTGTCATCCACAGATCCCCCTCCCTATAAAAGTGTCATCCACAGGCAGCTAGGACATGTTGAAATCTGAGTGTTGTTTTTTTTTAAACCACGGACAGCAGGACTTTTCTTCCCTGTTGCGGTTTTAGGTATTGGGTAAAGTATTGCAGCATTTCTAAGCGTACTTGTGTAAATGTATCGTTGTTATAGCTGCCCCCCCTACTTTTGTCCTGGCCCCCAGTGTGCCCCCCCAAAATTTGAAAGCTAGAGACGCCACTGTCTTTTATACGTTGCCTCATTTTATTTAGGTCGTCTCGGATTACTGAGATGTCGGTCTGTACTGCTGCCTTGCCCGCCTTAATTAACAATAAAATGGCACTGGATGCTGTTTTTATGTTATTTGTGCAAAGCAAATTGCAAAAGTTTTCAATTTGTTTGATGGACATTTTCGTGAAGTTCAGAACTAATCGAATTAATTTATAATTGATTTGCTCCTCCTTATGTGACACCTAGAGTAAGCCAGGGAGAACTGTGCACTGCTACTACTACTGGCAGGATGAATAGTGCTGCTTCTGCTGCTAATACCACATTCTGACTTTCAGATTATGAGGTCTGGGCCTTTCGTTTTGTACTCATCCATTTTTCAGACATTTTACTATGAGGCCCATAAATGAAAAGTTACGGATTTGGTACACAGATTATTTAAAGGGCTTCTGTCAACCCACTAAACTCGTTTTTTTTGGGGGGGGGGGTACTTATAATCCCTATCCTGCGATATATCTATACATTATGTTAATAATCATTTTCGTTCTGTACAAAAGGCAAAAAATGTACTTTTATAATATGCTAATTAGGCTACTTTCACACTAGCATTCAGAGCGGATCCATCTGAGATGGATCCGCTCATATAATGCAGACGGTGGCTCGGTTCAGAACGGATCCGTCTGCATTATAGTGTAAAAAAAATTCTAAGTGTGAAAGTAGCCTGAACGGATCCGTCCAGACTTTACATTGAATATCAATGGGGGATGGATCAGTTTAACCACCTCCGGACCGCCTAACGCGCCGATGCGTCCGGAAGGTGGTTGCTTTTCTCCTCCTGGACGCATATACACGTCATCTCGCGAGACGCGAGATTTCCTGTGAACGCGCGCACACAGGCGCGCGCGCTCACAGGAACGGAAGGTAAGCGAGTGGATCTCCAGCATGCCAGCGGCGATCGTTCGCTGGCAGGCTGGAGATCCGAATTTTTTAACCCCTAACAGGTATATTAGACGCTGTTTTCATAACAGCGTCTAATATACCTCCTACCTGGTCCTCTGGTGGTCCCTTTTGTTAGGATCGACCACCAGAGGACTCAGGTAGGTCAGTACAGTCGCACCAAACACTACACTACACTACACCCCCCCCCGTCACTTATTAACCCCTTATAAACCCCTGATCACCCATGATCACCCCATATAAACTCCCTGATCACCCCCCTGTCATTGATCACCGCCCTGTCATTGATCACCCCCCTGTCAGGCTCCGTTCAGACGTCCGTATGATTTTTACGGATCCACGGATACATGGATCGGATCCGCAAAACGCATACGGACGTATAAATGGAGCCTTACAGGGGGGTGATCAATGACAGGCGGGTGATCACCCATATACACTCCCTGATCACCCCCTGTCATTGATCACCCCCCTGTCATTGATAACCCCCCTGTAAGGCTCCATTCAGACGTCCGCATGTTTTTTGTGGATCCGATCCATGTATCCATGGATCCGTAAAAAATCATGCGGAGGTCTGAATGGAGCCTTACAGGGGGTGTGATCAGTGACAGGGGGGTGATCACCCTGATCACCCCCTGTCATTGATAACCCCCCTGTAAGGCTCCATTCAGACGTCCGCATGTTTTTTGTGGATCCGATCCATGTATCCATGGATCCGTAAAAAATCATGCGGATGTCTGAATGGAGCCTTACAGGGGGTGTGATCAGTGACAGGGGGGTGATCACCCTGATCACCCCCTGTCATTGATAACCCCCCTGTAAGGCTCCATTCAGACGTCCGCATGTGTTTTGCGGATCCGATCCATGGATCCGTAAAAATTATACGGACGTCTGAATGGAGCCTTACCAGGGGGGTGATCAATGACAGGGGGGTGATCCGGGAGTCTATATGGGTGATCACCCCCCTGTCATTGATCACCCCCCCTGTCATTGATCACCCCCCTGTCATTGATCACCCCCCCTGTCATTGATCACCCCCACCCCCCTGTAAGGCTAAATTCAGACATTTTTTTTGGCACAAGTTAGCGGAAATTTTTTTTTTGTTTTTGTTTTTTCTTACTAAGTCTCATATTCCACTAACTTGTGTCAAAAAATAAAATCTCCCATGGACGCACCATACCCCTCACGGAATCCAAATGCGTAAACATTTTTAGACATTTATATTCCAGACTTCTTCTCACGCTTTAGGGCCCCTAAAAAGCCAGGGCAGTATAAATACCCCACATGTGACCCCATTTTGGAAAGAAGACACCCCAAGGTATTTGCTGAGGGGCATATTGAGTCCATGAAAGATTGAAATTTTTGTCCTAAGTTAGCGGAAAGTGAGACTTTGTGAGAAAAAAACAAAAAAAATCAATTTCCGCTAACTTATGCAAAAAATAAAAAATTTCTAGGAACTCGCCAGGCCCCTCATTGAATACCTTGGGGTGTCTTCTTTCCAAAGTGGGGTCACATGTGGGGTATTTATACTGCCCTGGCTTTTTAGGGGCCCGAAAGTGTGAGAAGAAGTCTGGGATCCAAATGTCTAAAAATGCCCTCCTAAAAGGAATTTGGGCCCCTTTGCGCATCTAGGCTGCAAAAAAGTGTGACACATCTGGTATCGCCGTACTCAGGAGAAGTTGGGGAATGTGTTTTGGGGTGTCATTTTACATATACCCATGCTGGGTGAGAGAAATATCTTGGTCAAATGCCAACTTTGTATAAAAAAAATAGGAAAAGTTGTCTTTTGCCAAGATATTTCTCTCACCCAGCATGGGTATATGTAAAATGACATCCCAAAACACATTCCCCAACTTCTCCTGAGTACGGCGATACCAGATGTGTGACACTTTTTTGCAGCCAAGGTGGGCAAAGGGGCACATATTCCAAAGTGCACCTTTCGGATTTCACAGGCCATTTTTTACAGATTTTGATTGCAAGGTACTTCTTACACATTTGGGCCCCTAAATTGCCAGGGCAGTATAACTACGCCACAAGTGACCCCATTTTGGAAAGAAGACACCCCAAGGTATTCCGTGAGGGGCACGGCGAGTTCCTCGAATTTTTTATTTTTTGTCACAAGTTAGCGGAAAATGATGATTTTTCTTTTTTTTTCTTTTTTCCTTACAAAGTCTCATATTCCACTAACTTGCGACAAAAAAAAAAAAATTCTAGGAACTCGCCATGCCCCTCACAGAATACCTTGGGGTGTCTTCTTTCCAAAATGGGGTCACTTGTGGCGTAGTTATACTGCCCTGGCAATTTAGGGGCCCAAATGTGTGCGAAGAACTTTGCAATCAAAATGTGTAAAAAATGACCGGTGAAATCCGAAAGGTGCACTTTGGAATATGTGCCCCTTTGCCCACCTTGGCAGCAAAAAAGTGTGACACATCTGGTATCGCCGTACTCAGGAGAAGTTGGGGAATGTGTTTTGGGGTGTCATTTTACATATACCCATGCTGGATGAGAGAAATATCTTGGCAAAAGACAACTTTTCCCATTTTTTTATACAAAGTTGGCATTTGACCAAGATATTTTTCTCACCCAGCATGGGTATATGTAAAATGACACCCCAAAACACATTCCCCAACTTCTCCTGAGTACGGCGATACCAGATGTGTCACACTTTTTTGCTGCCAAGGTGGGCAAAGGGGCACATATTCCAAAGTGCACCTTTTGGATTTCACCGGTCATTTTTTACACATTTTGATTGCAAAGTTCTTCTCACACATTTGGGCCCCTAAATTGCCAGGGCAGTATAACTACGCCACAAGTGACCCCATTTTGGAAAGAAGACACCCCAAGGTATTCCGTGAGGGGCATGGCGAGTTCCTAGAATTTTTTATTTTTTGTCGCAAGTTAGTGGAATATGAGACTTTGTAAGAAAAATAAAAAAAATAAAAATCATCATCATTTTCTGCTAACTTGTGACAAAAAATAAAAAGTTCTATGAACTCACTATGCCCATCAGCGAATACCTTAGGGTGTCTACTTTCCGAAATGGGGTCATTTGTGGGGGTTTTCTACTGTCTGGGCATTGTAGAACCTCAGGAATCATGACAGGTGCTCAGAAAGTCAGAGCTGTTTCAAAAAGCGGAAATTCACATTTTTGTACCATAGTTTGTAAATGCTATAACTTTTACCCAAACCATTTTTTTTTTGCCCAAACATTTTTTTTTTATCAAAGACATGTAGAACAATAAATTTGGTGAAAAATTTATATATAGATGTCGTTTTTTTTGCAAAATTTTACAGCTGAAAGTGAAAAATGTCATTTTTTTGCAAAAAAATCGTTACATTTTGATTAATAACAAAAAAAGTAAAAATGTCAGCAGCAATAAAATACCACCAAATGAAAGCTCCATTAGTGAGAAGAAAAGGAGGTAAAATTCATTTGGGTGGTAAGTTGCATGACCGAGCGATAAACGGTGAAAGGAGTGTAGTGCAGAAGTGTAAAAAGTGCTCTGGTCATGAAGGGGGTTTCACCTAGCGGGGCTGAAGTGGTTAAAGATTGAGCCATAGAGTCATCTTCAAACTGATCCGTCCCCATTGACTTACATTGTAAGTCTGGACGGATCCGCACGCCTCCGCACGGCCAGGCGGACACCCGAACGCTGCAAGCAGCGTTCGGGTGTCCGCCTGCTGAGCGGAGGCTGAACGCTGCCAGACTGATGCATTCTGAGCGGATCCGCGTCCACTCAGAATGCATTAGTGCTGGACGGATGCGTTCAGGGCCGCTTGTGAGCCCCTTCAAACGGAGCTCACAAGCGGACACCCGAACGCTAGTGTGAAAGTAGCCTTACCTGTCTACCAGCAAGTAGGGCGTCTACTTGCTGGTAGCAGCCGCAAAAAAACGCCCCCTCCTCTTGTTTATTGACAGGGCCATCAGCAATCTCCTCCTCCCGGCTGGCCTTGTCTGCATTTCAAAAATCGCGCACCTGTCTTGATTCGGCGCAGGCGCTCTGAGAGGAGGCTCGCCTCCTCAGCACTCCCTCAGTGCGCCTGCGCCGATGACGTCTTCTCTTTCGATGACGTCATCGGTGCAGGCGCACTGAGGGAGTGCTGAGGAGGCGAGCCTCCTTCTCTCAGAGCGCCTGCGCCGAATCAAGACAGGCGCGCGATTTTTGAAATGCAGACAGGGCCAGCCGGGAGGAGGAGATCGCTGCTGGCCCTGTCAATCAACAGGAGGAGGGGGCGGTATTTTGCGGCTGCTGCCAGCAAGTAGACACCCTGCTTGCTGGTAGACAGGTAATTAGCATATTATAAAAGTACGTTCTTTGCCTTATCTACAGAAAGAAAATAATTAATAACATAATGTATAGCTATATCGCAGGATAGGGATTATAAGTACCCCAAAAAAATAAACGAGTTTAGTGGGGTGACAGAAGCCCTTTAATGGTACTAGCAAATAGGTAAGTGTGTTTTATATAATTTAAAGACAGAGAGGCAAATAAATGTATCTCCCCTTCTACAAGCACACTAGTATTTACAATTTAATATTAATGTCTTTTTTGTGTTAAAATGTTTTTGAATTGAGTTGCATTCAATAGCACTGGTATAACAGTTATATTTTTGTAGTGAAGGTTCTTTGAACAACACGGTCTGATGCATTAATGTGTTCACTATCTGCAATATTTGAGGTAAAATGTATGAACTATGCGTTCAATAGCAGAGGTATATAACAATGCAATATTTGTAGTAAAATGTATTTGAATGACATGATCTGATGCAGTAATGCATTTTCTAACAAAGATATAACAATGCAATGTTTGCGTTAAAATGTATTTGAAATTTGAACTAAGCGTTCAATAAAATGGGTATAACAATGTAATTTTTGTAGTGAAATATCTTTGAAGTACATAGTCTAATGCAGTAATAAAACGCAGTGTTTGTTGTAAAAAGTCTTTAAACTATGAGTTTAAAGAAGTTGTCCGGGCTATTAATATTGATGATCTATCCTTAGGATAGGTCATCAATATCAGATTGGCAAAGGGGTCCGACACCCGGCAACTGATCAGCTGTATGCGGAGATGGGGCATGCAGTGTGCACGTGCCATCTCCAGTCTCTCTTCCATCCTGATACTGCTGCTATATCTATGGCAAAGCAGCAGCAGAGCAGCTTTTGCAGTAGAATACTATTGGGGTGCTGAGAATAAAACTATCAACTGTAGACATTTTTTTTTTTTCTTAAACTGTCTGTCTGTTAATATACAGGAGAAAAATAGTAAATTTTTTTGCAGGGGGCTTTCTAATGCAGAACTAGCCACCAGTAGCAGCTGTATTAAACAGAGTGTGACCAGCCCCTCACTCCCTCAAATCTTTCTCTAAAGCTTTCCCTGATCAAATTCACTAAAATCTAGTTAATTAAATCTTATATTTTATGACATCTTCTCTTTCGGGTTTAGAGGTGACGCCATCGGCTCAGGCACACTGAAAGAGTGCTGAGGAAGCGAGCATCCTTCTCTCAGAGCGCCTGTGCCGAATGAAGACATGTAAGGTGCAGGCATGGGATTTGAAATGCAGACAGGGCCAGCCAGAGGAGGAGAGCGCTCCCTGGCCCTGTCAATCAACTGAAGGAGGAGGCGTTTTTTTAAAAGGAGGATGCGGCGGCTACCAGCAAGTAGACGCCCTACTTGCTGGTAGTGAAGTAATTTGCATATTTTAAAAGCACGATTTTTTGTGAAACCAAGCTACAGAACAAGGTAAGTGCCCTATATAGGGAATAGTTGTCCAATAAGGATTTTAATATGCTCAAAAATGAAAAATGAGTTTTGGGGGGTGACAGAAGCCCTTTAATCTTAGAAGATTGTTTACCAACTTACAGGTCTCACATGATAACACGGGATCCCGAGCGATTGCTTCCCTCGATAATGAGAAAGCATTCGACTCGGTTGAATGGAATTTTATGTAGGAGACGTTACGCTGTCTCGGCTTCCCACAGTCATTCATAAGGTGGGTACAATTACTATACCAGGCCCCTATGGCACGGGTTAGGGTCAAAGGGTACTTGTCGCGCCCCTTCGGTCTACTTAGAGGTACTAAGCAGGGGTGTCCCTTATCACCTATGTTATTTGCCCTAGTTATGGAACCCCTTACTCAATTAGTTAATGGATCTGGACTGATTGAGGGATGGTCTATAGCGGGAATACAGGACATGATTTCGCTTTACGCTGATGACCTACTGGTGTATCTGGCTGATACAGGTCCCTCCTTGGAAGCACTTTTGGATACCATAGATGGTTTTGGGAAATACTCAGGCCTTAGGGTTAATTGGAGTAAATCCAGTCTCTGCTTAGTAGAGGAGATGGATTCCGCAGATATAACCCCAATGTCGCATTTGAAGGTAGTTGACTGTTTTGTCTATTTGGGGATTAAGGTACACAGAGATCCCAGACAGTTTTATCGGCTCAATGTATTCCCCACTGTGGAGTATATTACCCACAAACTGGAAGATTGGAAACATTTTCCACAGACATTAATAGGTAGAACAAATATGATAAAAATGGCTTTGTTACCGAAACGTCTATATCTTTACAGAGCAGCTCCTACAAAGATCCCCATATCCACTTTGATTCCTTGGATAAGATTTTTTTCCCCATTTCTGTGGATACACCAATCCCCTCGCATTGCTAGGAAATCTTTGAAAGCCTTATATAATCAAGGGGGGTTGAGACTACCAGATATGTATTTGTACTATAATGCTGCCCAATTAGTGTATGGCTCTTGGTGGATTAGGGCAGATGCTAATAATCCTGCAGTGGTATTAGAGGCGGCTTTAGTGGGCTCCTATGAGGCATTGGCTAACTTGGTATATCGGGGAGGGGCGACTTCAGTCTTGCATTACACTGAAGCGATGGCTACAGTCACTGGCGTATCTATAACGAGGCAAACAAGGCATTTGCCTAGGGTGGCACTTGCCAATGGGGCAGCAAAATGCCTTGCTTGCCCCTTGTCCCATCCGTCTTATACGCCGGTATACTCAGATCCAATGGTATATTCTAACTCCCAGGTGTTCCCATGGTGACAGGGACGCTTGCCTGGGGTTAGAATATACAGGGCTACGCCGCACACTGGAGTACATTTATAAACTGTAATCAGTAATTTAAACTTTAATCATCACTGATCTCTTTACTTGGATACCTTACTCTTAGCTCCGGTAACAGCAGGCAGTGCGGGCGGCGCTCACTCACTGACGTCACGCGCCTGCTCCTCCCACTAGGCGGCACAGGCGCCGCCCTCACTGCCTGCTGTTACTGGAGCTAAGAGTAAGGTATCCAAGTAAAGAGATCAGCGATGATTAAAGTTAAAGTTACTGATTACAGTTTATAAATGTACTCCTGTGAGCTTCGGGGAGGGGGATCTGTGGATGTCATTGTTTAGGGGGGATCTGTGGATGTCACTGTTTAGGGGGGAGATCTGTGGATGGCACTGTTTAGGGGAGGGGGATCTGTGGATGGCACTGTTTAGGGGAAGGGGATCTGTGGATGGCACTGTTTAGAGGAGGGGGATCTGTGGATGGCACTGTTTAGGGGAGGGGGATCTGTGGATGGCACTGCTTAGGGGGATCTGTAGATGGCACTGTTTAGGGGGGATCTGTAGATGGCACTGTTTAGGGGAGGGGGATCTGTGGATGGTACTGTTTAGGGGAGGGGGATCTGTGGATGGCACTGTTTAGGGGGGATCTGTGGATGGCACATAGGAAGGGGTGGGGTTTAGAGAGGAAGGGGTTTGGCCTTGACAGGAAGGGGTGGGTCAAATATATAGTAGGGGGGTGCCCGAGTTTAGTCTCGCCTAGGGCAGCACAAAACCAAGATACACCACTGGCTACAGTGGTGATGGCCTGGAAACAGTTTGTGGTGATGCACACAGAGTGAGGGGCGGGATACTTGGTCCCCGTATATACCCTTGTGGCATAACAAGCAGCTGCAAGAACTGTTTCATTTACCTGACTATGAATTTTGGTCTCAAAGTAGTGTGAAGTACCTCACCCAGCTGTATGTGGATGGTGTCTTTTGGTATTTTGAGAGCCTTCGAAGAGAGTACAAATTGTGTCATACATGTTTTTATCGGTACCTCCAGCTGAGACACGCCTGTGCGGCACAATTCAAATCCTTATCCTTGTGTTTGAAATGTGGCCCCATTGAATCTGTGGCTCGCTTGAAACAACCATACAAAACTATTTCATCATTCTATGTTGAAATTATGAAAATGCAGGATTCGCCGCTCTGTCGCTCCTTCGAGCGTTGGAGGGTTGATATCCCGGATCTGGAGGCGTCTCACCTGGAGGAACTGGGCTCTGTCTGGAAGACCACTATAATAAGCGCCCGTGACCAGCTCATTCAACTTAAGTGGGTACATAGGGTTTATCTCCCTCCAGTGCGCTGTCACGGCTGGCGGGAGGGGGGAACCCCCAGCCGTGCGGTGCCAGGAGATGATAGGGTTACCCCTTGGCCGGGACCACAGAGTTAGGGAGCAGGTCACCTCCTATTGCGTCCCTGTCTCCTTTCAGTATGAGCCGACCTTGGTGGTAGGAGGGCTCATACGCCGGAACCTAAAAGTCCCTACGAGCCCTCAAGTCGGCCCTGAATTAGGGGACAGAGTCAGACGCCCTACTCCTCCTAGGCACGGAGGAGCAGGAGTCTCAACGGCCAAGCAACACAGGGGGAACATCAACAGACATATGGAAATGACAGGTAAGTGAGACTAGTCCTGCACTTACCTGCCACAGACACACAAACCTGGAACCCATGAACAAGTGCTGATGTCCACAGCAACATAAAGGACACAGCACACACCAGACATAACACGGGAACCCAGGAAACCATATGCTGCACCAACAAAGAGACCACACAAACATCTTCTGAACACCAAACATGAATTTAACTAACGAAGATTTATGAACAGAAGGATGGTCCCCACCAAGCAGATGGAGGAGACAGGCGGCTGCTCCAGCCAGCATGGCTGAGAGCAACTACTGAACCAAGCCAGGGACTGAGGCTTTATAGGCCAGGTGGCCACACCCACGGTCAGACACACCCAGTGACTCACAGACACACTGGGAAGGGAGTTAACCCTTCCTACACCACAGAAGGGAAAACACACATAAAGGGGAAAGCACACAAACTCACTCACCTGTCTCCGACGGCAACGGCATGCGTGGCAACCGTGTCTTCAAGAGCAGCCAACGGGCCGAGACACTTCCACAGCATTCAAACATCACCAGACGTTGCCGCGGACAACCGCAGGTGAAGGGAGGAGTCTCCGTGCAAACAACACATAACCTCGTGCACCACAAAACGACAAAGGGAGTGCACATAAAAACACGTTGTCAAGGGCAACCACCCGCATGCCTATTGTCCGCGGCAACCGCACCTGAGGCAACAACGAAGTGCTCCCAGCTGCGGTTGACAACGGAAGACCGCGGGCAACAGCATGCGGCACCCAAGGAGTCACGACCATGACCAAGGGTCGTGACATGCGCCTGCAACATATGCGTAGGCTCTCAGACCCTTCTTGTATCAGGTGTGGAGAGCTGAGAGGATCTTTATATCATATGGTATGGATTTGTTATGCGTCGGTACTGGAGTGAGATTTGTGATTTTATCTCCACAAAGCTGAGGCTCCCGGGCATACGCTCTCCTATAGTCTGTTTGTTGGGATTGGTGACAGATATAGTTCCTACCAAATATGGAAGGAAGTTGCTCCGACTACTCATGTTTTACGGAAGGAAAACAATCCTTTTACATTGGAAACCACCAAAGAACCCCACCCTTGGATCCTGGATCCAACTGATAAACGCTGACCTGCAGATGTACAAACTCACTTTTGCAGTGAGGGGGACTCCTGATACGTTCGATCAGATTTTGGGCCTTTGGCTATGTGCGCAGGGTACTATCTGATTTTATGGGCGGGGCTCTGGGACTCCAGGATGAGTGAGTGTGTGTGAATGGTTTTCTTGTCCTGTACTCGTACCTATGCCGTGATGCAACATGGGACTGCTCATTTGTTTAGTAACATAATACCATTGCTTTATCCTTATGTATTTCCCACTTAGGGATCTTTGTATGAGTACTGGATTATGGACTTGTAGTCCGGCTGTTTTTGTTTTCTGTATCCCTTTGGGATTTAGTGAAGTTCACAAAATTTAAAAAATGCTTTCAATATATAAACACTATAAAAAAAATTATATATATATATAATATATACACTGTGTGTATGTGTATATATATATATATATATATATATATATACATATATATATATATATATATATATATATATAGAGAGAGAGAGAGAGAGAGAGTCAGAGCAGGGACTCCTAAGCCGAACTAGAGTCCCGACACCCTCCCCTCTTCAGAGCAGAGGGTGCCTGGTTTAATGCTTGGGTTCTCCCATTGACTTCCATTGTGCTCGGTTGCTCAGTAGAGCACACGAGCACTTTGATGCTCGACCAACACTAGTTGCTGCCATCAAGTTCTCAATGATTTTTTATTTTTTTTCATGAAATGGTAAATTTTCTCACTTTCAACATCTCATATATTTTCTATGAACTATTGTGACTTGAATTCTGTTTTTATTTACATTTTACAGTGTCCCAGATTTTTGGTACTATATTTTATTTGTGTTGCTATATTTCTAAGTATATTTGAATGCTGTCGTGTATTTAGGGATTAAGGTGTAAATCATGTTTTATAGTATGCAATTTATATCACTAGTTTTAATAGAAATGATTTATACTGGAGAACATTAATCGTTACATATATTGGCTTTAAGCATTCTTTTGTTCCTCTTCTTTTCTTTTTTTTATTGCTTATCCATGTGTGTGCAGTGTTTACCATCACTTTTCACTGTCACAGGGTGGACTGTGCTTGCATTGGATATGCTTTGTGTACAATACCACTGCATATGCGATAGAAATATTCTTGTGCACGTACTGTATGTCCATTGGTGACCTCGAACAAGGGGTAGTAGTATTTAGTCCTCTGCAGCACAGAAGCAGATGTACATTATGTATTAGATAAAAGACAGGTTGTTCTAATCAATTGATTTCTGGTGTGTTCTATATTGTGCAGTAAATGGTTGTGCTTCATTACCCTAAGAATACATCCAGGTGTGAAATGTGTATTGGAGATTGGGGTATCGTATTTATAAGGCTCTGTGCTTTGTGTATTTTATTCATTGTTGAGTAAATATAAATGTAATGCAAATATTATTAGTGCATCATATAGCCACAGTGAAACATTTCAGCATGTTTGTCCTCTATTTTAATCATGTTTGTAGAATTTAATCATATGACTAAATACATTTAGAGAGGTGTGTCCCAAAACTTTAGACCATATAGTGTATAAGCAATGGGGTTTTTTTTATCAGCTTTTGCTGCATTTTTTTTTTGTACCAGTGGCTTTAAAAAAAAAAAAAAAATGTATCATGCTTTTTTCCTTGTGTTTTTCTCAATCTTATTGGTATTGCATTACATATCTTAGTTTACGGCTGATCTAGAAATAGGTAAATGTAGGAATAAATAGAACTGATGCAGAATAAGTCTCCCTGCACTCTCCCTCTTTTATTAATCGTTTTCAGCAACACTGTCCCTAGTGCATGAGCACTTGCCATGTCTCTCCCTATGCTCAGCTCACAGGACAATGATGGAGACGGCGTAAGATGAGGGTTTTATATGGCTGTGACATCACAGGGGATTGGCTGGCTGCACGGCATTATGGGTGATCTCACTTTGCCAGGCTTATTTTCACTTTGTAATACGTGCAGCCACCATTTTAGGAAAAAAAACGATTCATTATCACGATGCGCGATTAAATTCGGATTCGTTTTGAATCAAAGTTTTTGTAAACCATTCCACTTCAAATTCTTCACTTCACTTAACACTAATAGCTATAAATAAATGCTCTCACATAAAATCTTTCACATGATATATTCAATTCCAAATATTTCCACAAGATGGCGACAAGATGTTTTAGAATTCTACACAACCTTGGCCTCTTTTACACATACGATAGGTGACTAAAAATAATTTTATTTCCTGATGTATCCTTCTAACTCCAGTAACATGTTATATAGAAACTGAATGTTACTGACTGTGGAAAAGAAGTGACGTCATTCTACAATATACTCATTGATAAATATGTGAAATGGTTATAGGATGGGGCAGAGCCCACCTTAAAGGGGTTGTTCAGGGGTAGAAAAACATGGCTGCTTTCTTACTTAAAGATAACCACACCTGTCTACAGGTTATCTGTGGTATTGCAGCTGAGATGTGTTGCTTTCTAGTGTTGATCGCAAATTTTTATCGCAAATTTTGGCACTTTGAGAATTTCAGAATATTTCGATTATAGTGCTATATCTTCGTAATCGCAAATATTCTAGATTTTTTTTATCAGTACTCATGATCCCTCACTGCTTCTTGCTTGTGGGCCAATGAGAAGGCTGAAATATCTTTGACTTTAGTGTTGAGCAAAAATTTTTGTATCGCAAATTTTCCGATTGCCGATTTTCACCTTCAAGAAAATAATGACTGGAGATCACAAATTCTCGAATTTGCAAATATATGACGAATTTTCGCCCAAATATTTGCGAAATATCACAAGATTTAAATCTTGCCCCTGCTGCTCATCACTGTTGCTTTATTGGAAGAGAGCAGCAATTTTTTTTCTTATCCTGAGCAACCTCTTTAAGAACTGTGCTGTGCCTCCAAGAGCTAACCTTTTGGAGAACACTGCCACCGGTTTAAAGACACTGCAAAGCACCCCATATACCTGTTCAGTTCCCTCATCCTGCTGGGATGTTCTGCTGTGTTGTGTTTGCTTGTATGATCAGTAGGTGTACCATTTTGCTACTAGATGGTCCTCTTGCACCACTAATAGGATACTACAATCTGCTGGAGGCAGGAGGAAAACATTCTGGGACTTGACCCATGTAAGTAGCAGGAGGGGCTCTGATACAGAAGGACTGGACTATTCAATGTTTGAGGAGTGGGACACTCACAAAACAGCCTCTGACCAAAGGGACTGATGCAGTGGAGGCTGCAGACAGCAAAGATGGCCTATTGAAAATAATTGTACATACAGCAACAAAGGTATGAGATACCTGGTTGCTCTCAAGTGAAAGAGAGAAGGGTGCCCACAGTGGAAACTGGGACTGGAGCATTCAGATTCTTGCAGTGAATCAAGTGAGGAGCAGTGCTTTCAAGATACCTCTAGTCTGCCTACAGGGTTCCAGACTCAGCCTATAAGTGGACATGTGCCAAAGAGCCAAGCATAGTGTGAAGGCTACCAAGTAGGACTGAAAAAGTCCATGTGTAATCGTGTCACTCTGAGGCCAGATTCACATGTGTATTTTCCAGCGGTGTTATCTGTCCATATTTCCCGCGTGTTTCACTGTCATGGGTTTAGCTGACCCAATGTCACGGATGGTATTGCAGAAAGCTGGAACTTATAAATAAACATCCGACTGGCTTGATCCCAAACTAAGGAGCATATGGGTGAGCCCTATAAAACCCCTAGAGCTCCCCCTGACTGCTATGCCCATGCAAAGGTCTTTATGGTAGACGATTGCATGTCCACGTACCTCATACTATGTGACACCTGAAAACCCTATAATAGTGAGGGGACACGACCACGGTCTCCCTGCACTTAATACAGACGGAGTCAGGGTCACCTAGAATCAAGCCAGCAAGGAAACACAAATAAAGGAAACAGACTTATCTGAGGAATCAGCAGAAGCAGCATCCAGCAGTGAACACAATTCAAGAAGTATGAACCGCAAAGTGAGGCAGTATGGGAGGGAATATAAAGGGAGACAATTAGTGTAAATAGGTGACAGCTGGGAGAAGGAAAGGAGATGACAAAGTGAAACCAAAACAAAGAACTTCATGCAGGTAGAGAAGAACATATAACAGATCTTCTCACAGAAGTGGTGGTGACACCCAAACTCACAGCAGGTATCCACGGTGCTGTGAGTTCAGGTTAGATTCAAGCCAAGACATATGCAAAATGCAGATAATACAGATAACACAGCATGGATGTGTGAATTTGGCCTTACTGTGTGTTCTGTCCTCCTTATGCGTGAAGGTACATAGCTTGACAGACAGCTAAACCTTATCCCAGCAATGAATTGACAATGGAGTAAGGTCCAACTTTATCTTTATTGCAAGGATGTAAATCAATGTGCGGTAAAACTGGGGAACAGAAAAAACAATGTGCTTACTAATGGGGTCTGACAGTAATGCATATACAAACACAGATGCAAATCTAACCAGAGCATGTTTCCTATCTGCAAAACGAACATGATCCCTAGCTGCTAACTATAGGCTGCTATGAAGGAAAGGAGAAAGATATGCAAATACATCAGAAAACAGATGCAAACAGGTTGTAATGTGGCTATGTGACATACCAGCAATGCTACTGTTAGCTTAGATGTGGAGGATGTCTCAAGAGGCTTCTAAGCCATGTGCTATCCTCAGACAGTGATGACTGTGAATGAAGAAAATGGTTGCTATGTGCAGGGATAATGATGTCACTAAGATAAGGAAGCTGTAGTAGACCAAACTTGTAGTATGAATAGCTGCAATTGTATGTAAAATGACCACTAGATGGTGCTGTTACACAATATACAGAAAATTATACAGAAAACATATTAACCCCCTCAGCCCCCCTAGCTGAAACCCCCTTAATGACCAGGCCACTTTTTACACTTCTGCACTACACTACTTTCACCGTTTATCGCTCGGTCATGCAACTTACCACCCAAATGAATTTTACCTCATTTTCTTCTCACTAATAGAGCTTTCATTTGGTGGTATTTCATTGCTGCTGGCATTTTTACTTTTTTTGTTATTAATCGAAATTTAACGATTTTTTTGCAAAAAAAATGACATTTTTCACTTTCAGTTGTAAAATTTTGCAAAAAAAATGACATCCATATATAAATTTTTCACAAAATTTATTGTTCTACATGTCTTTGATAAAAAAAAATGTTTGGGTAAAAAAAAATGGTTTGGGTAAAAGTTATAGCATTTACAAACTATGGTACAAAAATGTGAATTTCCGCTTTTTGAAGCAGCTCTGACTTTCTGAGCACCTGTCATGTTTCCTGAGGTTCTAAAATGCCCAGACAGTAGAAACACCCCACAAATGACCCCATTTCGGAAAGTAGACACGCTAAGGTATTTGCTGATGGGCATAGTGAGTTCATAGAACTTTTTATTTTTTGTCACAAGTTAGCGGAAAATGAGGATTTATTATATTTTTTTTTTCTTACAAAGTCTCATATTCCACTAACTTGTGACAAAAAATAAAAACTTCCATGAACTCACTATGCCCCTCACGAAGTACCTTGGGGTGTCTTCTTTCCAAAATGGGGTCACTTGTGGGGTAGTTATACTGCCCTGGCAATTTAGGGGCCCATATGCGTGAGAAGAAGTTTGAAATCAAAATCTGTAAAAAATGGCCTGTGAAATCCGAAAGGTGCTCTTTGGAATGTGGGTCCCTTTGCCCACCTAGGCTGCAAAAAAGTGTCACACATGTGGTATCGCCGTACTCAGGATAAGTTGGGGAATGTGTTTTGGGGTGTCATTTTACATATACCCATGCTGGGTGAGAGAAATATCTTGGCAAAAGACAACTTTTCCCATTTTTTTTATACAAAGTTGTCTTTTGCCAAGATATTTATCTCACCCAGCATGGGTATATGTAAAATGACACCCCAAAACACATTCCCCAACTTCTCCTGAGTACGGCGATACCACATGTATGACACTTTTCTGCCAAAAAAAATGTCTGAATGGAGCCTTACAGGGGGGTGATCAGTGACAGGGGGGTGATCACCCCATATAGACTCCCTGATCACCCCCCTGTCATTGATCACCCCCCTGTCATTGATCACCCCCCTGTCATTGATCACCCCCCTGTAAGGCTCCATTCAGATGTCCGTATGTGTTTTGCGGATCCGATCCATGTATCCGTGGATCCGTAAAAATCATACGGACGTCTGAATGGAGCCTTACAGGGGGGTGATCAATGACAGGGGGGTGATCAGGGAGTCTATATGGGGTGATCAAGGGTTCATAAGGGGTTAATAAGTGACAGGGGGGGTGTAGTGTAGTGTGGTGTTTGGTGCTACTTTACTGAGCTGCCTGTGTCCTCTGGGGGACCACCAGAGGACCAGGTAGCAGGTATATTAGACGCTGTTATCAAAACAGCATCTAATATACCAGTTAGGGGTTAAAAAAATCGCATCTCCAGCCTGCCAGCGAATGATCGCCGCTGGCAGGCTGGAGATCCACTCGCTTACCTTCCGATCCTGTGAACGCGCGCCTGTGTGCGCGTGAACGTGATCCTGCGTTAGGCGGTCCGGAGGCGGTTAAAGAGGACCTTTCACCGATTATTACACTGTGAACTAAGTATACAGACATGTAGAGTGGCGCCCGGGGATCTCACTGCACCTACTATTATCCCTGGGTGCCGCTCCGTTCTCCCGCTATGCCCTCCGGTATCTTCGGTCACTAAGTTATGGTAGGCGGAGTCTGCCCTTGTTCTGCTCTAGCGCTGGCCAATCGCAGCGCAGAGCTCACAGCCTGGGAGGTCATTTTCTCCCAGGCTGTGAGCTCTGCAATGTGATTGGCCAGCGCTACAGAAGAACAAGGGCTGACTCCGCCTACTATAATTTAGTGAGCGGAGATACCGGAGGGCATAGCAAGAGAACTGAGCGGCGCCCAGGGATAATAACTGGCAGTAAAACACATGAAGTGTGCTGTATATAAGATTTTTTTTTGCATCAGGGACTCTTTTGGACCCGGGAAATTAATGCCTATTCAATGCAGTAGCCTGAGGCTAATAGGTTCCCGTTTGTGGTCAGGATTAAAACGTAACATTTATTTTGTTTTTATTTTAAAATGTCAAACAAATAGAAAAAGAGGATCGAAATTTAAAATTAGATACGGCTGGGCTCTGTGGCTGGGTAACTTCACCAAGTCCTTCTCAATTCTCCAATTGGAGTACTCTGTTTTAGAGTGTACTCATATGGGGATAACCGTAGGGATATTACAGCATACCCTCTAGGTTACAATGTAATGCTGACTAATTTGGCAGCGACCGTTTACCCATGAATATTGTCTGCCAATGTTAGGGAATCAGTATGTGTTGCATTTTAAGATTCCTCAGCTTTCGGGCTGTATGTCCCTTTGCTAATGTAGATCTTAACTAGATATCCCTATACCTTATTATTGAGAGGAGCTATTGTCCGGTGCCTGCGATTCTAACCTAAGATAGTACCTATACTTGCTACTCTTCCCCTTTGAGTACGTTACCCTGTTGCCTGTGTCTGCATACTGTATGTCTGCAGTGCACACAGATGCTGACACGTCACAGCACAGCCGTACTGTTTAAAAACGAAATTGCAGCTCCCCCAACATGTTTCGCCACAACTGTGGCGTCCTCAAGGGATATAGAGCTACTATCAACGCTGACAATATACAGGGGTAAACGGTTGCCCCCACAGCAAATCCTAATTAGTCAGCATTACATAGTAACCTAGGGGGTATGCTATAATATCCCTACGGTTATCCCCATATGAGTACACTCTAAAACAGACTACTCCAATTGGAGAGTGAGAAGGACTTGGTGAAGTTACCCAGCCACAGAGCCCAGCCGTATCTCATTTTACATATTGATCCTCTTTTTGTTTTTGTTTGACATTTTAAAATAAAAACAAAATAAAGGTTATGTTTTAATCCTGACCACAAACGGGAACCTATTATCCTCAGGCTACTGAATTGAATCTGTATATAGGAAAGCACATTTATACAAAAAACAAGAACAACCACGTCTAATAAAGTGCCCTGCTGGGACGCAGATAACCAAGTTGATAGCTCTTAGTTGAATGTCAGCAAAACATTTACATTTAGACTGGCGCTGGATACATGGAAGTTATGTAGAGGCCGGCACCTCTTCATAACTTCGGTGGCTCCACCGCCAGCTATAGGGGTTATTAAGACCAGCGTCTAGAACGCTGGACTTAATGAATGACTGACTCGGCGTTCAGTTCATTGCAACAAAGAGCATGATGAAGTCTGCCAGGAAGGAATAGGAATAGCTGCAATTCACAACAAAACTATTGGGTGACCACACATAGAAAGATGCAGCATAGACATCTTGTGACAGAATACAGTGATCCCTCAAGATACAATGGCCTCAGGATACATTATTTTCAACATACAATGGTCTTTTCTGACCCATTGTAAGTTGAAACGAGATTTGACATACAATACCTCAGACCCAGATCAAACCAAACATTTAGGAAACATTTAATTTGCAACAAATCCAAATTCTCTCACACTTCGTGGTAACATAGTTTTTTTCCCCTAAAATGGCAGCTACATATGTTGTAAAGTGAAAGCAAGAAGCTGGGGAATACGAGATCAACCATAATGCCATACAGACAACCAATCAGCAATTAGCCAGTCCCTGTGATGTCACAGCCCTATAAAAGCTTCACCCCGTTTCAGCCACTTCATTGTAAACTGAGCAAAGGAGAGACGTCACAAGTGCTAGGGACAGTGTACAAGAAGTCTTTAATTGTGGAATATTTAATAGGAAGACTGCAAGGACAGTATAGGGAGTTTGTAGGGAGAGTTTTTACACACTATAGGGTGACCATAGAAAGACTGTAGGGACAGTGCAGGATCTATAATCTGAAGCTGAAGGGATCCATAGGTGACAGCCCATTTTGCATCTATCCCTGTGTAGGGCACAGAGCTTTTTAATTAAACAGTGTCCACTTTGTTTAATAGATAAACAATTCCATTAGGTCTTGATTCTCAGATTGGGGTGAATAGCCTGTCTAATTCTACTGTTATTGGAGTTCCCACCTTGTTAAATAGATAAGCAATTCTAGTATGCCTTAATTCTCAAATTGTGGTGAATAAGCTGTATAATACTACCGTTATTGGGGTGTCCACCTTGTTAAATAGATAAGAAATTAAATTGCACATTGTACCCCTTGTTTAATAGATTTAAGCAATTCCATTAGCCCTTAATTCTCAAATTGGGGTGAATAACCTCTCTAATTTAACAGTTATTGGGGTGCCCACCATGTTAACTAGATAAGCAATTCTATTAGGCCTTGATTTTGAAATTGGAGTGAATAAGCTGTCTATTTTTACTGTAATTGGGGTGTCCACCTTGTTAAATAGATACACAATTCTAATATGCCTTGATTCTCAAATTGGGGTGGATAAGCTGTCTGATACTACTTTTATTGGGGTGTCCACATTGACAATGAAAAACTTATTTTACATATGCAGTTACTGTACAGTATGTAAAAAAAAAAAAGGTGCCAGAGCCCTCCAAAGGAATGGGCAGTAACAAAAATGTTACTGTAGCTGGCAGATGTGGAAAAAGAAGGTGGGGAGAAGCGGCAGCCAGAGCAACAGGCCAGAGTTGCCAGTGTCATCCAGCGGTCATGTTTTGATGACCAATCCCTCTGTCCCGGATGTTGTCTTCAACATCTCAGCTGACATCAAACACCCACAGCCAGGAGTCGGTGGGTTCCTCTAACACCACACTTACTTGCCATGGTACCAGGAATAAGCTCTGTGCCTTCTCCTCTCCTGAACCTGCCTCTTTCCTTTGATGCTCCTTCTGCCAGGCAAGTGATGTATGCTGCCAGATGTGCTTCACTTTTTGGCAAGGGAGATATTATTAAAGACAGTCAGCAGCTACTGCCCAGCCAGATTTGGAGGAGAGGTGCCCTGCTACCTCCTGTAGTCATGCAAGTAGCAATGATGACAGTTGCGTAGGATTAGGTGTTGCCAGGGATGCGGCCATGAGACTGATGAGGGTGATATAAGTGACGAGCAGAAAGTAGTGGATAAAGATGTAGTCAATCGCACGTGGGAGCTGGGTGAAGAGGGGACATCATCATCAGTGGGTGAAGGTGGCAGCTTGCTCATGAGATAGCGGCAGTGTGGCAGCGTGCAGCTGAGCCAGTAGGGTGCAAGCCCAGCCATAAGCCAGCAGGGTGGCAGCAGTGTGAGATCTGGAGCCAAACGTGCCCAGGGCAGACCTTCTTCTACTCAAGAGCCTACCTGTCAGGAAACAGCTAGCTGTGAACTGCCTCAGAGAGGCAGCAGCAGGTAGTCATCATGCAGTGGTGGGGGTAAAATGCCATACTCGCCGGTGTGGGAATTTTTCATCAAGTCTCTGGAGGAAGTCAGCCTGGCCGTATGTAGGATCTGTGGGCAGAATGTGAAGCATGGCCAGGGTGCAAATGTTGGCCCACCAAAAAACCCGGCCTGGATTTTGCTGACTGGAATTTGCTCCTTATGTTACATTGTCATTTGAGTTGTAAATTCTTTAAGGATATATATAACACCGGAGATTGCCGCCTAATCAGAAGAAACCAATGCGACCAACATAACACATGAGAGAGGTATCAGCTGATCAGCACAGAAGAAACCACGTGCCAGATCACATGAGATGCCAAACCAATTACACAGACCGAGCAACACGCAGTGTGAGGAAGCAGGACACTGGAGATTAACACCGGCTGGCGCCTCACTCATACACAGCAGAGATTGGACCGCGGGATGAGTACTAGCTAATTGCCATGTGGGACGCCACCTACAATAGCAAACACCAAATATTGGACACTGTATCAATACTACCAATACCCCCTCTGCCGGCAGATTTTGCATCAGGATTTGATCATGATTTAGAAGCCAAAAGCAGGAGTGGGTACAAAACACACAAGATATGCAAACTTTTCAATCACGTGTCATCTCTGTTCTGGACCCACTCCTGTTTTTTCCTTACCAATACTGATGAATTACTGACCTAATACTGACCATGTGAAGGTGGATTGTTTTTTTATTTTTATTTGGGTTGTTCTTTTGACGAATCAGAAAAAGGGAAAAAATAAACAGTAACGTCAACACAAACATACTGCTGACACCCACTCCACTCTGTCATCATGGGGCCACTACTTGTATCAGTTACTGTATGGTGAACAAAAATCAGGAGCCAATCGTCCTCTCAGATAAGATATCGCAAAACGATCTGCATCTGTTCCATGTTTTTGACCTGTAACTTACCAAATAAGTGTTTTGTGAACTGAGCCTAAGATTGACGCCTGTCACCTGCCTGTCATACTGGCACACAATAAGACCTCTTTCACACGGGTGTCCCGGATTTGCCCCAGATGCGTCACTTTTGCATAGCGGTAAAACCGCACAAGTAGGCACGCAATTGCAGTCAGTTTTGACTGTAATTGCGTGCCGATGTTGAGTTTTTGAGTTTTTTTTGCGTGAGTGCAATGCATTTTGCACGTGTGTGAGAAAAAACTGAATGTGGTGCACAGACCCGAACCCGAACTTCTTCACTGAAGTTCGGGTTTTGGTTAGGTGTTCTATTCATTTAATTATTTTCCATTATAACATGGTTATAAAGGAAAATAATAGCATTCTTAATACAGAATGTTTACTAAAATGCTGCTTGAGGGGTGAAAAAAAAACGTAACTCACCCCATCCACTTGTTCACACAGCCTGCACCATCTTCTTTCTTCATCTTTCAGAACGTGCAAAAGGACCTTTGAGGACGTAATCGCGCTCACCACAGGGTCAACTCGATTACATCATTAACCCCTTAGGGACTAGGCTCATTTTCATTTTTTGCAAATCTGACCAGTGTCACTTTAAGTGGTGATAACTTTAAAATGCTTTGATTTATCCAGGCCATTTTTTCGTCACATATTTTACTTCATGACACTGGTAAAATTGAGTTAAAAAAAAAACATTTTTATTTATAAAAAAAATAAAAAATTTAACAAAAATTTGGATAAATTTTCTAATTTTTAAGTTTTAATTTCTCTACTTCTATAATAGATAGTAATACCTCCAAAAATAGTTATTATTTCACATTCCCCATATGTCTACATGTTTGGATCATTTTGGGAATGACATTTTATTTTTTGGGGATGTTACAAGGCTTAGAAGTTTAGAAGCAAATCTTGAAATTTTTCTGAAATTTTCAAAAACCCACTTTTTAAGGAACAGTTCAGGTCTGAAGTCACTTTGTGAGGCTTACATAATAGAAACCACCCAAAAATGACCCTATTCTAGAAACTACACCCCTCAAGGTATTCAAAACTGATTTTACAAATGTTGTTAACCCTTTAGGTGTTGTGTCACAGCACCGTCTAGGAGGCAGGCGCGTCCGGAGCGCGCGCGCATCATTAGTGCATCCAGCGTCACTCGCGGTCCTGATAATACTATGTGTGCATCTATCTGCATTCATGCTAATGGTTTTAGGGCTGAGCACCGAACTGATCACTCGGTACTCGGTGCTCGGCTGTGTAGTCTGTGTGGAGTCATGTGACGCTGGCCACGTAACATGACCCCTCTAGCTCCCTATTTAAACAGGCAATCTGCTGGCCACAGATTGCCTGTTATTTAGGTTCCACCTGCGATTGTGTCTTTCCTGGCGTACTTACCTTCTGCTGAATTCCTGACGATCCTCTGCCTGCTCCTTGTGTACTTTGCTGCTCTCCTGGTATTCTGACCCCGGCCTCCTCCTGACGATCCTCTGCTGACTCCTTTGGTACTTCACGACTCTCCTGGTATTTATGACCCCGGCTTCTCCTGACTATTCTCTGCTTGCTCCATTTGTACTTTGTAGCTTTCCTGGTATTGACTCGGTCTGTTTACGTTCTGTTGTTTGTCTGTCATCCCTGCACTTATTCCAAGCTAGGGATTGCCGTCCAGTTGTCCCCTGTTATTGGCAAATGGAGATGAAATTTAAGAATTTAAATTTTTGGGCTAATTTTCTATTTTAATCCATTTTTTCCAGTACCAAAGCAAGGGTTAACAGCTAAACAAAACTCAATATTTATTGCCCGGATTCTGTCGTTTGCATAAACACCCCATATGTGGCGATAAACTACTGTACCAGAGCACGGTAGGACGTAGAGGGAAAGATGCGCCGTGTGGTTTTTGGAAGGCAGATTTTGCTGGACTGGTTTATTTACACCATGTCCCATTTGAAGCCCCCCTGATGCAGCTCCATAAAACTCCATAAAAGTGACCCCATTTTGGAAACTATGGGATAAGGTGGCAGTTTTGTTCTGACTATTTTTAGGGTACATAAAAAAATTTTGTTGCTCTATATTACATTTTTGTGAGGCAAGGTTACCAAAAATAGAAATTCTGAAATTTCATCTCCATTTGCCATAAACTGTTGAGGAACAGCTAAAGGGTTAATAAAGTTTGTAAAATCAGTTTTGAATACCTTGAAGGTGTAGTTTATTAGATGGGGTCACTATTATGGAGTTTCTACTCTAGGGGTGCATCAAGGGTTCTTCAAATGGGACATGGTGAAAAAAAAAAAAGAGGGCCAACAAAATCTGCCTTCCAGAAACCATACTGTGTTCCTTTCCTTTGGCGCCCTGCCGTTTGGTCATACAGCAGTTTACGACCACATATGGGGTGTTTCTGTAAACTGCAGAATCAGGGTAATAAATATTAAGTTTTGTTTGGCTGTTAACCCTTGCTTTGTTACTGGAAAAAACGGTTTAAAACTGAAAATTTGCCCAAAAAATTTCTGTTTTGGCATCGTTTTTATATATTTTTTTTAACCGTGTTCATCTGAGGGGTTAGGTCATGGGGTATTTTTATAGAGCAGCTTCTTACGGAAGCGGTGATACCTAATATGTTTACTTTTTTAAAATTAATTTAGGTTTTACTGTCAGAACTATTGGGTATAAAAAGAGTCCATAGTATAAGGCCTATGCAGATGTATGAACCTAAAGAACAACCATTTTGTCTTTTTTTGAAAGGGCAGGGTGAGTTCAGGATTTTTGAAATCAGGATTACTAACCAAAGATTAACAATATGTACCAAAGTGTTTACCCAAGTCTGTTTTTTTTTTTTTTTTTTTTTTTGAGAAGGAGGTTTCACAAGGTCTAATGAAAAGTATTTACCCAGATAAGACAATGTAGTAGAAATGTGCTGAGTTTAGTGAGTTTAGTGAATAGAAAGAGACACTAATTTTCTTTGGGGTTTTTATATTAATCAATGTATGAGTGGATTTAGATTTTAATATCATCAATTTAAATATGTGTGCTTTATATATAAGTGTGGTCCTTATAGATATATTCAATTTTAAGGTTAGAATTATAGTAAATATTCCAAAATACATGACTGGACCTAGCACAAGTTAATAATCTCTTTCCTTAAGGATTTCTTGAAAGGAGAAATGTGGACACAGGTGATCATAAACTAACCCTGTCTTTTCCCCAGAACAATGACCTGAGTATGGTAATGTGTATCTTGATTTAATTAGATCTGGTCAGAAGATTAAGGGATGAACTAGATGTTTGACTAAATACAAAAGTCATTGTCTATTTAAGATCTGCTCAAGGTTTTTCTAAAACATTAGTTAAAATTTATCTCGAGTAAATGAATAAGAGAATATGCAGAAGAAAGAGATAAGTGCCTCAACTTTTGTATGGAGTACTAGTGCCATCTAGTGTTAGGGTAACATTAATGTTTAGGGTGTATTATCCCTAGGGGAGGTCATATTAGTTATAAAACGAGGTCACTAGTTAATGATAAAACTTGACCAAGCCCTTTCTAAGATAGGATAAAAAGATGGTATGGGCTGACAGAGAAAAAACATCAAAAGGAAGAAGACCCATCATCAGAGGAGCCTTATCTTCAGATCAGGAAGCAAACCATCATCAGATCATCTGGAAGAAACATCTTAATCCATCAGATCCAGCCCTGACCACCTTTTCAGTCATTGGAGGCAGACATCTTAGAACTATTGAAACTGATTTCTGCTAGCTGACATTTTGGTATAGTATAACCTTACCTATATTTTATAGGATAATTAATTAATATAATATATCTATATATATATATATATATATATATATATATATATATTCAATTAACCATACTTTGTGTATAGTATCTGTTTTGACATAAGATTGGGGTGTAACTGCAGCATCATCCTAAAACTTAATCCAATCCAGGGAGATTGATATAATGCAGTATATCAATGTTGCAGAGGCCCGGATGATAGGGGCACGTGTCACACTGAGTGCTGGTGTCCTTCCATATCCCCCTCCTTTGACACACTCTGCACCTTTTTGGGTCCGTTCCTTCTTTCCAGTATGGGGGACCACACCTGGAAAGTGTTGGCCAGGGACGATCCTGGCGCCTCCAGTTCCCGAGGTACTCCGGCCTGCTCTTTCCCAGTCAGAAAAGATCAGGTCCTTGAGAACTGCCTCATAGAACTGAATGAAGAAGAGTACGCTAGACCTTAGGTAGAGCGTGTGGACCACTAGAGGGCACACGAAACAACCGGTCAAAGAAAATATTTTGGTTTCAGCAGTATTCCATTTATTCGTAAGACAACACGTTTCGGGGTGCTAGGGTCCCCTTTATCAAGTCTAAAATAAAGATTAAGTATAAAAATAAAAAAAAGGAGAAAACATGTGTTGGGAAAACACTAAATTTGTGCTCCCCTATATGACAAACAAATAAATTATGAGGATAAATATATAAATAAATAGATAAATGAATAAAATACGCATGAATCTAATTACCAAGGCATACACTGATAAAATAATAAATATACACCTGTATAAAAGGAAGGTGTATCTTATATATATATATATATATATATATATATCATGGTATCAAATTGATAGTATAAAAAAAAAAATATATATATATATATACACATAGGGAAAATACATAGAGGATAAAAAATGTATATAAAAATAGATTAATTAATAATAATCATAATAAATTAGATAAGTACCGGAACAAAAACCATAGCAGTAATGTTTCTGTACTGATGTTTATCCCTACCATGAGAGTGATCTGTATGTCATATATAAATAATTAGCACCAATGTGAGCCACTAGCATAAGAGTCCACATAGTCAGTCTATTTGATGTGGTTGCTAGTAAACCATAGTAGAAAAGCTAAGCTGATATTTCCATACATTTGAAGAAAAACAGGATGGATTGCCCCCGGGAATATTAGGGATGTCTCTGATGTGTGTAAAGAGATTAGTGCTCTTTACACACATCAGAGACGTCCCTAATATTCCCGGGGGCAATCCATTCCCCTGGTGTAATCATTTTATGTTAATTTTACCACATCACCACTCATACCCATTTAAATCACACTTCTATGGGTTATTTCTATTTATATATATATATATATATATATATATATATATACATATCTTTCATTCCTAATCCATCCCCTACATGCCGGCCTTAGCCCCGCCTCTCCACCTTGCGATGCAACTTCTGCTTTCAACTCATTCAGCCGTCCTCACTCTGCTCTCTATGCGCTCCCAACAACCACGCCCCCGTACGGATCCCCGCCTACCAATTCAGACATACCCTCCTATTCCCCGCCCCTTCAGGCCACCGTGCGTTCTCCCTAACCACGCACCCCCATGGACGCTCCTCCCATGGACCTCGGCAGGCCCTCCCACTCACTCCCCTTCTTCTTCTGCAGCGCGGTTACCGAAGAGGTCAGCGTTCTACACGTGCCTCTGCAGACGAGCCGTGAGATCCCTCCAGCTTTCCGGCTCAGGTTATATGATCCATATTAAAGCGCTATTAGAATATATACATATATTCTTTTCACCACACCATGCGGGGCTATAACAATTATTATTTTTGGTCTGAGCTGCCAGGACACGGCGTTATACATGCAATACACATCTATAGGTTCTGATCCCCTCAGGGACATAAATACCCCCTGCCTGTCAGTGGATACAAGACCCCCTGTTCGCCAGTGGACACATTACATTATATTTGCCATAGCTACCTTTCACATTTTATACAGTTTTTCTTCAAATGTATGGAAATATCAGCTTAGCTTTTCTACTATGGTTTACCAGCAACCACATCAAATAGACTGACTATATGGACTCTTATGCTAGTGGCTCACATTGGTGCTAATTATTTACAGTATATATGACATACAGATCACTCTCATGGTAGGGATAAACATCAGTACAGAAACATTACTGCTATGGTTTTTGTTCCGGTACTTATCTCATTTATTATAATTATTATTAATTTATTTATTTTTATATACATTTTTTATCCTCTATGTATTTTCCCTATGTGTATATATATATATATATATATATATATATATATATATATATTTTTTTTTTTATACTATCAATTTGATACCATGTTTTATATATATACAGACGTGGACAAAATTGTTGGTACCCTTTGGTCAATGAAAGAAAAAGTCACAATGGTCACAGAAATAACTTTAATCTGACAAAAGTAATAATAAATTAAAATTCTATAAATGTTAACCAATGAAAGTCAGACATTGTTTTTCAACCATGCTTCAACAGAATTATGTAAAAAATAAACTCATGAAACAGGCATGGACAAAAATGATGGTACCCCTAACTTAATATTTTGTTGCGCAACCTTTTGAGGCAATCACTGCAATCAAACGCTTCCTGTAACTGTCAATGAGACATCTGCACCTCTCAGCAGGTATTTTGGCCCACTCCTCATGAGCAAACTGCTCCAGTTGTGTCCGGTTTGAAGGGTGCCTTTTCCAGACTGCATGTTTCAGCTCCTTCCAAAGATGCTCAATAGGATTGAGGTCAGGGCTCATAGAAGGCCACTTTAGAATAGTCCAATTTTTTCCTCTTAGCCATTCTTGGGTGTTTTTAGCGGTGTGTTTTGGGTCATTGTCCTGTTGCAAGACCCATGACCTGCGACTGAGACCAAGCTTTCTGACACTGGCTAGTACATTTCTCTCTAGAATTCCTTGATAGTCTTGAGATTTCATTGTACCCTGCACAGATTCAAGACACCCTGTGCCAGACGCAGCAAAGCAGCCCCAGAACATAACAGAGCCTCCTCCATGTTTCACAGTAGGGACAGTGTTCTTTTCTTGATATGCTTCATTTTTTCGTCTGTGAACATACAGCTGATGTGCCTTGGCAAAAACTTCGATTTTTGTCTCATCTGTCCACAGGACATTCTCCCAGAAGCTTTGTGGCTTGTCAACATGTAGTTTGGCATATTCCAGTCTTGCTTTTTTATGATTCGTTTTCAACAATGGTGTCCTCCTTGGTCGTCTCCCATGTAGTCCACTTTGGCTCAAACAACGACGGATGGTGCGATCTGACACTGATGTTCCTTGAGCATGAAGTTCACCTTGAATCTCTTTAGAAGTCTTTCTAGGCTCTTTTGTTACCATTCGGATTATCCGTCTCTTAGATTTGTCATCAATTTTCCTCCTGCGGCCACGTCCAGGGAGGTTGGCTACAGTCCCATGGATCTTAAACTTATGAATAATATGTGCAACTGTACTCACAGGAACATCTAGTTGCTTGGAGATGGTCTTATAGCCTTTACCTTTAACATGCTTGTCTATAATTTTCTTTCTGATCTCTTGAGACAGCTCTTTCCTTTGCTTCCTCTGGTCCATGTCGAGTGTGGTACACACCATATCACCAAACAACACAGTGATTACCTGGAGCCATATATATAGGCCCAATGGCTGATTACAAGGTTGTAGACACCTGTGATGCTAATTAGTGGACACACCTTGAATTAACATGTCCCTTTGGTCACATTATGTTCTGTGTTTTCTAGGGGTACCATCATTTTTGTCCATGCCTGTTTCATGAGTTTATTTTTTTACATAATTCTGTTGAAGCATGGTTGAAAAACAATGTCTGACTTTCATTGGTTAACATTTATAGAATTTTAATTTATTATTACTTTTGTCAGATTAAAGTTATTTCTGTGACCATTGTGACTTTTTCTTTCATTGACCAAAGGGTACCAACAATTTTGTCCACGTCTGTATATATATATATATATATATATATATATATACATAAGATACACCTTCCTTTTATACAGGTGTATATTTATTATTTTATCAGTGTATGCCTTGGTAATTAGATTCATGCGTATTTTATTCATTTATCTATTTATTTATTTATATATTTATCCTCATAATTTATTTGTTTGTCATATAGGGGAGCACAAATTTAGTGTTTTCCCAACACATGTTTTCTCCGTTTTTTTTTTTTTTCTTAATCTTTATTTTAGACTTGATAAAGGGGACCCTAGCACCCCGAAACGCGTTGTCTTACAAATAAATGGAATACTGCTGAAACCAAAATATTGTCTTTGACCGGTTGTTTTGTGCGCCCTCTGTGGTCCACACGCTCTACCTAAGGTCTAGCGTACTCTTCTTCATACCGTTACCCAAGTGGCAGGGTGGCTCCTGCCCAAGGCGATCAGATGAATCTAGGCTGCACCAACCGTCATTTATCTACACTCGTTCTCCATTGCAGTTGCATCCAATTGATGCAACCACAATAGGTGAGCAAACCATTTCTTTCATTAGAAATCTGATTTGCTAAATTTACTTACCCTATGAGCGCCTTCTCTATCCTATTGGCCATTATCTGCTCATAGAACTGAAGGAATTTCCCTGTGTTGCCAGCGCTACAGGACAGCACAAAAGAGTTGTACAAGGCAACCTGTACCAAGTAGACCACAACTTTTTTGTACCATGCCCGGGTTTTGCGCATGGCATTATATGGCTTGAGGACTTGATCAGAGAGATCAACACCTTCCATATACCGATTGTAGTCGATGATACAATCGGGCTTGAGGACCGTTGCCATGGTACCTAGCACAGGGACTGGGGTTATGCCGTTACTGTGAATTATAGACAGTACAAGGACATCCCTCTTGTCCTTATATCTGACCAGCAACAGGTTTCCACTGGTAAGGGCACGGGTCTTACCCTTGGGGATAGGTACCTGGAGGGGGTGGGTAGGGAGGCCATGTTGATGGTTCTGCACGGTCCCACAAGAGGACGCAGTTGAAAGTTATCCACATACAGGTAATAACCCTTATCTAGCAGTGGGTGCATAAGGTCCCACACAAGTTTCCCACTAACACCCAGAGTGGGGGGACATTCTGGGGGTTGAATACAGGAATCTCCCCCCTCGTACACATGAAATTTGTAAGTGTACCCTGAGGTACTTGCCACGCCATACCTCACTGCTTAGAGGGAACATACTGGCGGAAAATGAGTCTCCCCTTGAAAGCAAAGAGAGACTCATCAACCGCGACCTACCTTCCAGGTACATAAGCCTCCAAAAATTTGGCCCCAAAGTGATCGATGACCAGCCTGATTTTGTATAGGCAGTCATAGGCAGGATCACCTTGGGGGTGACATGCTGCATTATCTGCATAATGCAGGCATTTCCGGATGGCCTCAAACCAGGAGCGTGTTATGGCCGTACTGTAAAGTGGGGTCTGGTAGAGGATGTCCCCACTCCAGTAATGCCTGACACTAGTTTTTTTTGACTAGGCCCATGTGCAGCACGAGGCCCCAAAACGTCCTCATCTTGGCTTCACTGACCGGAGCCCAGCCACCGGCCCTGGCCAAAAAGGAGCCCGGGTGTTGAGCAATGAACTGTTGGGCGTACAGGTTTGTTTGCTCCACCATCAGATTTATAAAGTGGTCACTGAAAAAAATTCCTGGTTGGCCTACAAAATCAGGAATCGTGGGCTCAAAATGCTCTGGTGTACACCATGCAGTTCACCAGTAGGGGGCGCCGGTGGACTTAACTGGTGGGCCGGAAAACTAGTACGAGCCCCAGGGTTGCTCGTACTAGTGTGGGCCACAGGTTCCCTAGCATGGCGGTCCCCTTGTTCCACCTGGCGGCGTCTCCGCCGCCTTGGGGGCTCATCATCATTACTAGATGATGAGGAAGATGCGGATGACAAAAGGAAAGTGGGTTCATCTTCGTCCTCAGTCCTCACTGGGGCTCTCGGACTCGGAAGCAAGCTGGGAGTATGCCTCCTCAGTCCGGTGGGCCATAGGGGAGTGTGTGTGTGCATGTGCATGCGTGGAAATCTTTATTTGGTGTGCATATGTGTGGGGGCACGGGTGCTCACGGACTTACCCTAAACCTAACAGACAAAATAAATAAATAAATTAATTAATTAATTTAAAAAAAGGCCAAAAAATTAGGAGAATAAAAATTCAAACGGTGGGGTGTGTGATGCGCTAACAGTGGCCGAACGCTAAGAGTGCCAGCCACAGTTAGCGTACACAGAAAAAAAAAAAATGCTTGCGCCCCAAGAAAGTTGGGGGGGGGGCAAGCTGCAGCATCCCTGGGGGGGTCACACAGCTTTTTTTTTTTTTTTTTACTAAACGTTCCCTGAATATCCCTTCCTAACCTAACCTGTCCCTAACCTTTCCCTAAATACCTTTTAGTGAAGATGAAGGGGGTGCTGGGCACAGATGGGGGTCCTAGGGTGCTGGCTTTGGAGATCCTCTGCTCCCGGACACAAAAGGATGAGGAGAGGAGCGCTGCAATAATTTGAATGGCCTGTCCGCCCCTGCAGCCAATAAGAGCCGATTCTGAGTGGTGATGTCACTCACCATCACCTCTCAGGATCGCAGGATGGTGATTGGTGGTGTATTATCACACCACCAATCACCATCCTATTCCGGGTTATCGGGTCCCCAGAGACCCGAATAACCCACAAACGCACCAATTGATTTGACCTACAGTTCGCTGCGATCACCGACGCGGGGGGGGGGGGGTCACAGGACCCCCCCCGCGCATTGTCCCAGGGTGCCTGCTCAATGATTCGGCACTCAGTTCCGATCACCGCCCGCCACGCAGCGGTGATCGGAACTACACATGACGTACTGGTACGTCATATGTCCTTAAGTACCGGGACATCATGCCGTAGCGGTACGTCATGTGTCCCCAACAGGTTAAAGGTCCTTTTGCAGGTCCTGAAAGATGAAGAAAGAAGACGATGGCGGCTGCGCGAACAAGTGGATGGGGTGAGTTAATTATTTTAAATCTTTTAATTCCTCAAGCAACTTTTTAGTAAGCATTCTATAAGGTAAAATATAGTAAATTGACTTTTATCAATTTACTAACATCGTCTCCTAGCAACCATGCGTGAAAATCGCATTGCATCTGCACTTGCTTGCAGATGCTATGCGATTTTCAAGCATCCCCAGTTCATTTCTATGGGGCCTGTGTTGCGTGAAAAACATGCTGCAATTTTCACGCAACGCACAAGTGATGCGTAAAACTCATCGCTCATCTGAACAGCCCTATTGAAGTGAATGGGTCCGGATTCAGTGCGGGTGCAATGGTTTCACCTCACTCATTGCACCCGCTCAGAATTCACGCCCGTGTGAAAGGGGCCTAACTGTTTCACTACTAGAAAGGAATACCTAACATATTGATGCAATGCACAGTGATGTACACCAAAATACACTCTCTCTGCAGGATGGGATATGGCTGATTTTAAGATGAATTAATCCGGAAAAAAGAGAATTTTGTGTAAAAATTTGCCAAAGCATCCGAATCCAATTTTTTTTTAAACTCGCTCATATCAAATTCTAGTCATAAATATATTTTATGTCCTATTAACCTAAGGCTCTTATTTAGCAAAAATGGCATTAACCACTTTAACCCCGCTAGCTAAAACCCCCTTAATGACCAGGCCACTTTTTACACTTCTGCACTACACTACTTTCACCGTTTATTGCTCGGTCATGCAACTTACCACCCAAATGAATTTTACCTCCTTTTCTTCTCACTAATAGAGCTTTCATTTGGTGGTATTTTCTTGCTGCTAACATTTTTACTTTTTTTGTTATTAATTGAAATCTAACGATTTTTTTTGCAAAAAAATGAAATTTTTCACTTTCAGCTGTAAAATTTGGCAAAAAAACGACATCCATATATACATTTTTTGCTAAATTTATTGTTCTACATGTCTTTGATAAAAAAAAATGTTTGGGTAAAAAAATGGTTTGGGTAAAAGTTATAGCGTTTACAAACTATGGTACAAAAATGTGAATTTCCGCTTTTTGAAGCAGCTCTGACTTTCTGAGCACCTGTCATGTTTCCTGAGGTTCTACAATGCCCAGACAGTAGAAAAACCCCAAAAATTACCCAATTTTGGAAAGTAGACACCCTAAGGTATTCGCTGATGGGCATAGTGAGTTCATAGAACTTTTTTGTCACAAGTTAGCGGAAAATGATGATTTATTTTTATTTTTTTTCTTACAAAGTCTCATATTCCACTAACTTGCGACATAAAATTAAAAATTCTAGGAACTCGCCATGCCCCTCACGGAATACCTTGGGGTGTCTTCTTTCCAAAATGGGGTCACTTGTGGCGTAGTTATACTGCCCTGGCAATTTAGGGGCCCATATATGTGAGAAGTAGTTTGCAATCAAAATGTGTAAAAAATGACCGGTGAAATCCGAAAGGTGCTCTTTGGAATGTGTGCCCCTTTGCCCATCTAGGCTGCAATAAAGTGTCACACATCTGGTATCGTCGTACTCAGGAGAAGTTGGGGAATGTGTTTTGGGGTGTCATTTTACATATACCCATGCTGGGTGAGATAAATATCTTGGTCAAATGCCAACTTTGTATAAAAAAATGGGAAAAGTTGTCTTTTGCCAAGATATTTCTCTCACCCAGCATGGGTATATGTAAAATGACACCCCAAAACACATTCCCCAACTTCTCCTGAGTACGACGATACCAGATGTGTGACACTTTATTGCAGCCTAGATGGGCAAAGGGGCACACATTCCAAAGAGCACCTTTCGGATTTCACCGGTCATTTTTTACACATTTTGATTGCAAACTACTTCTCACATATATGGGCCCCTAAATTGCCAGGGCAGTATAACTACGCCACAAGTGACCCCATTTTGGAAATAAGACACCCCAAGGTATTCCGTGAGGGGCATGGTGAGTTCCTATAATTTTTTAATTTTTGTCACAAGTTAGCGGAAAATGATGATTTATTTTTTGTTTTTTGTTTTTCCTTACAAAGTCTCATATTCCACTAACTTGCGACAAAAAATAAAAAATTCTAGGAACTCGCCATGCCCCTCACGGAATACCTTGGGGTGTCTTCTTTCCAAAATGGGGTCACTTGTGGCGTAGTTATACTGCCCTGGCAATTTAGGGGCCCATATGTGTGAGAAGTACTTTGCAATCAAAATGTATAAAAAATGGCCTGTAAAATCCGAAAGGTGCTCTTTGGAATGTGTGCCCCTTTGCCCACCTAGGCTGCAAAAAAGTGTCACACATCTGGTATCGCCGTACTCAGGAGAAGTTGGGGAATGTGTTTTGGGGTGTCATTTTACATATACCCATGCTGGGTGAGAGAAATATCTTGGCAAAAGACAACTTTTCCCATTTTTTTATACAAAGTTGGCATTTGACCAAGATATTTATCTCACCCAGCATGGGTATATGTAAAATGACACCCCAAAACACATTCCCCAACTTCTCCTGAGTACAGCGATACCACATGTGTGACACTTTTTTGCAGCCTAGATGCCCAAATTCCTTTTAGGAGGGCATTTTTAGACATTTGGATCCCAGACTTCTTCTCACGCTTTCGGGCCCCTAACATGCCAGGGCAGTATAAATACTCCACATGTGACCCCATTTTGGAAAGAAGACACCCCAAGGTATTCCATGAGGGGCATGGCGAGTTCCTAGAATTTTTTTTTTTTTTTGGCACAAGTTAGCGGAAATTTTTTTTTTTTGTATTTTCTCACAAAGTCTCCCTTTCCGCTATCTTGGGACAAAAAATTCAATCTTTCATGGACTCAATATGCCCCTAACGGAATACCTTGGGGTGTCTTCTTTCCGAAATGGGGTCACATGTGGGGTATTTATACTGCCCTGGCATTTTAGGGGCCCTAAAGCGTGAGAAGAAGTCTGGAATATAAATGTCTAACAAATTTTACGCATTTGGATTCCGTGAGGGGTATGGTGAGTTCATGTGAGATTTTATTTTTTGACACAAGTTAGTGGAATATGAGACTTAGTAAGGAAAAACAAAAACAAACAAAAAATTTCCGCTAACTTGGGCCCAAAAAATGTCTGAATGGAGCCTTACAGGGGGTGATCAATGACAGGGGGTTGATCAGGGAGTCTATATGGGTGATCACCCCCCTGTAAGGCTCCATTCAGACGTCCGTATGATTTTTTACGGATCCACGGATACATAGATCGGATCCGCAAAACGCATACGGACGTCTGAATGGAGCCTTACAGGGGGGTGATCAATGACAGGGGGGTGATCAGGGAGTCTATATGGGTGATCAACCCCCTGTCATTGATCACCCCCCTGTAAGGCTCCATTCAGACGTCCGCATGTGTTTTGTGGATCCGATCCATGTATCCGTGGATCCGTAAAAATCATACGGACGTCTGAATGGAGCCTTACAGGGCGGTGATCAATGACAGGGGGGTGATCAATGACAGGGAAATGATCAGGAGATCACCCCCCTGTAAGGCTCCATTCAGACGTCCGCATGTGTTTTGTGATCCGATCCATGTATCCGTGGATCCGTAAAAATCATACGACGTCTGAATGAGCCTTACAGGGGGGGTGATCAATGACAGGGGGTGATCAATGACAGGGGGTGATCAGGGAGTCTATATGGGGTGATCAGGGGTGATCAGTGGTTCATAAAGGGTTAATAAGTGACGGGGGGGTGTAGTGTAGTGTAGTGTTTTGTGGTACTTTACAGAGCTGCCTGTGTCCTCTGGTGGTCGATCCAAACCAAAAGGGACCACCAGAGGACCAGGTAGCAGGTATATTAGACGCTGTTATCAAAACAGCGTCTAATATACCTGTTAGGGGTTAAAAAATCACATCTCCAGCCTGCCAGCGAGCGATCGCCGCTGGCAGGCTGGAGATCCACTCGCTTACCTTCCGTTCCTGTGAGCGCAACGCGCCTGTGTGCGCGCGTTCACAGGAAATCTCAGCTATCGCGAGATGACACACGGATGCGTCCAGGAGGAGTAGATCAACCACCTTCCAGACGCATCCGTGCGTTAGGTGGTCCGCAGGTGGTTAAGCAGGGTGTTCTAGAGGTGACAGAAAATTAGTTCTCACCTCTCCTGTCCTTTATACTAGGTATCGTCATGCTGCTCCAAGGCCCTTAGGCCCTAAAACTGTACTGCGCATCCTCAGTAATATGTTCCTCTTCTAAAGATCAGAGGAGGAAGCTAATCTACTTTCTGCCACTCTGGTCCTGCATGCCGGCTCCCGTGTGTCAATCTAGTGGTCCATTGCTTGTTTAATTCACCCCTTGCATGGGTATGAACATCTGATCATCTGTAGCCAATAACTGGAATCAGCAGTGATTAGTTTCTTGTGGACATGTCACCGCTGAAGAAAGTCACTGGTGGCAGCAGAGAAGATGATCGTGCCATAAAGGACGCAATCAAGCTGCGGACTAAGTTCGAGACCCGAACTTGACCCAAACTTGACCCCGAACCCCATTGAAGTCAATGGGGACCCGAACTTTTGAGCACTAAAATGGCTCTAAAAATGTAATGGAAAGGGCTGCAAAATGTAGTTAAGAGCATGGCAAGTGATCTGCAAACAAATGTGGATAGGGAAATGACTTCAAATAACATAAAATACGTAAAAAATAATAATAATCTTGATCTAGGAGGACGAGGTCCATATGGAGTAGGAGATTGAGGAGGCAGTGGATGTGGCGGTGTAGTTGGAAAAGGCGGTGGAGGTAGTCAATTTTTTTATTGTTTTATTAGGGTACACCCCAAAACATTGGGAAATATAACCTGTGATAACCCCCTCCAGCCGTGCTAAACAGACGTTCAGATAATACACTGGCTGCAGGGCAGGCCAGTACCTCAAAGGCATAAAGGGCAAGCTCAGGCCGTGTGCCTAATTTGGAGACCCAGAAGTTGAAGGGGGCAGACCCATCAGTCAGTACGTGTAAGTATGTGCACACATACTGCCCCACCATTTTGCACGTCCCCGTGATGTTCACAATCCAATTGGATATCTTCATCAACTTTCGATGTTCTTTTCTGCACCTACCATGTTGATTACGGTTAGCAGCGAATCATGGTTCCACGCCAGAGAGGGAGCGTGAGAAAAGGATACCATATCCAAAGGAGGTTGATTGTTTGAAATTAAAATGTGATTGAGCGGGAAAAGTGGGACAAATTATTGAAGCGCAAATGTGGGACAAGTTGTTAAAGTTTAAGCATTGAATTAAAGGAGGGGGCGCGCGTCAATTAACTACTTCAACCCCGCTAGCTAAAACCCCCTTAATGACCAGGCCACTTTTTACACTTCTGCACTACACTACTTTCACCGTTTATCGCTCGGTCATGCAACTTACCACCCAAATGAATTTTACCTCCTTTTCTTCTCACTAATAGAGTTTTTATTTGGTGGTATTTCATTGCTGCTGACATTTTTACTTTTTTTGTTATTAATCAAAATGTAACAATTCTTTTGCAAAAAAAATGACATTTTTCACTTTCAGCTGTAAAATTTTGCAAAAAAAACGACATCCATATATACATTTTTCACTAAATTTATAGTTCTACATGTCTTTGATTAAAAAAAAAAAAGGTTTGGGCAAATAAAAATGGTTTGGGTAAAAGTTATAGCGTTTACAAACTAAACGAAGCAGCTCTGACTTTCTGAGCACCTGTCATGTTTCCTGAGGTTCTACAATGCCCAAACAGTAGAAAAAACCCACAAATGACCCCATTTCGGAAAGTAGACACCCTAAGGTATTCGCTGATGGGCATAGTGAGTTCATAGAACTTTTTATTTTTTGTCACAAGTTAGCGGAACATGATGATTTTTTCTTTTTTTTCTTACATATTCCACTAACTTGCGACATAAAATTAAAAATTCTAGGAACTCGCCATGCCCCTCACAGAATACCTTTGGGTGTCTTCTTTCCAAAATGGGGTCACTTGTGGGGTAGTTATACTGCCCTGGCAATTTAGGGGCCCATATGTGTGAGAAGTACTTTGCAATCAAAATCTGTAAAAAATGACCGGTGAAATCCGAAATGTGCACTTTGGAATGTGGGTCCCTTTGCCCACCTAGGCTGCAAAAAAGTGTGACACATCTGGTATCGCCGTACTCAGGAGAAGTTGGGGAATGTGTTTTGGGGTGTCATTTTACATATACCCATGCTGGGTGAGAGAAATATCTTGGCAAAAGACAACTTTTCCCATTTTTTTATACAAAGTTGGCATTTGACCAAGATATTTTTCTCACCCAGCATGGGTATATGTAAAATGACACCCCAAAAAACATTCCCCAGCTTCTCCTGAGTACGGCGATACCACATGTGTGACACTTTTTTGCAGCCTAGATGCGCAAAGGTGCCCAAATTCCTTTTAGGCGGGCATTTTTAGACATTTGGATGACAGACTTCTTCTCACGCTTTAGGGCCCCTAAAAAGCCAGGGCAGTATAAATACCCCACATGTGACCCCACTTTGGAAAGAAGACACCCCAAGGTATTAAATGAGGGCCTGGAAAGTTCAATAGAATTTTTTTTTTTTGGCATAAGTTAGCAGAAATTGATTTTTTATTTTTTTTTGTTTTTTTCTCACAAAGTCTCACTTTCCGCTAACTTAGGACAAAAATGTAAATCTTTCATGAACTCAATATGCCCCTCAGCAAATACCTTGGGGTGTCTTCTTTCCAAAATGGGGTCAGTTGTGGGGTGTTTGTACTGCCCTGGCATTTGAGGGTCTCCGCAATCATTACATGTATGGCCAGCATTAGGAGTTTCTGCTATTCTCCTTATATTGAGCATACAGGTAATGAGATTTTTTTTTTCCGTTCAGCCTCTGGGCTGAAAGAAAAAAATGAACGGCACAGATTTATTCATTCGCATCGATCAATGTGGATGAAAAAATCTCTGCCAAAAAAAAAAAGAAAGGAGGGGAAAGGCGTCTGCCAGGACATAGGAGCTCCGCCCAACATCCATACCCACTTAGCTCGTATGCCCTGGCAAACCAGATTTCTCCATTCACATCAATCGATGTGGATGAATAAATCATTGCCGGGATTTTTTATTTTCCATTTCATCCACCATGACGGCCCACATTGAGATTGACCCTTGACCTCTGTAGGGGCAGGAACACATAGAGAGTTTAAGAACCCCCCACCCCTCCACCTCCTCAGTGCTTTCCTGCCCCTACAGGGGCCAACACGTGGAGAGTTCCTCCTTCATGGAGGATAAAATAACCTTATTTTCTTTACAGGTTCTCCAGCTGGCCTCCCGCGGCAGGGGCTAAGGCTCGCCAGCTAGGAGCATCGAGGACCCTCGTCTTGGCTTATGCCGAGGCCTGTGGTCCTCCCCATACCTTCATACTTCCTTCCCTCCTTGAGGAAGCAGTTGGAGGTACCGGCTTCTCGGCGCGCACCGCGCTCTGCGTCCTTTCCTTCTGGGGAGGGCCGAGCTCTAGCGTCCGGCAGGGGGAGCAGGTGCGGCGCATGGAGCGTCTCTATGGGCGGGCCGGGCGACGCACGTATCCCTTAGTAGGCTGGTGCGGCGCAGGCCTACGCCGTCAAGCAGGGCGCAGCTAGATGACTTCAGACGCCGGGATTTTTAAAGAGAAGACCGCGGTTCCTTTCGGCCCCTCGCCTGCTACACCGCGATGTCTGAGACACCTGCTCCCCGCCAGGAAGGTCCTGATCCTTCTGCCACCAGTACCGTGAGTCCCCTTCTGGGGGGTGTATATTTCAGTTTTTTTAAGCCTGAATTACTAATGCTGGGATATCTGGTTGCTTCCTTCTGCAGGGCAGCAAGGAGTTAAAAACCAAAACAAAACCCTTAAAATGCTGTGCTTGTTCCAAGCGTCTCCCTGAAAATTATAAAAAGAGGCTATGCAAACCTTGCACTTCGGAGATTTGGAAAGAGGAGCAACCAGATATTATTTCGGAAATGAAGTCTTTTATTTCAGACGAGATTAAGTCCTCTTTAGCCTCCTTATCTACCCCCTCCAGCAACCCCATCCCTTCTAAGAAACGCAAAGTATCCGTTATTTCTTCTTCTGAGGGCGAAGAGGTTGAAGTGGCCTCTGCCTCGTCCAGACAATTTCCTAATGAGGAACCCTTGTCGGACGGAGAGATTCTAGAAGAGGATAAAAAATACTTTTTTTCCTCTGATGAAATGGAGGAGCTGCTCCGAGCAGTCAGGTCCACTATGGGCATTGAAGATACTCCTAAGCCCCGTACGGTACAGGATGAAATGTTTGGGGGTCTTAGATCTAGGTCTTCTATCGTTTTCCCCATCAATGAAAATATAAAAGAAATGATATTGGAGGAATGGTCAGATCCAGAAAAGAGACTTGGCGTTCCTAAAGAATTTAGGAATAGGCTCTGCTTTGACCCGTCTGAAAGCAAAATATACAACCAGACGCCTAAGGTCGATTTGCAAGTGGCCAAGGTAGTAAAAAAGACCGCCCTACCCTTTGAGGATTCCTCTCAGCTAGGCGATCCTATGGATAGAAAGGCAGATGGCCTCCTAAAAAAATCCTGGGAGGCAGCTATGTTTGGGGTAAAAACTAATATTTCTGCTACCTCTGTTGCCAGAGCGATGTATATATGACTTGGAGAACTGGACGAACATCTGAAAAACAAGACTCCAAGAGAAGAGATCAGGGATTCTCTCCCCCTTCTCCGCTCCGCCACAGCTTTTTTGGCCGATGCGTCTGCAGAGTCCATCAGGTTTTACGCCAAGGATGCTGCTCTTTCTAATGCAGCCCGACGGGCTTTATGGATGAAAGCCTGGTCTGGAGACAAGGCATCCAAGGCCAAGCTTTGTTCTATCCCCTTTTCAGGGGAATTTGTCTTCGGCCCCACTCTGGATAAGATCCTAGAGGGAGCAGCAGACAAGAAGAAGGGTTTTCCAGAGGACAAAGAACCAAAAAAGAAGCCCTTTCGTCAGTACCAACCCCAGCAGAGATCCTACAGCGGGAAAGGGAAGTCTGGCCGATGGAGCTATCCCAAAGGGGGGAGAGGAAGAGGCTTCATCCTCAATCCCCAGAATAGGCAAACTAAACAGCAATGACGCCAGGGTAGGGGGGCGACTGATGGGTTTTCTATCCTCCTGGAGTCAGGTAACTTCAAATCCCTGGGTGCTAAACGTAATCTCCCAGGGTTACAGGATAGAGCTCACATCAGTCCCCCCAAGAAGATTCTGCATCACACCTCAGAGCAGATCAGATCTTCCGAAAATCTGGCAGGGCGTCCAGGACCTCTTAGAGCTAGGGGTAATTCGAAAGGTTCCTATCCCAGAGGAAAGGAGAGGATTCTATTCCAGTCTTTTTTTAGTAAAAAAACCAGACCAATCCTTTCGCACGATAATAAACCTAAAACCCCTAAACAGGTCTATCCTATACAGGAGGTTCAGGATGGAGACCATCCCATCCACAATCCCTCTGATTCCAAAAGGGGCATTCATGTCGTCAATCGATCTAAAGGACGCTTACTACCATGTCCCCATCCATCATCTTTCCCAAAAATATCTAAGATTCGCTCTAAGAGGACCAGACAGGTCTATCCATCACTTCCAATATGTCGCCCTCCCTTTCGGTATCTCCTCGGCCCCCAGGGTCTTCACAAAAATCATGGTAGAGATGGTGGCCTGCCTTCGTCAGGAAGGAATCACAATCATTCCTTATCTCAACGACTTTTTAATTCTGGGCAAGACAGAATCCGAGAACCTTTTGGCAACCCAAAGATTCTCGGAACTCTTAAAGAACCTCGGATGGATTATAAATATAAAAAAATCCACCCTAACCCCGGCCATGAGAATAAAGTTCCTGGGTGTGGAATTATATTCGTCCCTGTTGATGACCTTCCTCCCTCAGGACAAAGCTACTGCACTGACAGAGAAAATCAGAACATTCCAGAGGGCTCGCAACTGCTCCATCAGAAAGGCCATGAGTCTCCTGGGAAGCCTAACCGCCTGCATTCCCTCGGTGGCATGGTGCCAAAGCCACACAAGAGTAATCCAAAATTGGATCTTAACTATTTGGGACGGAAGACAAGTAAGTCTAGACAGGGTTTTTCGGATCCCTCAGGCCGTGAAAACAGACTTGGATTGGTGGAAAGTAAAAAGAAGACTGCTAGGAGGCCTTCAGTGGCGGAACCATCCCGTCGTTCAAGTAATCACGGACGCAAGCCTCGGAGGCTGGGGAGCAAAGATAGGAGATCATCTTCTACAGGGTACCTGGCCCGCCGAGATAAGAGACAGATCCTCCAACTACCGAGAACTATACGCAGTCCTGGAAGCATTATTAAAAGGAGAGTGTCTTCTAAAAGGGCGACATCTAAGAATAATGTCAGACAATACCACAACGGTGGCTTATCTGCGTCACCAAGGAGGGACAAGGTCACGGCCTCTTGGCGAGATAGCAAAAAGAATTTTCTCCTGGGCAGAAGAGAACGCCTTATCTCTGTCCGCCATCTACCTAAGGGGCTGCGAAAACACAGTAGCAGACTTTCTGAGCAGAGAGATAGTAGATCCAGGAGAATGGTCTCTGAACAGGAATATCTTCCAGAAAATCTCGGAAAGATGGGGCTGTCCAGAGGTAGACTTATTCGCCTCCAGAAGAAATGCGTAGGTAAACTGTTTTTGCTCCCTAAACCCAGGAGACAGTCCATGGGCAATCGATGCCCTGTCAATACAATGGAATTGGAAACTAGCCTACGCCTTTCCCCCAATACCACTACTACCTCGGGTCATCCAGAAGCTCCTGGAGGAACCGACTACTCTCATCCTGATAGCTCCTCTATGGCCAAAGAGAAGTTGGTTCTCCACTCTAAAACAGCTATCGCTGGAAGATCCGTGGGAGATTCCCTTCCAGAGGGATATTCTAGTCCAGGGCCCTCTTCTTCATCCAGACCCAGGTATATTCAGACTGTCAGCCTGGATCCTGAGAGCGAGACGTTAAGAAGCAGAGGGCTTTCGGAAAAGGTGATACTTACTCTGAGGGCAAGTAGAAAAAAGGTGACCTCCTCCATCTACCTTAAGATCTGGAAGAGATACTGTTCCTGGTTAGGAGTTGAGCACCCAGACACCACCTCTCCTCCCATCAACAGAATTTTGGACTTTCTACAGTGCGGCCTTGAGTTAGGCCTGAGACCTAGTACTTTGAAGGTCCAAATTTCTGCCCTCAGCTCCTTCTATGACTGCAGCCTGGCCAACCACAGATGGATCAGGAGGTTCTTCAGAGCAGTTTCAAGATTGAGACCCTCTCTGAGATCCAGAACTCCGACTTGGGATCTTAACATCGTACTAGAGGGCCTAACAAAACCTCCATTTGTACCTTTGTCGGAGATCTCTTTAAAACACCTTTCCCTTAAAACTGCCTTTCTGATCGCTATCACCTCAGCCAGATGCATTGGAGAGATCCAGGCCTTGTCTTGTAAAGAGCCCTACCTCCAAATTAACAAAGATCACATCCGTCTAACTCTCGACCCAGGCTTTCTCCCTAAGGTAGTCTCTCCTTTCCATCTAGAGCAGGAGATCTTCCTACCCTCTATCCCTAGGTCCGAACATTCAGGGTCTAGTGATAGGTTACATCTCCTGGATGTTAGGGACATAGTTATCCGTTACCTGGATTCTACCAGAGATTTCAGGGTAGATGACAATCTTCTTATTCAGTTTTCAGGGAAAAATAAAGGAAAGAAGTTAGCCAGGTCTTCCATAGCCAGATGGATCAAATCCACGATTGAATGCTGCTACAAGATCCAGAACAAACCCAGTCCTGGTAATGTTAAAGCCCATTCTACTAGGGCCACTGCCTCCTCTTGGGCCGAGAAAGGAGGGGTCTCGCTGGACCAGATCTATAAAGCCGCAACCTGGTCTAGCACTAATACTTTTGTAAGACACTATCGTCTTAATCTTCCGGACGCGAATGAAGCTCTTTACGGCCGGAAGGTTCTACAGGCGATATCCCCACCCATTTAGTTATCTGATATGTCTCAATGTGGGCCGTCATGGTGGCTGAAATGGAAAAACCGCAATTAGACTTACCGGTAATTCCGTTTCCTTGAATCCATCATGACGGCCCATACTATTCCCCTTCCCTAAAAAAATAAATAAATAAAAAATAATAATATATATATATATATATATATATATATATATAAATAAAAAATAAAAAAATAAAAAAGGATTTTTGTGGATATAAGTTGCATATACATGCAGATAATTATTTAGGAGTTTAAGGGTATGGATCAATATCCTTTTACTTTTGTTCCACCTTTCGGGTAATTGTAAAGCACTGAGGAGGTGGAGGGGTGGGGGGTTCTTAAACTCTCTATGTGTTCCTGCCCCTACAGAGGTCAAGGGTCAATCTCAATGTGGGCCGTCATGGTGGATTCAAGGAAACGGAATTACCGGTAAGTCTAATTGCGTTTTTTTTTTATATACAAAGTGTTTGCCAAAGCATAGGAACGCCGCCTCCTCCTCAGCTCGTATGCCTTGGCAAACGTATCTGTTACTGCAGAGGAGAAATCTCGTCTTGCAGCGCCGCATACACCGACTTGCGTGTAATCTGACAGCAGCGCAATGCTTCTGTCAGAATGCACATCAGTGCTGCAGCTAGTCGATCGGTTGGTCCACCTGGAAGGTAAAAAAAAAGAAAAAACCAGGCCGCAACGCAATAATTTTATTAACTTTGGAACAGAATATATAAACTTTAACTTTTTGAACTAAACATTAACCTTTTTGCTTACTGGTGTGTTTTTTTGTTTTTTTTTACCTTTATAGAACAAACCTCTCCTTCCCCATGGGTCAATGTGCAAAGCGCAAATCGCCCATAGATGTGGCGAAGTGCGTTATGCACTTTGTCCCAGGTGAAAGGAGAGGTTTGCAGCAGCTGTGTGAGTGAATGGTCCCTAATAGCCCTGTGTGCCTGTCCTGGTGAGATGTGATCCCTATGCTAGGTGTACCTGTGTGTGGTACTTCCGGAAACACTCTCCAAAGCATAGGGCAGGGTGGTCAGGACAGTCAGGACAGAAATAGCGGGTGTCACGCCTTATTCCACTCCTGCTACAGACACAACATCTTTTTCGGGGTGATGGTTGGGTTGAGGTACCAGGAACGACATTGGGGAAATGTCGCTTGTGTAGACGGCTAACTACACTGGTGGATGGGGCCACAGAACCTCCTGGGTACAGGAGGTTCTCGATGATCTCTTCCTGAAATTTGAGGAAGGATCCAGTTCTCCCAGCCTTACTGTAGAGAACAAAACTATTATACAGAGCCAATTGAATTAAATATACAGACACCTTCTTATACCAGTGTCTGGTTCTGCGGGAAACTAAATACGGAGACAACATCTGGTCATTGAAGTCCATCCCTCCCATGTGAAGGTTATAGTCGTGGACTGAGAGGGGCTTTTCAATGACACGGGTTGCTCGCTCAATTTGTATTGTCGTGTCTGCGTGAATGGAGGAGAGCATGTAAACGTCACGCTTGTCTCTCCATTTCACAGCGAGCAGTTCTTCGTTACACAGTGCGGCCCTCTGCCCCCTTGCAAGACGGGTGGTAACGAGCCGTTGGGGGAAGCCCGCGCGACTAGTTCGCGCGGTGCCACAGGCGCCAATCCGTTCTAGAAACAAATGCCTAAAGAGGGCCACACTTGTGTAGAAATTGTCCACATAAAGATGGTACCCCTTGCCGAATAAGGGTGACACCAAGTCGCAGACTGTCTTCCCACTGCTCCCCAGGTAGTCAGGGCAACCGACCGGCTCCAGGGTCTGATCTTTTCCCTCATAGATCCGAAATTTGTGGGTATAGCCTGTGACCCTTTCACAGAGCTTATACAATTTGACCCCATACCGGGCGCGCTTGCTTGGGATGTATTGTTGGAAGCCAAGGCGCCCGGTAAAATGTATCAGGGACTCGTCTACACAGATGTTTTGCTCTGGGGTATACAAATCTGCAAATTTTAGGTTGAAATGGTCTATGAGGCGCCGAATTTTGTGGAGCTGGTCAAAAGCAGGGTGGCCTCTGGGACGGGAGGCGGTGTTGTCGCTAAAGTGTAGGAAACGCAGGATGGCCTCAAATCGTGCCCTGGACATAGCAGCAGAGAACATGGGCATGTGATGAATTGGGTTCGTGGACCAATATGACCGCAATTCATGCTTTTTAGTTAGACCCATGTTGAGGAGAAGGCCCAGAAAAGTTTTAATTTCGGAAACTTGGACTGGTTTCCACCGGAAAGGCTGGGCATAATAGCTTCCCGGGTTGGCGGTTATAAATTGTGTTGCATACCTGTTTGTTTTGGCCACAACTATGTCTAAGAGCTCCGCAGTCAAGAACAGCTCAAAAAATCCCAGGGCCGAACCGATCTGAGCTGTCTCGACCCGAACTCCAGACTGGGCAGTGAAAGGGAAAACTACAGGTGCGGCTGAAGTTGGGGACTGCCAATCAGGGTTTGCCAGCACCTCAGGGATTCTAGGGGCTCTACGGGCACGTCTTTGCGGTGGCTGCGACGGGGTCACTACTGCTCGTGCCACCGTACCAGCTTCAACTGCCCTTCTGGTGCTCGCTACTTCACCAGGTTGTACGGCAGTGCTGGTACTAGGTCCAGGGAGGGCTGCGCTGCTGGTGTATGCCTCACCACGTAATCCGACAGCAGCAGCCCCACTCTGCTGCTCTTGAAGCGGATCCTGCGCAACCTGTGGTCTAGCGACACGGGGCCGGGTACGCCTGGTGCTATCAGGGACCTCAGCCTCCTCGTCCGAACTTTGGGTCAGAGAGCCACTGCTTTCTACAGGTTCGTATTCTGACCCGCTAGATTCATCAGATGAGGGTTCCCATTCCTCATCCGACTGGGTCAGAAGCCTGTAGGCCTCTTTAGAAGAATACCCCCTGTTTGACATTTGGGCAACTAAATTATGGGGTATTCCCTGAGACTACCCAAGAAAAAAAAGCAAGCCTGTCTTACAAAGGGGAGGCTAGCGAAGTACCGGAGGCCGCTGCGGTTGATAAAAAATATCAAAACTGATTTTTTTATCGCCGCAGCGCGTGTAAAGTGAATGTGCAGTGATCAAAAACAAAAAAAATTTTGTCACTGCGGTGGGGCGGGTGTGGGCGAACGCACGTGTGGGCGACCGATCAGGCCTGATCGGGCAAACACTGCATTTTGGGTGGAGGGAGAACTAAAGTGACACTAATACAATTATAGATCTGACCGTGATCAGTTTTGATTACTTCCAGATACTATAAAAGTACAAATGCTGATTAGCGATACGCTAATCAGCGAATCAGTGACTGCGGTGCGGTGGGCTGGGCCCTAACCGATCCCTAAACTACCTAACCAAGGGGCCTAAACTATACCTAAAACCTAACGGTCAATACCAGTGGAAAAAAAAAAGTGACAGTTTGCACTGATCACTTTTTTCCTTTCACTAGTGATTGACAGGGGCGATCAAAGGGGTGATCAAAGGGTTAATTGGGGTTCAGGGGGGTGATCTGGGGCTAAGTATGTAGTGTTGGTGTACTCACTGTGTAGCCTGCTCCTCTGCTGGATCCAACCGACGAAAAGGACCAGCAGAGGAGCAGGGCAGCCATATAACAGATCATATTTACTAATATGATCTGTTATCTGGCACTCTGTTTTCTTTTTTTAAATCATCAGCTTGCCAGCCGCGATCATTGGCTGGCAAGCTGATGACGCGACCCCCCTTGATGAAATGCCGGCCCGAACTGCGCATGCGCGGGCCGGCAAAGCGCGTCATCTCGCGTCTCGCGAGATGATGCGTATATGCGTCAGTCTGCGCAGCGCTGCCGCCTCCGGACCGCACATCTGCGTTAGGCGGTCCGGAGGCGGTTAAAGAAGAATTTTTGAAATTTAATTCCCTGTTACCTATGAAGATCAGGGGTTTGTATACGGCAAAATTGGTAAAATGTCACCCAAGAATGTAACAGACAAATTAGTGAAATGTTTTTACCTGTCTACTAGGTATAGCAGGGGTATATCACACCCAAAAATGGGTGAATTTTACCCAAGAATGTAACAGACAAATTAGTGAAATGGCATAAAATAAAATATGTACAAATTAAAAAAAATAATCTTGATTTATGAGGTGAGGTCCATATGGAGTAGGAGTTTGAGGAAGTGGTGGACGTAGCGCTGTAGGTGGAAGCAGCAGTGGAGGAGCATGAGGTAGCCAACATTGTTTTTTTGTTTTCATTTTATTTTTATTTTTTTAAATTAGGGTACTTTTCAAAAGAGTGGGAAATATCCAAAATACAACAATGAGCAATTGCGCTGTAGTATAACAATTGCTGGGCAAGGCCGGTATACATGTCTATTCTGCACAAGGTACGGACAAGTCCTGTGGGATCCTTGCCTGGTTCATTTTAATGAATGTCAGCTTGTCCACATTGGCTGTGGACAGACGGCTGTGCTTGTCTGTGATAACGCCCCCTTTCGTGCTAAACACACATTCAGACAATACACTGGCTGCAGGGCAGTCCAGCACCTCCAAGGCATAAAGGACAAGCTCACGCCATGTGCCCAATTTGGAGACCCAGAAGTTTAGGGGGCAGACCCGTCATTCAGTATGTGTAGGCGTGTGCACACATACTGCTCCACCATGTTGGTGAAATGCTGCCTCCTGCTAAGATGTTCCATATCAGCTGGTGGTGCTGGTTGTTGTGGCGTGCTGACAAAGCTTTTCCACATTTCGTCCATGCTAACCCTGCCTTCTGAGGTTCTGGCGGTGCCCCAGCTGCATTGGTGACCTCTTCCTCCTCCTCTGCCTTCGCCTTGTGCTTCCACTGTGCCCCCGCTGTCAGGTGGGAATGCCACCAGCAGCGCGTCTACCAGCGTGCGCTTGTACTTGCGCGTCTTATGATCACGCTCCAGTGAAGGAATTAAGGACGGTACGTTGTCCTTGTAACAGGGATCCAGCAGCGTGACCACCCAGTAATCAGCACAAGTTAGAAAGTGGGCAACTCGCTGGTCATTGCGGAGACACTGCAGCATGTAATCGCTCATGTGTGCCAGGCTGCCCAGAGGATACTACAAGCTGTCCTCTGTATCCCCCCAGCCACGCACCAGTGATGGCCATGAGCTGGTTTGGGTGCCACCCTGCTGTGAACACGGTTCCTCCTCCTCCATCTCCTCCTCCTAATCCTCCTCCTAGTCATCCTCCAGAACTCTGCCCTGGCTGGACAATTGTGTACCTGGCGTTTAATTATGATTACCACATATGTAAAGTTTATCTTTCGTTTTATAAAAAAAAAAAATAATTTTCTTTGCAGTGCAATATTTTGACTCAACTAACTTTTTTATTTTTAAGTGTATTGAACTGTGTTAGGTCAAATCAGCCACTTTGACTTTTTTTTTCCATTTTAACGTTTTCTGTATGGGATAAATATTTTTATATGTTAATAGCACTGGAGTTTTCACTCTCGGTGATGCCCATTATGTTAATTTTTTTCATTATTCATGTATTTTTAAAAACATTTTTCTTAGATTTTATTTTACACATTTTAATATTTCCCCTAGGGAACTATAACAAGCAATCATTAGCTTGCTATTCTCATAGACTCCAATGCATTAGCATTTGAGTTTATGAGAATTACACTATGTTCCTATGGAGCCCTGCTGCTCCTGAGTACATACTGCTGCATACTACATCCGGCTCCCTGATCCTCGCTGGGGGGACATGGTACACAGTTGGAAGCATGCGCGCCCACTCTTTAACCTCCCAGATGCCATGGTCGCATTTGACCACAGCATCTGAGGGGTTAAATGTATGCAATTGACATTTTCGCCGATTGAGTGCATTAGTCCCAGTTGCCTGCTGTTTAAAACAGCAGGCACTTGGCAGCTATGGTGCCCTTCATTTTTGAATGCCCGAACACCAATGAATATCTAAATACTGGACACTTTTGACAGCAGATTCCGACTTGACTGACTCATTGAGCACAAGACCTCAGATCACATATAGAAGTTGAAGAAACATTAAGGACAGAATAGTAAAGAGCCACTTTAACTCCCCACTCCAGGATCATTCATACTAGAAAGAGATATGAGAGCAAGTCTTTTTGTAACTGTAAAACCAGAGGGGTAGTCGACATCTGTGCTTGTAAGTGGAATCTACTGTACATTGGAAAAACGATTAGAAAATTTTGTACACCTATCCTGGAACATATTGGGGATATAAAGAAGGAGCGAGTTAAACCGGTCACAAGACATGTGAGTATTAGTTCAACAACCAGAGTGGAAAGGACACTGGGACAATAAAACCCAATGGATCTATAGGATAAAGACCATTTTCCCGGGAGCTCTAAATGAACAATTCAATTATGTATGTTATATTTGAGAGGGCAAAGGATATCGAGGTGGATTTGGGAAGGGATAAGGTCGTTGGGATCCCCTTCCTATGATGGCTATATAACTCTATCTCCACCTCTGTATAAAACCTGCATTAATAGCGTTTCTTTTTAACTTTTTATGTATTAATTTGAGCTTTATCGCAATATATATTATAGATGGGCAGTGGTGCTGACTGATAGTGAGGGCGGCAGATTAGTAATGTATATTTGGTCCATAAAGGTGTTATTGGCATAGCTTATGCATATTTTTGGTGTCCCCCAATTTTGGTATTAGCATTCTGCATCAAATGGCAAGCCCAATAATGACTTGTGGGCAATTAAACCATCTATAACATCTTCTAGTTCTGGCAATGCTACCCAGAGTGTGCCTGCTCCATCTATTTAGGTGGGGAGGCTGGGTACAGTCTGAGACGCACACAAGATGGCACCAAATCACACTACTTCCACCCATCGCAGTATATTTTTTTTAACCATTTTTTTTTTGCTTTTGGGCTTTTGTTTTAATAAAGGTTATGTTTTTAGGAGAGGTTATTATGTTACTGTGATTTGTGTTTGACTATTAATCCTCTATTTATGGGGCCTAACTGGTGGCGTGAAAACCAGTTCTGCGATTTTTCATCCTCCAGTTGTGCGATTTCTCAGAATGTATGCAGCAGCAGTGGCAAAACCAGCCAGTACCAGTCTGACACCATGCCGTGGAGCCAGAGGTCACTGCATTCCTTGTTCTCCTCCTCCTTGCAACCCCAGATAAACCTTATAGCTGTATCTTCTCTTTCCACACTGCCCCTTCCTAGTGAGCTACCTTCTTTTTTACTAAGGGGTCTCCATGTTGATGAGTTGTTTGTAAACAGTCAGCATTTGGACTTCCATGAGGAGGAGGTTCATTGGGAGGTGGGGGACCCCACGCATGGCTATATTGGTGCTGGTGGTGGTGGTAGTACCTGTGGGTAGGGGCAGTGTAGAAAAAGTGGCATTCAGAGCAAATACAGAGCAGGGAATCAGGAGGGGGGCCAAGGAGCCCTAAATGAAATATCACAGTCTAATAAAAGTGGCGGGTGGTGAGTACAATGACGATTGTGAGTTGGACAGCACCTGGGAGCCAGATAAGGGTGCTGAGAAGTAGGTAGCATCAGAGGAAGAGGGTGGTGGCAGAGACAACAGCAATAAAGATCAGAGGCTAAGTATGGCCAGTACAGAACAAAATACTGTCAGGACCTGCTTCTATTATGGTCAGCTCCTGAACTGGAGATGCTGTAGATAATGTGGGTGCAGACTCAAAATGTGGCAGACCTATGACAAGCTTGGCTGCCTCTACCTCTGTCGAGTTTCTCCCATCCAGTAGTTTTTCTCCACAGTGTCAGAAGACATAAGCATTGTCGTGTGCAACATCTGCAGGATTAAAATAAGTTGTGAGAGTTCGAACACAAACATAGCCACCATGGCTCTTTTGAATCACATGAATCACACAGTTACTGTGGGAAAACAGAAGTGGCTGCCTGGTAGCACAATAATTTTCTCCTTTACATCAGCCAGGCCACATCAACATATAGTACAGTGTCCTTGTCATTATCATCATCAATTACTGCGTCCCCCTCTAAGACTCCTCCTCTGCTCCATCTTCAGCAATTGATAATGGAATGTGTGACCAATAAAGAACTGTACATGCTCAGCAATCTGCTGGTGTGCAGGCTTAATTCCGACCTGGCCAAGTTGCTGGTGGTTCAGTCTCTGCTATATCAATTAGTATATTCTGCTTCCTTTAGGGAGCCAGAGGTGGACAGAGAACTTAAAGTGGCCTGGAAAAAATACTAAAAGTGGCCCTGTTTTGTAGTCGGATCCAAATTGATGGAAGGCAGGGCCAGCAATACCATATTGTGGCACATTATACCACCACAAAAGAGCCAAATACCACAGTTTATCACAAAACACTACTGCCAGCAGCACAAAATACCCCAAAACTTCCACTAGCCAGCCGTGAGGAGGGCCCAGGCGGCCTTCTGGGCTTCGGAAATTCCCTTGTAAGGTCTATGGCCCTGTAGGGAGCTGATGGTGTGAGACCTGAACTGGCCCCATATGTTCTCTCTGTTCTCTTAGACCCAGCCTCCAGTGTCATCTCAGAGAGGGGTTTCTGCGTAGCAGGGGTCATTGTGACACCCAAATGGACAAAGTTGTCTTTCACCAGTGTAAAAAACATCAGTTTTGTCAAAATGAATGAGGTATGGAACTGTGAGGATTTTCACACTCCTCCAGCTGAGGCCCATGAAATAGATCTGACCTCACTGATGGTGCTCCATTATGCTACTGCTGCTGTCTGCCTGCTATCGTGTTCTGTACCACATGGCTGCTGCTGCCATTATGCTACTGCCACTGTCTGACTAACTACCATTATCTCAAAATATATAACGAATTGCAGACACTCACAATTTGTTGAAAAGGACTCCTTTATTGGTCTAAAAAGACATATAGATAGATGGCATATATATCTAACTGCCATTATGTTCTGTACCATATGGCAGCAGCTGCTGCCATCATGTCACTACTAATGTCTGTCTGCCTACCATCATGTTCTGTACCATATGGCTACTGCTGCCGCCACAGCTGCTACTCCCTGATCCTAGTCCCCTACTACTACCCATAAACAGCTACACACACGCATCTCTGTCTGTCTGTTCCATGCCGTGCTACTACTGTTGCCACTTCTATTGGGGCTACATGCCACTATTACCCTACCATTTCCACATCAACACTGTACTGCTGCTGTTCCCAATTAAAAGGGAGAATTTTTCCAGGCTTCAGAACAAGCCACTCTTACTTTTGACAATGAACACTTGTGCATGTATAAATACAGATAGGCATTTTGCCTCCATTAAGGCACAACTTTTGGATGCTTGTGCAGAACAAGCAACCCTTTTTCTAATATTAATGTGTGCTTGTATAAACAGGAGTAGGAATATTCCCTCGTTGAGGCTTTATTTTCGGACGCATGTTACCAACATGCCACAGTTTTTTTCCCATAAAACCAAGTGTGTTTAAACACCATCTAGCCCGATAAGGGACAGTTTTTGAAAGCTTTATAATATATAAAGCATAGCGCATGTGACAGCACAGTGTGTTTTTAAACATGCTATTTGTATAATATTGGATCCGCGCTCGGTCTCTGGAACAACCGAGAGATATGTATTCTCTATCCTCTTTCTCACTTTAGATGTAATTAATGACTTAATTCACACCAGCAAGCCACCGGAAAGCCGTATCCTCTGTGTCATGGTCCTATTACAAAATTGTAGCACAAATAGTGAAGGTTCACTAACATGGATTGCGCCAAATAGACTCTTATTTACTCATAGGATAGCAGCTTTAAAATCGCATATAAAGCTCCACTTTGCAGCAGCGCTGGGTCTCAGTCACAATATTCTCGCTGACAACCGTGTTGAATGTCCAAACATGCATTTATTTTGATACCAGAACCAGCAAAAACAATACAAAATGAAAATCTTCCCATATGGGCTCTACCTAAACATATAACATGATCCCTGACTCATCTATACAGAGCGCTGTTCACACATGGAACATAAATTTGTTTTTCTCCATCCATATAGTCCAGAATCTCCTGGGCTGTGACCCATTAACACGTTCTGGGGGATTGTGGCCCAGTAGTAGTCCTGACTCTGGCCTCGTGACCCTTGTTCCCAGACATCAAGGTGTCCCCCAAAGTTTCAGCTAGCGCCTAGTCCCGTGGCCCCTCAGCCTTGTCCTGCTGAGACCACACTGACAGAGCCTCACCAGGCCTCTGTCTGTACATTCCCCACTAATTGACACCCTGGGAGGATCTTTATCCCAGTCTGATTATCGCAGACCTCACCTGCGATCCTCTCTGGTCCAAGGGAACACCCGTGCTGGAAGGGTGTGGATTGGCAGATACCACTTCCAATCCTGTCTGCCAATCCAACTAAAATACGTCCCAGACTACACCAACAAGAACCTTGTCTCAGCAACCTACATGCTGCTGAGACTATTACCTACCATATTTTAGCTATCCCACCCAGGTGAGGTATCTGAGTGGGATATACACCTCTTCCCGCAGTGTCCACCTTATCATACGTATCATAATACATAAAAACAATTTTTATATAATAAATAATTGCATCATCCCGTCTGAGTAACATCACGTGATTGAGCTACACCAATTACAAAAATCTCAATGTCACACCTACCCCTATTACCTAGTTTTATGAATGGGACACCAGATGATTATGCCACACCAATTACAAATTTCATTGATAAATCCACCCCATCACCTCTTTTTGGATGACAGCCCAAAGAGTATCTGCCATCCAAATATGTTGCCAGAAGTTATACTGTAAGTCACAGACAGTTCATCCACATCGTTTGATTACACATATATACAAATCACACCAGTCCTCATGATCTTCAGTATCCAGAGATTATCAAGGTACATTTTACAATCAATGGCCCTCATCCTACTCTAACAGCCTATCAAAAGAAAAAGGGGAAAAAGAGAGAAAGTTAGCCTATAAGTTACTATCTCTCATACACTATCAGTAGGGGACACCTTAGCCCCATAGGTTGAAGAGACCCTTCAACCTATGGGGCTAAGATGTCCCCTACTGATGGTGTATGAGAGATAGTAACTTATATGCTAAGTAAGTTATAGATCCATTCCACCTCTCTTCTGTTAATATTTTTAACTGGATCCCCACCTCTCCATTTGTTAAGCACCAGTTCTACCCTAATAAACTTCAAACCTCAAGCTTTTTCCCATTATGTTTTTTAGTGTGCAGATACACTATTCATTTCTAAACCCTTTTGATGTTTTTTTTCACTCCCCGTCTTCCCAGAGTCATAACTTTTTTATTTTTCCGTTCACATAGCCTTAAGAGGGTTTATCTTTTGCGGGACAAGTTTTACTATCTAATGACAATTTACAGTTCCAAAAAATGTAGTGAGATGTGGGGAAAAAAAATCCTGCCACAGTTCGCTATGCTGTAAAATGACCTGTTACCTCCATTTTCCAGGTCAATACGATTAAAATGATATCACACTTGTATCATTTTTCTTACATTTTAATACTGAGAAACTAAAAACCTTTTAAAAAAAATGTGTTTTATATAACTTTATTAGACTCTATAACTTTTTTGCAGTTATGTGTATATGGAGCTGCTTGAGGGCTCATATTTTGTGGGGAGAGCTGTACTTTTCAGTGATACCATTTTGAAATGTGTGTGACTTTTTTATCACTTTTATTAAAAGTTTTTGGGGAGTTGGAGTAACAAAAAATGTTGAATTGGCCTTTTTTTTTTCTCTTACGCCGTAAGGAATTAATATTGTTATATTTTACCCTGGGTCACTATAACTGGCAATCATTAGATGTGATGGCTATATAGCTATCATTGAACACTTCATTTACCATATAAGAATATAGTGCTGCCACCTGCTGGCATGTATTGGTACATTTTAGTAATAGCTACCGAAGCCTGTTTGAGGCTTCTAGCTATTACTATAATGTAACAGGTTCCCCAATCTGAGCGGGGGAATGCTGCTATGGGAGCGCATGGCTCCCGCTTACGGACTGCTCAGATGCCGTGATCATATTTGACCATGGCATCAAAGGGGTTAAATGTAGGGATGAGCGAATCGACTTCTGGTGAAACATCAGAAGTCGATTTGCATAAAACTTTGTTCCAATACTGTACGGTATTAGAATGTATTGACTCAGATGAGCTGAAATTATTGCTTCGCGAAGTCTCATGACACTTCGGGTAATAACTTCATAAATTAATTTGTACTGTAAAAACAGTTTGGGAAATTATTTTTTACATTACAAATTAATTTATGAAATTATTACCCAAAGTCTCGCGAGACTTTGTAAAGCAATAACTTCAGCTCATCGGAGCCAATACATTCTAATACTGTACGGAGCGACATGTACATGTATGCCAGAAGATGGCGCATTCAGTGGATGCCATCTTTAAAGTGCCGCCTTCCGGCGTACATGTCGCTTTATTCCTAGATGACGGCTTTCTACAGCAGCCTGAAATAACAGCTGCATGGGTCTCCTATGCAGAAGAGTGGGGGGCTGGATCTCATATGATAGGTGGGCTTCGGCTCTAACATCCCCAATCAGCAGAAGTACTGACCTGGACTAATAAACCCCCTAGCAGTTACAGAGGGAGAAGACTCCCTCTATCTCCCTCTGGCACCCCACAAATAAGATTTCAGGGTGCTAGCGTCTGTGGATAGCATGCTCTGGGGCCTGGGGCTCTGGGGCCTAATGAAGGTCCCAGCCCTGTCTGCAGTTTATCCTAGCAGGCCTCTCTGGTGCAGCCTGCCGGTGACTGTTAGTATATCACAGACAGTATTATTCTCTGCAGTGCATAAGCAGTCCAGAGAATTATAAAAGCAATCAAGATTGCCTATTAAATTCCCTTTGTGAAACTATTAAATGGTTAAAGGTTAAAAAAAAGTTGTAAGAAATTTAAAAATCCAAGTTAAAAAATACTATTTAGTATCCCTGCATCCATAACGACTCACACTGCACAATTATTATGTAATTTATCCTGTATAATGAGCACCATAAAAAAATGCCAGAATTGCTGTTTTTTGCTTGCTCTGCACCAAATAAATGGTATAAAAAGCGATGAAAAAGTGTTATGTACCTCAAAAGGATACATGTGAAAACTACACGTGTAAGAAAGCCTAAAAAATGAACTATAAATATATTATGTTTTCTGTATATTAATTGACTGTTTAGCATGCGTGTGTTTGGACTGGTTTTAATTACCCATTCTCATTAGCTTATTTGACACACATATAGGTGAATCACTGTGTTTGTGCGTGCAAAGGCATCAGGCGGCACTGTTATTGCTGAATGCACAATCTGAGAATCAATGAGAGGGACATCAAGTGAAGCTTAGGGATGATTCACCCTGGAGGAATGCAATGCTTGTTTTCATTTTGTAACTGCAAATGGAAAAGCTAGATCTCTGTACAAAGAGAATGGAATATTTTGTATTAACCCATTCCTTACCTAGCACAGAAATACAGTAACAGTAAATTATTAAAGCTATTAAAGCGATTTTGGTCACCAAATTTACACTAATAAAACTACTAGTAATGGTCATCAGTACATGGTACGGTATAAGCATTCACAGCATACCTGTATGTCATTTGGGTGTTCACTGAACGTCCAGGAAAATACTTTTTTATATGCAAATTGGATCCCAAGTGCCCAGCTGGGCAGGCTTTGCTTTTCAAAGTGCCCAAGCCTGCCTCTTTTCCCTGATGTCTGCTCCTCTCCTAACCTCCCAATCCTTCCTCCCCTCTTCCCTGATGACACGGTGATGCCTCTCCAAATATCGAATAAGCACCCCCTGCTGCACTTCTGTCGTCTCCAGACTACATGCCTTTTGTGTTCTGCACAGGTGCTGTGGCCTACACTCTTAAGGATCACGGAAGTGGAGGAGATTAATCTCAGACGACTGGTTGTGAAAGCCCTTTTTTATCCCTCACCCTAAAGTGTGTAGTATCACACCGCTATTTCACACTAACTTCGCAACTACTGATTGAGGCATCAAATTAAGTGCAAAAGAATTTGACCACCTTAAAATATGTAGAGAAGTGTTCTGCTTCGGCGAACCTCAGCCTAGACTGCTAACCCTTTTCAGGTTATCTGTTCTCGGCCTTTATGGTGTGATTACCTCTAGTATCTTTTTTTTCCTTAAGCCCGAGGAGCGTGCTTTCTGCACCCATGCAGCATGCCAGACTGCAAGTACTTATAGATAAACTTAATACACCCCAAAACCATTTGTATCCGGCGGCCAATTCACACCAAAAGCAAGAATGAAAGGAGGTACTTTTATATAGGAAATAAAAACCCCAAAACTAGTTGTATCAGGCTGCAAATTCGCCCCAAAAGCAAGGATGATTGGAGGTACTTTTATATACACTCACCTAAATAATTATTAGGAACACCTGTTCTATTTCTCATTAATGCGATTATCTAGTCAACCAATCACATGGCAGTTTCTTCAATGCATGTAGGGTTGTGGTCCTGGTCAAGACAATCTCCTGAACTCCAAACTGAATGTCAGAATGGGAAAGAAAGGTGGGCTACAACAGCAGAAGACCCCACCGGGTACCACTCATCTCCACTACAAATAGGAAAAAGAGGCTACAATTTGCATAAGCTCACCACAATTGGACTGTTGAAGACTGGAAAAATGTTGCCTGGTCTGATGAGTCTCGATTTCTGTTGAGACATTCAAATGGTAGAGTCCGAATTTGGCGTAAACAGAATGAGAACATGTGTCCATCATGCCTTGTTACCACCGTGCAGGCTGGTGGTGGTGGTGTAATGGTGTGGGGGATGTTTTCTGGGCACACTTTAGGCCCCTTAGTGCCAATTGGCCATCGTTTAAATGCCACGGGCTTCCTGGGCATTGTTTCTGACCATGTCCATCCCTTCATGACCACCATGTACCCATCTTCTGATGGCTACTTCCAGCAGGATAATGCACCATGTCACAAAGCCTGAATCATTTCAAATTGGTTTCTTGAACATGACAATGAGTTCACTGTACTAAAATGGCCCCCACAGTCACCAGATCTCAACCCAATAGAGCATCTTTGGGATGTGGTGGAACGGGAGCTTCGTGCCCTGGATGTGCATCCCTCAAATCTCCATCAACTGCAAGATGCTATCCTATCAATATGGGCCAACATTTCTAAAGAATGCTATCAGCACCTTGTTGAATCAATGCCACGTAGAATTAAGGCAGTTCTGAAGGCAAAAGGGGGTCTAACACCGTATTAGTATGGTGTTCCTAATAATTCTTTAGGTGAGTGTATTTAAAAAAATACACCCCAAAACTAGTTGTACCAGATTGAAAATTCACCCCAAAAGCAAGGATGAATGGACGTACTTTTATATATGAACTAAACACACACCAAAACTGATTGCATCAGACAGCAAATTCACCCCAAAAGCAAGGACAAATAGAAGTTCCTTTATATATTTCAAATAAATACACCCCAAAACTAGTTGTATCAGACTGCAAATATATGAAATAAACACACACCAAAACTGGTTGTATCAGGTGGCAAATTCACCCCAAAAGCATGGATGAATGGACGTACTTTTATATATGTACTTTTATATATAAAATAAATACACCACAAAACTGGTTTCATCAGGAAAGCAATTCAACCCAAAAGCAAGAATGAATGGACTTACTTTTTTATATGAAATAAATACACCCCAAAACTGTTTGTATCAGACCTCAAATTCACCCCAAAGCAAGGATGACTGGAGGTACTTTTATATATGAAATAAACACACCCCAAAACTAGTATCAGGTGGCAAATTCACCCCAAAAACAAGAATGAATGGATGTACTTTTATATATGAAATAAATACACCACAAAACTGGTTGTATCGGACCGCACTTTCACCCCAAAAGCAAGGATGAATGGATGTACTTTTATATATGAAATAAACACACCCCAAAACTGGTTGTATAAGACTGTAAATTCAACCGAAAACCAAGGATGAATGGAAGTACTTTTATATATGAAATAAATACACCCCAAAACTGTTTGTATCAGACCTCAAATTCACCCCAAAGCAAGGATGACTGGAGGTACTTTTATATATGAAATAAACACACCCCAAAACTAGTATCAGGTGGCAAATTCACCCCAAAAACAAGAATGAATGGATGTACTTTTATATATGAAATAAATACACCACAAAACTGGTTGTATCGGACCGCACTTTCACCCCAAAAGCAAGGATGAATGGATGTACTTTTATATATGAAATAAATACACCACAAAACTGGTTGTATCGGACCGCACTTTCACCCCAAAAACAAGAATGAATGGATGTACTTTTATATATGAAATAAATACACCCCAAAACTGGTTGTATAAGACTGTAAATTCAACCGAAAACCAAGGATGAATGGAAGTACTTTTAGATATGAAATAAATACACCCAGTGTCGGACTGGGGTACCTAGGGCCCACCAGTAAAATGTATTTTGGGGGCCCACTGTACGGATACATTCGAATATAATAAATACTTTAACAAGTTTTTTTATATAAACACAGGCTGGTTGAGGTGCTGTACATTGAATATATGTATGTAGTGTAGTAAGTCTTCTGTGTTATGTGCCAATTGTGCAAGGGGTGGGAGACTAGGGGCCAACCTTGCTCAGGGGCCCACCGGGGGATTCCCCTGTACCCCTGTGGGCCAGTCCGAGCCTGAATACACCCCAAAACTGATTGTATCAGGTGGCAATTCAACCCAAAAGCAAGAATGAATGGACGTACTTTTATATATTTAAATTAATTACACACCAAAACTAGTTGTATCAGACTGCAAATTAACCCCAAAAACAAGGATGAATGTACAAACTTTTATATATGAAATAAACACACCCCAAAACTGGTTGTATCAGACGGCAAATTAACCCCCAAAAGCAAGGATGAATGGAGGTACTTTTATATATTTAAATTAATTACACCCCAAAACTAGTTGTATCAGACTGCAAATTCACCCCAAAAGCAAGAATGAATGAACATACTTTTAGATATGAAATAAACACACTCCAAAACTGGTTGTATCAGACAGCACTTTCAGTACAGAAGCAAAGAAGAATGCAAGTACTGTAGTTAGATATCAACTAAATACACCCCCAAACTGGCTGAATCAGACAGCACTTTCAACCCAATAACAGATGCTAGGATTACTGCAATTACTGTTTAAAACAACCTACAATCTGTAGTAATAGATCGCTTCTTTTAGTAACCCCAATTAGTGCAGCAAGCAATCGCTCCTATTACCCAGGCTTTATACTCTCCTATTGGTCCCTGCTCTCTCCCTACAGGGTGGATAATGCCCCCCCTATCCTTTCCCTACACTATGAATAATCTTTCCCTGAACAGCTCAATTATTATTATTATTATTTTATAAAGTCTTTGCTAAACACTGTCCCTAGTGCCTGCAACGTCTCTCCCTGCACTAAGTTCATTGTAAAATGGAGGAGGCCGGGCATGAGGAGGCTTTTTATAGGGCTGTGACATCACAAGTGTCACAGGGGTGGCTATCCGCTGATTGGCTGTCTGCATGTCATTGTGGGTGCGCCCTCGTTCCCGGGCTTCTTACTTTCACTTTTTAACATGTGCAGCAGCCATTTTAGAAAAAATGTAATTCGTTACCATGAAGCGCAAGGAAATTCAGGACAAATCTCATTTTTCCTGAAATTCAGATCGAATTCTACTTTATCAACTTCGATTCGCTCATCTCTAATTGTAATGGTCTTTGTCCAATTGATATCTTTGTTTTTCAAAAAAAACTGTCTTCCCAAAAATTGATTTGTCAGAGTTGTGTACCTGATTTATAATACAAACCGGATTCCAAAAAAGTTGGGACACTATACAAATCATGAATAAAAACTGAATGCAATGATGTGGAGGTGCCAACTTCTTCTATTTTATTCAGAATAGAACATAAATCACGGAACAAAAGTTTAAACTGAGAAAATGTACCATTTTAAGGGAAAAATATGTTGAATCAGAATTTCATGGTGTCAACAAATCCCCAAAAAGTTGGGACAAGGCCATTTTCACCACTGTGTGGCATCTCCCCTTCTTCTTACAACACTCAACAGATGTCTGGGGACCGAGGAGACCAGTTTCTCAAGTTTAGAAATAGGAATGCTCTCCCATTCTTGTCTAATACAGGCCTCTAACTGTTCAATCGTCTTGGGTTTTCTTTGTTGCACCTTCCTCTTTATGATGCGCCAAATGTTCTCTATAGGTGAAAGATCTGGACTGCAGACTGGCCATTTCAGTACCCGGATCCTTCTCCTACGCAGCCATGACGTTGTGATTGATGCAGAATGTGGTCTGGCATTATCTTGTTGAAAAATGCAGGGTCTTCCCTGAAAGAGATGACGTCTGGATGGGAGCATATGTTGTTCTAGAACCTGAATATATTTTTCTGCATTGATGGTGCCTTTCCAGACATGCAAGCTGCCCATGCCACACGCACTCATGCAACCCCATACCATCAGAGATGCAGGCTTCTGAACTGAGCGTTGATAACAACTTGGGTTGTCCTTGTCCTCTTTGGTCCGGATGACATGGCGTCCCAGATTTCCAAAAAGAACTTTGAATCGTGACTCGTCTAACCACAGAACAGTCTTCCATTTTGCCACACTCCATTTTAAATGATCCCTGGCCCAGTGAAAACGCCTGAGCTTGTGGATCTTGCTTAGAAATGGCTTCTTCTTTGCACTATAGAGTTTCAGCTGGCAACGGCGGATGGCACGGTGGATTGTGTTCACTGACAATGGTTTCTGGAAGTATTCCTGAGCCCATTCTGTGATTTCCTTTACAGTAGCATTCCTGTTTGTGGTGCAGTGTCATTTAAGGGCCCGGAGATCACGGGCATCCAGTATGGTTTTACGGCTTTGACCCTTACACACAGAGATTGTTCCAGATTCTCTGAATCTTCGGATGATGTTATGCACAGTTGATGATGATAGATGCAAAGTCTTTGCAATTTTTCGCTGGGTAACACCTTTCTGATATTGCTCCACTATCTTTCTGCGCAACATTGTGGGAATTGGTGATCCTCTACCCATCTTGGCTTCTGAGAGACACTGCCACTCTGAGAAGCTCTTTTTATACCCAATCATGTTGCCAATTGACGTAATTAGTGTTAATTGGTCTTTAAGCTCTTCGTTATGCTCAAATTTACTTTTTCCAGCCTCTTATTGCTACTTGTCCCAACTTTTTGGGGATTTCTTGACACCGTGAAATTTTGAATCAACGTATTTTTCCTTTAAAATGATACATTTACTCGGATTAAACGTTTGATCTGTCATCTCAGTTCTATTACAAATAAAATATTGACATTTGCCTTCTCCACATCATTGCATTCAGTTTTTATTCACGATTTGTATAGTGTCCCAACTTTTTGGGAATCCGGTTTGTACATTGTACGGGGTCCAATTGAGAAGTTTTTTCTCAAACATTTTTGAAAATCAACAATCACAGGCTCACATGGGAAAATTAAACTGGCTATCAGTGTGACCAAGACCTCCACCTCCCCATCATCATTCTATCAGCCAGGCCAAATTGTGATCATCATAACAGTCAACATCATCAGCTACTGATTCTCCTGCAACTCCTTTGCACCATTGCCATCCATAACAGAAAATAGTAATACCTTAATAGTAAGATGATGCACATTAGCAAACTGATATGCAGTACCTGAACAACTAGGTTCGGTCCTATCTGGACTGTGCCTCTTCTCCAGCACATAATGTAATGGTCGATGGGTGTGGAACCACTATGTAAACCGTGTGTATTGACTTTGGGGTAAACCTAAGGGTTTTATCCTTGCAGTCCCCTGATATTTACTCTATAACCCTTATAAAAGGATCTAGACTTTGCTGCAGGGGAGCCAACAGTCTACTATCTCCTGCAGTAGCCCCGATGTGGTTGATAGCTGACCCAAGGGAGTCAGAAACACTGTTCCAGATCACCGCACATACCAGACAAAATTGTCCTCCAAAGTTGTACAGGTCCTTCTAAAAAAATTAGCATATTGTGATAAAGTTCATTATTTTCTGTAATGTACTGATAAACATTAGACTTTCATATATTTTAGATTCATTACACACAACTGAAGTAGTTCAAGCCTTTTATTGTTTTAATATTGATGATTTTGGCATACAGCTCATGAAAACCCAAAATTCCTATCTAAAAAAATTAGCATATCATGAAAAGGTTCTCTAAACGAGCTATTAACCTAATCATCTGAATCAACTAATTAACTCTAAACACCTGCAAAAGATTCCTGAGGCTTTTAAAAACTCCCAGCCTGGTTCATTACTCAAAACCGCAATCATGGGTAAGACTGCCGACCTGACTGCTGTTCAGAAGGCCATCATTGACACCCTCAAGCAAGAGGGTAAGACACAGAAAGACATTTCTGAATGAATAGGCTGTTCCCAGAGTGCTGTATCAAGGCACCTCAGTGGGAAGTCTGTGGGAATGAAAAAGTGTGGCAGAAAACGCTGCACAACGAGAAGAGGTGACCAGACCCTGAGGAAGATTGTGGAGAAGGACCGATTCCAGACCTTTGGGGACCTGCGGAAGCAGTGGACTGAGTCTGGAGTAGAAACATCCAGAGCCACCGTGTACAGGCGTGTGCAGGAAATGGGCTACAGGTGCCGCATTCCCCAGGTCAAGCACTTTTGAACCAGAAACAGCGGCAGAAGCGCCTGACCTGGGCTACAGAGAAGCAGCACTGGACTGTTGCTCAGTGGTCCAAAGTACTTTTTTCGGATGAAAGCAAATTTTGCATGTCATTCGGAAATCAAGGTGCCAGAGTCTGGAGGAAGACTGAGGAGAGGGAAATGCCAAAATGCCTGAAGTCCAGTGTCAAGTACCCACAGTCAGTGATGGTCTGGGGTGCCATGTCAGCTGCTGGTGTTGGTCCACTGTGTTTTATCAAGGGCAGGGTCAATGCAGCTAGCTATCAGGAGATTTTGGAGCACTTCATGCTTCCATCTGCTGAAAAGCTTTATGGAGATGAAGATTTAATTTTTCAGCACAACCTGGCACCTGCTCACAGTGCCAAAACCACTGGTAAATGGTTTACTGACCATGGTATTACTGTGCTCAATTGGCCTGCCAACTCTCCTGACCTGAACCCCATAGAGAATCTGTGGGATATTGGGAAGAGAAAGTTGAGAGACGCAAGACCCAACACTCTGGATGAGCTTAAGGCCGCTATCGAAGCATCCTGGGCCTCCATAACACCTCAGCAGTGCCACAGGCTGATTGCCTCCATGCCACGCCCCATTGAAGCAGTCATTTCTGCAAAAGGATTCCCGACCAAGTATTGAGTGCATAACTGAACATAATTATTTGAAGGTTTACTTTTTTTGTATTAACCCTTTCAGGACCAAGCCATTTTTCACCTTAAGGACCAGGCTATTTTTTGCAAATCTGACCAGTGTCAGTTTATGTGTGAATAACTTTAAAACACTTTTACTTATCCAGGCCGTTCTGAGATTGTTTTTTCGTCCCATATTGTACTTCATGACACTGGTAAAATGAAGTCAAAAAAATTATTTTTTTTGCACAAAAAAATACCTAATTTACCAAAAATTTGGAAAAATTAGCAAATTTCAAAGTTTCAGTTTCTCTACTCCTGTAATACATAGTAATACCCCCAAAAATTGTGATGACTTTACATTCCCCATATGTCTACTTCATGTTTGGATCATTTTGGGAATAAATTTATTTTTTGGGGACGTTACAAGGCTTAGAAGTTTAGAAGCATTTTTCGGAAAATTTCCAAAACCCATTTTATAAGGACCAGTTCAGGTCTGAAGTCACTTTGTGAGGCTTACATAATTGAAACCACCCAAAAATGACCCCATTCTATAAACTACACCCCTCAAGGTATTCAAAACTGATTTTACAAACTTCGTTAACCCTTTAGGTGTTGCACAAGAGTTATTGGCAAATGGGGATGACATTTTAGAATTTCATTTTTTTGCCTAATTTTCCATTTTAACCCATTTTTTCCACTAACAAAGCAAGGGTTAACAGCCAAACAAGACTGTATCTTTATTGCCCTGACTCTGCCGTTTACAGAAACACCCCATATGTGGCCGTAAACTACTGTACGGCCACACAGCGGGGCGTAGAGTGAAAGGTGCGCCGTATGGTTTTTGGAAGCCAGATTTTGCTGGACAGTTTTTTTTTACACCATGTCCCATTTGAAGCCCCCTGATGCACCCCTAGAGTAGAAACTCTATAAAAGTGACCCCATCTAAGAAACTACACCCCTCAAGGTATTCAAAACTGATTTTACAAACTTTGTTAACCCTTTAGGTGTTGCACAAGATTTAATGGAAAATAGAGATACAATTTCAAAATTTCACTTTTTTGGCAGATTTTCCATTTTAATATTTTTTTTCAAGTAACAAACCAAGGGTTAACAGCCAAACAAAACTCATTATTTATGGCCCTGATTCTGTAGTTTACAGAAACACCCCATATGTGGTCGTAAACTGCTGTACGAGCACACGGCAGGGCGCAGAAGGAAAGGGATGCCATATGGTTTTTGGAAGGCAGATTTTGCTAGACAGTTTTTTTGGGCACTATGTCCCATTTGAAGCCCCCCTGATGCACCCCTAGGTGAGAAACTCCAAAAGAGTGACCCCATTTTGGAAACTATGGGATAAGGTGGCAGTTTTGTTGGTACTATTTTAGGGTATATATGATTTTTATGATTATTTGCAACATTCATCTGACAGGTACGATCATGTGCTATTGTTATAGAGCAGGTTCCTATGGACGTGGCAATACCTAATATGTCTACCTTTTTATAATTTATCTATGTTTTACACAATAATATCATTTTTGAAACAAAAAAATAATCATGTTTTAGTGTCTCTATAGTCTGAGAGCCATAGTTTTTTTCAGTTTTTAGGCGATTGTCTCAGGTTGGGTATCATTTTTGTGGGATGAGATGACGGTTAGATTGGTACTATTTTGGGGTGCATATGACTTTTTGATCGCTTGCTATTACACTTTTTGTGATGTAAGGTAACAAAAAAATAGCTTTTTTGACACCGTTTTTTTTTTTACAGTGTTCATCTGAGGGGTTAGGTCATGTGGTATTTTTATAGAGCAGGTTCTTACGGATGTGGCAATACCTAATATGTCTACCTTTTTTAAATTTATCTAGGTTTTGAAACAAAAAAAATCATGTTTTAGTGTCTCCATAGTCTGAGAGCCATAGTTTTTTCAGTTTTTAGGCAATTGTCTCATGTAGGGGCCGATTTTTTGCGGGATGAGGTGACGACTTGATTGGCACTATTTTGGCATACATGCGACTTTTTTGATCACTTTTATTATCTTTTTTGGGAAGTAAGGTGGGCAAAATTTCTATTTTCTCATAGTTTTTATTTTTTTATTTTTATGGCGTTCACCATGCGGGGAAAGTAACATGCTTATTTTATAGATCAGGTCGTTCTGGACGCGGCGATACCTAATATGTGTAGTGTATTTTATTTTTTTAATTTTTATTCAGTGATAAATGTTTTTTTTCCACTTTTTTTTTACATTTTTTTGACCCAGACCCAGGATCTTCAGGTTCTTGAAGATCCAGTGGGTCTGATGTCTGTATAATACAGTACAGTACAATATACTATACAGTACTGTACTGTATTTTACTTACAGTTTGCCTGAACAGATCTATGCCTTCAGCATAGATCTGTTCAGCACCATGGACAGCAGGATGCCTGAGAAGGCATCCTGTTGCCATGGGAACCTTCCCCGTCTGTCACAACTGCGCAGACGGGGAAGGGTGAGGACTGGGGTGTCGGGGAGCTGTCTGGGGGCTCTCTCCCTCTCCCATCGGGGGGCTGCAAAGGCACAGCAGCCCCCCCGATCGGAGAGGGAGGGAGCTCCCTGCACTGTTAACCTTTTCCATACAGCGGCCCGTACGGATCAACGATGTCAGCTGTTTATACCAGGGTGCCAGCAATGTGCTGGCACCCTGGTATACCCACTAGAAACCAACGATTATTGAAGGGGAGGCGGGCGGGGGATCGCCTGCCGCACCGCCCGCCTCCCGCACCACCCGCAACCCTCCCCCTGCACCACCCGCCCACATAATACCATTCAGGGGTGCAGGGGGGGGGTAAAAAAACGTTATTTTGTGAATTTTAAAGTTTCTGATCCCCGCGGTCAGGGACCGCAGGGATCAGAAACTACATAAACCGCTAAAAAACCGCAGGTCTGAATTGACCCTGGGTGTCTGGCTGTGTGTAACAGCCGGCACTCAGCGCTGTCACCATGTCTGCAGACATGGTGACAGTTTAATGCCATGACGTTTATATTCGTCATGGAGCACTAAGTAGCAGTGCTCCATGACGAGTATACACGTCATAGGTCGGGAAGGGGTTAAAAACACTTTTCTTGTATTGGTCGGATGAAATATGCAAATTTTTTTAGATAGGAATTTTGGGTTTTCATGAGCTGCATGCCAAAATCATCAATATTAAAACAATAAAAGGCTTGAACTACTTCAGTTGGTGTGTAATGAATCTAAAATGTATGAAAGTCTAATGTTTATCAGTACATTACAGAAAATAATGAACTTTATCACAATATGCTAATATTTTGAGAAGGACCTGTATATATATATAAATCCAGAAAATGAGCGGCACTCCGATAGATTTAAGAACAAGTGATTCCTTTATTCACCCATGCGGTGCAACGTTTCGGCTACAAACTAGAGCCTTTTTCAAGCAGAGATACAATACAAATGGTGGCAGTTATATAGGTGAATGAATTAAGATACAAATCATGTGACCACACTCCACCCCGTGGGTGTGTTACAAAAATGTGTCAATCACATAATGACAAATAAAAATGCAGTAAACAAAGTGATAACAGTGAAAATACAATGTGAAACGTTATGTGAAGGAAGAGACATGATCATACATGTCGCTTATTCCATATGCGGTGTAAATCAAGTGGCAAACTAATCGATCAGATACAAAAACTGATCGAAATATGCATTAAGGAAACATGTGAAGTACAGGGGGAGGAGCAGGGAAGCGATCGCACAGACATACCCAACCGGCAGGAAGCACATTCCATGCAGCTGTTCGGCGTTGTGTACACCATACTGCGCAGGCGCAGGGCTACACCAATCAGGGACAAGCAGCGGCAGGGAAACGCCAAGCATCATCAGAGCTGGAACGTGCACCCGAAATTTTTCCAATACTGCCAGTGCCGCCATTTTTCTCTGATATATATATATATATATATAAAAGAAAAATGTAAAAAGAAAAATGTGTGGCAGCACCAATTTATACCAAAAAGAGAAGATAGGGTGCTAGGTCCAGGGAATTCACTGCTTACCCTTATATGTAGACGAAAACGGACAGCAACTCCAAGTAGTACAAAAAATGATAATTTATTGGGCCACAGTGGCACAGAGGCGACGTTTTGGCTCAAAATCCAGAGCCTTTCTCAAGCTAATATATATATTAGGCAGCTCACTCGACAATTTCCTTACAGGGGTTTTTCCACTAACAATACATATTCCCTATCTACAGGTTAGCGGATATCTGATTGCTGGGGGTCTGATTGCTGTTATCCACAGGGATCACAAAAACAGAGGTCCCAAACTACCCCTTGAGAATCATGCGGGGGTACGCCTGTGTAACCACTGATCTGTTCACATCTATGCGACTGCTTAAGATTGCGTGGCCCCATGATTGGACGCGGGTTCCTTCCCGACAGTTGGCTGCTTGTTCAGTGAAGAAGATCACTGTATTTACATGGAGCGATCTCCTTAACAGTATGAGGACAAGGCATGGCTATTGCGATCTCTTGTCCCCTTACCCTGGGTTCAGACCTGAGCGTTTCTGAGACACGCGTTTAACGCACGTTTTTATGCGCGTTTTTTGCAATAGTAAACGCGCGTTTGACGCGTGTTTGTGTGATTGACTGCAGTGTTGTCCAATGAGCAAATATCCCTGTCTATATGAAGTTTGGCCAATCCTAGGGCATTGTAGGTGTGAAATTCCATGTGTGTTGGTAGAGTGTGTGGTTTGTAGTCATCATGGAATGCTATAGACGGCAACGTTTTGCGGCACATGTTGCAGCTATCCACCTGGAATGCTTGAGGAGAAGGCGGGACAGCAGGCAACGTTTCTGGGTCCATCCTGTGATTGCCAATAGACAGGAGAGGGGCCAGTTCTGGGCACTGTATGCGAACCTCCGTGCCCATGAGGACAAGTTTTTTGACTACACCAGGATGTCCATCCACAGGTTAGTACGTATACGTGGTTGCAATGTTTTTTCAATGGTTAAGCTAAGTGTTTTGTGCTTATTGTATTGTTAACCATGAACATTTTATTGTTTCCCAGCTTTGACGAGCTCCTGGTGCTGTTGTCCCCTCATTTGCAGCGTCAGGACACCTTCATGCGGGACTGCATCCCACCAGTGGAAAGACTGGTCATTACTTTGCGGTAAGTAGCCTATTATTGTGGCCATTTAAACCATTTGCAGTGTGTTGTGCCAGGATCTGAGTTTCGCCGTGTTTCTCTTGTTTGTGACGTATGAGTGTTTGTGTGGGGGGTATGTGATGTGTATGTTGTAAACGTGTGGCATAGATATCCCATACATGCATCATGTATCCACATTTGGCCATGTTTTACCCCTCACTTTCCAAAAATAGTCCAAACATTTGCTTCAAATTTTTTATCTTTGTTGAATGTATTAACATCATACATTTCCAAATAAAATGTGTTAACTCTGTTTTACAAACCAAGGAGCAATTTTTTATAAATAACATAAAAATATTAGAAACCTTTTCTATATAAAAGCTCTTTTTGGCTCCAAAACCCTTGAGCCTGAGAATTTCCCTCTTCTAATTTTCAAAGGGTTTCATATTGCGGCCCTGAGAACTCCGCCTCGGGATCCCGCCGTGTCTCTCTGGCTCCGCGAGACTGATTGGCGGGTGGCATTTCAGTGGTGGTGGTGGTGGTGTAGGTGCTTGGGCCCGTGCTTGTAGAGGGATATGGGTATGATGTGTGTTGTGTCTGCCATGTGTCAAGAGGGTGTTGTATGTTACTTTGTGTGTATGTGTGTGCTGGGTATGTGTGAGGGTGTTGTTGTGCATGTTGGGGATGTAGTGGCCCATATTGTGGGCCATATTGTGGCCCATATTGGGGGAAATATTGTGGCCCATATTGTTGCCCATATTGTGCTGGCTGCTGTGGGACCTGCTGTGGGGCCTGCTGTGGGGCACTGATAGACGTTGCTATCTCATAAGGGATGCAATACTTATCAATGGTCTTAGTCACCTAATCCCTTACTTTTGTGACCAGATTTCTGGGCACATGTAGCATTTTCTCCTCTAGACTGAGGAGAAAAAGGGCATCACTGGTAAGTTTTGGCACAGGATGTGCCAGGGCATCCAGGCAGCCTATTAGCCTGTCTTCATGCCTCTCTGTTCTCCTCCTTTTATGGCGGGGCTGCCGACTTGCCTCTGGGACGGCTGGGACAGTCTGCATGGGGCTCACGAAACTCGGAGTGGGTGGGGGGCCTGGAGGACTCATTGGCCCCATAGATGGTCCGGGCTCACTGTCCATGGTTGTGCCCTCGTCCTCTTCCTCGTCATCTTGTGCCTGGCTGGGTTCCCAGCTACTATCGGTGCTGTGAAGTGGAAAATATAGGTAAGTATGTTCCCCATATGAAATTGAATGTATGTCATGTCATACCACATCCTCTCCTCAATGTGTATGCCCTTGACTCAACTCCACATTTCCGTGCACGGTATCAAAAAGGACATCTGTTGGGCATGCACATAACTGGAGCGTGCGCTTGGGGACGATCCGCTCCTCTGCTCCCTTTCTTTGCGCCGATGGCGGATAAAGGCGTCTTTCAGGCTTTTCCATTTGCCTTTGATAGTGTTGACTATGAAAAAAGAAATAAAAAACATCCGTTAATGTCTCTTTATTTTCTTACATTTGTTTCAGGTATTTAGCTACCGGACAGTCATTGGCCAGTCTACACTTCGCCTTTTCATCGGGAAGTCCACAGCCAGTATGATCGTCCGGGAAAACTGTGTGGCAATTTGGGACGTCCTTCATCCTGCTGTGATGGCCCAACCACAGAAGGAGGACTGGCTGCAAATTGCGGATCATTTTTTACAATCCTGCAATTTCCCAAACTGTGTCGGCTCAATAGACGGCAAACACATCCGCGTTAAGAAGCCCATAAGGAGCGGGAGTCAATTTTTTTATTATAAGAAATATTTTTCGTTTGTTCTTTTTGCAGTGTGTGATGCAAACTATTGCTTCAGGTACATTGACGTGGGGTCCTATGGCAGCAGCTCAGACTCAGCTGTTTTGGGGCATTCTGCCTTTGGGCAAATGCTCAATAATAATGAGCTGGACCTCCCGGGGAACACCACACTGCCTGGGACCACTTATCCGGCTATGCCCTTTGTTTTTGTGGGGGACGAGGCCTTTGCGCTGGGGGAGCATCTGATGAGGCCGTACTCCAGCCGGGGACTCTTCATTGCCAGGCGGGTATTTAATTACCAGCTGACAAGGGCACGCAGGGTGGTGGAGTGCTCCTTTAGCATTTTAGCAAGCAAATGGCGCTTTCTCCATTCTCCTATTCATTTAAAATTGGAGACCGCCATCTCGGCCGTGAAGGCAGCGTGTGCAATTTTGTCCGTCTACGGGATGGCTTTAATTTTAACGATTCCCTCAGCCATTCCTTGGAGAGTCCTAATCCGAGCGGTGTGCGTGGGACCAGACACGGTGCGGCTGTCCGGGACCACTTCACTGCATATTTTTTGTCACCACATGGGGCGTTACCCTGGCAATTGGAAGACATCTAAGTTTATGTTAATTTATATTTTTCTTCTGAAAAGAGTGTTTCAATATTATTTTCTTTTCAAATTTGGTTGTTTATTACTAGGGCTAAATTACAAAATTTGAAACGATCTTTTGTGCATTTCGGTTTTTTCACCTATATAGTGCCCCTTGAGGATGCCCCTATAGTGGCCATCAATAGTCGCCCCTTAACAAGGGTTAAAAATGTGGGCGAAATCATGTGTCCCATTTAAGTGCCCAATACTCGGCCAGTAGAATATAAGCCAAGGAGGGTGAAATAATGGATCCCATCAAGGTGCCCAATACTGGCACGTTAGAACCAGAAGCACCTAAAATATGCCTGCCCACCCATAGGCCACAAACAGTCTAATTCGAAAAAGTACACAATATCAATAACAACTTAGGATTCAAATCCCTCAACCCAAAATTAGGCCTACATTTCAAAATGCCACTACATTTGCGGATTGAAAGAGCGCAGTCTGGCACAAGACAGTGGAACCACTGCAAATTGAACATACTGGGCCATTGCATTGTACCAGAATGTGGGGGAGGGTGAACCAGGACAGTACTAAAAACTAAAGGGGTGAGGGGACACTATACAACATGTAATGTGCACATCATTCTTTGTAAACTAAGGCCACTGAGTGCCCATATACAAGAACAGGGATGGTGATGCTGCGTCCCTCTAGCTGTTGCTAAAACCCAAGTCCATGCATGCCTGCACAGGCTCCAGCAAGTAAAATATAGGCCAGCATTTGTGGAGGTGGCGTTTGACAACAGCTGGAGGGCTGCAGGTAGAGCTGGCCAGGGCTATTACATATAGTTGGGACACCACTGCACACAAGGAGTTTACTTTTCACATTAGAACACACATGGAAATACCTTTTCCCTGTTTCACTGTCTTGGTGAAACTTCTCCAATCTGGCCAGATGCTTTTGCCAATATCCTCCCAGGCCTGCTGCCTGCTCCTCCTGTTTTTGTAGTTGGCATCCTGCGTATCATACAGGCAGCGTTTGCCTTGCACCAACCTGATAAGGGTCTCGGTGTCACACAGAGACTCCTCCATGCTGGATTCTCTCCACAAAACTGTGCTTTGCACCTGGTGTTGTGCCTTTTCCAGCATGTTGCAAAATCCAAAACGCGCGTTCGAACGCGCGTTTTCTGCGTCAAAAACGCGCAAAATACAAGCGTTGCGCGTTCCCATTGAAGTCTATGGGCCAAAACGTGCGACAAACGCCCCAAAAAAAGCTCAAGAACTTGTTTATGCGTCGGGCGTTTTTCAGCGCGTTCGAACGCGCTGTAAAACGCGAAAATGTGAACCAGTCCCATAGGGAAGCATTGGTTTGCATCGGTTATGCGTTTTACAGCGCGTTCGAACGCGCTGTAAAGCGCTCATGTGTGAACTTAGGGTAACAGAATCATTGTTTCTGGCCAGCAGATCACTGTTTAGATCGCACAATCTGCTGCCCAGAAACAATAATTGGTGTGCCTGCACGAACTACAGGATCTCCCGATGAATTAGTGTTTCGCTTGTGCTTCGTGTGATCGTCGGCACATTTAGAGTCTAGAACGAGCATTTGCAATAATCTTCCCAAAAATCGTGCAGTCTAAATCCATCTTTATGCTTTATCCTGTGGATAAACCCCTTAACTTGCATAGACAAAAATGGAAAGAAAAAAAGTTATGACTTTCAAAGCCACATGTACTATAAAAAAAAAAAGTGTCTGCTTAGGCAGGGGGGTAAATGACCAAGTATTGAACTGGCTAACTTCTTTAAGTATTTCTTCAGCTGCAGGGGCTATATTCAAATTTGCAATATTTCACGAATACTTGGGCGAATATTCATCATATATTCGCAAATTCACGATTTCTAGATCATTTTCTTGATTGCGAAAAATCGGCACTGTACGGTAATATTCGCATAATGCGCTTGAAATATAGGCGTGGGTCACTTTTGCTACATTTTCCATGTTGCTAGAAGTTTCCTGAGACTAGAGAAAATGGTTGGCACGGCAGAACATTAAAAATAGCTTTATATGCAGTTAGAATGCTCCAATATATTCACAATTGTGCTAATTGGCGCTAATGATGCAAATGTTTTGGCGCAATACGTGAAACATCACATTTTAGCAGGTCTGCATGTACGTATGGACAGCAGAACCTATCACACTACCTTACACACTGCACTGCATCAGCTACACTATATTTCTATCTAACCTACACTGACTATATACCAATAACTATCTGTATTATATATATATATATATATATATATATATATATATATATGCTATCTAACTATCTATCTAATGTAGTGTGGAAAGCACAGAGCTCAGCAATGACACTGCTCTCTCTCTCTCTCTTTCAAAACTTTAAAAAACTGTAGAAAATGGCTGCTCGGGAGGTTCTTATATAGTAAGGGGTAGGCAACTTTCCTATTGGTTGCTAGGGATGTTGCTAAGCTCAGACAAAGACATTGCTGCCTTCTCATTGGCCCACAAGCAAGAAGGGAGGTTACTGATGAAAAAAAATCTAGAATATTCGAAATTACGAATATACCGTATATCACTATATTCTAAATATTCTCAAATTCTCAAAGTAATGATGTTTGTGATTAATATTCACGATTCGAATATTCGCACCCACCTCTATTCTTCAGTAGTGGCTTCAACTGTAATATGCTTAGAACCTACTAAAATTTAATTTAAATAAAGCATCAAACATAGGCAGTGTCAAAATATTCAGCCACAGCTGAAAGCATGCAAACACTCAGAACTCAATAATGCATTTTTGGCCAGAGGCGAGCCCTTGTCTAGCTAGGTGGAATTTTCCAGTATCAGCAGATCAGCCTGCAGGGAATAGAAAACAATGCTGCTCAAAAATTAATTCCGCCACTTGTTGATATTCTAATTATGACAACTATGCCATGATCTGCTAACGTCACAAGCAATGGGTCATTCTGCCGTAGGGCACAAGGAGGGGCATCTTTTTTCACATAAAAACACATCACTGATAACTCTGCCTAACAGTTTCCTTTATATGCTGCCTGGTCCTGACGTATCACATTCAAGTGACTCAGACTTTAAAGATGTCTTTCTTAAATAAGGGAGTTAATTTAAACACAAGCAACCTCGGTAAGCAATGATTACTTATCTACCAATAACTACAGTTTTGTCAGAGTTTAGAGAAACCACTTATGGTTGAACCCAGCATGAGATATTTTGGTTCCGTTATACTGTGACTGCTATTTACTTAGAAATAACATTTTTGCCAAGTTTGCTAAAATTCTAAGCCTAGGTTTTCACAGTGATTCTCAAGACAATCTGGAATCATTATCAAGTACTTTGAAAGCTATTGAAGTTTCTATATTGTTATGATAAATAGATGTACATGTAGGTAAATTGTATTTTGCTATAACTGATATATATATATATATATATATATATATATACACATGTATGTAAAGTTTATTTTTGTCCATATACATTAATGTTCTAGAATCCAGACAGTCTAATCCAGGGGTATACAGTCCAGGGTCCATAGGGCCACAAGTAGCCCAGAATGCCATTCCGTGCAGCCACCAACCATCTAGATACAAAAAAGCATGTCTGTGTGTGCCTACTCACATGTAGTTTCTATGTCAAAGAGGGGTAACGCACAGCTGAGGAGCAGGTACAGACAAAGTACTAATGGTGCACTGTGTATCCACCTTTGGGACCTTCATATATCAGGGGAATGGGGGTCCAATAACCCATGTTTGGCACTTAAGAAAGGTGTATATGAGTTAGAGGTGGACACTTCCATTATAGTTGTGAAATGCTAAGTAGTTACCACAACACCCATACTCTACGATGGAAAGGGCCACATGCATGCATGGTCTCCTAACTCTCTGGTATGTTTATTGTGGAGAAGGGGACCACCATTATCCCAATAGGTGGGGGTAGTGGAAGTAGAACAGGCACATTTCAGACATTTAGAACATATACCTTTGATACGCCATAAATGTCTCAGATGGTAACAAACCTTTAAGTTTCCATCACTGAACTATTTTTTATTACTAAAGGCCCTATTTATATTACTGTATTGTCAGCCGAACCCGAAGAGATAGGTAAGTTTAGCCAACAACCTAATGTATGTGGGGAACTGCAACAAATAATGTTGGAGGAGACAAAGACAATTTTTTGCCCAATTCTTTTGTTCTCCCAGGATATAAGCCGATGACAGAAGTGTTTGACGGCAATTTTCTCCTCTCTTCCCAATGAATACATGGCCATTCGTCTGACAGCTATTTAATGCGTAGAAACAGCTTAAACGGGTTGTGCTACAAAAATATTCTACATTTTTCAAACCAGCACATGGATCTAAATACTTTTGTAAGCCACTCTAAGGGTATATCCACATGGGATGTAATTTGCAACAGAAAGAATGTACAGCAGAAACCACTGGAAAAAGTATGTTTTACATATGGATTTTGTGTGGATTTAACCCAGACTTCACACTGTACTGCAAAATGTGAAATCCACAGAGACAATCCACCATAAGAACTGGCATGCTAGTGCTACAGATTTAAAATCCACACCACAGGTCAATTACTGTGCAAATTCTGCATGTGTTTCTTCTATAACATGTAGATGAGATTTTGTAAAGTGTCATCCACTTTACTGCTATTATAAACCCTGTGTGTTGTCTGCCTGTAATTCTGCAGTGGAAAATCCACAGCATATCCATACCAAATTGGCATACCCTAAATTAAATTCAATTTCCATACGTTAAATATTTTTTACATGTCAAAGAGTTTAATGAATCATTACATGTAGCAAGGAATTAAATACTTTGTAGACCCATCCTTTAAGCAGCTTTTTACCATGTTTTTTTTATAATTTAGTCATTTTCTTGAGTTAATGGAGGGGGCATTGCATTACCTGTGAAAGTTGAATATAATCAGAATACATTTTCAGTTTCTGAGTTTAAACCAGAGTGCCTCCAGTCACTGACAGCTGCAGATGTCTTGAAAATGGCTAGTAATTAAAAGTCTGATGAGTATCAGTTGATTGAGGAAAGTATATCAGAAAGCTGAATTATGCATACAAGGTCATCAATTTCATCAAGCACATTCAGCATGCATGCACTGTCAGCCAAATTTATAGCAAGAAAGAATGTCTTGTTGCTAATGTTGCACTGAAAGACTGAAAAGCCATAAATCACTGGGTAAACATCGAGCTAAAAATAAAGTGGTTGACTCATATGAAAAAACAAAAAAATAAAATATTCTTGAAATAAAGGCAGATGATCGCTATGGGTCTGGCTTCTGAAACCCCAAGTAATCAGCTGCTAGCACTGGGGCCACTTGTGGCCAGACATCCCTCCCACGGCTGCTACAAAAGGAGTGTACTATTACCTGGCAGTCATTTAAATGGATAGGTTGGGTCAGCCAGAGAAAAAGCCACTAAGATCTGGCTCATAGATGGTGGTCACGAGCTAGACGAACCCCTTATTATGTCCATTCGGAAAGGGGGGTTCTCTAAGAGATACAACTCATTAAATTCATGTTTCTTCACCTCAGGACTGAATTCAGACATACAATTTTTGGGAGATTTTTGATGGAGGTTACATTGTAGCTAATCGGTAGGTCCAAAAGGAGAGAAAAGTGTAAAAGGAATAATACTTGATACTTAATTTATTTTTCTACATCAAAAGCCTTTTCCAATAACTGCATTTGTCAGTCACACTTATGACTACATGGATATAGTTTTTTTGGCGGCTAGTAAATTCAGTTTGTCCTTCCCTGTGAATCATGAGTCCACTACTGACCTAAATGAGATGAAACTAAATGAGACAGAAACCTAAGTATTTAATATTAGACGTCTGATGTCTTAGATCCTGAAGCTGTCATATAAATTTCACTGATCACCATGACACTAAACTGTACTGTGCCTGGGAGCTGGAGATAACTGTCTGTTTTAGGGTGTGCCCTGAGAATTCATGTTTTTTCATTTTGACTAATGCCTTTTCATCAAGTTGAACCACACCTTCAATCTGGTTGAATGGTGTTTGAAGCTCACGATCCTTCTACACATACCATGCACACAAAATACAATCCCCGCACCACACCCAGCAGTGCTCTGGTTACCCATGCTTCACTGAAAGAAACTGGTTTAACAAACAATCATTGTTGATCAAAACTGATGTTTCATTATGCACTATGTTGATATTTTCCTTTTAATGTCTTTCCACCTTTGTCAATCTATAGAAGTCAAATAATTGTACTGTGTTGGGTATTAAATAACATTTGAACTTGCGGGTCACGTCTATGTAATTACCTGAAAGGGTATATAAAATAAATACGACACACATGGAAAACAACATTTTACTCAGTTTGAATATGTGGCAGCCACTGAATGCAGTATAGACATATATGTGTACCAGCAATATGCTGCCAACTTATAAACAGAATCTAAGAAAGTCCAAAGCAGATACCATAAGCCTCATTGATTTTATTACAGTGAAGCAAGGAAAAGAGACGGCCCAGGACACAGCCAACCAGTGTGTGCAGGAAGGTCAGAAAATTGCTCAAGAAGGTAGGCACTCTCTGTACCTATATCCAAATTCATCCAACATGGAAAGCATGAATTGCACCATGCACGTGACCTACCATTATCAGGGGAGAGTTGGGAGGCCCTCATACACATTAGATGGTCAGCTGCTCCCACCAATATCTGTTGCTTCAGCCGATATCCATCTAATCTGTATGACCGGCTTCACTGTAAACAAAAAAACAAACACAATAAAGATCATTGGGTATAAAATGTAAAAATGCTGACATATTAAAAAGGGAAAATAGCTGAAAACTAAAGCCAGACCCATTGCAGCAGAGAGCCGTAGACCATACCCGACTCTTCACACTCAAACATACACTTACAGATCATGTATATTACAAGAGGGAGAGGGTCATGAGCCAAAAAGTACTAGGCATGTTTAAATCCTACATGACTAATCTTTCCTGCCCTGATAGCAGATGTGGCTGGTTGAACATATACTTACTAGAACATGTGCCAATAGAGACAACTAAAAATTGCAGTTAACCACTTTGCATTTCTTTTTCATTTCTCAAATTACTACTTCAATAATGGTGGCCAGCCAATTCATCATACTTAGGAATCCTAATAAAAAAATTACCTTAAGCTACTTAGTAATTATTTCTATTTTATTCCAATACCAGTTGTAGACAAAGGATGCCAAGCTGCTAAGGATGCTGGAGGGAAGGCAGTCGATCAACTGAAAGGTGGAATCAAAAATAAGTGAAGACCTGACCAGATGACTGTCAATGTATCCAAATATATTCTCTTTAATAATGATTACTTATATACATTTTAACAAATCAAATCTATTATGTCCCAATAACAAAATGCAATAAAAGATTGTTGGATAACTGAAACAGTTTTTTGTGTGTGGATGGGTGCAAGGTGACCTATAGACCCTAACAGCAGCAGGATGCTCACTTGATAAAAAGGCAAAAGTGCAATAACTTAAGGTGTCTTTTGTGCGTCCCTGTCGTGATGATGTCAGTGAGAAAACAGTGATTCATCCATGTTGATGTCTGTGAAGGGTCCGTTGCCTTGTGTGCCCGTTTTTTTACCCTCCGTGTGTCATCCATATTCCACATGCACTGCTAGACTGAAAAGGAGGATTTCCAGAGCAATGGTCACTGAAAACCACTGTTGGAGCACAAATGCCATCTATGTTCTATCAGTGGTTTTCATGGACCCATAGACTTCAATAGGCGTGTTTAGTCTGCATCACAGACCAAAGTAGTGCAAAAACACATTAAAATCAATGGATACTTGTGCTGTTCATGGAGAAGACAAAAGTGTACATCTGTGATTTACTGACATGTGAAAGAGGCCTAGCAGGGATCATTAATGATTAATTAATATACCTTTTCATTCTTTTATTTTCTTTTCAGCCATGTCAGGTAAGGTATGTGGTACCGCTCAGAAGAACATTTTGTCACAACCAGACATCTGAGAAGCTCTGACAGATGCCTTTCAGAACCTCCTCCTTGAGCTTCTTTGTTTTGGTTTTCAGTTCCTCCTCTCGTTAGCCTCTCTCAGCTGTCTTGTAGTTGGACTGATTGCTTCCTTTTAAATTCCTCCCCATAATGCATTAGTGTGCGGTTTATACAACTTCCTGAAGTGTGTGCGCATGCTGATCCATTTCCCAGTCTTCTACAAGAGAAGTGTTGTACATTCTTTTGTGATTTTATGTTTGCTGGATCCCAGGTGACCCTGACTCCCTCTGCGTCTAGTGTAGGGAGCCGGTGGTCGTGTCCCCTCAGTATTGTAGGGTGTTCAGGTGTTATATAGTCGAGGTACGTGGATATGCGATCATCCACCATTGGGGTGTTCGCATAGGCTGAGCAGAGCCAGGGAGAGTGCCAGGTCTTATGCAGGGGCCTCCCTTTTGTTCCTTAGTTTTGGATCCAGTGAGTCATATATTCATTTTTGCATTGTCTTGTTTCCTGTACACCTTCCGTGACACATTTTCATACTTAGAAGTTGTTGTAAATCAGATTAATAGAAATATATCCCCGTCCTGTGTCCTGTTAACACTTATCCTCATACAGATATAAAGAGCTTGCTGAAAAACACAGAAAGAAGGCAATAAAATTAAGTCAACATCAATATGTACTCATGAGCAAGTTATCTGAGGGTGCACATAAGTTGAAATGGAGAAGCTGAAAATGAAATAAACGTATAGCAATTAAACAAATAACAGCAACTATAAAAGGGGTAAGGAGCCTTTTCAACAATGTCCTGGCTTTTTGGAAAGTCAAATATGTGATATAATGGACAAATAAATTGCATTAGTAAAATTTAAGACTGTGATGACAGCTTGTATTAGCATAATAACGGCCTAAGCCATTAGTCTCACACACACAAAGGCCTCATGCACACGACAGTATTTTTTCACGGTCCGCAAAATGGGGTTCCGTTGTTCCGTGATCCGTGTCCGTTTTTTCTTCCGTGATTTTTGGAGGATCACCAGATATGAAGGAAAGTTTAAAAAAAAAACAGCTGTTTTGGTGTCCACCTGGCCGTGCGGAGCCAAACGGATCCATCCTGACTTACAATGCAAGTCAATGGGGACGGATCCGTTTGACGTTGACACAATATGGTGCAATTGCAAACGGATCCGTCCCCCATTGACTTTCAATGTAAAGTCAGGAGTCCCTATCGGAGTTTTCTCCTATCCGATGGTATATTTTAACTTGAAGAGTCCCCATCACCATGGGAACGCCTCTATGTTAGAATATACCATAGGATTTAAGTTACATCATGAAAACTCAGAACCGAAAAGTATATTCTAACACAGAGGCGTTCCCATAGTGATGGGGATGCTTCAAGTTAGAATATACTAAGAACTGTGGACATAACTGCCCCCTGCTGCCTTGGCAGCACCCGATCTCTTACAGGGGGCTGTGATCCGCACAATTTACCCCTCAGGTGCCGCACCTGAGGGGTTAATTGTGCATATCATAGTCCCCTGTAAGAGATCAGGTGCAGACCCCCCTCCCTTCCCAGTTTTAAATTCATTGGTGGCCAGTGCAGCCCCCCCTCCCTCCCTCCCCTGTATTAAATCCATTGGTGGCCAGTGCGGCCCCCCTCCCTTCCCTGTATTAAATTCATTGGTGGCCAGTGCAGCCTCCCCCCCCCCCCCCCGATCATTGGTGGCAGCGGAGGGTTCCGATCAGAGTCCCAGTTTAATCGCTGGGGCTCCAATCTGTTACCATGGCAACCAGGATGCTACTGCAGTCCTGGCTGCCATGGTTACTTAGCAATTTTAGAAGCATTATACTTACCTGCGCTGTCTGTGACCGGCCGGGCACTCCTCCTACTGGTAAGTAAAAGGTCTGTGCGGCGCATTGCTAATAGCACAGACCTGTCACTTACCAGTAGGAGGAGCGCCCGGCCGGTCACAGACAGTGCAGGTAAATATAATGCTTCTAAAATTGCTAAGTAACCATGGCAGCCAGGACTGCAGTAGCGTCCTGGTTGCCATGGTTACCGATCGGAGCCCCAGCGATTAAACTGGGACTCCGATCGGAGCTCTCCGCTGCCACCAATGATGGGGGGGGAATTTAATACAGGGGAGGGAGGGGGGGCAGCACTGGCCACCAATGAATTTTATACAGGGGAGGGAGGGGGGTCTGCCCCCTGCTGCCTGGCAGCACCTGATCTCTTACAGGTGGCTATGATATTTACAATTAACCCCTCAGGTGCGGCACCTGAGGGGTTAATTGTACATATCATAGCCCCCTGTAAGAGATCAGGTGCTGCCAAGCAGCAGGAGACAGTCATGTACACAGTTCTTAGTATATTCTAACTTGAAGCGTCCCCATCATTATGGGAATGCCTCTGTGTTAGAATATACTGTCGGATCTGAGTTTTCACGATGTGAAAACTCAGCTCTGAAAAAGCTGTATGCAGACGGATCTGCGGATCCTACTGTGCTGAAGTAGCCTATGGACACGGATCACGGACGCGGATGGCAATCTTGTGTGCCTCCGTGTTTTTTCACGGACCCATTGACATGAATGGGTCCGTGAACCGCTGTCCGTCAAAAAAATAGGATAGGTCCTATTTTTTTGACGGACAGGAAACACAGATCACGGATGCGGATGACAAATGGTGCATCTTCCAAGTTTTCAACGGACCCATTGAAAGTCAATGGGTCCGCAGAAAATCACGTAAAACGGAAACGGTCGTGTGCATGAGGCCTAAATGTAATTTGCCATTCCTAGGCACTGTTCAAAGGATCAAAAGAATTAACTGGAAATGGAGCCTTAAAGACCAATTCCTCCACAGTACATGAATATACATAGTATACACAATGTCAGCAGCATAACCTACTATTATACAGGTGATGTTTTTTTTAGTGATTTTGCCAAATATTCGTGATATATTCGTCAATTTGTGCATTGTTTTTTATCGTGAGAAGTCGTCATTGAAATATTCGTGTTTGCATGCGCATATATGGGAGTGGCTTAGTCTTGCGAGCGTTTTCAAACATTCGGTTCAGAAGTAGTCTGGAAAAAATGGTCGGAAATAATTTTACAGACGTCGAGTTAGATCTCCTGATCACTGTAAGTAATTCAACATTACAGCACTGTATTACATATCACATGCTTGTTATTTAAATGTATTTATATGCAGATAAAGTGTTCCCTAAATATTCGTGAAAATTATTACAAATATTTTTGGCAATACATACAAATTCACATTATATCTTGAGTAGATATTAATGATTTGGGGCAATAAGTATTGTTGTGACTCACAACAATACTTAATATCTACTCAAACAAAATAAAATGTGAATTTGTATGTATTTCAAAAAATATTAGCAATAATTTTCGATATCACAAATAATTAGGAACACTTTATCTGACATCACACCACTATGTCTGTAGCCTGTATGTATGTAGGGATAGCAGACAAATATCTCTCATATGCACTTTGCACATCCATTTTCCTGCCTCACACTATGTTTTGCATCTGATCAATGGTCAGTAAAGTTGATGTGCTAGTCCAAATTATAGAAGTAGGTTTACAGGCCTGGAGAGAAATGACACTGACACATGCAGGTGGGAGTCAACGCATATCCCTGGTTTATTGCGAAGCAGCAGACAGTCTATATGTTAACAGGAAATGTAGAACAGGAAAATGCAGGGGGAGGCAGTGTTGTGTATATCTTTACTATGTGCTATAAGCTATGTAATTTCGTTCACATCTGTGTGGGAGAGTAGGTTCACCCTTCCAGGTGGGTGAAGCTGTTACTTTCTGTTTCTTTGAAGCTGCTTGCTTGAGCTGAATGGAAACAGTCTTGAGGCACATAATAAAGCAGAAAGCAAGATTCTTATTAAAGGCGTTGGCTGGGTGCCAGTTTGCCATTTTAACTACAGTATAGTTCTCAACAAGCAAGTATCCATTTTGTATCAATAGTCTATAACAGTCCCCCCTTGGAGACTTGATTGTAGCCTTTTCCTTGCCTAGTGAATCCCCTGGGCATACTCTTCGTATCCTCTTCACCCACAGTGGCGACTACCTACCCCTTCTAGGTAGGCTCCCGGTTGCTCGGACTTGTGATAATACCCTGGGATTCATCTAACCCTATCTCTGCACGGCATCATATCGAGGAAGGGAAACCGTGTTAAATGGCGTTTCCTTTTGTTTTTCCTCACCGTAGAGAAGCATGATAGGTTGCTCATCAGTTTTCTTCATTCTTTTTAAAAGACGGGTCACACAAGTAAGAACAAGCTTAATTACCATGTATATCACCAATAGTATTAGGGCTACCTGTAATATTACATGGACAATTCCCATGAGCCAACCCCCAATAACTTTAAACCAGTTGGCGGGGTTAAGGAAGGAGAAGGTATCAGACCACCATGTATCTTTATCATCTTTATGTGCGTCCAGCCATTTATCCCTTAAATCCGCCATTTTCTCTACACCCATCTTAACTTGCAAATTATCCTACGGGTCTATGAAATGGCACCCAGTGGGTCCCACAACCTGGCACATACCTCCATCTTTAGCTGTAACATAGTCTAAAACTAATGTGTGTTGGTTGGTGACAATGATTAACTGGTTTTGCACGATGTTCGAGGTATTCATAAGTCTCATCACTTCCCATATTTGATCATCCAGATAATCAGTTGCCACCACCAAATGATTCCACATCTGCACTATCATGGGATATATGAAAATGCTACTAAGAATTTTTTGGAAATGCTCATTTCTACAACATGTGGCTTACCGTTTGGTCTGGGTGTGTTATCTTTGGCCCTACGGTACAAGGTGTGTTTAGGAATAGCATTTATGTCTATTTCAGAGTGTGGTACTATAAAGGTGGCAGGAGTAAGCCTGGCGATGGTGCACAGTCCTGTGACATTCTTGGATAACCATTTGTATGCTTTGTGTCCACAAACTAAGTATATGTCCTCTGGAACTGCCACTGCTGTGCTATTGAATAATTAGGTAATTAATTTGGCTAATTTTATCCCTTTCACCAGCTCAAATTCTTTTAACTGACCTTTGGTGTTGATAAGGTCCTGTACAGTATGGTTGTTACAGGTTAGGTATTTTCCATTCACAGCATGTACACCAATATACTGCACGTGGCTGTCTGCTTTTGAGTCATTGCAACCTGAGTGTATGTGTGGACTAAATGTTATACCTTTGGTTTGTACTTGGAGACAATAACAGTGTGTCCAGCTAGGAAAACATGTGACATTTAGACCAGTGTCCCTCTTGCCAGGGGGTAGAGCTATAATCTACCGAGGGTCCTGATCTATTTATCATGAGCCATGGGGCATCTGCCCACCCTGCGACAGGGAAGGACACTTCCCTGTCCTTATCTTTTCTGGATTTAACTCAGTATATGCTAGTGAGAAAAATAGTAGAGTTAGACAGGTCAATCAGTTCAGAAAGGTCCAGGGGTATTGCAAAATAAGGCATACTGGCTGAGCTCAAAGGACTGTGGGTACAGATCCAACAATCTCTCAGAGTTTCAGTCTCATTCAACCCCTGGACTACAATTTGATGGTGCATGTGAAGAAAATAGACTTTATTCGTTTTTTACCTTTTTGTGAATTGATCGACCGCACACGCGGAATTCATGGAACTGTTTTGGGTAGGAGCCTCGTGTGTGGTCAGTAAATTGTGACTTCTATGTTTTTTAAGAACCCCTGAACCGATCTGGGTGAAATTTGGATATGTTGGTCCCCCAGATCTGGCTATCAGGGGATATGTAAATTGTGGGGATACCTTGTGGGGAAAAGGTGTTCCCACGTTTGGGAGAATTGTGTGCTCTCTGCCTGAAGATAATTGGTTTATCCCTTAACTTATCTCAATAGCTCCCAGGCAGAGAGAGGGCGGGTGTTACTGTAACTCTGTATGTTAATTGGGTATTGTCCTTTGTTTACTGTGGGGGATCCTCTTACCGGAGGATTTCTCATAAAAGCCAGTGTGTTATCAATAAAAAGCATTCCTGTTACACCCTTCATGAAGTCTAGGCTCATGGTTGGGGAATATTCCATTTGCTGGGGAGAATCATCTTGGAAGCTGCATTCATCGACCCTATCCCCTTATATCCTATAGTAGCTATAATCACATATGCTCAGCTATTGGGGAAGGAATAGAAGGCTGCTGTCATGCCCCACTCTGACAATGTGCGGAGGTCGGCCAGGATAGCAGCACAAAGTTAGTGTTTGTTTTGGTGCCGTGCTGGATCCGCCTCTCATCAGGTGCACTGGGTGGAGTCATTAGTTTAAATGGCACTCCAGCCAAGTGATCTGAGCGGATTATACTAATCATTGTGGTCTGGGAAGCTAGGAGGGAAGGTTGGCTGTCTGTTCCTGCTCTGGAAGATAAGTGTAATTTCTAGTTTGGTTGTTTTGTGTCATCTTTCCCATCCAGGTTCTGTGCGAGCAGGCTGCTCCTATTTCCCCACTTCACCATCTCAGGGAGTTCAGGGTTTTGTCAGCCCAGGCTGGAGGACACATCACACCTACCTTCAAGGTCTGTATGTTGGCTGAGCAGTGCAGGGAAAGAGGTCAGGGATTAGCTAGGAGGTGACCCTTCCCCTGTCTCTCGTCCAGAGCCTGGTTGGTGCGTTATCTGTTATACGGAGTGCACGCCCGCCGTGACAGCCGCAGTACCATAACCACTGTAGGTCTTAACAGTGCCGTATCAGTGAATTGTCCCATTCATCAATCCTGCGGATATTCCTACAGTCAAACTCATGATTAGTAGGTGGACCCTCATGGCTTATTGTTCCAGAATCGTCGGGACAGCCTTTACTCTTTTACAATGTGAGACGTGGATCCAGGTAGGTCTCCCTTTGAGTTTCACAGATGTCGGTGTAGTCAGCAACACCTGGTAAGGCCCCTTGTATCGTGGTTTGAGGGTGTTTCTGACGTGTTTCTTGATCACCACCCACTGTCCAGGTTTGAGACTGTGGCTTCCCTCTAGGGAGTCAGGATCTGGCATGGAAGAGAAAAATTGTGCACGTATGTTAGACAATTGTTTACTCAGGGCAATCACAACAATTTTGCAACAGATTCATAATGCATTTGTAATTGCTGTGGGAAGTACTGCACCATCCCAGGCCCTGTCCCAAACTAAATTTCATATGGAGTCAGTTTGTGTGGAGGCCTAGTGGTGTGTCTAACTGAAAATAGTGCTATTGGCAAGCATTGCACCCAAGTGAGACCTGTCTCCCTATACATTTTTAGCATTTTGGTCTTCAGTACCCCGTTCAGTCGTTCGACTTTGTCACTGCTTTGGGGTCTGTAGGGTGTGTCATAGGCTAAGTGTGACCCTACCATCTTCCAGACTTCTCGAGTTAAGCTAGCAGTGATCCTGTTCACTTTCAGCAGTGATCCTAATCAAGTGGCCTGATCACTTTCAATGACCTCAGGTACTTCGAACCTACAAACAAACAGTTTCCTGCATTAGTTTCTTAGCAGTTGTTGTGGCTGTCTGATTTTGGACGGGGTAGGCTTCTGGCCACCCAGAGAATAAGTCTACCACTACTAGCACATATTGAATCCCTTGGCACATTGGCATCTGGATGTGGTCAATTAGAATCCGTTGGAACTGGTACTGGGCTTTGGGGAGACATTTGGTTGATGTAGGCTCAATTCTTCCCGGGTTGCACTGTGCACAGATGAGGCAAGACTGAGTATGCCTCACCAGGACAGGGGTTATCCCTGGGGCCACCCATATTTTGTAAATTAGTTCTTTCATGATGGTCTTAGATTGGTCGGTGGGCCCATGAGCTATTGAAGCTATCAGAGGATAGAGAGCTTTGGGCAGACATAATATCTTTCCTTAGGTCCACAGACCAGAATCTTTCTCTTCTTGGGCTGACTCTTTCAGCCAATCCAATTGTTCTTGTGGGGTGGCCTGCTTCTGTAACTGGACTAGAAGGTCCCAGGAGACCTCTTTTGGTTTCTGTGTTAGGTCTGTTGTGGACTCTGTTGCCATTAAGACTTATGAGGTCTGTTCTTCTTCCTCTTTCACTGCTGCTTGCTTAGCCGCTTGATCAGCTAGGGCATTTCCTCTGGCTTCTGGGGTGTCAGCTCGAGTGTGAGCCTTTACCTTAATCACTGCCACTTGGGTGGGCAGGAATATTGCTGCCATTAGAGCCGCTACTGTAGAAGCATTTTTGATTGGGGTTCCTGCAGCCGTTATGTAATCCCGGGCCTTCCATATTACTCCAAAGTCATGAACTACTTCAAAGGCAAATCTAGAGTCAGTGTAAATGTTGGCAGTTGAGTCTTTTGACATTAGGCAGGCTTCAGTAAGGGCAATGAGTTCAGCCTCCTGTGCTGACTGGTCTGGGTGCAATTGTCTTGCACACAGCACCTCATGCTCACTAGTGACTGCCATGCCTGTATGAAACTTCCCCTTATCCTCGGCATACCTTGAGTTGTCATCCACAAAGAGAGTCCAGTGTGGATTCAGTAATTGAGTGTCCTGAATTGATGGTGGCGTTCCTACTTCAGCCTCCATCATTGTGAGGCAGTCATGTTCCAGTTCAGCATAAATTGAGTCAGAGGAACCCCATAGTTTTTATTCTTGAAGATCCTCTTCCGCCTGTAGATCAATAAGATCTTCAGATTCTCCAGTATACTTCCCTCCTTGGAAGAGGGAGAAGAGCTGCAGGATTTAGGATGTGACATCTTTGAATGGTGACATTATCAGGTAGGAGCAGGCTACCTTGCAACCGTAGGTAACGTTGATTAGTCAGATGCCTGGGTTGTGTTTGTTGGAGAATGGCAGATATGTCATGTGGTGCTAGGATAGTGAGGGGGTGGCCTAGTACCATATCAGAAGTGGTGTCCGGCAGTGCACTGGCTGCATGTACAGCTTTGACACAGGAAGGGGCTGCCCTGGCTTCTGGATCCAGTCTTTTTTGTATGGTAGGATTTTAGGGTCCTTCAGGGTCACAGTGACTGGTGCGACATTGAGGCGTCCAATATCCTGGGATCCTTTGGCCCAGACAGTATCGGGGAAGAGGTGCAAAATGATTCGCAGCGAATCCCCTTGCTTATATGAATCAGTGTCGAATTTTATTGTCAGACATCCAACGTGAGCGTCACATAACTTGAGCGAAAACCACAAAGAAGCGGGACAGTGTCTTATCACAAAGAGGATGTTAAACAAGCACAGCAGAAACTAGCATTTCTGAGAAAATAAAAGGTAGGGGTCATCAGCCATCAGCTTTCCCCGCAGCTGCACATAACTGTCGTGCAATGTTGTGGAATGATCTGCTAATTTTGCTTTTGCCCATTTCTGTAGTTGCTCTATAAAGTATTCCCCAGACTCATGATCCCAGGGGTCAAAGTTCTGACCCTCCAGCTCAGGGATGGGAATGTGGCCCATTATCAGTGAGGAGTAATCGCCTGTCTTGTTCTCCACGATGCTTTGCAGGTCTGACCATGTGCATCCATAGGTTTGGTGCACCTGAGATAGTTTTCTGTAAAATGGCATTGGGTGGGTATCGGGATCTGGCAAGAGATTCACTATGGTGAACAACTGCTGTGGGGTGAAGGACACATATTTGGGCGGGCCCTGGGGACGTGTTAGTGCCAGGGATTTCCTAGCTCTTGTATGTTTCTTTGCAATGCAGTAATCTGAGACTGGAGGGCAGTGTTTGGGTTCTGTGCAGCAGGACTACCTTTGGGTTTATAATCGGGTACAGCGTAGAGACCACCGGGACACTAGGGGTGACGGGTGGATCCAGGCCGAAGGAGATTAAAAGGTACAGCCATGGGCGTTGGCTGTGGAAAAGGAGGCGCCGTAGCGGGGACTGATGAGACGTGCTGGGGAACTACAGAGGTGTGGGTATGTGGGCATAAAGCACCACAGGCTACGCATGTATTACTGGATGTCGAAACTGAAATAAATTAAAACAAAACTTTCTTTGGTGAATGAAGCGTAAAACTGCATGATTGTATGTTATTAAAAAGATTTTGAATATATATATAACTATATAAATCTTGACAATATACGATGAATAGAGCACATGCGCAAATATTAAATATGCACAGCAGTTTACAAGAATTATAATACTCAATACATGTCATAGTCCAAGGGCGAATAAGTGGTCCATGCTGATTGTCCTAAGCATATTCTGGACAGACAGCATCAACAGTTAATTGTTAACACTGTACTATAATGCAGACATATAACTTGGCAGGATTAGGCCAAGCAGGTAAATAGTAACGCAACAGTATAAGGACTACAAATCGAAGGCCCAAACTCTGCAGGATCATGACAGACAGCAGCATGTAAATGGAAACTCTGTAGTATAAGGGCCACACATTGCTCGCCTCAACTCTGCAGGATCAGGACAGACCAAAGCAGGTAAACACCATAGTATAAGGTCTAAACATAGCTCGCCTAACTCAGCAGGACAGGCGGCAGCATCAGAAACTAAAGGTAATGGTTTAGAATAAGGACTGGACAAATCACAGCATGATCAGCACAGGCAGCAGCAGGGATATGATAACAGTCTAGTATTAGGCCTACACAGAGCTTGGCCTAACTCATCAAGACAGACACCAGCAGCAGCAGGTAATGATGTAGTGTAAGGCCTAGACATACAGTGCTGCCCTAATTATTTATACCCCTGGCAAATTTTGACTTAAAGTTACTTTTATTCAACCAGCAAGTAATTTTTTGAGAAGGAAATTACATAGGTGTCTCCCAAAAGATAATTAGACGATGTACAAGAGGCATTATTGTGGGGGGGGGGGGAAATATCATTTTTCAGCTTTTATTTACATTTGAGCAAAAAGTGTGCAGTCCAAAATGATTCATACCCTTCAAACTGTCACAGTCTGTGGGAAAATCTACAGTTCTATACCATTCCAAATAGTCCAAGCTGTTCTAAAGCATCCTAATTACCCTAATTAATTGGGAACAGCTGTTTTAATCAACTCAACAGGTGAAAAACAGCAGCTCTCTGCAGTTGGTTTGTGGACAGTCATGGCTGAGACAAAGGAGCTCAGTGAGGACCAGTGGCTGCGCATTGTGACTGCTCACAAGTCAGGAAAGGTCTACAAGGCCATTTCTAAATGTTTTCAAGTTCCAGTGGCTACAGTGCAAAGTATTAATAAAAAATACAAGATGTTCTGCACTGTGGAAAATCTCAGAGGACGTGGTCGGAAGCCAAAAGTGACAAAAAGTGTGCTGGCCAGGAGGATAGTTAGAGAGGTGAAAAAGAATCCAAGGATCACCACCAAGGCCATCCTGGTGAATCTGTGCTCTGCTGGTGGCAATGTCTCAAGGCAGACAATCCAACGAACACTGTACACTGGTACACTGCTGGGTTCCACAGGATGCAGACCAAGGAGGACGCTACTTCTCCAGATAAGGCACACAAAAGCTCTCTTGGCCTTTGCAAAAGCTCATCTGGACAAAGAAGAAGACTTCTGTTCGTCTGTGTTATGGTCATATGAAACAAAAATTGAATTGTTTGGTCACAATGATGCTTCCTTCATTTGGCGTAAAAAAGGAGAAGCCTTCAACTCAAAGAACACCATTCCCACTATCAAACATGGTGGTGGGAACCTAATGATTAGGGGGTGTTTTTCAGCCAATGGACCAGGGAACCTAATTACAGTAAACGCACCATGAAAAAAGAGCAATACATGAGGATTCTCAATGACAACATCAGGCAGTCTGCAGAGAAACTTGGCCTTTGGCACCAGTGGACAGTTCAGCATGACAATGACCCAAAACACATAGCATAAGTGGTTAGCAGACAACAACATTAACATTTTGGAGTGGCCCAGCCAGAGTCCAGACTTGAATCCAATTGAGAATCTGTAGAGGGAGCTAAAGATCAGGGTGATGGCAAGAAGACCCTCCAACCTGAAAGATTTGGAGCTCATTGCTAAAGATGAATGGGCAAAAATACCTGCAAAAGACATGCAAAAGACATGCAAAAAGCTGGTCTGCAATTATAGAAAGCGTTTGATTGCTGTAATAGTCAATAAAAGCTTTTGTATTGATTATTGAGAAGGGTATAAATCATTTTGGACTAGACACTTTTTGCTCAAATATAAATAAAAGCTGAGAATTTTTTTTTTCCACAATAATGCCTCTTGTACATCGTCTTATTATCTTTTGGGAGACACCTATGTCATTTGCCATAAAAAATTACTTGCTGGTTGAATAAAAGTAACTTTAAGTCAAAATTTGCCTGGGGTATGAATAATTATGGGCAACACTGTATCTAAACATGATAATGACAGAAAGCAGCAGCAGCAGGTATATGATAACGGTGTAGAATAAGGCCTACACATAGATTGCCCAAACTTGGCAATACAGATAGCAGCAGTTTCTATATTTACAGCAGAAATGTGTTCCCAGGAATGGCCCCCCACCAGACCTGGGCAACACCAAAACTAAACGAAGAAGACACTTCTGACCACAGCAGGTTCTAAGTTTGCAGCAGGAATGTGTTCCCAGGAATGTCCCCCCCACTCCCTGTGTGTAGCCAAGTCTCACAGCTAAAGGCTTATTCTGCAGCATGACCAGCGATAGATGAACCAGGCTGTGCACTGGAGGCAGCCGCTGAGGACCCCACTGGTATCCAGGGAACGTGACAGTCAGGACAGAGGGACACTTCCACACCCGGGCCAATGCAAGCAAGTTCTTCACTGGCTTCTGTGCTCTGACGGGCCGAGGATGCCTGGGTGGTGCCGATGTCCTTAGCCAGAGTGTGTGCAGCGCCGATCGTGTATGGGTGGGGCGAGCGGCGGTACACATGCCTCCTCACAGACAAAATGAGGATGAGAGAGCCACTGCTAAACCCCGCCACTCCAACTGACCTGTGGCTTGGAGGAATCAGCACACGGTGAGGCCAGCCGTGTTACCGCAGTGTTCTGCTACAGGCTAGATGTGCCTGATAAGGAAACTGAGAGCAGACGGGTGCTGGCAGCATGTGGAGTGCTGTGTGCCAATTGGTATCTGAGAGATCTATTTTCCAGTATGGTTTACGTATCGAGCGCAGTTTCCTGAGATTATAGCGGACTATAAGGTACACTATACTAGGGATTAAAAAAATAATCAATTGAATAATGTAAATAAAAAAGACAAGATGCTCAAGTTTACTTGCCATATAATATTGACTGTTCATTATAATTTTTAGCCACTAATTTATGTTGCCCGTTAATGTAAAAACACCGGATAAAAAAAAACAAAAAAAACCATAAAAATACATTACTAAATTAGTCAAGTAAAGTCTAAATACATGATATATAAAAAATAATCAATATAGAAAGTAATCGATACATAAATACATAAAATAAAAACATTCATTAAGTAATTAAATAAATCTACATACCGTATTTTTTCGCCCCATAAGATGCACTTTCCCCCCCCAAAAAATGGGGGGGAAATGCCCCTGCGTCTTATGGGGCCAATGCTGACAGTTTAACATCGCTGGCTGCGATGTATGCAAGAGCGGGGAGGGACTGGGTGGAGGAGCTGGGGGCCGGCAATTGCAGCGGGGCGGTGCAGTCACTGCACTATAGCCCGGCCCAGCCTCTCCAGTGCTGCACAAATATAAAATGTCTTATTCAATTAAAAGTGATTACACATGCCCCCTCATTCCTATTAGTACCGTACATCCTAACAGCTTTAGTAGAATGCCGGCAGGCAGGGCGGGCAGCAGCGTAACTCCCTGATGTCACGTGCCTGCGCCGCCTACTTTATGAATGAAGCAGGCGGCGCAGGCAAGTGACGTCAGTGAGTGACGCGCTGGCCATCCGGCCTGCCTGCTGGCATTCTACTGAAGCTGTTATGATGTACGGTAGTAATAGGAATGAGGGGGCATGTGTAATCACTTTAAATTGAATAAGACATTTTATATTTGTGCAGCACTGGAGCGGCGGGGGGGATCTGTGGATGGCACTGTTAAGGGGTGGGGGTCTGTGGATGGCACTGTTATGGGCTGGGGGGGTCTGTGGATGGCACTGTTATGGGGTGGGGGGTCTGTGGATGGCACATACATAACAGTGCCATCCACAGATCCCCCCTGTAACAGTGCCATCCACAGATCCCCCTGTATCAGTGTCCGTCATCCACAGATCCCCCCATAACAGGGTCCGTCATCCATAGATCCCCCCATAACACTGTCTGTCATCCACAGATCCCCCCATAGTATCCAAATACATGATTAAAATAATTAATTTAAATAGAAATATATCAATAAATACATATATTACGAAATGTTACCCTCAATAAATCAATTAATCTACAAATACATGATTAAAATAAATAAATAAATATACAAATATATAAATACATCACATAAATAAATAAAAAAAATAATCATTAAACAAATAAATACTTATTTATACTATATAAATATACATCAATAAATACATTAACAAATTCATCATTAACCACTTCAGCCCTGCTAGGTGAAACCCCCTTCATGACCAGAGCACTTTTTACACTTCGGCACTACACTCCTTTCACCGTTTATCGCTCGGTCATGCAACTTACCACCCAAATGAATTTTACCTCCTTTTCTTCTCACTAATGGAGCTTTCATTTGGTGGTATTTTATTGCTGCTGACATTTTTACTTTTTTTGTTATTAATCAAAATGTAACGATTTTTTTGCAAAAAAATGACATTTTTCACTTTCAGCTGTAAAATTTTGCAAAAAAAACGACATCCATATATAAATTTTTCGCCAAATTTATTGTTCTACATGTCTTTGATAAAAAAAAATGTTTGGGCAAAAAAAAAATATGGTTTGGGTAAAAGTTATAGCGTTTACAAACTATGGTACAAAAATGTGAATTTCCGCTTTATGAAACAGCTCTGATTTTCTGAGCACCTGTCATGATTCCTGAGGTTCTACAATGCCCAAACAGTAGAAAAGCCCCACAAATGACCCCATTTCGGAAAGTAGACACCCTAAGGTATTCGCTGATGGGCATAGGGAGTTCATAGAACTTTTTATTTTTTGTCACAAGTTAGCGGAAAATGATGATGATTTTTTTCTTTTTTTTTTTTCTTACAAAGTCTCATATTCCGCTAACTTGTGACAAAAAATAAAAAATTCTAGGAACTCACCATGCCCTTCACAGAATACCTTGGGGTGTCTTCTTTCCAAAATGGGGTCACTTGTGGCGTAGTTATACTGCCCTGGCAATTTAGGGGCCCTAATGTGTGAGAAGACCTTTGCAATCAAAATGTGTAAAAAATGACCGGTGAAATCCGAAAGGTGCACTTTGGAATATGTGCCCCTTTGCCCACCTTGGCATCAAAAAAGTGTCACACATCTGGTATCGCCGTACTCAGGAGAAGTTGGGGAATGTGTTTTGGGGTGTCATTTTACATATACCCATGCTGGGTGAGAGAAATATCTTGGCAAAAGACAACTTTTCCCATTTTTTTATACAAAGTTGGCATTTGACCAAGATATTTATCTCACCCAGCATGGGTATATGTAAAATGACACCCCAAAACACATTCCCCAACTTCTCCTGAGTACGGTGATACCAGATGTGTCACACTTTTTTGCTGCCAAGGTGGTCAAAGGGGCACATATTCCAAAGTGCACCTTTCGGGCTTCGCAGGCCATTTTTTACACATTTTGATTGCAAGGTACTTCTCACACATTTGGGCCCCTAAATTGCCAGGGCAGTATAACTACGCCACAAGTGACCCCATTTTGGAAAGAAGACACCCCAAGGTATTCCGTGAGGGGCATGACGAGTTCCTAGAATTTTTTTTTTTTGTCACAAGTTAGCGGAAAATTATGATTTTTTTTTTCTTCTCTTTTTTCCTTACAAAGTCTCATATTCCACTAACTTGCGACAAAAAATAAAAAATTCTAGGAACTCGCCATGCCCCTCACGGAATACCTTGGGGTGTCTTCTTTCCAAAATGGGGTCACTTGTGGCGTAGTTATACTGCCCTGGCAATTTAGGGGCCCATATGTGTGAGAAGTACTTTGCAATCAAAATCTGGAAAAAATAACCGGTGAAATCCGAAAGGTGCACTTTGGAATATGTGCCCCTTTGCCCACCTTGGCATCAAAAAAGTGTCACACATCTGGTATCGCCGTACTCAGGAGAAGTTGGGGAATGTGTTTTGGGGTGTCATTTTACATATACCCATGCTGGGTGAGAGAAATATCTTGGCAAAAGACAACTTTTCCCATTTTTTTACACAAAGTTGGCATTTGACCAAGATATTTATCTCACCCAGCATGGGTATATGTAAAATGACACCCCAAAACACATTCCCCAACTTCTCCTGAGTACGGCGATACCAGATGTGTGACACTTTTTTGCAGCCTAGATGCGCAAAGGTGCCCACATTCCTTTTAGGAGGGCATTTTTAGACATTTGGATCCCAGACTTCTTCTCACGCTTTAGGGCCCCTAAAAAGCCAGGGCAGTATAAATACCCCACATGTGACCCCACTTTGGAAAGAAGACACCCCAAGGTATCCAATGAGGGGCCTGGCAAGTTCATAGAATTTTTTTTTTTTTCGCATAAGTTAGCGGAAATTGATTTTTTTTTTGTTTTTTCTCACAAAGTCTCACTTTCCGCTAACTTAGGACAAAAATTTAAATCTTTCATGGACTCAATATGCCCCTCAGCAAATACCTTGGGGTGTCTTCTTTCCAAAATGGGGTCAGTTGTGGGGTGTTTGTACTGCCCTGGCATTTGAGGGTCTCCGCAATCATTACATGTATGGCCAGCATTAGGAGTTTCTGCTATTCTCCTTATATTGAGCATACAGGTAATGAGATTTTTTTTTCCGTTCAGCCTCTGGGCTGAAAGAAAAAAATGAACGGCACAGATTTCTTCATTCGCATTGATCAATGTGGATGAAAAAATCTCTGCCAAAAAAAAATAAATGGAGGGGAAAGGCGTCTGCCAGGACATAGGAGCTCCGCCCTACATCCATACCCACTTAGCTCGTATGCCCTGGCAAACCAGATTTCTCCATTCGCATCAATCGATGTGGATGAATAAATCATTGCCGGGATTTTTATTTTTTTTTTTTTATATATATACAAAGTGTTTGCCAAAGCATAGGAACGCCGCCTCCTCCTCAGCTCGTATGCCTCGGCAAACGTATCTGTCACTGCAGAGGAGAAAATCCCGTCTTGCAGCGCCGCATACACCGACTTGCGTGTAATCTGACAGCAGCACAATGCTTCTGTCAGAATGCACATCGGTGCTGCAGCTAGTAGATCGGTTGGTCCACCTGGAAGGTAAAAAGACAAAAAAAAAAAAAAAAAAGAAAAAACCAGGCCACAACGCAATAATTTTATCAACTTTGGAACAAAACATGTAACTTTAACTTTTTGAACTAAACATTAACGTGTTTGCTTACTGGTGTTTTTTTTTTTTTGTTTTTTTTTTTGTTTTTTTACCTTTATAGAACAAACCTCTCCTTCCCCATGGGTCAATGTGCAAAGCGCAAATCGCCCAAAGATGTGGCGAAGTGCGTTATGCACTTTGTCCCATGTGAAAGGAGACGTTTGCAGCAGCTGTGAGTGAATGGGCCCTAATAGCCCTGTGTGCCTATCCTGGTGAGATGATCCCTATGCTAATAGTGTACCTGTGAGTGGTACTTCCGGAAACACTCTCCAAAGCATAGGGCAGGGTGGTCCGGACAGTCAGGACAGAAATAGCGGGTGTCACGCCTTATTCCACTCCTGCTACAGACACGACATTTTTTTCGGGGTGGCGGTCGGTTTGAGGTACCAGGAACGACACTGGGGAAGTGTCGCTCGTGTAGACGGCTAACTACACTGGTGGATGGGGCCACGGAACCTCCTGGATACAGGAGGTTCGCGATGATCTCTTCCTGAAATTTGAGGAAGGATCCAGTTCTCCCAGCCTTACTGTAGAGAACAAAACTATTGTACAGAGCCAATTGAATTAAATATACAGACACCTTCTTATACCAGCGTCTGGTGCGTCGGGAAACTAAATACGGAGCCAACATCTCGTCATTGAAGTCGACCCCTCCCATGTGGAGGTTATAGTCGTGGACTGAGAGGGGCTTTTCAATGACACGGGTTGCTCGCTCAATTTGGATTGTCGTGTCTGCGTGAATGGAGGAGAGCATGTAAACGTCACGCTTGTCTCTCCATTTCACCGCGAGCAGTTCTTCGTTACACAGTGCAGGCCCTCTGCCCCCTTGCAAGACGGGTGGTAACGAGCCGTTGGGGGAAGCCCGCGCGACTAGTTCGCACGGTACCACAGGCGCCAATCCGTTCTAGAAACAAATGCCTAAAGAGGGCCACACTTGTGTAAAAATTGTCCACATAAAGATGGTACCCCTTGCCGAATAAGGGTGACACCAAGTCCCAAACTGTCTTCCCACTGCTCCCCAGGTAGTCAGGGCAACCGACCGGCTCCAGGGTCTGATCTTTTCCCTCATAGATCCGAAATTTGTGGGTATAGCCTGTGGCCCTTTCACAGAGCTTATACAATTTGACCCCATACCGGGCGCGCTTGCTTGGGATGTATTGTTTGAAGCCAAGGCGCCCGGTAAAATGTATAAGGGACTCGTCTACGCAGATGTTTTGCTCTGGGGTATAAATATCTGCAAATTTCAGGTTGAAATGGTCTATGAGGGGCCGAATTTTGTGGAGCCGGTCAAAAGCAGGGTGGCCTCTGGGACGGGAGGTGCTGTTATCACTAAAGTGCAGGAAACGCAGGATGGTCTCAAATCGTGTCCTGGACATAGCAGCAGAGAACATGGGCATGTGATGAATTGGGTTCGTGGACCAATATGACCGCAATTCATGCTTTTTTGTCAGGCCCATGTTGAGGAGGAGGCCCAGAAAAGTTTTAATTTCGGAAACTTGGACTGGTTTCCACCGGAAAGACTGGGCATAAGAGCTTCCCGGGTTAGCGGTTATAAATTGTGTGGCATATCTGTTTGTTTCGGCCACAACTAAGTCTAAAAGCTCCGCAGTCAAGAACAGCTCAAAAAATCCCAGGGCCGAACCGATCTGAGCTGTCTCAACCCGAACTCCAGACTGGGCAGTGAAAGGGAAAACTACGGGTGCGGCGGAAGTTGGGGACTGCCAATCAGGGTTTGCCAGCACCTCTGGGATTCTAGGGGCTCTACGGGCACGTCTTTGCGGTGGCTGCGACGGGGTCACTACTGCACGTGCCACCGTACCAGCTTCAACTGCCCTTCTGGTGCTCGCTACTTCACCAGGTTGTACGGCAGTGCTGGTACTAGGTCCAGGAAGGGCTGGGCTGCTGGTGTATGCCTCACCACGTAATCCGACAGCACCAGCCCCACTCTGCTGCTCTTGAAGCGGATCCTGCGCAACCTGCGGTCTAGCGACACGGGGCCGGGTACGCCTGCTGCTATCAGGGACCTCAACCTCCTCGTCCGAACTTTGGGTCAGAGAGCCACTGCTTTCTACAGGTTCGTATTCTGACCCGCTGGATTCATCAGATGAGGGTTCCCACTCCTCATCCGACTGGGTCAGAAGCCTGTAGGCCTCTTCAGAAGAATACCCCCTGTTAGACATGTGGGCAACTAAATTTCGGGGTATTCCCTGAGACTACCCAAGAAAAAAAAAGCAAGCCTGTCTTACAAAGGGGAGGCTAGCGAAGTACCAGAGGCCGCTGCGGTTGATAAAAAATATCAAATCTGATTTTTTTATCGCCGCAGTGCATGTAAAGTGAATGTGCAGTGATCAAAAAAAATAAATTTTTTTGTCACTGCGGTGGGGCGGGCGTGGGCGAACGCACGTGTGGGCGACCGATCAGCCCTGATCGGGCAAACACTGCGTTTTGGGTGGAGGGCGAACTAAAGTGACACTAGTACTATTATAGATCTGACCGTGATCAGTTTTGATCACTTTCAGATACTATAAAAGTACAAATGCTGATTAGCGATACGCTAATCAGCGAATAACGGACTGCGGTGCGGTGGGCTGGGTGCTAACTGATCGCTAACTACCTAACCAAGGGACCTAAACTATACCTAAAACCTAACGGTCAATACCAGTGGAAAAAAAAAAAGTGACAGTTTGCACTGATCACTTTTTTTCCTTTTCACTAGTGATTGACAGGGGCAAGAAGGGGTGATCAAAGGGTTAATTGGGTGCTGGGAGGTGATCTGGGGGCTAAGTGTACTGTAGTGGGTACTCACAGTGATGATGTGCTCCTCTGCTCCTCTCCTGGAACCAACCGACTAAAAGAAGGAGCAGAGGAGCACAGCAGCCATATAACCCCATCATATTTACTAATATGTGGGGTTAAATGGCTGCTGATTGGATTTTTTGAAAATCATCAACCTGCCAGCCAATGATCGTGGCCGGCAGGTTGATGACGAACTTCTTCTTTGAATTTTGCCGGCCCGCGATGCGCATGCGCGGGCCGGCATACCCGGAATTTCTCGCGTCTCGCGAGAGGACGCACCGGCACGTCCACCCAGCGCAGCACGACTGCCGTGAAGAGGCAATCCTGCGTACGGCGGTCGTGAGGAAGTTAAATAAATATATAAATAAATAATTAAAAACATCAATAAAAATGTATTTAAAAAAAAACTATAGATTTTTAGAGGGAGAGACAAGGAGAGGGATGGACAAGGGACCCTTCAGCGCCCTGAACCGACAGGGGTGGGGCCAAGAAGCCACTGCCGATCCAGGACTTATTCATTTTGATGAATGTCAGTCTGTCCACAGAGTCAGTGGACAGACGGGTCCACTTGTCGGTGACCACCCCACCTGCCACGCTGAATGTCAGACAGGAGGAGGGGCAAGACAGTAACTCCAGCGCATACTGAGCGAGCTCACAGCAGGTGTCCAGCCTGGCAACCCAGTACTCCATGGGGTCGTCAGTGCGCATGCTGTCGAAAGCAGCAAAGGACCCATGTAGTCTGCCACCATGCGGGCCAGCCGCTTGTGGTGACTGCTGCTGCTGGTACTGGGTCGCGCAGACTGGTAGAACAACCTCATCTCTCCCATAAGGTCACCTGCTCGGCTGGTGCTGCTAGGGCCAGCCACATGCTGGGCGAGATGGGCGGGGATAACTGGAGCGCTAGGCCCCAGCCAGTTGATCAGACAGGCCCACAGTTGATATATCCAGGCCTGCCTCTGGCTGGCTAGGATGAACTGCTCCAGTTTCCCCTTGCAGCGAGGGTCTAAAAGCGTGGCCACCCAATAATCATCCTTCTCCTTAATTTTCCTGAACCGGGGGTCCCTCCTAAGGCATCGCAGCATGTGGACAGCCATGGGGAAGAGGACAGCCCACTGTAACTCTTCATGGCTACCCGGGGCCATGACCTCTTGGCCCTCCTGCTGCTGCTCCCAGTGGTAGCTGCCCCACCCCTGGATTAAAGGTGCCCCCAGCATCGGCTTTCCCCCCTGACCAAACCCAGACTCCTGGACGTCGACAAATTCTTCCTCCTCCTCTTCCTGGGCCTGGTGGAGCATTGTTCTCCCCTTGATACCCAGGGCGGCACCACAAACTCAGAGGCCGCTGATCCCTCCCTGGCGCCTCGGAGGGACACCCAATTGGCTGTGAAACTGATGTATCATCCCTGCCAATGTCTGCTGGTCCAAGCATCAATTGTCAGATGCACCCTGCCACTGACAGCATGATCCAGCGACAGAGATACATTCTGCTCAATGTGTTGGTATAGGGCAGGGACGCCAGTCCTAGCAAAGAAATGGCGGCTGGGAACACGCCATCTGGGTTGGGCCTGCTCCAACATCTGCCTGAATGGATTGATGTCCACAAGATTGAATGGCAGCAGATGTTGGGTGATCACTCAATGGGCTCCTGGCAAGGGTTAACGCACCCTTCGGTCCCCGTGTCACCAGCAAAGCACCCCCACACCATCACACCTCCTCCTCCATGCTTCACGGTGGGAACCAGGCATGTAGAGTCCATCCGTTCACCTTTTCTGCGTCGCACAAAGACACGGTGGTTGGAACCAAAGATCTCAAATTTGGACTCATCAGACCAAAGCACAGATTTCCACTGGTCTAATGTCCATTCCTTGTGTTCTTTAGCCCAAACAAGTCTCTTCTGCTTGTTGTCTGTCCTTAGCAGTGGTTTCCTAGCAGATATTCTACCATGAAGGCCTGATTCACACAGTCTCCTCTTAACAGTTGTTCTAGAGATGTGTCTGCTGCTAGAACTCTGTGTGGCATTGACCTGGTCTCTAATCTGAGCTGCTGTTAACCTGCGATTTCTGAGGCTGGTGACTCGGATGAACTTATCCTCCGCAGCAGAGGTGACTCTTGGTCTTCCTTTCCTGGGGCGGTCCGCATGTGAGCCAGTTTCTTTGTAGCGCTTGATGGTTTCTGTGACTGCACTTGGGGACACTTTCAAAGTTTTCCCAATTTTTCGGACTGACTGGCCTTCATTTCTTAAAGTAATGATGGCCACTCGTTTTTCTTTACTTAGCTGCTTTTTTCTTGCCATAATACAAATTCTAATAGTCTATTCAGTAGGACTATCAGCTGTGTATCCACCTTACTTCTCCACAATGCAACTGATGGTCCCAACCCTATTTATAAGGCAAAAATCCCACTTATTAAACCAGACAGGGCACACCTGTGAAGTGAAAACCATTTCAGGTGACTACCTCTTGAAGCTCATCAAGATAATGCCAAGAGTGTGCAAAGCAGTAATCAAAGCAAAAGGTGGCTACTTTGAACAACCTAGAATATTACATATTTTCAGTTGTTTCACACTTTTTTGTTATGTATATAATTCCACATGTGTTAATTCATAGTTTTGATGCCTTCAGTGTGAATCTACAATTTTCATAGTCATGAAAATAAAGAAAACTCTTTGAATGAGAAGGTGTGTCCAAACTTTTGGTCTGTACTGTACACTACACCCTGTACTGGACCCTATCAGCTAAGTTACACTATTCCTCTGGCCTAAATCTCTAACCTACAATATCTAGCTACCTAACTCTATGACAACACTAAACCCTACACTGCACCCTATCTGCTACACTATGCCCGAACAATAACTATATGTATTATATATTTCAGCTAACTTAACTATAACCTACACCGTGCACTAGACCCTATCAGCTATTCAACTACACTATTCCCTACTACCTAACACTAACTTGTGTAGGAAAGCGCAGGGGGCCGTCATTGACGTAAGATATGTGTTACCAAGGTTCCTGGCCTCGGTTAGGTAAGCGCCGGTAATTTTGAGTGTCAGCAGCAGCTAGTGCTGACTGATGCTATTGATAATTTAGTGTAGCCAAAGTGCAGGGTGGGTTTTGGTTTGGGATAAAAGCCCAGCCAGCAGTCGCAGCTGTGTGGATTATCCCTTCATCTGATATTGGAGCTTTGTCAATCTGGCTGTTGGAGCCTGACAGTTTGGGCCGGGACTAAGGCCTGCTATATTGTTTGGGAAAAAGCACGTGGACTTCTGCCTCACCCAAGGACTTATGTGCTGCAGCCTGGTGTGAACAAACACCAGACTCAAGGTGACTGTTTTATCTTGATACTGCCCTTTTGTTGTCACTTTACTTATGTGCGAATAAAACACTACACTGTTCTAAGTTAAATACGTTGTCATTGCCTCTGTACTGCTTCCGCAAGCCTGTCTACCAGAGCAAATCCCCACAATTGGTGTCGGATGTGGGCAAACGCAGTGAGGCAGGCCAAAAAAACATCTTTTTCCCCTGCACAAGTGCATGTCCTACATTAAGCCAGCAAGGTTACGACCCGTGTCCCCTGACAAAATGGAGGCTGTCGTGAAGGCCCTCATGGAGGCTAACTTGCAGCAGCGGGAGGCTAACAAGCAGCAACAAGAAACTCACCAGCTGCTATTGCAACATGTAATGGCATTGCAGGTGGCAGGAGCGTCCCAGAATGTCCACGGGGCCCAGAAAGCTGTCTGCGCGGCAATTCCAAAGATGACCCCCTCGGATGACATCAAGACCTATCTGGCGGTCTTCGAAAAAATGGCCGTGAGGAAAAAGTTACCCTGAGACTAGTGGGCTGAGGTCATTGCTCCGTTCCTGGCATCTGGTCCCCAGCAAGTATTGTTTGATCTCCCCGATGATCAAGCGGCTGACTACCCGTTAGTAAAAGGTGAGATCCTGGCGAGACTCGGGGTGAATGTTTTGGTCCGGACTGAATGTTTTGGGAATTTAACCCGGCTGAACCCGCCAGACCACAATATCATGATCTGCTGCACCAATTGCAAAAATGGCTGCAGCCTGACATATTGACTCCCACTGCTATGTTGGATCGGCTGTTGGCGGATGTGTTTTGGAGGGCTTTGCCATACCTTCTCCAGCACTGCATCGGCCAGGTGTCTCCGAATACTGTCTTGGAGATGGTCGACCTGGTGGAGCGCTATGAGGCCACCAGAAATCTGCAGGGGGGTTCTTTTGGAAGGGGGCCAGCTAAACCCCGGAAATCTCCACTCCAAACTCAGCGGCTGGTGCCAGCCAAACCCGCCCGGGATGTACCCCCCGCAGACCCAGCCCCGGTGGTCTGCTTGCCGTGTCATGAACCTGGACATATAAGAGCCGACTGTCCCCATAGGGGTAAACCCATGGAAACCAACTACGGCTATCGCCACTCATAGTATGCCAGGAAGTTATGTGCCACAGGTACCTCTGAGACTGTAGACAATAGTCACCTGTGCCAGGTGGAAGCGGAGGACACTCTAGCGCTGGCACTGATGGATTCAGGGAGCCTGGTGTCCCTGGTAAGAGCTGCCCTGGTGCGGCCCGCCGAATATACTGGCCGAAAAGTCAGCTTTCTCTGCATTCATGGGGACTTAAAGGAGTATCCCACCACCCTGGTCTCTCTGTCAACGGTGGCCGGCAGGTGGATGCATGAGGTGGCCTTCGCCACAAAGTTACCGTATGAGTTGATAATTGGGAGAGACTTCCCCGATTTCCCAGCACTCTGTCCGGATACGAAAGTAATCGATACCCGGGAGACAGCTGTAACCCTAGTGGAGTGGCCTGGCTCAGGGGGAGGCCAGAACCTTGGGAACCTGAATCAGAAGGGACAGCGGTAGGGGTGACCACCACTTTGGTGGAAGAGGGGGAGACAACCCTGATAAGTGTGATGGTAGGAGACGTGGAGGACTTGCCGCCGGGTCCTGAGCTGGCAAACCTCAATGTCTCTGGGGATAATTTTGGTACAGCACAGCACCAGGACCTGACTCTATCCTGAGCATGGGAGAATGTGGTAGTAGTTGAGGGTGAGTCGCAACAACCGGGGGCCGAGTCTATGTTCTCCCGTTTTGTGGTTCAACAGGAGATGCTGTACCGGCTAAATAAACTGCGGGGTGAGCATATTGAGCAGCTGGTGGTTCCCAAGGCTTATCGCAAGCTGATGTTGGAGTTAGCCCACCAACATGTTCTTGGGGGACACCTGGGCCAGCAGAAAACACAGGACCGGATTCTACAGTGGTTCTACTGGCCCAGTGTGTTCAGAGAGGTGGAAGAGTATTGCAAGTCTAGCTCAACCTGCCAGATAACCAGCCCCCAGACACATTTCCATAGTCCTCTGGTCCCTCTCTCGATTATTGAGGTTCCATTCGAGTGGATCGCTATTGATCTCGTAGGCCCAATACCGAAGCGGCTGCCACAGTAAAAATTGCTGACAGCCTCTCCTCTAAACAGGCTCAGGAGGCCAGGGAGTTCGTTAGTCAGATGTGTTCTCTGACCTACCTGGATGCACTTCCATAATCCAACATGACATTATCACTGAGCCTCAGGCAAAAGTCAGGTTAAAACTGTACCGGGTCTCATATCAGTACACTGCTCTGTATATATATTTAATTATTTCTTTTTACATAACTCGGACAACCCCTTTAACATTTTTGGGTTATCATCTTCTATTTTATAATAAATATCCTAGCCAACTATTTCTTAGTCATGTTTCATTCCTCTTTATAAATAGTCGCAATTACACTTTAATAAAAAGGAGAAAGAAATTAAATAAATACAGATAAACTAGAATCAAAAAGCATACTGTTTACTTTTTAACAAGTTCTCAGCTTTATGGGATTCGGCAAAACTCATTATGAACCCAGTAGTACAAGTGGGCCATATTGCCAATGACTGACAGCTTTCAATATACAGGTCCTTCTCAAAAAATTAGCATATTGTGATAAAGTTCATTATTTTCTGTAATGTACTGATAAACATTAGACTTTCATATATTTTAGATTCATTACACACAACTGAAGTAGTTCAAGCCTTTTATTGTTTTAATATTGATGATTTTGGCTTACAGCTCATGAAAACCCAAATTTCCTATCTAAAAAAATTAGCATATTTCATCCGACCAATAAAAGAAAAGTGTTTTTAATACAAAAACAGTCAACCTTCAAATAATTATGTTCAGTTATGCACTCAATACTTGGTCGGGAATCCTTTTGCAGAAATGACTGCTTCAATGCGGCGTGGCATGAGGCAATCAGCCTGTGGCACTGCTGAGGTGTTATGGAGGCCCAGGATGCTTCGATAGCGGCCTTAAGCTCATCCAGAGTGTTGGGTCTTGCGTCTCTCAACTTTCTCTTCCCAATATCCCACAGATTCTCTATGGGGTTCAGGTCAGGAGAGTTGGCAGGCCAATTGAGCACAGTAATACCATGGTCAGTAAACCATTTACCAGTGGTTTTGGCACTGTGAGCAGGTGCCAGGTCGTGCTGAAAAATGAAATCTTCATCTCCATAAAGCTTTTCAGCAGATGGAAGCATGAAGTGCTCCAAAATCTCCTGATAGCTAGCTGCATTGACCCTGCCCTTGATAAAACACAGTGGACCAACACCAGCAGCTGACATGGCACCCCAGACCATCACTGACTGTGGGTACTTGACACTGGACTTCAGGCATTTTGGCATTTCCCTCTCCCCAGTCTTCCTCCAGACTCTGGCACCTTGATTTCCGAATGACATGCAACAGTCCAGTGCTGCTTCTCTGTAGCCCAGGTCAGGCGCTTCTGCCGCTGTTTCTGGTTCAAAAGTGGCTTGACCTGGGGAATGCGGCACCTGTAGCCCATTTCCTGCACACGCCTGTACACGGTGGCTCTGGATGTTTCTACTCCAGACTCAGTCCACTGCTTCCGCAGGTCCCCCAAGGTCTGGAATTGGTCCTTCTCCACAATCTTCCTCAGGGTCCGGTCACCTCTTCTCGTTGTGCAGCGTTTTCTGCCACACTTTTTCCTTCCCACAGACTTCCCACTGAGGTGCCTTGATACAGCACTCTGGGAACAGCCTATTCGTTCAGAAATTTCTTTCTGTGTCTTACCCTCTTGCTTGAGGGTGTCAATGATGGCCTTCTGGACAGCAGTCAGGTCGGCAGTCTTACCCATGATTGCGGTTTTGAGTAATGAACCAGGCTGGGAGTTTTTAAAAACCTCAGGAATCTTTTGCAGGTGTTTAGAGTTAATTAGTTGATTCAGATGATTAGGTTAATAGCTCGTTTAGAGAACCTTTTCATGATATGCTAATTTTGTGAGATAGGAATTTTGGGTTTTCATGAGCTGTATGCCAAAATCATCAATATTAAAACAATAAAAGGCTTGAACTACTTCAGTTGGTGTGTAATGAATCTAAAATATATGAAAGTCTAATGTTTATCAGTACATTACAGAAAATAATGAACTTTATCACAATATGCTAATTTTTGGAGAAGGACCTGTATATACTTATACTGGGAAGGATGTCAATCACTTATAAGACCAAGCCATTAGAACAAAGTTCTTAGAAGCAAATTAAAAGACTAGCAGAAGACACAAGAACAAGTTATGTTTTAGACAAAGGAGCATTTAAATATAAAATACAAGATTATATTCATTGGAACCCTCATTAAATGCTCATAAAAAGTTCTCGCTTTTAGAACATACATAGCAAAAGGGAGATCCTGTGCATCATTTATGCACATTTGGCATGCATTTGAGTCATTTCCACACAGAAAGAATATGAAGTGCCTAATAAGAGGGCTGACCTCTGGCCTCTGAGCCCATACATTAGAGATGACTAGCAGAAGGACCCGGCTTTCCAGGGATATATTTAATCTATTTTACAGTGACCTCCACAGTGCCTACTCCTTTAACAGTGACCACCACAGTTCCTGCTGCTTTAACAGTGACCTCCACATTGCCCTCCCCCTTAACAGTGACCTCGACGGTGAACGCCCCTTCAACAGTGACCTCCACAGTTCCCGCCCCTTTAACAGTGAGCTCCACAGTGCCCACCCCTTTAACAGTGACCTCCACAGTGACCTCCGCAGTGCCCACCCCCTTTAACAGTGACTTACACAGTGCCCGCCCCTTTAACACTGACCTCCACAGTGCCTGCCCCTTTAACACTGACCTCCACAGTGCCTGCCCCTTTAACACTGACCTCCCAAGTGCCCGCCCTTAACAGTGCCCTCCACAGTGCCCGCCCCTTTAACAGTGACTTCCACAGTGCTCGCGCCTTTAACACTGAACTCTACAGTGCCCGACCCATTAACAATGACCTCCACAGTGCCCGCCCCTTTAACAGTGACCTCCACAGTGCCCTCCCCCTTTACAGTGACCTCCACAGTGGCCTTCCCCCTTAACAGTGGCCTAGACGGTGAATGCCTCTTTAACATTGACCTCCACATTGCCCGGTGCTGCACTGTGACATGCTGTGACTACTACAAGACAGTCGCAAAAAATCCATCACAGATGGATACATGCAGCAGTATAGTTGTGTCCTATGTGTCGTGCAGCCCTAACCTAAAGCTGACCTAAAGCAGTGAAGAAAATTGGCTGGGTTGTTATGGAAACCTGGAGTAAAACTGTGTGTATGTGGAGACTAAGGGCCTGCAAGCCTTTATTGGCTGATAAGGGACATGTGACCGTGTGCATGGCAGATAGGATATGAAGAGAAAGACTTGCAAGTTTGTATTGGCTAATGCAGGTCATTTTTTGGGAATATCTCAGGAATGGTACGCCCTAGAGAGCTGTGACCCCCACAAGATTTCTTTCCAAGTAGCAAGGGATGTGTATACCAAGTTTCGTTGAAATTGATGGTTGCGTTTTTAAGTGATCGCAGAACATACAGTACAGACCAAAAGTTTGGACACACCTTCTCATTCAAAGAGTTTTCTTTATTTTCATGACTATGAAAATTGTAGATTCACACTGAAGGCATCAAAACTATGAATTAACACATGTGGAATTATATGCATAACAAAAACGTGCGAAACAACTGAAAATATGTCATATTCTAGGTTGTTCAAAGTAGCCACCTTTTGCTTTGATTACTGCTTTGCACACTCTTGGCATTATCTTGATGAGCTTCAAGAGGTAGTCACCTGAAATGGTCTTCTAACAGTCTTGAAGGAGTTCCCAGAGATGCTTAGCACTTGTTGGCCCTTTTGCCTTCACTCTGCGGTCCAGCTCACCCTAAACCATCTCGATTGAGTTCAGGTCCGGTGACTGTGGAGGCCAGGTCTGGCGCAGCACCCCATCTGGCGCAGCATAAATCACTCTCCTTCATGGTCAAAGAGCCCTTACACAGCCTGGAGGTGTGTTTGGGGTCATTGTCCTGTTGAAAAATAAATGATGGTCCAACAAAAAGCAAACCGGATGGAATAGCACGCCGCTGCAAGATGCTGTGGTAGCCATGCTGGTTCAGTATGCCTTCAATGTTGAATAAATCCCCAACAGTGTCACCAGCAAAGCACCCCCACACCATCACGCCTCCTCCTCCATGCTTCACGGTGGGAACCAGGCAGGTAGAGTCCATCCTTTCACCTATTCTGCGTCGCACAAAGACACAGTGGTTGGAACCAAAGATCTCAAATTTGGACTCATCAGACCAAAGCACAGATTTACACTGGTCTAATGTCCATTCCTTGTGTTCTTTAGCCCAAACAAGTCTCTTCTTCTTCTTGCCTGTCCTTAGCAGTGGTTTCCTAGCAGATATTCTACCATGAAGGCCTGATTCACACAGTCTCCTCTTAACAGTTGTTCTAGAGATGTGTCTGCTGCTAGAACTCTGTGTGGCATTGACCTGGTCTCTAATCTGAGCTGCTGTTAACCTGCCGACTTCTGAGGCTGGTGACTCGGATGAACTTATCCTCCGCAGCAAAGGTGACTCTTGGTCTTCCTTTCCTCGGGCAGTCCGCATGTGAGCCAGTTTCTTTGTAGTGCTTGATGGTTTTTGTGACTGCACTTGGGGGACACTTTCAAAGTTTTCTCAATTTTTCTGACTGACCTTCATTTCTTAATGTAATGATGGCCACTCGTTTTTCTTTACTTAGCTGCTTTTTTCTTGCCATATTACACATTCTAACAGTCTATTCAGTAGGACTATCAGCTGTGTATCCACCTGACTTCTCCACAACGCAACGGATGGTCCCAACCCCATTTATAAGGCAAGAAATCCCACTTATTAAACCTGACAGGGCACACCTGTGAAGTGAAAACCATTTCAGGGGACTACCTCTTGAAGCTCATCAAGAGAATGCCAAGAGTGTGCAAAGCAGTAATCAAAGCAAAAGGTGGCTACTTTGAAGAACCTAGAATATGACATATTTTCAGTTGTTTCACACTTTTTTGTTATGTATATAATTCCACATGTGTTAATTCATAGTTTTGATGCCTTCAGTGTGAATCTACAATTTTCATAGTCATGAAAATAAAGAAAACTCTTTGAATGAGAAGGTGTGTCCAAACTTTTGGTCTGTACTGTACATACATATATATATATATATGTCCTTTATGTATATATATATAGATTGCTTCATTTAACCTCTTAAGGACACAGGGCGTACAGGTACACCCTGATGTCCTGGTACTTAAGGAGACAGGGCATACCTGTACGTTCTGTGTATTTCCGATCACCACAGCGCGGCGGGTGGTGATCGGAACAAGGTGCCTGCTCAATGCGCTTGGGGGTCCTGTGACTTGCGGTTTGCGGCTTTTACGGGAGGTTGCGGCAGTGATCGGAGATACCATCGGTCCCCGTTCGGCTATAAGGAGGACCCGATGGCATGGAACGCAGCGCGATGCCTTCCTTAGGAATCGGCGCTGCCTTCCGGTGACGAGCCTGTGAGATCCAATACACACTGTATTACTCATACAGCCAATACATTCCAATACAGAAGTATGGAATGCATTGTAAAGGGGATCAGACCACAAAAGTTGAAGTGCTAAAGTGGGACAAAAAAGAAAGTGAAAAAAAAAGTGAAAAAAAAAAATGTTTTCCCCCCAAAAAATGTTAAGTTTCAAGTAAAAAAAAAAAAAATATTTCCCCGCATTTTTTTAAAAAAATTGGTAATAAATAGGGGGAAAAAAAAGTTGACATATTAGGTATCGCCACGTCTGTATCGACCGGCTCTATAAAAATATCACATTACCTAACCCCTCAGATGAATACTGTAAAAAATTAAAATAAAAACTGTGCTAAATAAACAATTTTTTTGTCACCTTACATCACAAAAAGTACAATAGCAAGCGATCAAAAAAGCGTATGCCCACCAAAATATTTTTTTGTTTTAAAAAAGCTGTTATTGTGTAAAACTTAAGTAAATTTAAAAAAGTATACATATTAGGTATCACCGCGTGCGTAATAACCAGTCCTATAAAAAATATCACATGACCTAACTCCTCAGGTCAATACCGTAAAAAAAAAAAAAAAAAGCTGTAAAAAAAGCCTTTTTTTGTCACCTTACATCACAAAAAGTGTAATACCAAGCGATCAAAAAGTCATACGCACCCCAAAATAGTTCCAATCAAACAGTCATCTCATCCCGCAAAAATCATACCCTACCCAAGATAATCGCCCAAAAACTGAAAAAACTATGGCTCTCAGACTATGGAGACACTAAAACATGATTTTTTGTTTCAAAAATGAAATCATTGTGCAAAACGTACATAAATTTAAAAAAAAATAGTATACATATTAGGTATTGCCACGTCTGTGACAACCTTCTCTATAAAAATATAACATGATCTAACCTGGCAGATGAATGTTGTAAATAACAAAAAAAAAAAAAAACGGTGCCTAAACTGCTATTTCTTGTTACCTTGCCTCACAAAAAGTGTAATATAGAGCAACCAAAAATCATATGTACCCTAAACTAGCACCAACAAAACTGCCACCCTATCCCGTTTCTAAAGTGGGGTCACTTTTTTGGAGTTTCTACTCTAGGGTTGCATCAGGGGGGCTTCAAATGGGACATGGTGGGTCCAAAAACTGTAAGGCATTCCTTTCCTTCTGTGCCCTGCCGTGTGCCCGTACAGCAGTTTACTACCACATATGGGCTGTTTCTAAACTACAGGGCCATAAAGTTTTGTTTGGCTAATAACCCTTGCTTTGTAACTGGAAAAAATTATTAAAATGGGAAATCTGCCAAAAAAGTGAAGTTTTGAAATTGTATCTCTATTATCCATTAATTCTTCTGGAACACCTAAAGGGTTAAAAAAAAAGTTTGTAAAATCAGTTTTGAATACCTTGAGGGTGTAGTTTCTAGAAGGGGTAATTTTTGGGTGGTTTCTATTATGTAAGCCTCACTAAGTGACTTCAGACCTGAACTTGTCCTTAAAAAGTGGGTTTTTGAACATTTCAGAAAAATTTCAAGATTTGCTTCTAAACTTCTAAGCCTTGTAACATCCCCCAAAAATTAAATATCTTTCCCAAAATGAAGTAGACATATGGGGAATGTAAAAAAAAAAACTATTTTTGTATGTATTACTATGTATTATAGAAGTAGAGAAATTGAAACTTAAAAATTTGCTAATTTGTCAAAATTTTTGGTAAATTTGGCATTTAAAAAAAATGTATTTTTTGGACTCTATTTTACCAGTGTCATGTACAATATGTGACGAAAAAAACAACCTCAAAATGGCATGGATAAGTCAAAGTGTTTTAAAGTTATCACCACATAAAGTGACACTGGTCAAATTTGCAAAAAATGGCCTGGTCCTTAAGGTGAAAATGAGCCTGGTCCCTTAGGGGTTAAATGCTGCAAACGAGACAATGGCTGGGAATGAACTTCCTTATTTCCGATCAATGCCCACTGTATGCCCATGTAAAACAGACCTTGAAGGCAACAATCTGTAGATTTGGGGGTGCATGCTGATGCTGATGCAGTGTGAAACTGCATGTTGTATAGTTCTGTGTGAGGTGCTGTATATCAGAGTTGCATTGGAGGATGGTGTGATTTATTTTTTAGGCAGGTACCGCATAGAAATGTGATATAGACCACAAATACAGTCATGTGCCATGAGATGTTCGGATGTCAACCTTTTATTTTGTCTTTTTATTCTACGTTAAATAGTAACTCATGTAACAGCCACTAGATGTCATGATCTTTTAACATAACAGTTATTTTTGGGTGGCAGAAGAGCTCCCTCCCAGGAGTTAGACACAATTAAGATCTAGGACATTATGCATCTAGGTTCTGGCTGCAAATAGGTGCATTCCAAACTAATTAGATAATAGCCTGTAGGTGTAATGTATTAACCCCTTTCTGACTGCCCACTGATACGTCCTATCTGCACATACCGCATGTATACCATGTATATAAACGGTCACGCAGCCCTTTAATCCCAGCGTTGTACAGCACTGGGATTAAATCTCCCTCTCCTACAATCTAGCACTACTGTGATGGATTTTATGCAATGGATGCAGATAATTGCATCCTTTTAGCAGATATTTTTTTCCGTTTTCAATAGAAAAAAATAGCAAAAATAAAATCTCCACATATTTGGTATCACCACATCCATGATGATCCTTCTTGGTAAGCCCCCCCCCCCCCCACATCTTTGCCCTATATCAAGACAGGGGCGTAGAGAGTGGGGCACATTCCTCAGGCGCAGAGTGTTGAGGGCATGCCTGGGCAGTGCCTGCTTTACAGTTCATGTCATAGCACAGGGGCGCCAAGGTGAAAGGGAAACGGATGGGATGGGTGTAGTAGGTCAATTGGATGTTACACCTACACTATTTTGGTTAATGGTTGTATTTCACAGTATCGATATATGACGGAGCATATATCACTGTGTCTATACTATTTTGGTTAATATGGACTCCAAGTATTATCATAAAGAGGCCTTGAACATCCTCTGGGATACAAATTATTATCAAATACTGAAAACAGACCCCACAGATTCTTACAAGAAAAAATTATTTGACTTGACACAGGTGGGGTATACACTAAAAACACTAAACAAGCAAGAAAATATTTTATTTTTAATAGAACATCCATCCATTCCCTACTTTTACTTCCTACCGAAAATCCACAAAACATTGCACAACCCACCAGGAAGGCCAATCATATCTGGCATCGACTTAATAACCTCCAACCTTTCAGCTTATGAGGACAACCCTTTGCAGAAATATGTTGTCAACCTCCCAGCTTATATCAGGGATTCCAGCCACCTCATTACACTACTGGATGATATCCCCTGGTCAAACGATATGTTCTGGGTTAACCTAGACGTATCAGCTTTATACAGTATAGCAACATCATCCATGAGCTGGGCATAAATGCAGTTGACAGGTTCCTTTCAGCGGATTCATTTATGCCCTTGACACAGAAGAAGTTAATTTTAGATTCCATCACTTTTATCCTCAATCACAATTATTTTAAATATGAAAACATATTTTATATCCAACAAAGAGGCACGGCGATGGGAACGAAATTCGCCCCATCCTTCGCAAATCTGTTCATGGGGGCCTTTGAAGACACAATTGGCCTCCTACATCACCCCAGCATTTTATTCTATAAATGTTTTATTGATGATATAATTTTTATCTGGAAAGGCAAACGCAATGCTTTAGACCAATACGTCTTGAATCTTAATTCCAATAATTGGAATTTGGCCTTCACTGCCCACATAGACCCCAATCAGGCCACATTTTTAGATCTGGAACTAACGATACAGCACAACCGAATCGAAACACGCACACATTTCAAAACGGTTGATGCAAATAGCTACCTTGACTACAAAAGTTGCAATTACCACAAATGGAAACGGAACATCCTGTATGGTCAGCTGCGAAGTATAGGAAGGAACTGTTCAAACAACCAGGTGATGCAGAAACAACTAGAAACCTTACAGACCAGATTTCTAGAGAAAGGCTATCCAAAAGGCTTAATTGAGGATTCACTTTAATAGAAAAAGAAAACCAAGCCGACTGCCTGAAAAAAACGGATAAACGATCTAAAAATAAAAACCCGCCTACAACACCACAAACAGGTGATGAGAATAAATATAAATACAACTTTATAACCCGTTACAACTCAGCACACCACAAAATCAGGGAAATACTAAACCGCCACTGGATTATCCTACAGAGGGACCCCATTTTGGGTAGAACAGTGGCCAGCCAACCACACCTAACCTTTCGTAGAGCAAGATCACTAAAAGAGATGGTGGCTACATCATGTCCCAAACTCAGTTCATCCACCAATACCACCACCATTATCACTACCAAAAATAGGGGCTCCTTTAAATGCGGGCATACACACTGCAAATGTTGCTCAATAATTAGTGACAGGCTACAGGAAGTTGAGATTACCACCACCAAGGAAAAAAAATATTTAAAAAAATCACACTTCGGAGGTACATGGACTGCTGCACATCCAATTTAGTATATATGCTCCAGTGCCCCTGCGGACTTCAATACGTGGTCCGGGCAACCCAGAACTTGAGGGACCGAATAAACTCCCACAGTTCCAACATTACCAAGAAATATATAAAACATAGTGTATCCAGACACTTTGCAGAAATCCATTCCGGCGATGCATCCCTTCTGAGATTGACTTTTATCGAATGGGTCCCTAACTCCTTCTCACTACTATGCCGCAAAGAAATGTATTGGATCTTCCGTTTCAATTCCCTTACTCCCCTCGGTCTTAATGAATGCCTAGAACACAATTATTAATGAATCTCTGATTTCAGTTCTGGCCCCATTTATCATAAGTTTCCTCTCTTTATTTTATATCACACCTTTCTATATACACATTACTTAATCACACCATGACGGATAAAAGGTGGTTACTCACACGAACTGGTGATAACTTACACTCGGTCTAGAGTATACAGGTCCTTCTAAAACAATTTGCATATTGTGATAAAGTTCATTATTTTCTGTAATGTACTGATAAACATTAGACTTTCATATATTTTAGATTCATTACACACCAACTGAAGTAGTTCAAGCCTTTTATTGTTTTAATATTGATGATTTTGGCATACAGCTCATGAAAACCCAAAATTCCTATCTAAAAAAATTAGCATATCATGAAAAGGTTCTCTAAACGAGCTATTAACCTAATCATCTGAATCAACTAATTAACTCTAAACACTTGCAAAAGATTCCTGAGGCTTTTAAAAACTCCCAGCCTGGTTCATTACTCAAAACCGCAATCATGGGTAAGACTGCCGACCCGACTGCTGTCCAGAAGGCCATCATTGACACCCTCAAGCAAGAGGGTAAGACACAGAAAGAAATTACGGAACGAATAAGCTGTTCTCAGAGTGCTGTATCAAGGCACCTCAGTGGGAAGTCTGTGAGAAGGAAAAAGTGTGGCAGAAAACACTGCACAACGAGAAGAGGTGACCGGACCCTGAGGAAGATTGTTGAGAAGGACTGATTCCAGACCTTGGGGGACCTGCGGACTGAGTCTGGAGTACAAACATCCAGAGCCACCATGTACAGGCGTGTGCAGGAAATGGGCTACAGGTGCCGCATTCCCCAGGTCAAGCCACTTTTGAACCAGAAACAGCGGCAGAAGCGCCTGACCTGGGCTACAGAGAAGCAGCACTGGACTGTTGCTCAGTGGTCCAAAGTACTTTTTTCGGATGAAAGCTAATTTTGCATGTCATTCGGAAATCAAGGTGCCAGAGTCTGGAGGAAGACTGGGGAGAGGGAAATGCCAAAATGCCTGAAGTCCAGTGTCAAGTACCCACAGTCAGTGATGGTTTGGGGTGCCATGTCAGCTGCTGGTGTTGGTCCACTGTGTTTTATCAAGGGCAGGGTCAATGCAGCTAGCTATCAGGAGATTTTGGAGCACTTCATGCTTCCATCTGCTGAAAAGCTTTATGGAGTTGAAGATTTCATTTTTCAGCACGACCTGGCACCTGCTCACAGTGCCAAAACCACTGGTAAATGGTTTACTGACCATGGTATTACTGTGCTCAATTGGCCTGCCAACTCTTCTGACCTGAACCCCATAGAGAATCTGTGGGATATTGGGAAGAGAAAGTTGAGAGACGCAAGACTCAACACTCTGGATGAGCTTAAGGCTGCTATCGAAGCATCCTGGGCCTCCATAACACCTCAGCAGTGCCACAGGCTAATTGCCTCCATGCCACGCCGCATTGAAGCAGTCATTTCTGCAAAAGGATTCCCGACCAAGTATTGAGTGCATAACTGAACATAATTATTTGAAGGTTGACTTTTTTTGTATTAAAAACACTTTTCTTTTATTGGTCGGATGAAATATGCTAATTTTTTTAGATAGGAATTTGGGGTTTTCATGAGCTGTAGGCCAAAATCATCAATATTAAAACAATAAAAGGCTTGAACTACTTCAGTTGTGTGTAATGAATCTAAAATATATGTAAGTCTAATGTTTATCAGTACAGTACAGAAAATAATGAACTTTATCACAATATGCTAATTTTTTTAGAAGGACCTGTATATATACACATTAGTCAAAATGACTGGTCTATCGGTCTTTATTCATTTTATTCCATTTTTTTATTCATTTATTTATTTCATTATTCTGTGAGATTGCACCTCACGCATTCATACAATAGCCATCCGACTGGTATGACCACCTATAATAGCCATCAGATTGGTATGACCATCTATATACGATCAATGTGCCCATTCATTATTTATCCTTTAATTTATGGTACTGTGCCCATTATATCTATAGAATTGCCATAATTTGTTTGATTATATATCTCCCAACCAGTGATACTGTGCCCAGTGTATTTATATAATTTGTATTTATATAATTATTTATTGTATTGTATTTATATAATTACCATTCATGATCTAATCCCCTCTAACCAGGAATATTTTATATTATTTTATAATAATCTTTTATATGGTGCTCATTTCATCTGCCCCTATATACTACACCTTGACCTTTATCTAACATATATATGCCAATTACCAAAGAATCCCATGTACACTTAATCATAATGCCCACAGTGTACATGGATTTTCCTTCTTTCTACCTAAATTCAGGCTACCCCATCGGGCTCCATCCGGCATCCCTGCGTTCCAGTCTGGAACGCACTGAACTCCGCCCTTCCCTGCCCTGCAATGGGCCCCGCCCCATGGTGTGTCCCACACTGCATTACAAAGCGGCCCTGCCTCCGGTCTAGCATTATACTACCCTACCTCGTGAGATTTCCCTACCTCCTGACTTCCTGTCGCACTGCTAATGACGTGAGGAGGCGTTCCTGATGTTTTGACAATCTGCGCATGCGCAAACCGACAGTTTATGGAAAATCTCAGCGGAGTTCAGCTTTACACTGAAACACTGCGCATGCGCAGGAGAGCCTCAGTAGGGAAATATTACGGCCCAGTGCGCAAGCGAACTCCGGCCGGCGGCATGCGCATTGTCCCGGTGTGAAGCTGAACTCCGCTGAGATTTTCCATAAACTGTCGGTTTGCGCATGCGCAGATCGTCAAAACTCAGGAACGCCTCCTCACATCATTAGCAGTGCGACGGGAAGTCAGGAGGTAGGGAAATCTCACGAAGTAGGGTAATGTAACGCTACACCGGCCGTCATCAGCTCCTCGGCTCCTCCTGTAAATGCGTTCCACTGGTGGAACGTACCGTGCACTTCCGCCCAAGATCCCGCCCCTGTAGCCGAGTGCATGCGTTCCACTGTGGAACGCATCGGAAGCGACTTGAGCCTGTCGGAGCAAATCAGGCTGGCGCCCCATATCACCTCCCCTTGGCATACCCCTATACTTTAAAATATATACAAAAGCACAATATATACACCATATAAATTACATATTCTGGGCGACTAAAAGAGCCCGGAGGACCGGAAATGATGTTCCGCCCACTTCTGGTTCCCGCCAGAACTCTCTGCAAATTGATCTCTAATTGATTAATCAAGACACCCATATATACTTGGCACCAGTGCACTTTATGTGATGTGTTTTAATTCACACTACTCTTGAGAAAGGGGAGATACCCTGAAACGCATTGAGCTTTTATTTATGCAATAAAGAACTCTCCATTTGGAACCTTGACTACCATTCTTTGGGACGTGGAGGAAAGTTCATACTATCTGACTAGCGATCTCGGCGGGGGAGGAGCGGGTATAGGTGTATTATGCTTATCCTATACCTCCCTCCCTGGTGAAGTAAGTCCCCTTTCGTTTAAAAAATTTTTAAACACCGTTTAATATTTTGCAGTACTCTCACAGTTATACATGCTCCGTCATATATATCGAGACTGTGAAATAGAATCAATAAATAAGAATTAACATAGACACAGTGATATATGCTTTGCCATATATCGAGACTGTGAAATAGAATCATTAACCAAAATAATATAGACACAGTGATATATGCTCCGTCATATATCGATACTGTGAAGTAGAACTATTAACAAAAATAGTATAGGTGTAACCTCCAATTGACCTCCCTCCCCACAACCACCTGGGCCACTCAGGGCAAGTCTCCAGCACAATTTCTTCTTGATTTTATCCCTGTAATTATTTTGCAGTGTACCTACGTACACTGCTTTAGAGTGCAGCCTCGGTAACCACCCATCATATCACCACTCACCCCATCCCAAACATTCCGTCACTTTCCAATAGTCCTCCTGGCGCTCCAGAATCCACTCCTTTTTTTTTTTACTGCCCATAATTTTCTTTTTTCCCTCTTCAACTTACAGCTCAGGTCAGCTGCTGCACTCCCCAGCTGTCCACACATTGCTCTGCTGGGCTGTATGGGAGGAGCGACCTGGGAATCAGCCTTCTCCTACACAGCCCAGCACCTCAACTTGTGTGTGATGGCATCTACTGCTGCTGAGGAACGCCAAATGTGAGCGATTGTCGGGGAAACAGGTGAGTTTTCTGTGTTTTTATAAGGCCACTTGTTTCAGTGAGTTTTTTTTTTTATGTGTATGGAATGTGCCACTTCATTTTGTTGGTAACATTCTTTTGCACCTGGTAGCTTCTGTGTCACATGGTCTGTTGTGGGTGTGGCTCACAGCTTTATTCTACCTCAGTGCATTGGTGATACCACTATGGAGGCATGTGAGAGTCTGGCTGTGAGTTGGTTCAGACCCTGTTCACACACCACAGGTAGTTGAGTGGCAGGACCCCATGCGTGCTGAGACACCGTGACGTGGAGCATGAGGGGCTCCGATATGTTCCTGACTGGAAGATATTGGCAAAGTTCTTAGCTTTTAACATCGGCTTGAGAAATTAGCTAGTATTGTCAGTTGCATATCCTTTTGGTGCATTTTTTGCAGTGATTTGTGTATGTATATATTTTTTCAGCTACACAATGTATCATTTTGTGTAAAATGTCCTTGTGGTGTATGTGGTCCACCCAGCATCCTCCATTGTACGCATTTTTTGCCGGGGATTGTCGTTATCTGCGGACCGCATGCGGAGGAATGGCTCCCCCGATTATAGACACGCTACAGTGTTTGGAGCATTTCCACCCGTTTAGGCCACCTTTTTTCAGTGAGTAGTTTTTTTTTTTTCTAACTTTATCATTGCAACTGGAAGAGGGCACGACTGAAAGGAGCAAAATGTTGCCATTACCGCTGTGAGGGGGCACAAGGTGGGCATAACTACTGTGAAGGGGCACAAGGTGGGCATTACTTGTGAGGGGGCACAATGTGGGCATTTCTACTGTGAGGGAGCACAATGTGGGCATAACTACTGTGAAGGAGGCACAATGTAGGCATGACTAATGTGAGGGGGCACCATGTGGGCATCACTACTTTGAGGGGCACAATGTGGGCAATGCTACTGTGAGGAGAGCATAATGTGGGCATAATTACTGTGAGGGGTTACAATGTAGGCATAACTACTATAAAGGGGCACAATAAGGGCATTACTACTGTGAGGGCTGCGTGATGTGGGCATAACTACCGTGAAAGAGTCACAATGTGTGCATAATTACTGAAAGGGATCACCATGTGGGCACCACTATTTTGAGGGGCACAATGTGGGCATTACTACTGTGAGGAGGGCACAATGTGGACATAATTACTATGAGGGGCTACAATGTGGGCATAAATACTGTGAGGGGGCACAATGTGGGCATCACTATTGTGAAGGAAGCATAGCATGGGCACAACTACTGTAAGGGGCACAATGTGTGCATTACTACTGTGAAGGAGGCACAATGTGGGCATTATTACTGTAAAGAAGGAGGCACTATGTGGCTATAACTACTATGAAAGAGGCACAATGTGGCAATAACTACTATGAAGGAGGCACAGTGTAGGCATTGCTACTGTGAGGGTCACAATGTGGGCATTACTATTGTGAAGGAGGTGGCATAATCTGGGCAAGATTACTATGAAGAGAGTCAATGTGGGCATTATCACTGTGAAGGTGCACAATGCGAGGGGGCACATTGTGGGCATTAGTACTGTGTGGTAGCACTAAGGGGAAAGGAATGTCCTAGATCACCTTGTTATAGCATTGGGATAGCTAAGTCTTAAAGGGCCAGCACAGCGTCCCCTGCTAGGGATTTGACAGGGACAGTTACCATCCCCTATTTATGTGGTTGCTCACAGTGACCTTGTTCCTGTTCCTGCAGACATCACTCCTACATGCCAGCGAAAACCTTTATGCGCTAGGACCAGTTGGTTCTTTAATTTATTGCAAGGAATATAGGTACTACTGTATACCCTATGCTAGATTTTATCAGGTGTACATATTGGTGGTCATTTACAAAGACTCGCTTTCTATGAAGATCTTTGTCCCCCTCTGCACTGCCGGAGGATTAGCCTACCATATTTTTCGCCCCAGTGTGTCTTATGGGGCGAATGCTGACATTTTTACTCTGATAACACTGATACATCGCCGTCGGCCGTGATGCTGCACAGTGTGGCAACTTGCTGCGGGCCCGATGCAGTCACTGTACTCTATTCCACCGGGCCCCGCTCACACCAGTATTCATATGTAAAGTCTGGCCAATCCATATGTTCAGTGTAAGCAAGGTAGCGCAATCCACTGCTCACTATGAAACTCCCGTACAAGCAGGCAGGCTAGTGTGGCCAATCCATATGTAAAGTGTAGGCAAGGTAGCGCAATCAACTACTAACTATGAAACTCCCATACTAGCAGGCACTGCAGGTTGGCTGGTCACTCATTTCGTCACGCCGCAAGCTCCGCCTGCTTTATTTATAAAGTGGGCAGAGCATGCACGTGAGGAAGTGCGTTTCCGGCCAGCCTGCAGTGCCTGCTAGTATGGGAGTTTCAGAGTGAGTAGTGGATTGACCTTGACTACACTTTACATATGGATTGGCCACACTTTACATATGAATACTAGTGTGAGCGAGGCCCGGTGTAATAGAATACAGTTACTGCACTGGGCCCCTCCGCGATATTAACATCAGTTGCCGTCCTCCATTCCCTGTATTGGGATCACTATTTACACAGGGACACTGTTATGGGGGGGGATCTGTGGATAACACTATAGCATAACAGTGTCATCCACAGATCCCCCCATAACAGTGTCATCCACAGACCCCCCCCCCATAACAGTGTCATCCATAGATCCCCCATAATAGTGTCATCCATAGATCCCCCATAATAGTGTCATCCACAGACCACCATTAGTTCAAAACCCACCAAAAGCACACCTTTTGGTTCAAAATATTTTTTTTCTTATTTTCCTCCTCAAAAACCTAATGGGGCGTCTTATGGGGTGAAAAATAGGGTAATTTATTAATTATGTGGACCACCGGCAGTCGGTGCATCTGGAGTAAAAACTACTCAGGCCTCTGGAGCAGTTTTTACTCCTCTTTTCAGGCATAAAAAATAAGTAAATGTCCCGGCCCCCGTCACACACTCGCTGCTCCTAAATAGTTGCAAAAAGGGAGCTTGCAACTATTTTTACTTCTAAAACAGGTGTAAAAATATTTGTAACTTATTATTAAAAGTTACATTTTAATCTATTCACCCATAACCCTACGGAGACTGGCTAGGTGTCACGGATGTAGTAGGGGAGAACACCAAAAGACAAGAAGAAGAAAGGGGAAAGACACTAGGCCCCACCGCTAGGAAAGGAAAAGGGTCACCACCTATAAAGCCCTGCTCCTGGCCCTAACTTCTATCTGTATGGGCACCTCTCGATGGTAGAGATGCCCATATACAGGAACCTAGAAAACCCTGGTGACCCTCGGATGCCCTAAAGGTAATGATAGGGCAGAGACAACCCTGGTGAAGGAACCAGCGCCTTGCTAAGGCCTAGTAAACAACCAGATGGGGGAATACAAAATACAACAATCGGAACACTTAACTTCTGAGGCTGATGGATGAACAGGACTTCAACAAGAACCACACTCCAGCTCTTCCAAAACCAAATGAAGATATCCATAGCAAGGAGTGATGGGTAAAGTCAGACTAAATAGGTGTGGATATACCAGCAACACACAAAGTGAAACCAAAAGTGGCTGTCAGATCACTCATGTGCAGCCAGTCTTTCAGACCTTCTCGTGGTGGTGTTAGATGACCCTCTGGTGCTGGGAGAGGATGTGGCCGTTCTGCCACAGCCACAAGTCCTAGTGTACCAACTACCTCAGGTCCCAGTAGCCGCCAGAATTTACAGCGATATTTGGTGGGGCCCAATGCCGTTCTAAGGATGGTAAGGCCTGAGCAGGTACAGGCATTAGTCAATTGGGTGGCCGACAGTGGATCCAGCACGTTCACATTATCTCCCACCCAGTCTTCTGCAGAAAGCGCACAGATGGTGCCTGAAAACCAAGCCCATCAGTCTGTCACATCACCCCCATGCATACCAGGGAAACTGTCTGAGCCTCAAGTTATGCAGCAGTCTCTTATGCTGTTTGAAGACTCTGCTGGCAGGGTTTCCCAAGGGCATCCACCTAGCCCTTCCCCAGCGGTGGAAGACATAGAATGCACTGACGCACAACCACTTATGTTTCCTGATGATGAGGACATGGGAATACCACCTCAGCACGTCTCGTATGATGACGAAACACAGGTGCCAACTGCTGCGTCTTTCTGCAGTGTGCAGACTGAACCGGAGGTCAGGGATCAAGACTGGGTGGAAGACGATGCAGGGGACGATGAGGTCCTAGACCCCACATGGAATGAAGGTCGTGCCACTGACTTTCACAGTTCGGAGGAAGAGGCAGTGGTGAGACCGAGCCAACAGCGTAGCAAAAGAGGGAGCAGTGGGCAAAAGCAGAACACCCGCCGCCAAGAGACTCCGCCTGCTACTGACCGCCGCCATCTGGGACCGAGCACCCCAAAGGCAGCTTCAAGGAGTTCCCTGGCATGGCACTTCTTCAAACAATGTGCTGATGACAAGACCCGAGTGGTTTGCACGCTGTGCCATCAGAGCCTGAAGCGAGGCATTAACGTTCTGAACCTTAGCACAACCTGCATGGCCAGGTTGAATGATTGCTATATATGTGTTGACCTTTGGCGGCATTTGGATCGCAGCCCCTGACGAAGCTAAGTGCGAAACCCGGGTCGGGCATTTTACACGTATGTGAAAAACTGCTTTTTTGTAAGTAGATTAAAGTTTTCTTACTTCTAAATCCCGAGGGTATTGCGCAATCTTTTTCTGTCCTTTATCAAGGTAATCTGGACTGTTTCGGATCAGGTGTTCCATGCGACTGTTGCCACAAAGGGAGATTTCATCACATATTGCAGGCGGACATCAGTTTTTTCGTATGTGGATTATTAGACGTGAGGCAGCCGTCTTCACATATGCGCAGCTGAGTAAAAGGTTGCTGACAATCTTCGCATGTTATATATAGACTTGTGAGATCCGCCTGTGTACCATTGTTTATGGATTTGTGATTTTTCACCTGTGCAGAATACGAACTTGGCACATTGTATTTTTGGTTCCTGATCCCTTATACTGCTTCACAAATTAGCGCGGCACCCGCCAACTTTTCTTCTATTTTGTATTAAGGACTTTGAACCTGTCCTACTAAGGGCACCGCAGCTGACTGTCCATTAGTCCACACCCACCAATTTGTTTCTGTTTGCCACTTTGTTTCTAGGTTCAGTTGGTGTGGATTATGGATATTTTCACATTCAGAGACAATATGCATTTAAATGTACACGAAGTATTTAATGAGAAACCTCAGCAAAATTGCAGTAATGATATTGATGAGGTTTTCAATACCCTAGAATTACTAATGGTCAAAGAAATTAGAACCATCTGGGATGTTATTTCACTGGAGCGATTCCTTGTGGAAGAAAGGATCCCAGAGGGCCTCAGATGGCAACTCCCATTGAATTCGGATATTGAAACAGAATTATATGAATAGGGAGAGCTTTGTTAATTCATGTGGTTTTGGTGCTATGAGATTTATCATAGAGAGAAGGAAAAATAAACTTACTTCCCTATGTAATAAAATAGAGGAGATAAAGGTCAAACTAGCACCATTTAAGGAATTATCTGAATATTCTGAATTATCACAAAAATGCCAAAAAGAGGTCATGAAAGCCGAACAAGAAGTAAAAAAGAAAAAACAAAAAAAGTATTTAAAGGTTATGGAGGAGTATAAAAATAATACAGTGTACAAATGGAAACAGAAAAAGGAAGATATAGCAGTGTTTGTGAGTGAACCTAAAAGCAATGAGCACACCGCACCTGATTTAGGGAGAACCACCACCTATAATCACCAGGCAAACTCCAACCCCAGATGGGGCCAGGAGCATCCTCGGGACTATAGACCTAGGTGGAATGGTTATCGTAAAAATCAGGGTTATCACAGATATGACGGGAACCATCAATATAATGCTCAAAATCATCGTGGGCATTATAACCAATATCAATATGGTCCCCGGGATTACCAGAATTCAGGCAGAACTAGACAACAATACCGCCCTTATTATAATAATAGAGGGGGAGAAGCTTATATACAAGAACGCAATGATTATAATCATATTAGAGGAACAGACTATAGAGAAGGGGGGAGAAGTCTCCCTACAGAAAATAGACAGATTTATAATCATAGCCCAATTAGAAAAACTAATGAAAATGAAGATACAATATATGTTAAAGAAGGGAGAGGAAACAATACTCATGAGGAAAATTTTCCCCACAAGATGATAAAAGGGAAAACACCACAATCACCACAAAAGATGGAAGGGACACCAAGAAAGAAAAAAAGAGAGGTAGGGGAAGAAGGGGAGGAAAAAGACACAATAAGCCCAGAAGCGAAGAAAGGCAGAGGGATTCCATAGGCATATATAATCTAAGTACACACATTTTGACTCCAGATGAACTATCGGTGCTCAATAAGGGCCTTAAATTTGCCCCAATATATAGAGGAAATAAATTTGAAACATATTTGGATGTGCATAGGTTTATAAGGAAATTAAATATTTGAAAATATTTGAAAAAGAATCCGATAAAAACCCCTAATACGCAAGACACCAAAATATACACGCATCTGAGAAACAAATCCACCTTTTTCCCAGATAATAAGGAAAACGAGTGTATAGAAGCTTTCAAACGTGGGGTACTTAAAGGGCTAGATCAATTGGATATAGGAGGTTCAAAAAAGAATAATTTAACTAAAAATGAAAAGGAGGCGCTAAAAACTCTGGAAAAAAATGATAAAATAATTATAAAACCAGCAGATAAAGGTGGAGGTGTAGTTGTTTTAAATCATGATGACTACAACACTGAAATGCAGAGAATTCTCAGCGACACTACTACATATAGAAAATTGAAAAGGGATCCCATTATTGAATACAAAAAAACACTTAAAGCTCTGTTAGATAGGGGTCTGATGCAAAAAGTGCTGAATGACAAAGAATATCAATATTTAAATAATATGTACCCAAAAACTCCGACCATATATTATTTACCCAAGATACATAAGAATGCAGAACGCCCCCCAGGGAGACCCATTGTCTCAGGGATTGATTCAATAACCAGCCGTGTATCCGAGTATATAGACATCTTTTTACAAAAATATGTGACTACCACACCATCATACCTACGGGATACAGGGCATATCCTTGAGGTTTTGAGAGAAATAAATGATATACCTGAAAATGCTATTCTGATGACATTGGACGTCACTTCACTTTACACAATCATACCAAATGATATAGGCATGGAGGCGATAAGATTTTACTTGAATAGAGACGATCAAATGTGTAATGAGCAAAAAATCTTTATTCTGGATTGTATACAGTACTGCCTCGGGCATAACTATTTCTGGTATGCTGATAGTTATTTTCTCCAGGTGTCGGGTGTGGCGATGGGTGCGAAATTCGCACCCAGTTTCGCCAATCTATTTATGTCTTACTGGGAACAGTCTAATATTGACCCGATCATTAAGGATGAGATGGAGGGTGGTAGCCTCCAACTCTGGAGGAGATACATAGATGATTGTATCGGCATTTGGTATGGGACGGAGATAGGGTTAATGAGGTTTATTTCCCAAATTAATGCAAATAAGTGGAACATTCATTTTACCCACGATGTTAGTAGAAATACTATACATTTTTTAGATCTGGAGATTAGGGTAGATGAAAGAAAGATAAAAACTGTCACTTATTTTAAACCCACTGACCGCAACGGTTATATTGAAAGAAATAGCTGCCATCATGAACCGTGGATCTGCAATGTGCCGAAGGGACAATTGAAACGCATAAAAAGAAACTGTACCAGTATTGAGGATTATGAGACACAAAGTGACATCATAGTAAATAGATTTGTAGAAAAGGGATATAAAAAGGAAGTCCTATTAAATCAGAAGGAAGAAATTAAGTTGGAAAATCTGGGTACTATTAAAAAGAAGGTGTCTGCGGAAGATAGAACACAGATCAAAGAAAAATATAAGTTTGCCTTTTCAACCACCTACTCTATTAATTGCCCCCATATTAAAAGAATAATTCAAAATAATTGGAAAGTTTTGCGAAATGATCCAGTTATAGGAGAACTCATCCCCAAAAAACCGCCCTTTATTTTTAGAAGAGCCCCCACTGTCAGAAACCGTATTGTGCACAGCTATGTGAGAGAGTCTTCTGGCACACCGAAATTGCGTAATGGCTTCACTTGGTGCGGCTTCTGTCCATGTTGCAGAAACCGCTCAAGAGAAGATAAAAAAATGATCAGAAAAGATGATATTGTGTCTGCCTCCAAATCTATCTCTAAAAAAATCAGTGGAAATATCTCATGTGAATCAATGGGAGTTATTTATGTGCTGGAGTGTCCGTGCGGTCTCCAGTATATCGGAAGAACACTGAGAAAATTAAAAGTTCGAGTTGCTGAACATATTAAAAATATCAAAAAAGGACTCGAGACTCATAGTGTCTCTGCACACTATAAAAAGTTCCATCAGAAAGACCCTACGGGTCTTAAATTTTGTGGTGTAGAATTGGTGAAACGTCACTGGCGTGGAGGCAATCCCGCCACACAGATTAATAAAAGGGAGGCGCAATGGATCTATGACATGAATACATTGCAGCCAAATGGACATAATATCGAATGGGATATAAAATCTGTCTGCATGGCTTGATCCAAAAATATTACCATTTTATATGTTTTACTTTGTAAGCAAGTTTTTTCGACTATGTTTAATACTATTTTACATTGTTCGTATTTTATTGTTATTTTATACCTTTGCTAAATGTATAAGTCTTTAGAACTTAATTTGGCAATTTTAGTATTTATTTTTAAAAAAAAAATGTTTAAATACTTTGCCGGACAAACGGAAGTCCGTACTTGTTCCGGGGTGAATGATTGCTATATATGTGTTGACCTTTGGCGGCATTTGGATCGCAGCCCCTGACGAAGCTAAGTGCGAAACCCGGGTCGGGCATTTTACACGCATGTGAAAAACTGCTTTTTTGTAAGTAGATTAAAGTTTTCTTACTTCTAAATCCCGAGGGTATTGCGCAATCTTTTTCTGTCCTTTATCAAGGTAATCTGGACTGTTTCGGATCAGGTGTTCCGTGCGACTGTTGCCACAAAGGGAGATTTCATCACATATTGCAGGCGGACATCAGTTTTTTCGTATGTGGATTATTAGACGTGAGGCAGCCGTCTTCACATATGCGCAGCTGAGTAAAAGGTTGCTGACAATCTTCGCATGTTATATATAGACTTGTGAGATCCGCCTGTGTACCATTGTTTATGGATTTGTGATTTTTCACCTGTGCAGAATACGAACTTGGCACATTGTATTTTTGGTTCCTGATCCCTTATACTGCTTCACAAATTAGCGCGGCACCCGCCAACTTTTCTTCTATTTTGTATTAAGGACTTTGAACCTGTCCTACTAAGGGCACCGCAGCTGACTGTCCATTAGTCCACACCCACCAATTTGTTTCTGTTTGCCTGCATGGCCAGGCACCTGCATGCAAAGCATGAACTGCAGTGGAGTAAACACCTTAAAAACAAGGAACTCACTCAGGCTCCCCCTGCTACCTCTTCTGCTGCTGCCGCCTCGGCCTCTTCCTCCGCCTCTGGAGGAACGTTGGCACCTGCCGCCCAGCAAACAGGGGATGTACCACCAACACCACCACCTCCGTCACCAAGCATCTCAACAATGTCACACAGCAGCGTTCAGCTCTCCATCTCACAAACATTTGAGAGAAAGCGTAAATTCCCACCTAGCCACCCTCGATCCCTGCCCCTGAATGCCAGCATTTCTAAACTACTGGCCTATGAAATGCTGTCATTTAGGCTGGTGGACACAGACAGCTTCAAACAGCTCATGTCGCTTGCTGTCCCACAGTATGTTGTTCCCAGCCGGCACTACTTCTCCAAGAGAGCCGTGCCTTCCCTGCACAACCAAGTATCCAATAAAATCAAGTGTGCACTGCGCAACGCCATCTGTGGCAAAGTCCACCTAACCACAGATACGTGGACCAGTAAGCACAGCCAGGGACGCTATATCTCCCTAACTGCACACTGGGTAAATGTAGTGGCGGCTGGGCCCCAGGCGGAGAGCTGTTTGGCGCACGTCCTTCCGCCGCCAAGGATCACAGGGCAACATTCTCTTCCTCCTCCTCTTCTTCCACCTGCTCATCCAGTCAGCCACACACCTTCACCACCAACTTCAGCACAGCCCGGGGTAAACGTCAGCAGGCCATTCTGAAACTCATATGTTTGGGGGACAGGCCCCACACCGCACAGGAGTTGTGGCGGGGTATAGAACAACAGACTGACGAGTGGTTGCTGCCGGTGAGCCTCAAGCCCGGCCTGGTGGTGTGTGATAATCTCGTTGCAGCTCTGGGACTAGCCGGTTGGACGCACATCCCTTGCCTGGCGCATGTGCTGAATCTAGTGGTGCAGAAGTTCATTCACAACTACCCCGACATGTCAGAGCTGCTGTATAAAGTGCGGGCCGTCTGTTCTCGCTTCCGGCCTTCACATCCTGCCGCTGCTCGCCTGTCTGCGCTACAGCGTAACTTCGGCCTTCCCACTCACCGCCTCATATGCGACGTGCCCACCAGGTGGAACTCCACCCTGCACATGCTGGACAGACTGTGCGAGCAGCAGCAGGCCATAGTGGAGTTTCAGCTGCAGCACGCACGGGTCAGTCGCACTGCGGAACAGCACCACTTCACCACCAATGACTGGTCCTCCATGCGAGACCTGTGTGCCCTGTTGCGCTGTTTCGAGTACTCCACCAACATGGCCAGTGGCGATGACGCCGTTATCAGCGTTACAATACCACTTCTGTCTCCTTTAGAAAACACTTAGGGCGATGATGGAAGAGGAGGTGGCCCAGGAGGAGGAGGACGAGGAAGAGGGGTTATTTTTAGCACTTTCAGGCAAGTCTCTTTGAAGTGACTCAGAGGGAGGTTTTTTGCAACAGCAGAGGCCAGGTACAAATGTGGCCAGCCAGGGCCCACTACTGGAGGACGAGGAGGATGAGGAGGAGGTGGAGGAGGATGAAGCATGTTCACAGCGGGGTGGCACCCAATGCAGCTCGGGCCCATCACTGGTGCATGGCTGGGGGGAAACGCAGGACGATGACGATACGCCTCCCACAGAGGACAGCTTGTCCTTACCTCTGGGCAGCCTGGCACACATGAGCGACTACATGCTGCAGTGCCTGCGCAACGACAGCAGAGTTGCCCACATTTTAACGTGTGCGGACTACTGGGTTGCCACCCTGCTGGATCCACGGTACAAAGACAATGTGCCCACCTTACTTCCTGCACTGGAGCGTTATAGGAAGATGCGCGAGTACAAGCACACGTTGGTAGACGCGCTACTGAGAGCATTCCCAAATGTCACAGGGGAACAAGTGGAAGCCCAAGGAGAAGGCAGAGGAGGAGCAAGAGGTCGCCAACGCAGCTGAGTCACGGCCAGCTCCTCTGAGGGCAGGGTTAGCATGGCAGAGATGTGGAAAAGTTTTGTCAACACGCCACAGCTAACTGCACCACCACCTGATACAGAACGTGTTAGCAGGTGACAACATTTCACTAACATGGTGGAACAGTACGTATGCACACCCCTCCACGTACTGACTGATGGTTCGGCCCCATTCAACTTCTGGGTCTCCAAATTGTCCACGTGGCCAGAGCTAGCCTTTTATGCCTTGGAGGTGCTGGCCTGCCCGACGGCCAGCGTTTTGTCTGAACGTGTATTCAGCATGGCAGGGGGTGTCATTACAGACAAACGCAGCCGCCTGTCTACAGCCAATGTGGACAAGCTGACGTTCATAAAAATGAACCAGGCATGGATCCCACAGGACCTGTCCATCCCTTGTGCAGATTAGACATTAACTACCTCCCCTTAACCATATATTATTGTACTCCAGGGCACTTCCTCATTCAATCCTATTTTTATTCTCATTTGACCATTATATTGCGGGGCAACCCAAAGTTGAATAAACCTCTCCTCTGTCTGGGTGCCGGGGCCTAAAAATATCTGACAGTGGCCTGTTTCAGTGTTGGGTGATGTGAAGCATGATTCTCTGCTATGGGACCTCTCTCCTCTGTCTGGGTGTCGGGGCCTAAATATCTGACAATGGACTGTTCCAGTTTTGGCTGACGTGAAGCCTGATTCTCTGCTAAGACATGAAGACTGATTCTCTGCTGACATGAAGCCTGAATCTCTGCTATGGGACCTCTCTCCTCTGTCTGGGTTCCGGGGCCTAAATATATGACAATGGACTGTTCCAGTTTTGGCTGACGTGAAGCCTGATTCTCTGCTATGACATGAAGACTGATTCTCTGCTGACATGAAGCCTGAATCTCTGTTATGGGACCTCTCTCCTCTGTCTGGGTGCCGGGGCCTAAATATATGACAATGGACTGTTCCAGTTTTGGCTGACGTGATGCCTGATTCTCTGCTATGACATGAAGACTGATTCTCTGCTGACATGAAGCCTGAATCTCTGTTATGGGACTTCTCTCCTCTGTCTGGGTGCCGGGGCCTAAACATATGACAATGGACTGTTCCAGTTTTGGCTGACGTGAAGCCTGATTCTCTGCTATGACATGAAGCCTGAATCTCTGTTATGGGACCTCTCTCCTCTGTCTGGGTGCCGGGGCCTAAACATATGACAATGGACTGTTCCAGTTTTGGCTGACGTGAAGACTGATTCTCTGCTATGACATGAAGACTGATTCTCTGCTGACATGAAGCCTGATTCTCTGTTATGGGACCTCTCTCCTCTGTCTGGGTGCCGGGGCCTAAATATATGACAATGGACTGTTCCAGTTTTGGCTGACGTGAAGCCTGATTCTCTGCTATGACATGAAGACTGATTCTCTGCTGACATGAAGACTGAATCTCTGTTATGGGACCTCTCTCCTCTGTCTGGGTGCCGGGGCCTAAATATATGACAATGGACTGTTCCAGTTTTGGCTGACGTGAAGCCTGATTCTCTGCTATGACATGAAGACTGATTCTCTGCTGACATGAAGCCTGAATCTCTGTTATGGGACCTCTCTCCTCTGTCTGGGTGCCGAGGCCTAAATATATGACAATGGACTGTTCCAGTTTTGGCTGACGTGAAGCCTGATTCTCTGCTATGACATGAAGACTGATTCTCTGCTGACATGAAGACTGAATCTCTGTTATGGGACCTCTCTCCTCTGTCTGGGTGCCGGGGCCTAAATATATGACAATGGACTGTTCCAGTTTTGGCTGACGTGAAGCCTGATTCTCTGCTATGACATGAAGACTGATTCTCTGCTGACATGAAGCCTGAATCTCTGTTATGGGACCTCTCTCCTCTGTCTGGGTGCCGAGGCCTAAATATATGACAATGGACTGTTCCAGTTTTGGCTGACGTGAAGCCTGATTCTCTGCTATGACATGAAGACTGATTCTCTGCTGACATGAAGCCTGATTCTCTGCTATGGGACCTCTCTCCAATTGATATTGGTTAATTTGTATTTATTTTATTTTTATTTTTATTCATTTCCCTATCCACATTTGCTTGCAGGGGATTTAAATACATTTTGCTGCCTTTTGCAGCCCTCTAGCCCTTTCCTGGGCTGTTTTACAGCCTTTTTAGTGCCGAAAAGTTCGGTTCCCATTGACTTCAATGGGGTTCGGGTTCGGGTTCGGGACGAAGTTCGGGTCGGGTTCGGATCCCGAACCCGAACATTTCCGGGAAGTTCGGCCGAACTTCTCGAACCCGAACATCCAGGTGTTCGCTCAACTCTAGTCCTGAGTTAAGTCTCTAAGTAGTGATTTGCCCTGGATTGTAACGGGGCCGTGAATCCCAAGAGATCATAAAGACTGTTTATGGCAGACAGGACACCTCTACGGGTAAAGGGCTTCTCTTCCTGGCTGACTTGGAAGGTAAACGTATCTGATTTTAGATCCCAGAGGAGACCAAGGCTATGTTGTATAGGAAGGGAGTCAGTCCCTAAGTCTAAACTCTGTAGGTCATTTGAGTGGTCTTGAGAGGGAAATGCTTCTATCAGCTGCTTACTATTGGAGGCTATTTTGTGGAGTCTCAGGTTTGAGCATGCAAGCATTTTTTGAGCTTCTCTTAAGGAGACTTATTGCACCCTCAACAGTGGGTAGTGATTTTAGACAATCATCTACATAAAAGTCTCTTTCTACTGAATTGTCTGACGTCTGACCCATATTCTATTTGCAGAGTGTCTGAGACCATAAGTTGCAACTGCAGCGGAGGGACTGTTACCAAAGATATGTACCCGCATGCGGTACTCCGCAATATCTTTTGTGGGATCATTGTCAATAAACCAAAAAAATCTTAAAAAGTTTCTGTGTTCCTCTTTAACGAGAAAGCAATGAAACATCTGCTGAATGTCCGCCATGAAGGCAACAGAGTCTTTGCGAAAAAGAAACAGTACTCCTAGGAGCTTGCTGTTAAGATCTGGACCTGAGAGCAGTACGTCGTTTAAGGAGACGCCTTCATATTTTGCACTAGAGTCAAAAACTACTCTAATTTGACCTGGGTTTTTTGGATGGTAAACCCAGAATATGGGTAAATACCAACATTCTTCAGAGTTTTGACCATTCTCAAATATTTTCCTCATGAAAGTAAAGAAGTGGTCTTTCATTTCTGGTTTCTTATGGAAGCTACATCTTAGAGAGACAAAACGTCTGTCGACTTGCTCTCTGTTGTTAGGCAAACGTTGCATTTGAGACCTGAAGGGAAAGGGTGCGACCCAACTATTTGTTTCATCCTTAGTGATTTCCTTTTGCATGGTCACTAAAAACAATCTGTCTTCATGGGACATTGCTATCTGATTGTCCTCCTTGGTCCTTTGGAACACTGAGCAACCTAGGTGGTCTTCGTCACTGTCACAAGCTATGTCGTGGTCTAAAGAGTCTATGAAGGAACAAGGTAGTTGAGTACTATGTGGCAATTCCTTTATGAGGAAGTTGTTTTTACATAGTTGGAAGATAGAGGGACGTCCATTATCTAATGTGCGTGTAAGCATCCTATTAATGGAAGTTGGTTTGTGTATGCTTCCTAAGCAGACATCTCCTACTATGACCCATCCTAGGTCATGCCTTTGGGCATAAGGAGCATGATGAGGGCCATTAATCTGTTCTCTAGTTTTATGAACTTGTAAGATATCTCTCCCTAGGAGTAGGATTATCTGAGCGTTAGCATCGAGTTTTGGTAAGAGATGGGCTATACGCTGTAAATGGGGGTGATGTATGGCTACCTCTGGTGTACGGATCTCGTGTCTATTATCAGGGATTTGGTTACATTCAGTAATAGTTGGTAAGGAAAGACACGTTTTACCATCTATGGACTCAATTAGGTAACCACTAGCTCTCCTCCCAGCTGTTTCTACAGTACCTGCACAGGTCTTTAGAGAATAAGGAGTGTTGGCCCTTTGATGTTGAAAATGTCAAAGAAAGTAGATTTGGCTAGGGACGCATTACTTTGGTCATCTAGGATAGCGTAAACATTGATGGCTTCGTCTCTGCAGCCCTTTGGGATATACTTTTGCTAGGCAGATTTTTGAGCAGGACCTGCTGCCTATGAGTCCTTTACAAACTTCAGTGCATTGTGAAGTAACTGCTGGTGGGTTAGCTTCAGTGTTACTTTCCTCCCCGCCATGCTCTCTGGCACTGTTACTCTGTGATGAGGTCCATAGGAAAGGCCCAGGATGTAGGGCCGCATTGTGATCTGAGTTATTGCATTCTGTGCATTTTACACTAACCTGATAGTCTTTGGCAATATGTGATGTTGAGGAGCAGCACTTGTAGCAAATGCGTTTCTCCTTGAGGAACGCTTTGCGATCTCCTATGAACATTTCTTGAAAGGCTCTGCACTTCAGAAGAGGGTGTGGCTTCTTGTGTAGAGGGCACTGCTTACCAGGATCTTTGACTGTTTCGCGGCTGGCGGAGCTGTAATGCCTGTAAGAATCTGCAGGTGAAATGTTAGTTTTGTGCACCGCCACTGATCCTTTGTGTGGTCTGTGGTCATAGAGAGTGGCACAAGACTGATAGATCAAAGCTAGGGTCATTACGAATATTAGCCTCTAGCCTTACAAAGTCAACAAACACACTGAAGGGAGGGAATGGCACATTGTAGGTATGTTTGTACCTTGACCCATGGAAGACCCATTTCTCCTGTAGGTTGTGGGGAAGCTTTAATACAATAGGCTTGACACCTCTGGCAGTGTCGAGGAAAGCAAGCCCTGGTAAATCCCCTTCTGCTTTGGCAACCTGTAATTCCATCAGTAGATCACTTAAATCCCTAAGTTTCTGGAGCCCTTTGCTAGATATTTTAGGGAATTCGTCAATTCTTTTAAACAACGCATCCTCTATGACCTCTGCAGAACCATAACATTCATCAAGTCTATCCCAGATTATTTTTAGGCCAATCTCTGGGTAGTTTATATTAATATCCCTGTTTCTCTTGGCATGTTCTACAGAGTCTTTTCCAAGCTGATCTACAAGGAAGTCTATCTCCTCACTACATGACAGACCCAAGTTTTTTGCAGTGTTATAAAAGGAGGCTCGCCATGCTCTATAGTTTTCAGGGTGATCACTGAACTTTGCCAGACCCTTTGTAACTAGCTCTCTTTTAGTAAAGAACCTGGCAAAGTCTGCTGCGCTCTGGTTACTACTAAGGTTGGTTGGAGGTGGAAATTCACAGTGAGAGTGTGGTGGGGGATCATACCTGTATGGAGTCTCTGACTTAGGCCAGCCCATGTCATACCGTCTTGTGGGACAAGGTGGCTCTGCAGGCTTGACTGGAAGCTGGCTTCCTTGGTGTGCAGGGAAGTTAGCTCAAGTTTTGTCACGTGGCTATGGGCTCTCTTGTTTGTAGGACTGTTTGTAGGGCTGGGTTCCGAGCATGACTCTTTCTTTTGGACGGTATGATTCCTCTGTGGCATAGGTGACATCTTCGGTTCCAGGGAATGGATCAGCATTGCTGTTTGGTCTGGAGTGTTGATGGACGTACTCTGAAGTGCGTCGTACAGGATCTTGCTGGCTGAGTTCTGGGCTAAGCACACTGCGATGACTTTCGGTTTTCGGGTATTCCAAGAACTCTGCTTCAGCTATGGCGGCTGCCGTTTCTTTCTCTACAGCGAGTTTCTCTAGCTTTGCATCTAAGAGGACTTTTAGCATTTCTATTGAAGCCTGTAACTATGCCTTTTCTTCTTTCATCTTTATTTCTTGTTCGGCAAAGGATGCTTTGACCTTCGTGGCTTCTGCTTTTGCGCGGGCAATGGCAGCAGCGTTGCTAATGGAAGACGACTTGGTGGAACCATCTTTCTCTGATCTTGTCTTGTACCTTGATACTGTGCTATGCGACATGGTGTTGGTGAAGACACTTAACTGCATGGAGACTACTGTGCTGTGGAATGCCGGTCGCTGTGCTTAGGAAGGGGTCACAGTATGCAATCAAATGTGTCTACATTGCTTGAAGCGACTATCCCCTTGCAGCACTGGACTGTATAGAAGTCGCTGTGGTGTCCGTTTGCAGATATTGCGTGGACCGTAACAGACTTCTGTGTAGTCAGGTGCGTCTCTCTCCCTAGAAGTCGTCATTTACTGTCCTGTTCTCACAACATGTACCCCCGGGGTCTATATGCAGTTCAACAGGCAAATATCACCATTCTACTAGTTAATAAGATGAGACTTGTTTCTGGAATCTGTGGTTTTTATTAACCGGCAGTAGATAAGGTAAACTATAAGAAAATGAACATACAAGAACTGAATATACAGCACAATCTACGCAAAACTTATGCAAAAACATTAATTAATCCCTTACCGACGATGCTTTAGTAAGAGACACACAATGTGCAGCTGCTCCTTCCATGAAGTGAAGGGAAAAGGGAGACGGTGCCTGTCTCTTTCCCAGAAAGCACTGTGAGCAGGAAGTCAGGTTACCTAATGAATATGCATAGTTTAACAAGGCAGAAGATGCGCTTACAGCTAAAGGTCACTAGATGATGCTGAAGGCACTTTAGATAACACGGATTACTGGGTGTTCACCCTTCTCAACACCCCGCTACAAGGAGAACTTCTCATCTCTCATTCTTGTGGTGGAGAGGACGAGTAAAATGGTCAATACCAGAAGGTACTTGTTGAGAGATTGCTCCAAAATTTTCCATCTGACAACGTGGCCGGCAGAGTCGTACTTTCTTAGGCAACCGAGGAAGGGAGACAAGGGCAACACACATCAGTTCCAACAAAGGCAGGGCAACACTCTCCAAGGCATGGGACACTTTCATGACACCCTGCCAGCAACCTCACCCTAAAGCGCGACCTAGTGGTACAAGGAGGGAAAAGTTTTGGAAGATGGTGAAGGAATACATAGCAGACTGTGTCAGCATCCTAAATGATCCCTCAGTGCCTTACAACTACTGGGTGTCCAAGCTGGACATGTGGCACGAACTTGCGCTCTATGCCTTGGAGGTGCTGAACCTGCCGCCAGCGTTTTGTCTGAGCGTGTATTTAGTGCTGCTGGTGGCATTATAACAGATAAGCGTATCCGCTTGTCCACAGGCAATGCTGACAGGTTGACTCAGATAAAAATGTACAAAGCCTGGATTGCCCCTGACTTCTCAACTCCACCAGAGGAGACCTGAGCTGATGATGAACATAAAGGCAATTTCAATCTATCATTTATAATGTACTCAATCTACTGTAGTGTATTCCCATGCACCTTTTCCACCACAAAAAAAAACACATAAAGGAAGGCATCCTACACACCCTTGAAAAATTATGATTGATGGCTTGCTGGTGACCCTCAAAAACATTAGGAGCAAGCATTGGCGTAGCATGGGTTGCCAGCACCCTGGGCATGTATTGCCCCCCCCCCCCCCCTCAACCTGTGGACACACCCCACGCAGTTCTATGTAATACCACAGATAATACAGTGATAATTCTCTGAGTACAGATAATGTAGCAGTCCTATGTAACACCACAGATAATACAGTGATAATTATCTGAGTACAGATAATGTAGGAGATGGGTGTGAGGCCCCAGAATTCAGAACTCGCACAGTATAACCTGAAGTCTGGGCCCAGGATGAGGCAGGGTGGGCCATATTCTCAATCCACCCCCCAACCCTAGGACATTACATGCATCACTACAAAGTATACAGTATAATACAGCAGCACATACCTCCTCCATCCAGTGACATCTCCTGTGATGTAGACTTTCCTCAATGTCTTCATTTGGAGAAAAGACCGCTATGACACCTTCTTTCAGCTGCATCTCATCTCTGCATAGTTTTATTATTATTAGTTATTATTATATATAATGGCCCCCTCTGTATAATATATAATGGCCCCTCTGTAATATTAGGATATATAATGGGCCATTATACGTATATCCTAAGAATACAGAGGGGGACATTATATATAATAATAATACTGGGGGGTCATTATATATATTAATTATACAGAGGGTCATTATAAATATGTAATAATAATACAGAGGGGGCCATTATATATCCTAATTATACAGGGGGGGGGGGGGGCCTTATATATTAGAATTATACAGGGGGGCCATTATTCTAAAACAAAACATGCAATGCAACAGCTCTCTGCAAACCAAATAAAGTACAAAAATGCATAATAATTGCTAATGCTATACTTATAAATTAGAGATGCTTAGCAAATACATTTTGTACAAAATTATTTGAGCCTGTCTGCCGCACGTCAAGGCAATCTCTGTAAGACGGGTTCCTAACACTAAATTCTACCTGTTATGTGCCATGACGGCTACCATACAATTCAGGGAGGTTCCACGTGCATGCTGGGCCTGCTTTAATTTCTGTCATCTTTGGTGCCAAAATGGCCTCCATTATATCCAAGGAATGCAGGTACCAACATGCATGCCGTGCCCACTCCACACCACTCCTGGTGCCAATTGGCCACCAAAGAATGCAATGAGTCCACACTATACCTCTCCTGGTGCCAAATGGCTTCCAGTGAATGAGGAAGAGCAGGCCAAGCTATATACTCACACTAATTAAAATCAGCCTATGGGACAGACGAGCTAGTGAAGAGTCAGCCACACCTCCAGTGAAACTGCAAAAAAAAGGGGGTCAGTCAGCACATCCCAATGCGCAGGTTCACGTTGCTATGGCTGAGAACAACACTGTAAAACAAAACATGCAATGCAACAGCTCCCTGCAAACCAAATAAAGTACAAAATTGCATAATAATTGCTAGTGCTATATTTATAAATTAGAGATGCTTGGCACATTTTGTACACCTCAGTTGTGCACTCCTGACCAGCTCGTCTGCCCCATAGGCTGATTTTAATTAGTGTGAGTATATAGCTTGGCCTGCTCTCCCTCATTCACTGGAAGCCATTTGGCACTAGGAGAGCTATAGTATGGACTCTCATTTCATTCTTTGGTGGCCATTTGGTGTGGAGTGGGCTCGACATGCATGTTGGTACCTGCATTCCTTGGATATAATGGAGGCCATTTTGGCACCAAAGATGACAGAAATTAAAGCAGGCCCAGCATGCATGTGGAACCTACACTCCCTGAATTGTATGGTATGCCGTCATGGCACATAACAGGTAGAATTTAGTGTTAGGAACCCGTCTTACAGAGATCGCCTTGACGTGCGGCAGACGGGCTCAAATAATTTTGTACAAAATTATTTGCCAAGCATCTCTAATTTATAAGTATAGCACTAGCAATTATTATGCATTTTTGTACTTTATTTGGTTTGCAGAGAGCTGTTGCATTGCATGCTTTGTTTTACAGTGTTGTTCTCAGCCATAGCAACGTGCCCCTGCGCATTGGGATGTGCTGACTGACTCCCTATTATACAGAGGGGCCATTATATATTATACAGAGGGGCCATTATACACTGCCCATCCAAATTAGTAGTTTCTGCAATCTCCTTAGATGTTTTCTCTGCTTGATACATGCCAATGATTTGACCCTTCTCAAACTAACATCTTTTCCACGACCACGAGATGTGTCTTTCGACATGGTTGTTTAAGAAATGAGAAGCAATTCATTGCACCAGTTGGGGTTAAATAACTTATTGCCAGCTGAAAGAAAATCGCCCATGCAGTAATTATCAATAAGGAGGCTCATAACTATTCGCTTAGTTAAATCCAGGCGGCAACTTTTTTTTTGGACAGATAGTGTATGTTCTAAAGCCTTTTGTAGAGTGTATAAGTGGCAAAAGAAAAATATATTTGCCGTTCAGCTGTGCAGCTATATGCTATAAAGCCCTTTTTGTCGTGTAATAGTGGCAAAAAAATGTTTTGGGGCCATTCATCGGTGCAGTTATATGTTATAAAGCAATTTTTTCATGCAATAGAGGCAAAGTAAAAATTTATTTGCCATTCAGCAGTGCAGTTGTATGTTCTAAAGTCTAGTGGCGTGTAGAAGTGGAAAAATAAAAATATATTTGCCGTTCAGTGCTGCAGTTATATGTTATATAGCCCTTTTTTGTGTGTTTAGTGTGAAAAAAGGGCTTATTAGCCGTTGTGTGGTGAAGTGAGGAAATTACTGACTTTTTGGGGGTGTTTTAATTTCTTTGTTATTTATTTGATTTAATAGTATGTTAGACAGAAAAATGCCAGGCCCTGCACAGGGGAGTGGCAGAGGCCTACATGTTTCTGGCACAGGCAGAGGTAGCAGCAGAGTAAGGGGCCATGGCAGTAGGGGTCATTTTGAGAGGCCTAATCTCCCAGTGTCAGCTAGCGGTCCTGTATTGACCACCAACCCAGCAGTTCTTGAATGGTTGACTTGATCTTCGACTTCATCGCAAGTGACATCAGACACCCCCAGCCAAGAGTCGGTGGGTTCGTCAGACACAACCCTTAGTTGGCATGGCCTGGGAGCAGTCTGTAACGGTCACGTACACACACACACACACACACAGGGGGGAGGATAGTGACCACTGCGCTCCACCCTCACCCCTGGCTCTGCCTACTTGCCTCACAAGTTCTGATGACAGGGGACAACTGGACGGCAGTCTCTAACTTAGGATACGTGCGGGAAAGACAGACAAGAAAAATAACGTATAGTGAACGGACCGGGTCAAAACCAAGAGGACAACGCAGTAAAGAGGGATAAGCAAAGAATGGTAAGAAGAAGCCGGGGTCATATATACCAGGAGAGTCGAGAAGTACCAAAAAAGTCCGCAAAGAATAGTCAGGTGGAAGCTGAGGTCAATATACCAGGAAGGATGCGCAGTACAGGAGGAGCAGGCAAAGGATCGTCAGGGAACAGGATCAGGTAAGTACACAGGTATCCAACAACTGCCAGGAACCTAAATTAACAGGCAACCTGTGGCCAGCAGGCTGCCTGTATTTATAGTGGGGAGTGAGGGTCATGTGACGTGGTCAGCGTCACATGACCGACAGACCGACCAGTCGAGCACCGAGTGATCAGCTCGGCGCTCAAGGCAGACCTAGGAGCAGGGAGCCTCCCAGCTAGCAAAGCCGCCCAGGGAACGAGGTCAAACACAGATCCTCGCTCCCGAAGCTAAGCAGCAGGTCTGCGGCTGATGGGAGACCGAGTGCGCCTTCGGCACCCTGTTACACAGGCCTTGTGTCTTCACCTGTCCTCAACCTGCCTCTGTCCTTTTCTGTTCCCTTAGCTAGAGAAGTATTGTATGCTGTGGGCTCAGTTCCACTATACAGTGAAGATGAGTTACTAGAAGACAGTCAGCAGCTACTGGTAAGTCAAGATTTGGAGGAGACATCCGCTGCTTCCTCCACTAGGCAGGAAGTAGGCAGTAGTGATGAGGAGAGTGGCACGGGAGCTTGTGTTACGAGCGGTCAGGCTCCTGACCCAGACGGTTGAGGAGGACATCAGTGACATGCAGACAGTACTCGATGATGTAGCTGATCATACTTCGAAGCTGGGTGATGAAGTGGCTTTATCATCGGGAGAAGAGGGTGGCAGCTTGCCCGTCAGGCAGTGGCAGAGCCAGCAAATCGCTAGCATGGCCGGGAGTCAGCAGGGTGGCAGCAGTGGCAGGTCGGGGCCAAAAGTGCCCGGTTTAGACTACCCGCTGCACAGGAGCCTACCTGCCCGGGAAGTAGCATTGCACCGGTTCGCGGAGGCAGCAGCGTTAGCAGTCAGTGAGTGCGTAGTGTTGGGGGTAAAATAACCTACTCGGTGGTGTGGAAGTTTTTTGTTAAGCTTCCGGAGGAGGTGAACATGGCCATATGTAGAATCTGTGGGCAGAAGGTGAAGAAGCACCACGGCCCTGCGTCAACATATGCAGCATCACTATAAAGTGGCCTGGGAGAACTGTGGCTCCGATGTGGTGGTCCAACCTGCCGCAGCAACTGTTGCATCACCCAGTGGCACGCAGATGATTTCAGGCAGTCAAGGCTCCACCACTTTAGTTAAAGGGAGCTGTCTGTCCTTCCAATAATCTACCGGTCCTGATGCTCCTGCTCCTCGTACTCCTACTCTTCGTCACTCATTCCATCAGCAATAGTTCACCAAAGCGATGAACAAGAGACAACAGTATGTGTGCACTCATCCAACGGCGCAGAAGCTGAAGGTGCTCCTGTCAAAGTTGCTAGTGCTGCAGTCCCTCCCTTTCCAAGTGGTGGACCCTGCACCTTTCAGTGAACTGATGTCTTGTGTCGAGTCGAGGTGGAGAGTCCCAAGCCATCATTTCTTTGCCGAAAAGGCAGTACCAGCCCTGCACAAATATGTAGAACAGAAGATGGGCCAGTCTTTGAGCCTGTCGGTGTCTGCCAAAGTCCATGGCAGCACCGAAATGTGGAGCTGTAACTACGATCAGGGACAATACATGTCCTTTATGGCCCACTAGGTGAATGTAGTTCATGCACAGCCACACCAGAAACTTGGCCAGGTGACGCCGCTTCTGCCTCCACGTTCTCACGCCATTGGTCCTGAGACAATGTCCGCCTCTGCCTCCTCATCCTCCACCGTGTCCTCAGCGTCCACTGCAGGGACAATTCACAGTGCCCCTCTAGTATACCACATGTGCAGGGCACAGCAGTGTCACACTGTTCTGCACTTCGCTTGCCTGGGCGAACGGAGTCACACAGGGGAAGAACTGCTCCATGTCCTTCATCAAGAAATCGAATCCTGGCTTTCTCCGCAACAACTCAAAATCAGAACCATGGTGACCGACAATGGGAAGAACATGGTGTCGGCACTGCATCAAGGAAGGCTGAGCCAAGTGCCCTGCATGGCACACGTGTTCAATTTGGTTGTCAAGTGGCTCTTGAATTCTTCCACCCATCTGCAAGACATCCTAAAAATGGACAGGAAACTTTGCATGCACTTCAGCCACTCGTACACCGCAAAGGACACCCTCCTTGAACTGCAGCAGCAAAACAGCATCCCCCAATATAGGCTGATATGGGACGTTGGACTACAGGGAAGCCAAACTGGATTTGTGGTCGCAACTAGTGATGAGCGGCAGGGGTCATATTCGAATTCACGATATTTCGAGAATATTTTGTAGAATATTAGTCAAATATTCGTTATATTCTACGATTTTTTTACTCGAAAAATCGGCAAGGTAATGATCTTGTAATATGCAAATTTTTGTAATGTGAATTTTTGCAATGCAAATTTTTCAACTTTTTGACAAAGAATATTATAGCACTATATTAGTTAAATTGCTCTATATTCTTTTTTTTTTTTCGAATATTTGCTATATTGCTATAACTTAGTTTTTTCGAATATTCGTAATATTCTAAAACAAGAATATATAGCAATATAGCGAATATTCGGAAAAAAACAAGAGCAATTTAGCTAATATAGTGCTATAATCTTCTTTGTCTAATAGTTGTAATTTATTTCTCATCTGAAGTTCAGATTGGAAAAAAATTACAACTATAAAAAAAAGATTATAGCACTATATTAGCTAAATTGCTCTATATTCGTTTTTTTCGTATATACGCTTTATTGCTATAATTTGTTTTTTCGAATATTCGTAATATTCTAAAACAAGAATCTATAGCAATATAGCAAATATTCGAAAAAAAACGAATATAGAGCAATTTAGCTAATATAGTGCTATAATCTTTGTTTTTAATAGTTGTAATTTTTTTACAATCTGAACTTCAGATGAGAAAAAAATTACAACTATTAGACAAAGAAGATTATAGCACTATATTAGCTAAATTGCTCTACATTAGTTTTTTTCGAATATTCGCTATATTGCTATATATTCTTGTTTTAGAATATTACGAATATTCGAAAAAAACGAAGTTATAGCAATATAGCGAATATTAGAAAAAAAAATGAATATAGAGAAATTTAGCTAATATAGTGCTATAATCTTCTTTGTCTAATAGTTGTAAGTAGAAAAATTCGCAAAAAACATTCGCAAACAACACTACTCCTAAAGTCAAGTATATTGCAGCCCTCTTATTGGCCCACAAGCTAGAAGCAGGGTGAAAAAAAAATCGAATATTCGAAAATAGCGAATATATATCACTATATTCGAAATATTCGCGAATTTTCGAATTACCTATATTCGCAATAAAAATTTGAATATTCGTGATCAACACTAGTCGCAACTGGCAGAATTTGCCCTGGAAAAGCTGTGCCATCAGAGCGGGTGTTTAGTGCGGCGGGGGCCATGGTTACCCTCAAAATATGGAGAGACTGACCTTTGTCAAGATGAATAAGGCATGGATCAGCCAGGATTTACACCCATCAATGCCTGATGCATCAGACTAGATCATCCATGGTGCCACACCAACACTTTGACAAAAGAGACTGGTTTCTTCTGGCTACCTGCCTCAGCTACTATTCTTATTCTGCCACTCGCCTGATGCCACACATCTGATGCCAAGCGCTCCTTTTTTTACCCACCATCTTCAGCTAGTACTGGTATTGCCACCCACCTCCCCACTCTGTCACTGGGTCACTCTTTGGTCTCCTGATGCTGCTGCCACCTCCACACTATGTCACCTTGCCACTCTGTGGTCTTCTGACACTGCTACCTCCACACTATGTCAGCTTGCCACTCTGTGGTCTCCTCATGCTGCTGCCATCTCCACACTATGTCACCTTGCCACTCTGTGGTCTCCTCCTGCTGCTACCACCCCCACACTATGTCACCTTGCCACTCTGTTGTCTTCTGATGCTACCACCTCCACACTACAGTATGTCACCTTGTCACTCTATAGTCACCTGATGCTGCTGCCACCTTCATACTATGTCACCTTGCCACTCTGTGGTCTCCTGATGCTGCTGCCACCTCCACACTATGTCACCTTGCCACTCTGTGGTCTTCTGATGCTGCTGCCACCTCCACACTATGCCACCTTGCCACTCTGTGGTCTTTTGATGCTTCTGACACCTCCACACTATGTCACCTTGCCACTCTGTGATCTCCTCACAGTGGCATACATACAGTGGTTGCAGGGATCGCAGTTGCAACCGGGCCCAGAACTCCAGGGGGCCCGGCCGCCTGTGGACCCCTGGCCCCTCCATTAGTGAGACTCAAACTTAAGTGTGGGCCCGCGGCAAGTGACAGGGAGATGAACGCTTCCATTGTGGAAGCGTTCATCTCCATAGTGATCTGTATCGCCGTCCTCAGGACAGCGATACAGATCGCGCCGCCTGAGCCATACAGCGTGGGACACAGGCCAGAAGGGTCCTGCATCGCATCGCTGCTAAGGAGGTAAGTATAAGGATTTATTATTTTTTATATACCGGACTTTACTGGGACATGAGGGGGAGGGGGTTGGTGCTTACTGGCATATAGAGGGGGGTTGGCACTTCATACTAGCAGATGAGGGGGGTTGGCTCTTCATACTGGCAGATGAGGGGGGGTTGGCACTTCATACTGGCAGATGAGGGGGGTTGGGACTTCATACTGGCAATGAGGGGGGTTGGCACTTACTGGCAAATGAGGGGGGTTGGCACTTCATACTGGCAAATGAGGGGGGTTGGCGCTTACTGGCAAATGAGGGGGGGTTGGCACTTCATACTGGCAAATGAGGGGGGTTGGCACTTCATACTGGCAAATGAGGGAGGTTAGCACTTCATACTGGCAGATGAGGGGGGGTTGGCATTTCATACTGGCAGATGAGGGGGGTTGGCTCTTCATACTGGCAAATGAGGGGGGTTGGCACTTACTGGCAAATGAGGGGGGTTGGCACTTCATACTGGCAAATTAGGGGGGGTTGGCGCTTACTGGCAAATGAGGGGGGTTGGCACTTCATACTGGCAAAGGAGGGGGGTTGGCACTTGATACTGGCAAATGAAGGGGGGTTGGCATTTGATACTGGCACATGGGGGTTTTGGAACTTGATACTGGCACATGGGGCAGTTGGCACTTTATACTGGCACATGGAGGGTTGGCACTTGATACTGGCACATGGGGGGGAGAGAGGCACTTGTTAATGGCACATTATTGGGGGCACTATTGGGGACCACAGGGCACAGTATTGGAGTAGTAGGATGTTTTATCCAGAAGATGGTGGGATGATGGAAAAGTAGTAAACTAAGATTTATTTATTTTTGTCAAACTGCAGAGATTAAAAACGGTGTAAAAATGGTGGTCTAGTCTGAAAGGAGAAGATGAGGACAGAGAACATCTATATCAAAGGAGACGTCACTGGATGTAAGAGGTACGGGTGCGATTTATGGGTGGGGCTGTGTGTGGGTGTGGTTTGAAGGCGGATGGGGACACAGGGGCCCCATAATCTCCTATTGCCCGGGGAAATGCCCCTCCCGAGACCAGAGGGGGGGGCCCATGGATCAGTTTTGCACCGGGGCCCCATGGATTGTGTGTATGCCACTGTCTCCTCATGCTGCTGCCACCTCCACACTATGTCACCTTGCCACTCTGTGGTATTCTAATTCTGCTGCCACCTCCACACTACGTCACCTTGACACTTTGCGGTCTTCTAATGCTGCTTCCACCTTCACACTATATCACCCTACCACTCTGTGGCTTCCTAATGCTGCTTCCACCTCCACTCTATGTCACCTTGCCACTCTGTGGCCTGCTGATGCTGCTGCCACCTCCACACTGTCATTGTGCCATTATGTGGCCTCCTCATGCTGCTTCCACCTCACCACTATGCCATAGGGCCACTCTGTTGACTTCTCATGCTGTCCCCACCCTCCCCACTTCATAACTTGGCCACTATTTTGCCTTTCGGCCTAGCTGACATCATTTATTTGACCCTTCTTCTGTCAGAAGGGAAAAAAAATGAGTTGCACAATAGATCCTTTCTGTAGAGCAGCTGTAAGGCCTGTATGGTCCCATCAGAATTGGCTTGTGATTTGGTAGCCAAAAGCAGGAGTGGATACAAAACACAGAAGACATGCAAATATTCCATTCATGTGTCATCACTGTTTTGGATCCACTCCTGTTTTTTTTGCATTAGCAATACTGATGGATTACTGACCAAATGCTGACTGAGTGAAGGCGGATGCTCCACAGACAGGATCCGTTTTTTGGGGGTTATTGTTCTGACGGATCAGAAGAAGGGCAAAATAATCAGTGATGTCAACACAAACCTACTGCTGACACCGTCTCCACTCTGTCGAGGGGCTCTACTTCTATAAGTGTTTAATAGAACAGGTTCTGTAGACATCTATGTGGAATCAGCTGACAACGGTGTAAAATGAGTGTGCTTCTTCTTGGCGCTAAGGGTACTTTCACACTTGCATTTTTCTTTTCCGGCATAGGGTTCCGTCACAGGGGCTCTATACCGGAAAAGAACTGATCAGCTTTATCCCCATGCATTCTGAATGGAGAGTAATCCGTTCAGTTTGCATCAGGATGTCTTCAGTTCAGTCGTTTTGACTGATCAGGCAAAAGAGAAAACCACAGCATGCTACGGTTTTCTCTCCGGCAAAAAAAACAGAAGACTTGCCTGAATGCCAGATCCAGCATTTTTCCAATAGGAATGTATTAGCACCGGATCCGGCATTCAGAATACCAGAATGCCGGATCCGTCGTTCCGGCATGCGCATGCGCAGATCGGTAAAAATGTACAAGACGGATCCGTCGGTCCGCATGACAAGCGGAGAGTCGGATCCGTCCTTGCATCCGGATCTGTCTCACAAATGCTTTCAGTTAGCAGCAGATCGGCGGATCCGGCGGGCAGTTCCGACGATGGAACTGCCCGCCGGATCACACTGCCGCAAGTGTGAAAGTACCCTAAGATTGACCTGTAAGGCTGAGTTCATACCTGAGTGTCTTGGTCAGCTTTGGCCCAGTGACTGCCCAAATAAGTGAAGTGTGCAGTGATTCTAAGAGCGACACCTGTCATCTGCATGTCATACTGACTCACAGTATTATTTTACTACCACAGCAGATTCCCTATGAGTGTTACTGCAAGGCACAGTGTTCTACACCACTATAAAGGCTCTCTGCAGCCAGGAAAAAAACTTTTTTTTACGTGATTCGCCGCTAATAAATTCGTATGGAATCAGTACAAAACATAGAGACAGAGGACAAAGGACAAGCTGAGGTCAACAACACGAACAATTCAAATCAGCCCAGGAACCTAGCTAGTGAGCCCAAACAAGACTATCACTGGCACTGATGTATGGCCAGAAAGGGGTTTAAATAGAGCACCGAATCCCTGGATCAGAGACACTAGTACACAGGAATAGAGCAGCTGAGCAATCAACCCACTACTAATCTCCTCCAGCACACGCCCACTACAGGGAGAAACAGAGCATTTTATCATGTTGCTACAGATGCTGTGATGTCATCAGGGGCCATGGCTCAGCACCGCTGGAGGTCAGACAGGTAAGTTTAAGACACGGACCCGAAAGCCCACGGAAGTGTTTCCGAGTGTTTCCATGCCTCCACTCCATCTTTTGCCATATCTTGCGGATCGTGGACCCTTTCAAGTCAATGGGTCTGCATCCGCAGCACAGAGTTCACATGGCTGGTGCCTATGTATATGGGCACCACGGCCATACAGTCATGTGAATGAGCCCTTAGGGTGAATAGGACAAAGGATCAAAAGATCCCATATTCTAACCCCCTAATGGGGTTAAAAGTTAAAAAAAAAAATATAAAATTAGTAAAAAATCATCCCCCTTTCCAAATTTTACATATAAAAATATATTAACAATAAAAAAATAAACATATCAGGTATTGCCATATCTGAAAATTAGTGAACGTCGTAACAGAAAAAAATGAAAACCACACAATTCACAATTTTTTGTCACCTCCCCCCGCAAAAAAATTGAAGAACAGTGATCAAAAAGTCATATGTACCACAAAAATGGTACCAATAGGGGGCGTGGTCTGCTGATCGAGAAAGATGGCTGACCTCCCGCGCCCAAGCAGCGACAAAGCTCCTTCCCAGAGCTGCCAACTTACCACCCCGAAGTCTCCTTCTATGATGGGATCCCCTCTCAAGAAGCTCTCCGCCTATAGGGTCTCCGCTAGCAACAGGCAGTCATGATACCTTACCAGGCAGTTCCCCGTCAGCAACGGAGGTGAGAAACCATAATGTTCCCTCCGTATATGACTTTCCCACCACAGACCAACCTGCATCCGGCAACCTCATTAAGGAAATGCTGGTCCTCTTTAGCCATTCCATTCACCAGGAGCTCACAGCACTCATAACTCCTCTGCAGTTGTCCATTACTGAAGTCGACAAAAGACTGTCACATGTAGAGATGAAAATGTAGGACTTCGCTTAGTCCCATAATCAGTAGTGTTGATCACGAATATTCGAATTTCAAATTTTTATCGCAAATATAGGTACTTCGAAAATTCGCGAATATTTTGAATATGGTTATATATGTTAGTAATTTCGAATATTCAAATTTTTGAGGGGGGATTTTTTTTTAAAATCAGTACACATGATCCCTTCCTGCTTCTAGCTTGTGGGACAATAAGAAGGCTGCAATATACTTGACTTTAGGAGTAGTAGTGTTTGCGAATTTTGCTTTATATTCATTTTTTCGAATATTCGCAATATTGCTATATATTCTTGTTTTAGAATATTACGAATATTCGAAAAAACAAAGTTATAGCAATATAACGAATATTCGAAAAAAAACGAATATAGAAATTTAGCTAATATAGTGCTATAATCTTTTTTTTTATAGTTGCAATTTTTTTCCAATCTGAACTTCAGATGAGAAAAAATCTATAACTATTAAAGAAAGAAGATTATAGCACTATATTAGCTAAATTGCTCTATATTTGTTTTTTTCGAATATTCGCTATATTGCTATATATTCTTGTTTTACAATATATAACGAATATTCGAAAAAAATCGAATATAGAGCAATTTAGCTAATATAGTGCTATAATCTTCTTTGTCTAATAGTTGTAAGTTGAAAATTTCACAATAAAAATTTGAATCCGAAAATTCGAATTACGAAAATTCGCATATTACACAATCATTACCTTGGCGATTGTTCGAGTATTCGAGTATTCGAATTCGAATATCACCCCTGCCGCTCATCACTAATAATCAGCTCATAGATGCCCATAATGACCTGGCTTCAGAAATAGAGCATCTGAAATCCAAAGTGGTGGACCTGGAAGATTGGTCCTGCCGAAATAATGTAAAGTTCAGGGGAATCACAGAGGACATCCACCCCAAATATCTACACACCTTTATTCAAGACCTCATGAAACTCCTCATTCCTGATATCTCGGAACATGACCTTATTCTAGACAGAGTCCACAGAGTGGCGCGTCCAAAACACCTCTCAGAATCTACACCCTGAGATTTTCGGGCCAGGGTGCACTTTTTCCATATTAAAGGGATTCTGTCACTTCCCCTAACCCAAAATCGGATTTTAAAGCAGTCATGCAGCACAGCTTACCTTGAAATGGCTGTGCTCTTCTATCTTGTAATCCGTCCAGTAGTTTAGGAGAAAAACTACTTTTATGATTATGCAAATTAGCCCTGAAGGTGCCCAGAGGGGCGTTTTGTTCCCCTTAGTGTGCCCAGTAACGCCCCTCTTACAGTGCCCAAAACACCTTCCTTTAGAATGCCTAACCGCCCACAGCCTCTCATCCCTCTCCTCCCCCTCCCTCACGGCCGAGCGAACTCTCGCGCAGGCGCAGTACCCACTGAGGGCTGCGCCAGTGCGATCTGCAGGAGACTGAGGGCAGGAGCTTCATCGTCGTCACTGGGCATGCGCCGACCACTGATTCTCTAGCCCACCAGGTCTCTTCTGAGTGGTAACAACAAAGCATAAATCTAACCTTTGAGGATTGGAGATGCTATTTTCAGAAATATGGGCGCAATGCGGCCTACTCTAGGTCCTAAACTGCTCCTTATGCCCGTTCTTGGTAGCCTGCCAGCGAGAGAGTCTATATTTTCTTTGTTTGACTTTTTTGTTTTTCTATTGTTGTTTACTCTGTATAGTTGGTTTCCTTAAGGGCTCAAAATGGATCTGCTACTGGGGTCTCAGACGGGATGCCGTTCAACTGGCTACGGGTCTGTAGGAATGGTCCCTCTCGACACTCAAGGTATGATGTGCTAAACCTTCCTTACAATAGCTTCCTTAAATGTTAATGGGGGCTAAATAGTCCCTTTAAGAGATTGATGATGTGGAAAGAGGCTAAAGCTTTTAAGTGCGATATCTTTTGTGCCACTGAAACGCATCTCTTGAAAACAGATAGCCATAGGGTTTGCTACCCCCAGTCCTACTGGCTTTTACTTTAAAGACCTCAGTCGTGGACCCCGGTGACAGATTCATCATTATTGTATGCTCAGTGAGCCACGTAGACTACACTATGGTCTTTATACACTCACCTAAAGAATTATTAGGGACACCTGTTCTATTTCTCATTAATGCGATTATCTAGTCAACCAATCACATGGCAGTTGCTTCAATGCATGTAGGGTTGTGGTCCTGGTCAAGACAATCTCCTGAACTCCAAACTGAATGTCAGAATGGGAAAGAAAGGTGGGCTACAACAGCAGAAGACCCCACCGGGTACCACTCATCTCCTCTACAAATAGGAAAAAGAGGCTACAATTTGCACGAGCTCACCAAAATTGACTGTTGAAGACTGGAAAAATGTTGCCTGGTCTGATGAGTCTCGAATTCTGTTGAGACATTCAAATGGTAGAGTCTGAATTTGGCGTAAACAGAATGAGAACATGTATCCATCATGCCTTTTTACCACTGTGCAGGCTGGTGGTGGTGGTGTAATGGTGTGGGGGATGTTTTCTGGGCACACTTTAGGCCCCTTAGTGCCAATTGGCCATCGTTTAAATGCCATGGGCTACCTGAGCATTGTTTCTGACCATGTCCATCCCTTCATGACCACCATGTACCCATCCTCTGATGGCAACTTCCAGCAGGATAATGCACCATGTCACAAAGCTCGAATAATTTCAAATTGGTTTCTTGAACATGACAATGAGTTCACTGTACTAAAATAGCCCCCACAGTCACCAGATCTTAACCCAATAGAGCATCTTTGGGATGTGGTGGAACAGGAGCTTGGTGCCCTGGATGTGCATCTCTCAAATCTCCATCAACTGCAAGATGCTATCCTATCAATATGGGCCAACATTTCTAAAGAATGCTATCAGCACCTTGTTGAATCAATGCCACGTAGAATTAAGGTAGTTCTGAAGGCAAAAGGGGGTCCAACACTGTATTAGTATGGTGTTCCTAATAATTCTTTAGGTGAGTGTATATGCCCCTAACAGACAGCAGGTGTTTTTTTTACGCAAACTGACGCCTAAAGTAAACAAAGTGAAGACTGGCCATGTTATCTAGGGAGGTGATTTCAATTCTATCTTAGACCCTTCCACTGATACCACTGCACCCTCAAGGGAGTGCCACCCTGCCCTCTCTTCCCTAATTCTGCAGGAAGACCTACCTATATGATATGTGGAGGCTCCAACATTGTGGTGAAAGGGTCTATTCCTTCCTTTCTGCAGGCTGCAAAACCTACTCTATGATTGACCTGTTTTTAGTCAGCAGATCAGTGATAGGTAACACTCTATCATAGACCAGAGGGATTATTACTTGGTCCGACCACGCCCCAATCACTTTGACATTGCTGGAGGCACATGTAAGCCAGCAGTCCACACCATGGCGCACTAACAAATTCATGATAGAACACCCTAAGTACTAAGTACTGAACTGTCCTCTGCCCTGACAGAATACTTCCAGATCAATGAGGGGTCTGTTTCTGACCCCTTTTCGCTCTGGTGTGCCCACAAAGCCTTCATGAGAGGCATATTTATTAAACTGGGGTGTAGCTTTTATGTTTTATGTGCGTAGCGGTATGACGTAGCGGAGCAGCTGCGTAGGCGTGCCGCGCGTCCGCATGGGTACCGCCCACCTCCTCGCCTCGTCTCGGCGTCTCGGCGTCCTGGCCCTCACCTCTGCTCTGCATCCCCCTGCACGGTCTACTGAAATCTGACCGAGGCAGGGAAGAGGTGGAGACGCTGAACGGCCGGACGATCGCCCTGTTGCTCTGCTGTGCCCTGCTGTGTCCTGGTACTGTGTCCTGAAGGAGAGTATGGACTGAGGTTTGCGGGTTGGTGTCGGCGCTCACCTGACTTTGGCTGGCGGTGGATCTAGAGGTGTCGTCAGGGCGCAGTCTGTTGTATGCCGCACGTTGGGATCGCCGACTGTGGATGGCTGCGGTCCGAGGGCTGTCCGTTATGTACACACTGATGCACTCGATGTATTGGATGCTGGCTGCTGCCGAAGACCGGTGAGATCGTCTCTGTGTTGAGTGCGCCAGTCGCTTATTGTCATCCCCCCCCCTACTAACCCATGTTGTCTACACTAACTATGGGCGCATGGACAGTGCTCGGCTGATTGGTACAGTTTCGGCCTATCTGCTGACTACCAGCTACTGGGTTAGCTAGGTGTAGGACCCCTGCATATATTTTCGGAACGGTTGTGCGGGATACCCTGTGATAAACTCTCATGGAATTGGTGACGGTGGGGACGGTACCCCGACACTCCATTTGACATGTGGGGGCATGTTAACTACGTGGCCGGCCGATACGTGGTCCTCTTTCAAGCTCCAGTCGTTGTTCATTTAATCTCTTGGCGGTAACAGTTCCCATAGCTTCCCCTATGATGGATTAATACTGAATAAGTATCGAGCAATCCCCACACCACAAGGAACATATAACGGTTTATGGGGGCTTACAGCTGATACTTTCCGCTAAAAAGAGAAAAAAAAAAAAAAAAAAAAAACCAATAGAGGCTATTGTGCCGAGCTTGGCCGGATCGGGTGGACTACCTCCATGGCATCTTAATCGAAGGCTTGCTCCTCATTATTCTGGAGTCCTTGTGGTCGACACAGCTCGCTGATGTCGGGCAGGGGCCCTAGACTGTGACCCTTACCCACTACTACTGATCATTATTGACTTTGTCTGCACCACCGATCTTAATGAGTGCTTTGCCTTATGCTTGATATTTGCCATTATAGCCTGATACTGCTCAAGGCTTTGACATTCTGTTGATTTTTTCATGCTATGTAAACAAGTGTTGCTCCATTATATATGTATATGTCCATACAGTTATACTCGTCCCCCAGACGGGTCGGTATAAATCAACGTCAGGTTTGCACACAAACTTCATTTTGTTAATATTGATACGTCGCAGAGCCAGATGCTGTGGTAGTGCTGGGATATTTTCACCATTGGATGGCGCTGTGACAGCATCTGGGTTTGGAACTGTGTATGGTGTACCTTTGCCTGAAAGATTTCGAAAATATGCCCGCCAAATACAACAGGAGATCCGGGGGTACGGGATCCCCTAGGGCGGGTGGCGGTAGTAGTCCACAGGCGAGAATGGATAAATACCTGAAATCGCCCCCACCGAGACAGAGGGGGGGAAAGAAAATACCTGAACTGGCTGAAACACAGATAGATCCATCTACTCAGACTGAGCAACACACGAGTTTTGATATTATTGAGAACAAATTAACGGACATATTATCGGTGGTACAAACCACCAATCAATCAGTTCTAGACGTCTCCATCACCGTACAGACACTGCAGACTGATCTTACTCTTATTAGAGAAGATATGAATGAAATTAGGGCCGGCATCGCACTTGTCGAAACTGGGTTAACTAAGGTTCAAACAGAACAGTTACAGATGGAAAAAAAATAGTAGAATTGGATAAGGAAAATAAACGCATTAATGCAAGACTAACTGATATGGAGGATAGGGCACGACGTAACAATCTGAGAATAGTTGGCCTCCCTGAGGCGGTAGAGGGGGGCAACCCCGTGGCGTTTATGCAAAAATGGTTAATTGAAACGCTTGGATCCGATGGAGATACTCCCGCACTATGTGTGGAGAGAGCCCATAGAATCCCCGCAAAAAAGACGCCGCCGGGTGGCCCCCCCCGAGCCATCCTAATTAGGATACTCTCCTCTGGGGATAGAGACTGGGTGCTTCGACGTAAGAGAGATCTAGCTGACACTATACTTGACGGACATTTGATACAGATATACCCTGACTTTTCCAGGGATACCCAAAGTAAGCGTAGGGAATATTTTGATATTAAGAAAAGACTACGTGAGGGGAATATTAAATATTCAATGCTATACCCCGCTAAGTTAAGAGTGGTGTATAGAGACACTGTAATGTTTTTCCACTCCCCTAGAGAAACCGTAGAATGGCTAGACTCTGTTAGGGTGTAGACGCCGGGCCTCGGTTGATGTGGCAGTAATGCCTCCCAACCTAGGGCCGGGGCAATAGCGGTGGGCGGCCCATGGACGGATGGGCGAAATGTAAGAGGTTGACAACGATGTTTCGCATCAGTGAACCAGTAAGGGGGTTGTTGGGGGGTGGGTGTCAATGGGTGTGGGCGGATAATGGGTGGGGGGGGACCCTGGCTTGGTTGTGGCTGCCTTTGGGGGGTGACGGACGCCTCCTCTACAATTCATGATATGACTAATAATAGAGTCATGATATGGAATGTGCGCGGACTGGCTGATAGAATGAAAAGGGTAGTGGTCTTTGATTTAATCACTCGACATCTCCCTGCAATAGTTGCTTTACTAGAAACGCATGCCACACCGAATATCCCTGAATATTTAATAAAGAGATGGGCAGGACATCAATTTCACTCTGGTCTCTCGGCATATTCCCGAGGGATTAGTGTGTATATACATCATAGCATCGACTTTATCCTGCTAGACCAGTCGATCGATAGAGATGGGAGATATATCTTCCTCTTTGCCCAATGGAATGGCAGTAGGTGCGTCCTTGCTTTCTTGTATATTCCCCCACCGTTTACAATGACAGTTTTAAAGCAGCTGGCGCTTTTTATACATAATAAAGAGCGATCCCCGATATTAATATGCGGTGACTTTAACTGCGTGCTTGACCCGGCGCTGGATAGATTTTCAACCGCCCGGAAAAGTGCGCAGGATAAACACGCTCTATTTCGTGGGTTTTGTGAGGAGATGGGTTTAACCGATGTTTGGCGATGGCTCTACGGCAACAAACAGGTGTTCTCTTGCTTTAGCAAAGCGTATAGCGCTATGTCTAGGATCGATATGGCCTTGGCCAATGAGCAGATGCTTGAATCTATCTCAAAAATGACGTATGAGATCCATGGGATATCCGATCACTCACCGATCTTACTGGTGATGAAGACCGGACAAAAAACCGGGATTAGCAGATCGTTCAGACTGAACGAACACTGGCTAACCATACTAAATGATTCCGCTGGGATAGATAAAGAACTTTCACAATTTTGGCAAGAGAATATCGGTACAGCTCACATCCATTTTGTTTGGGATGCCATGAAGGCATTTATGCGTGGGCTGTATTTTTCCAGAATAAAAAAGAAAAAAAAATGATTTTTTTGCTGAACAAAAAAAGCTGGAGGCAAATATTGCATATCTGGAGGGCTGTATCCGAGTACGGAATGATCTGAATACGCGCACTAAGCTAAAATCTGCCAAAGACCACTATACTACCTTTATGAAGGAAAAAGCACAGAATCAACTATTTTTTATGGGCTATAAAGACTTCTGCGAGGCGGGTACCCCGAGCAAGCTATTGGTTTCTATCATAGCGAATCAAAAACCCCCTCAAAGAATTAGACAAATACTGACGGGGGATGGGCGTAGATTGGAAAGAGGAATGGAGATGGTAGCAGAGTTTTTTAATCACTTTGATAATTTATATCGATCCGGCGTGGTAGATACAGTGACCAGAATAGATGACTTTTTAGAACAAGTCAAGATCCCGGTGCTGTCGGACTCCGATTCCGCCTCCTTGTGCGCCCCCATTTCTTTGGAGGAATTACAAATGGCCCTGCATGGGACCCGGGGCTCTTCGGCGCCGGGATCGGATGGACTCCCATTTGGCATTTATAAGCGCCATGCGGAGATGCTCTTGCCCGGACTGTTGCTGGTCCTAAATGAGTCTAGTAAATGTGGAAAGCTGCCCCCGTCTCTGACCGAAGCAACGGTCACATTGATCCTTAAAAAGGGGAAAAAGGGAAATAAAGTTGAGGACTATCGCCCAATATCACTGCTTAATGCAGACTATAAAATAATCGCAAAAGTCCTTTCCAACCGCCTAAAAAAAGTAATAGCGCGCCTGATACATGTAGACCAGACAGGGTTCATTCCTGGGCGACAGATACAGACCAATATACGGCGGACCTTTCTTAATATTCAGATTGGCGGGGGGGAGGACCGCTCGATCCTATCACTGGACGCCGCTAAGGCGTTCGATCGGGTCGAGTGGCCCTTCCTCTGGCGTGTTATGTACAGGATGAATCTGGGCCAGGAATTTATTGGATGGGTTAAACTGTTATATAGTGAAGCAATTGCTAGAATTAAGGTTAACGAGGTGCTTACCCCTGCCGTCTCCCTAAAGCGGGGAACACGTCAGGGTTGCCCCCTTTCTCCACTCCTCTTTGCAATCTTTATGGAACCCCTTGCCTGCAGGATACGGACTGAACCTGGTATATCCGGCTTCGGGGGGAGAGGGACGGACGATAAGATTTGTTTATATGCAGATGACGTTTTACTCTACCTGAACGATGGTTGGAGAAGCGTCCCCAATGTTATGCAGATAACAGAGGAATTCGGCAGAATTGCTGGGTATGAGATAAACTGGCTTAAGTCTGTACTCTTCCCCCTGAACCGGATGCCCCCCCTTAACGATCTTAGGATCAGAATTATTCCCCCAACAGATCATTTAGATTATCTCGGGATAAAAATCAGCAATAATATCAGGGAATATAATCAGTTAAATATTTCCCCTTTAGTGGGGAGAATAAAAGACAAAATAAGAGTGTGGCAGAAACTCCCACTTTCGCAGATCAATAGGATTGCGCTGATTAAAATGGTTTTGTTACCTTGGATATTGTACACGGTTAGCTCCTGCCCCGCTTGGATTGAGGATAGTGTCTTCAATCTGATTGATCGCCTGATAAATGATTTGATATGGGGCAGAAAAAGGGTCCGCATTAAACTACAATACTTGCGAATGGCCGTAAGTAACGGGGGCCTAGGCCTGCCCCATTTTCAAATCTATTATCTGTGTGCACAATTACAATGGTGCGTCAATGTCGGGGACGGAGTATTAATATCACATATCCTAGGTCAACGCCCACTACACGCAAATAACATTTTTAGTATACTGGAATCTGGGCTGTTTCAGCGTGCAGATTACTCCTGCCCCATCGGAGCCGCGCTACAGAAAGTTTGGAATAAAATCAAGGTACTGATCCATGCCCCTCAAATTTTGGACTTCTCCCCGCTATGGGACAACCCCACCCTAACTGAATTCTTGACACTTAACGAAAACGAATTCTGGACTCGAAAAGGTATTACATTATTTTCACATATATACACAAAAGGGAATAGCAAACCAATACGGGAACTGATACAACAGGCACCAATAACTGCACTAGAGCACTATAGATATTGTCAACTACAACACGCACTAGCATACACTCTCAAAAAAACACCTCTGACAAAAGCTACTCCGGGATTTTTATTATTTTGTTATAACATAGTAGGGAACAAAGTTAAGATTTCACTAATATATAGGAGATTCATCGAGGAAATAAGCACCATCACTAAATTTAAAAGTGTGGATAAATGGAAGACAGATATCGGGGAATGTAACCCCTCACAATGGCAGGAAATATATCAAAATATTAAGAAGGCCTCTCTTTCACGACAACACCGATTGATACAATTTAAAATAATACATCGCCTATACGTTACTCCGAGTCTGTTATCTAAAATGTACATCAATAAGGGTCAAGAATTTAGCTGTCTTAAATGTTCTTGTGTAGCCGCAGGGTTTGTACACATGCTGTGGGACTGCCCTGCTATTAGGACCTTTTGGGGCTGCATATTTCAGACAATGGTGGAAAAAAGCAGGAATAGTCCCCCCATGACTATTCAAGTAGTTGTTCTTGGACTATTCCCTCCTGAGTACAAAAACAAAACCACCAAAAATGAACAGGCATACTGGTTAAAGGGGTTTCTACTGGCCAAAGTGATAATCTTGAGACAGTGGGTGAAAGATAGACCCCCAACAATGAATGATTGGCAAAGTCTAATGACGAGAATAACACACTTTGAGGGCATGAAACGACACGGATTAAACGACGCCATAGGAATGGGCCTACAGAGAAGGGAAATAGCTAGCAGCAATACTCCTGATCAGAATTGATGATTATTAATTAGTGGAGACTACTGCATAAATATACCCTAACAAATCATTATATATTTCTAAAAGATAAACTCTATCAACACAGCCCACGCTAAAACATGTGTGAAACTGTAAAGGTTCGAATGAAAATTTTTATGAGGGGGGCAAGAATATTCCGCCGCCCCTCGCGGCGGCCACACCAAGCCAGGTGGAAATGGGGGGGGGGCCAGGGGGGGGGGGTGGGTTTTGCTTTTCTTTTTTTGTTTTGGGCTTTGGATTTTATGCCTGTGAACTGTTATTAGAGCTGGACTGTCCTGACTACAGATGTTTTGTTGTTTGTGTCTGCTCTATGGCATGGATATGATACATTGTTCTATAAGCGGCTATTATATGTGATTAGAAATTTGCCTTTATATTGTTTGTAAAATAAAAATACAAATAAAAAAAAAAAAAAAAAAAAAAACTGGGGTGTAGAACCCAGAAAGAGAGAAATAATATAGCTGATATATTGAAGGAGATAAGAGCTCTGAAATTCCTGAATAAGAACACCATCTCTGAGACACATTTAGAAAGATTGAAAACCCTCAGACTTCAACTTAGGGAATGTTTACTGCACAAACATGAACACCGCTTAAAGGCCGTTAAAGCCAACTTTTACTCCCAGGACAACAAAGCGGGGCGGTTATTAACACAATGTTTGAAACACTGTGCAGCTAAAGCGAAAATCCCACACCTCACTGACCCATGCTCAAGCTCCAAAATTATGTCCCCACAAGACATTGCCAATTCTTTTGGTGAATTCTACACTTCCTTACAGTATATAATTTGGCGCCCCAAAATAAAGTCAACCCCCTCACACACAAGAAGCCATCTACAATTTTATGAACACCTTAGGTCTAGCCAGTATCTCTGAATCCCAATTACAAGACATCAATGCCCCTTTCTCAGAACGGGAAATTGAATCTATCATTAAATCTCTCCCCTGTCACAAGGCCCCTGGCCCAAATGGTCTGTCTAAGATTTATTATAAAGCTTTACTTCCTCAACTTTCTCCTTATCTAATCCGGACTTTCCAAACTGTGATGGCTACTGGAGATTTCCCATTGGAGATGTTAAAAGCAACTATTGTACACAGACTGGCCCCCATTGATCCCCCTAGACATTAAGACCAGATAGGCTTTGTCAAGGATCAACAAATACAGGAAAACTCTAGAAGGGTCCTTAATATACTGGCCCACCTCCAAGGAACAAACGATCCAGCTGTGTTAGTCACATTAGACACGGAGAAGGCGTTGAACTGTATTAAATGTTCGTTCGCCTTCTCCATTCTTTCCAAAATGGGTTTCTCTGGGCCCATCCTATCCTCAATTAGAGCTCTATACTCCAGCCCATCCGCACAAGTATGGGTTAACGGAGCCTTATCAGAACCCTTCCTGATAACAAATGGTACTCAACAGGGCTGCCAATTTTCACCTCTAATGTTCATTTTATCTATAGAACCCCTTGCCCAGGCCATCAGACTACATGATCGGATACAAGGTGTTAAGATTGGTGATTGTAGACATTGCATAAGTATTTATGCCGATGATGTGATTCTCACACTCACTGACCCAGAGAACTCCTTATGTAGTGCCTTAGACATCATCTCAGATTTTGGTCATTTGTCTCACTACAAGGTAAACACTACAAAATCCCAGGCTTCGCCTATCAACCTAGACTCCCAAAGAGTTAAGATCCTAACGGATAAGCTTGACTTAGACTGGCAACCCTTGCAAGTTAAATACTTAGGTATGAACCTGATATTGTCGATCACTCTCCTGTATAAGGCAAATTACCTTCCCCACTTATCATCCTTGGAAAAGGAGCTTGACAATTTAGCCAAATTTGAGATATTGTGGTTGGGACGCTTTGCCTCCTTCCAGATGCTCACCCTCCCTAAGCTTCTATGTTTATTTAGAATACTCCCAATTATCCCCCCCCCCAAAAAAAAATAAATAAAAATAACTGACAATTGTACCAAACTGTTAAACACCTTTTTATGTCCCAATGAATGGGAGGGGAGTAACACCAGAATGACAACAGAAGGAAAATGACCAGGAACTAGAAACCACCTAGGGAACCCTAAACAGTAACCACCTAGGAAACCCTAAACAGTAACCACCTAGGAAACCCTAAACCTAGCCCTGACTCCTGTCAGTATGAATAGACCTTGAAGGTGGGAATATTCATACACCAAAAACTTAGGCCCTAGTAACCCTAAATATCGCTAGGAGTAGTGACAGTGTCTGAGACTACTGGTTCCGTCCCAGATGAACGAACCAGCGTTTCCCTGAAGTCTAGTAAACAATGAGCAAATGTGAACAACAAAATACAAAGAGAAGTACACTTATCTTCAATAGAAAATGGATTAGCAGGAACTCAGATGAAACCCACACACCAGCTCTTCCAACTCCAAGCAGATAATATCAACCACATGGCAAGAGGTGTGAGTCCAGACTAAATAGAGGAGCAGTAATTACCACAAGCTACACCTGGTACAAGAGGTGTGGTCATTACCAACAACAACACTGCAACAAGTGAAAACTGAGAGGCTGTCAGATAACCTCACATGCAGCCAGTCTCTCAGATCTTCTAACCTCTGTCACGGGAAACCATTGAGGAAAGGGAAACCACGGATAGTGACCAAATTGCTCCAGATTAGAAGACATGTGGGGGAAGCTTTGTCTCCCAAATATATATTCTATATATATGCTATTATCTGGCAACTCAAGTTGCCCAACTGGAAAGCTGGTGGAGAACATATCTCACCAAGCACTGGGTGCATATAGACTCCACCGCGGCAATCTACAACAACTTTAGAGCCCTTTTGTTGGCCTCTTTGACCCCCTCGTTTGGATGCCTAGATTTAGTTTATTTTGTAACAACCACCATTACCAACTGGTCTCATTTCCATTGGTTGGGTTAACAAACAGCTTACCCATTAGTGGATATTGCTCCTTTGGCCACTCTGGATTACCTTCCCCCAGACCTCAGTGTGGGAAAATGGAGGGAATATGGGGTAGACTTAGTACATGAATTGTTTCAAGGGAGGGAACTAAGCTCCTTTGAATACCTCCATGATGCCTTCCATATCCCAAACTCAGACTTCTATAAATATCTGAGGGTCAGGCATCTTCTTTCCACCTTCGCCCTACAGATCAGAACTAATCATAAGATATTTGAACTATGGTCCAAACCTGCCTCCTCTCCAACCCCCTCCCCCCAGTGTATACCATGCTAAACAACAAAAACACATTTGTCAAATCTACTCCCTTCCTCACGTAGGAAAGAGAATTAAGCACCACATTCTGAACAACTCAGTGGCAAACGACATTGAGATGGTATTTTACCCCAGAGAGGCTAAGTTTTATGTTTCCTGGTGTCACAGATGTTGGAGAGCTTGTGACCAAAGAGGAATGGTCATATTCTGTGGGATTGCCTGCTTCTCAGATCACTGTGGTCGGAGGTCTTCTCACTAGCCTCAGAATTATTGGGTAGTACCCTACCGCCTTCTCCCGCATTAGTCCTCCTGTTTATTGATATAGATGGCATACCCCTCAGAGGTTGGATGGTTATCGCCCATGTTTTCCTTTCCAGCAAAATGGAAATCACTTCTAATTGGAAGAGTACTATTGTTCCCTCACTTGCTGACGTTATCACCAGATTAAATATAGTGTTCCTCTATGAACAAACTATGGCACTTGCTAAACACTCCTACCCCAAATTTGAGAAGATGTAGCACACATGGAAGGCCTCTAAATACATGGCTTCTTTGACCTGATCCTTAGCTCTGCATATATTTGCTGCCCTTATGAGGAACAGTTATGTTGTTGTTTCCTTATGTATGTTATTTTCTTGTTTTTCTTTTATTATACACAATCATCTATAATATTTTATGGCATCTGACATATGTTTGTATATTGTTTGATGTCTAAAAACTAATAAAAACGTACTGATTTTAAAAAAAAATATACCAATAAAAACTACAGTTCGTTCCGCAAAAAACAAGCCCTCTTATGCGCTCTAGACTTTTTTTTTTTTAAGTAGTAAAACAAATAAAAAACTATACAAGTTTGGTATTGTCATATTCATATTGAGCAGAAGAATAAGGATGTCATGTCATTTTACTAGTGCACTGTGAATGCTGTCATGTCCAATCCTCAAAAACATTGGCAGAATGCCGATTCAGGCTGTTTAACACTTTTCATGCCGCAGGAAATGGTGCCCGTCGCATGTAAAGTGCTGACAGAGGGAGCGGACTGCATATGTCTCCCATTGGCATCCCGCAAGTGCGATCGCGGGGTGCCAATGTGGCCCCAAACCAGCCTTCAGTAAATTCCAGCAGGCTGCGCCTCTCTGGCGCAGCCTGCTTGTCAATGTCAGAATAGCTTTGCCATTAAAATGCAATGCACTATAGGGATAGTGCATTGCATTTTAAAGGCAATCAAAAAGCTGTCTGTTATAGTCCCCTTGTGGGACTAATAAGTGGTAAAAAAAAGTAAAAAATAAAATAAAATAAATCACATTAAAAAAATTTAGTTTTTTTCCCCATTGCTGCGTCTTGGGAAGCGGCTATGCAAAAACATTTTGTTCTTTTTAAAAAGAAAGTGGTTTTATTGCAAAAAAGTTGTAAAATTAAAAAAAAACTATATGTATTTGTTTCACTGTAATAGTACTGACCCAGAGAATAAAGATATTATGTTATTTATACCGAAAAATGAACGCCGTAAAATTTATAATGTAAAAACGCAGTGGCAGTATTGCTGTTTTTCCCATCTCCCTCTCAGAAAGAGTTAATAAAAGTTAATCAGAAAGTTATGTGTACCCCAAAATTGCGCCATTAAAAACTACAACTTTTCCTTAAAAAAACAAGCCCTCATAAAGCTATATAGATGGGGAAAAAAAAGTTATAGCCCTTGGAACGCGACAATGAAAAAAGGAAGAAAAACGCTTGGTCAGTAAGGCCCAAGGTCACTAAGGGGTTTAAAAGAGCCCCGCTAGCAGTATGAGTTGGTGATGTGTGAGCGGCTGGAAAGCCGTAGTTTTGAGTCTGCGGGACTCTGTAACTGGAAAAACTGTAACTGCCAGAAAACTGTACAGCTACTGGGTGAGCTACAAACTGCGTCTGTTTGGACATTTATAAATTCTCTTTAAGAATCTCTGTTCCACTAAGGAAAGCATATTGATTATTTTGTTGTCTCATGGACTTTGTTTTGCTGTTTGTCGGGTATGGGAACCGCCCTGTCACGTGACTCAGGTGCGACTGCCAAAGGTTGATCTATTTCACTCACTCAATCTCTCATGCCCCTACACACAGGCCTCAGATTGTACCTTGATGACACCCGACACAACCTTTCATGTCCCCCAACACGCTGCCACAACCTATGACATTTTTTTACTAAAAAAGTCAATGAAAGGTTCCTAATCCCAAATTTTCACCCCCATTCCGCAGAGGGTGGTGATGAGAGGGGTCTCCCTCCCATTCTTGGCCAAACCTGGCCAGGGAAGGCCTTCATTATTGGTGCGTGCTCCACCTCCATCCCTCGACTGGCAAGCATAAAATATTAATAAAACATGGCTTCCCGTCCATACTAATAAATATTCGGACCTCAACATGTTTTAATAATGCATATTTCATCAGGCTGTCCGTTCTAATACCAAATATGACTGGTGTAGGGGGGGGGGGGGGGGAACAGTTGGACTTCCTACAATGGCCACATTATACAGAATGCAATTATCACAATAACTAATATGTGAGTTGTACCAGAGATGAGTTATCGCTCATCTCTTTTCATCATCTTCTGGTACTCCAGTTGAAAAGCACCTAGATGTCTGCTGTGCAAAAGTGCCAATACGTCTGACGTGTCAGGCATTACCATGAGGCTCTAGTGTTCCATCCTGGAAACCTCGTTACCACTACTTTGTTAGCAGGAGGATGCAATTTTGAATCCTGCCAAAAGGTGTTTGTGTATTCTCCCCACTACAGGTCCAGACTGCATGGCATCATACCGACAGTATTAAAGAAAGGCACAAAAATATATAAAATCACATGAGATTGACATAAAACTCATACACAGATAATGAGCTATGAGAAAGGTTGTCCCTTTTTTGATGCTGCTGAAAAATACTGCTGTTTAATTTGCTGTGAATAAACACTGCACTTTTACATGAAAACCTGCTTGTGGACTACCTGTCTAATGCTGAACCGGTCACTACACAACATTTTTTCCCCCCATTTTCTAGTAAACAGACATGATAAATGGTGCCCTTAAAAAATACTTATCTTGCAAAAAATAAGTCCTTATATGGCTATATCAATGGAAAATTTAAAAGTTATGGCTACTGGAACGTGGGGAGGAAAAATGAAAATACAAAACAAAAAATAAGCTATGTACACAATGGGTAGCATTTTTGTAATATACTCATATTGAGCAAAAATCCTTTTTTTAATTGGTCTTTATTAAAAATTTTGAGCCGTTTTCCCTCCACAGCTTTGAGTTTATCTAGTAGCTAGTTCTAAATTTTCTCTCTACTCCATCAAACAGGGAGCTGACAGGCTCCTTATCTCTGATCTCTGGCCTTATAAACACTCATTATAGTGCAATTCTTATCTTGCTGACCTTTTGGTAATTTACATAAATACCTATAAAATGAATGCCAGACTGCTTGCAATCATAATACATGTTATTGGTAAATAAATAAATGCATAAGTTAAAACCAAGTATAGGTGCAGGGGAAGAGGGCGACCTCTGCTGAAGGAGAACACAGTGGGAATAGTTCATATATGTCCGCAAAAGGAAAATGGAACCAATAAAGTGCAAGTGCAATGATTATCAATGGCAAAATGTGCAGGACAGAAAACAATTACCCATACTGTGTCTCCTCCAGGATGGTGCCATAAAAGGGTTATTAGATAACCGACACAAAGTGAATTTGAAAGTAGGATGCACACAGCTAAAAATAAAAACTGTTAACCCTTGGTGACAGAATGGCTCAATATTTGTAACAAAGACCAATTTAAAACATGACTTTTATCCCAAAATGAGTAGAATGCAATCATAAAAATTTTTCATTTAGAGGCTTTTTTTAAACACATTAATCGGAAAGGTTTGGATTCATATCCAATGCTCATATCCAAAGTTCATGTTGCTCAAGCCTTGAGGCTGTGTGCAGGAATATGTAGGAATATGTAGGCTGGGAGAGTACTGTATATACAGTCATGTGAAAAAATTAGGACACCCTTTGAAAGCATGTGGTTTTTTGTAACATTTTTAATAAAAGGTTATTTCATCTCCGTTTCAACAATACAGAGAGATTAAAGTAATCCAACTAAACAAAGAAAACTGAAGAAAAGTCTTTTCAAGATCTTCTGTAAATGTCATTCTACAAAAATGCCTATTATAACTGAGGAAAAAGATAGGACACCCTCACATGTATTCCCTCTTAAATTGGCTCAGATCTCACACAGGTATATCACACCAGGTGCACATAATTAGTAGATCGTTACTCTGCATGTTGAATGAGGCTTGCCCTATTTAAACCTCAGACATTTAGTTTGGTGTGCTCCTGACTGTTGAAGTGAGAGTGAGCACCATGGTGAGAGCAAAAGAGCTGTCAGAGGACTTCAGAAAAAAGATTGTAGCAGCCTATGAGTCTGGGAAGGGATTTAAAAAGATCTCAAAAGATTTTGAAATCAGCCATTCCACTGTCCGGAAGATAGTCTACAAGTGGAGGGCTTTCAAAACAACTGCCAACATGCCCAGGACTGGTCGCCCCAGCAAGTTCACCCCAAGAGCAGACCGCAAGATGCTAAAAGCGGTCTCCAAAAACCCTAAAGTGTCATCTCGAGAACTACAGCAGGCTCTGGCTACTGTTGATGTAGAAGTACATGCCTCTACAATCAGAAAGAGACTGTACAAGTTTAACTTGCATGGGAGGTGTGCAAGGAGGAAACCTTTGCTTTCCAAGAGAAACATCGAGGCCAGACTGACATTTGCCAGAGATAAAGTTGACAAAGACCAGGACTTCTGGAATAATGTTCTTTGGACAGATGAGTCCAAAATTGAATTATTTGGACACAACAGCAGAGGACATGTTTGGCGTAAACCAAACACAGCATTCCAAGAAAAGAACCTCATACCAACTGTGAAGCATGGAGGTGGAAGTGTCATGGTTTGGGGCTGCTTTGCTGCAGCAGGACCTGGTCAGCTCACCATCATAGAATCCACGATGAATTCTACTGTGTATCAGAAGGTGCTTGAAGAACATGTGAGACCATCAGTTAGAAAATTAAAGCTGAAGCGGAACTGGACCATGCAACATGACAATGACCCAAAACATACTAGTAAATCAACCAAAGATTGGCTGAAAAAGAAGAAATGGAGAGTCCTGGAATGGCCAAGTCAAAGTCCAGATTTGAATCCCATTGAGATGCTGTGGGGTGACTTGAAAAGGGCTGTACGTGCAAGAAACCCCTCAAACATCTCACAGCTGAAAAAGTTCTGCATTGAGGAGTGGGGTAAAATTTCCTCAGACCGATGTCGAAGACTGGTAGATGGCTACAAGAACCGTCTCACTGCAGTTATTTCAGCCAAAGGAGGTAACACTCGCTATTAGGGGCAAGGGTGTCCTATCTTTTTCCTCAGTTAGAATAGGCATTTTTGTAGAATGACATTTACAGAAGATCTTGAAAAGACTTTTCTTCAGTTTTCTTTGTTTAGTTGGATTACTTTAATCTCTCTGTATTGTTGAAACGGAGATGAAATAACCTTTCATTAAAAATGTTACAAAAAACCACATGCTTTCAAAGGGTGTCCTAATTTTTTCACATGACTGTAAGGGCATAATAGATTTTAGGAAAAAAAATAGGAATTCTACCATAGATTTTTTTAGTTTTTGTTTCGCCAAACAGTGTAAGGTCTCTTGCACAGAACCAGAAATGTAGGTATAGGGGAAACAGCTGCTACGGGGCCCGAACTCAGAAGAAGCCCACCCAGGAGGAGGACTAAAAGATTTTATTGTCAAGGCCCCCTCAACAGTATTATACAATGACGTTTTATACAGTGACAGTATATACAGTGACATGACATACTGTATGTGTAGGAAATGGACAAAGCGGCAGTCGGTAGGCATGAGCGAATCGACTTCAGATGAAACATCCGAAGTTGATTCGCATAAAATTTCGATCTAATACTGTACGGTGCAGGAACTCCGTACAGTATTCAAATGTATTGACTCCTCTGAGCCGAAGTTATTGCTTCACGGAGTCTCGCGAGACTTTGTGCAATAACTTCATAAATTAATTTGTACTGAAGAAAACTATTTCCCGAACTCGGAAGTTATTGCGTGAGACTTCACAAAGCAATAACTTTGGCTCATCGGAGCCAATACATTCTAATACTGTACGGAGCTCCTGCTCCGTACAGTATTAGAACAAAGTTTTATGCAAATAGACTTTGGATGTTTCATCTGAAGTCGATTCGATCATCCCTAGCAGCCGGGCCTGGTGTGAAACAGTGATTTAGACTAACTGTGAGGGGAGGGGTTGCTTGAAAGGGGAAGGGGGTGAAGAAGTTGCTGGGGAAAGGGGGGGGGCCTTTCAAAAATTTCCTGAGGGGCCCAGTCAGTTCTAGTTACACCAATGCACAGAACAAGTCCATTTTGCGGTCTGCAAACTGTGCGGATACCATCTGTGTGCCATGAACAACATGTCGGCCACTATTGAATATCACTTAACAATTAACTTGAATTTTGAAAACTGAAATTGAACAGTCAATGTGAAAACCATGCAGATGACTGCCTTCCAGGAGTGTATCTGCTGTTTGGTGGCTAGCATGTAAGACTGTACAGAAAAATGTAATGTTCATCCAGACAATGTGATCTGATCTTAATGTCCTTGAGCCTTATTATGCTTATAAATAGAAAAGAACAGACCATGACATTGGCTTTTTACAAGAATGAAACACACGGGCGTTTCCTGCCCCAGGACAAGGTGTGATTATGGGCGAGACCTTCATAAACAAGCTCAGCATTCATGTGGGGTAAATTGTTAATTAAATATTCTATATCTGTTCACATATTACACTCACCTCCCTTCAGGCAGAGAAACAGCCACTAATGGTAATCAAAACAATATTGAAATTCAAACTTAAAGGATGCATTTCTGCAAAGCTTTTTACTATACGTATTCATTTTGAAATATCAGGTATTGGGAACAAGATTTCCCATCTATGCAATATTTTTTGGAATCTTATTTTTTTTTACGTAAGTTTGTGAATAGATGCAAAAATAAAAAAAATGAGCTGGCTACATTTTATTGTAAGTAACATGAGCCTATGGGTGGGACAATGCATAATATCACCAAACAATCCAACATTGCTGACAGAATTAGTACCATTACTGGAGATAATACATAATATTGTGCTGAAATCTACCACAATCAGACAGTGAAATGATTGCTGCATTAATTATTACCAGAACATAGTAATTAGCACTGAGCAAATTGGGTTTGGACTGCTCTATCTGAACCCGATTCGTTTCAGAACTTATGGGGTCATTTATCAAACTGGTGCAAAGTAGAACTGGCTTAGTCACCCATAGCAACCAATCAGATTTCTCCTTTCATTTTCCATAGGAACTGTTAAAAATGAAAGGTGGAATCGGGTTGGTTTCTAGGGGTAACTAAGCCAGTTCTACTTTACACCAGTTTGATAAATCTCCCTCCTAATTTATAATATATGCTCTGTACCACAGTAAACTATATGGGCTCTGCTTAGGCCTTCTTCTAGCCACAGGTAACGCAAGACTTGCTTAGTCTCGTTCCTGTGACGTTATATTGCATTGTGGATTTTGGTGTGGATGTACTATAGAAATGAACATAAATAATGCGGATCTTATGTGCATTCACTCGCACTGGTGTGCGGGAAGCCTTATAGTGCGTGCACACAGTGCAGAGTTGTGTGCAGGAAATCTGCATGAAATCTGCACCATTTATTGCAGTTTTGCTGTGGTTTTTTTGTGGATTTTCATGCAGTTTTTCTGCTTATGTCACCAACCCCACTGAAGTGTATGGGGAAAACCACTCTACATAAGGTGTGGAATCGCACAAACAACTGGCATGCTATGAACTTAAAAATCCAGACAACAGGTCAATATCCACACCTAAGAAAAAAAGGAAAGTCTACGAGAGTTGTCAAATCTTATTCCCTTTGCTGGTAGTGAATTATGCAGCAGTTCAGCAGTGTTTCCACATGAAATCCACATAGAAACACAGCATGTAATCCACATTGTGTGCATACACCCTTAGGCCCCTTTCACACGGGCGAGTTTTCCACGCGGGTGCAATGCGTGAGGTGAACGCATTGCACCAGCACTGAATCCGGACCCATTCATTTCTAAGGGGCTGTGCACATGAGCGGTGATTTTCACGCATCACTTGTGCGTTGCATGAAAATCACAGCATGCTCCTCTTTGTGTATTTTCCCACGCAACGCAGGCCCCATAGAAGTGATTAGGGCTGCGTGAAAATCGCAAGCATCCGCAAGCAAGTGTGGATGCTGTGCAATTTTCACACACGGTTGCTAGGTGACGATCGGGATGGAGACCCGATCATTATTATGAATACAGAATGCTAAGTAAAATAGGGCTGGAGGGGTTAAAATAATAATAATTTAACTCACGCATCTCTTCTGTCTTCATCTGTGAGCAATAGGACCTTTGATGCCGGCTGCGCGAACAAGTGGATTAAGGTTAAGTTATATTATTATTTTTTTTAACCCCTCCAGCCCTATTTTACTATGCATTCTGTATTCAGAATGCTATTATTTTCCCTTATAACCATGTTATAAGGGGAAATAATACAATCTACACTACAACTAACCCACTACACTACAACTCTGCGTACCACAGTCAGTTTTTTATCACGCGCGTGCAAAGCACATTGCACTCGTGCGATAAAAACTGAACATCGGAACGCAATCGCAGTCAAAAATTGACTGCAATTGCGTTCCTACTCGCGCAGGTTTGCCACAATGCACCGGGACGCATCCAGACCTAAGGCGTTAGGCCCCTTTCACACGGGCGAGAATTCTGTGCGTGTGCAATGCGTGTGCATTGCACCCATACTGAATCCGGACCCATTCACTTCAATGGGGCTGTGCAGATGAGAAGTGATTTTCAATCAATTGTGCGTTGTGTGAAAATCGCAGCATGTTCTAAATTCAGCTTTTTCACGCAACGCAGGCCCCATAGAAATGAATAGGGATGCGTGAAAATCGCATAGCATCCGCAAGCAAGTGCGAATGCAATGCGATTTTCACGCATGGTTGCTAGGAGATGATGTTAGTAAATTGATAAAAGTCAATTTACTGTATTATTTTCCCTTATAACATGGTTATAAAGGAAAAGAATAGCATTCTTAATACAGAATGCTAATTAAAATGTTGCTTGAGGGGTTAAAAAATAAATACAAATTTACTCACCTCATCCTTTTTTTCGCTCTGCCGGCATAGTCTTCTTTCTTCTTCTTTCCGGGCTGGCAAAAGGACCTTTGCTCACGTGGTGATGTCAGAGCAGGTCCTGCTAAATGAAGATAGAAGATCCTTCTATCTTCATTCAGCAGGACCTGCGCTGACGTCCTTTTGCAGGTCCTGAAAGAAGAAGAAAGAAGACAGTGCCGGCTGCGCGAACAAGAGGATGAGGTGAGTTATTTTATTTATTTTTTTAACCCCTCAAGCAACATTTTAGTAAGCATTCTGTATTAAGAATGCTATTATTTTCCTTTATAACCATGTTATAAAGGAAAATAATAAAATTAATAGAACACCTAACCCTAACCCGAACTTCAGTGAAGAAGTCCGGGTTCGGGTCTAGGTACCACATTAATTTTTTTCTCAAGCGCGTGCAAAAAGCATTGCACTCTCGCGGAAAAAACTGAACATCGGAACGCAATAGCAGTCAAAACTGACTGCAATTGTGTGCCTACTCACGTGGTTTTCCTGCAATGCACATGCGACGCATCCGGAGCAAATCCGGGACGTCCGTGTGAAAGACGCCTTAGGGTACCCGCACAACATGATTACACATTAGGGTGGGTTCACATCAGTGTTAGGGATTCCGTTATGGCTTTAAAATACTGACCTCAAAATATATGCAGAGCTCCTAGCCACTAGATTAGCTTAAATATTACCTACATTGGTCTATCCTGACCAATGCAGATTCACTGTGGATAGTACCCACCGTTTCATTAACCTCAATGATTTTGTGGGGGGCAGTCAGATTCCTTCTCTGCTCCTTTTTTTTTTTTGCGAAGGCATTCAACCGTGTACAATTGTGATTATCTTCTGTTAGTTCTTAGCAAATTTACAAATTACAAGGGGTGTCCTTAGTAGTATAAGGCTTTGTATAACTCTCCATCTCCATTTGTTCTTCCATCAGGTTTCTCCTCTCGTACGATTAGCATTTCTAATGGAACCTAAAAGGGATGTCCCCTATCACCATTAAGTTTCACTCTGGTGATGGAGCCACTCGCAGGAAAAATACAAACTGCTCCTAGGATTTGGGGTATCACTCTGGGCCTCACGGAACACAAAACAGGGTTATTTGCGGACAATGTGATAGTGTCCTTATCAGTGATGTAACTTTTGGACCAATTGGCACGGTATCTTATTACAAAGTTAATGTTATTTAGTCTAGTGTACTAAATATGGGAAGTCGCTCATGAAACTGTCATCTCTCATGCAGGGCTGGCAAACTGGGCAATTGCTCAGGGCCTGATCCTTTAAGGGGCCACCTGCTACAGTCCCGAACAGTCGGGAATTTCCCATCTTAGGAGTCCCTGCTATGAACATGAAAGGAATATTTCCAAGCATTGTCATTATGCTTAGAGACACCCTGTGTATATAAATCTAATTTAGGCTCTATTTTGAAATGTCTCTGTGGGGATTTGAACTCACAACTTTCTACATTAAAGGCAAGAACCTTAACTACTGGGTTATAGAGCTCAGTGCTAAGTCATTGCTGAAAAACCTCATAGAAGTTTCTCTTGTATAATACAAGAGAACCTTCTATGATGTTTTTAACAGAAGATAAACTTCTATGATGTTTTTCAGTACTGACATAGCATTGAGCACTATAGCCCAGTAGTTAAGGCTTTTGCCCTCAATGTAGAAGGTTATAAGTTCAAATCCCTACAGAAACTTTTTTTTAAATAGAGGCTAAATAAAACTTAAATACACAGGGTGTTCCCAACAGTGAAAATTTAGATTTTATTGAGAAAAAAAATAACACCCGTATTAACCCACACCAACCTTATTAAGGGGTGTAACAATTTTTTGTTGTGAAAGGTGGCAACCTTAACAGCATCCCCACTCAGGACCTCTATGGGCCCACTCACTGCAGCAAGCCTCATCAAGACTCACTTTTGCAGGACGATCTGTTGTTTTTGACAATACCATTTGGGTTGTGTATGACTTGATCACTTTTTCAATTTTCTTGGGAGATAAAGTGATAAAATTTTTATTTTTTAATTTATTTTCTGTTACGCCATTCACCATATGGGCAATTTTTTTATTTATATTTTAATAGTATGGGCGTTTTCGAATGCGGCAATGCCCATAATTATTTTTTTTTGTTTCTTTATATTTTGGGGAATGGGGGTGATTAAAATTCTTATGTTTTTTTATATTTTCAAAACTTTTTAATATTTTTTTTTCTTTTTGTTAAGTCCCCCAAGTAGACCACAACTTACAATCATCAGATGTAAACTGCTCCATTATTCTGTATAGAATACACTTTATCACAGTTCAGCACTGCCATCTACTGGCCTAGTGGAAGCTTAGTACAGGCTGCGACTAATTTTTAGAACAGGGTGCGTTCCCTGATCTCCTCTGGGGGAAAGCGCGCCTGAAAAGGAATCCCGCGCTTCTGGTTTTTAACACTCTCAGATGTCGTGAGTAAGGGGAACTTATTGATATGAGTGGAGGGGACATGTGGCATATTCTGGGGACATGAGGGTGAAGAACTGTGTGAGGAGCTGTACGGGGTGTAAATCTGTGAGGGAGCGCCGGAATCAACAGAATGTAACTGTTATTAGTACATTATTACAAGATTTGGGGCCCCACTTTTGATTTTGCCCAGGGCTTTTTACATGTCCCACCTCAGGAGTCCTGTATTTGGGTGTTAAGCTAACTTATCCAATATCTCAGAGGAATAAAGCCAACTATGTTCTGTTGCTTATATCAGTAGACAAAGAGCTCCAAGATTATCTCAAACACGAGATTTCATGGGTAGGTTGCATAGCTGTCACGATAAGTGTGGGGGGAAACTCCACACTGAACACAGGAGGTGAGGGGAACAGTAACTGGACCTGGAAACTAGGGAAGAAACAGGTCACTTCCTAGACAACTCTAATCTGGGCCCTGACTACCTATCAATATGAATAGACCTTGAAGGTAAGAATATTTATAAGCAGGATACTTAGGCCCTGATTTCCCTATAATGCCCTCGAATAAGTATAGGACCAGAGACAACCCATTCCTCCCCAGATGGATGAATGGAAGTCTCTGTCTCGGGCCCAGATACAACAACAGAGAATATAACAAATACCAACAAATGCAACACTTAGGAACACGAGAGAGAGGATCTCACACTAGCTCAGCCAAACCCAAATGAAGCTATCATCCACATAGTCAGAAGGGTGGGGTGAGACTATAAAGGGTAGAAGTGATGACCACTGAGCAACAGCTGAGAAAAGGGAAGTAGTCATTAACCCTATTAACACTGAATCAAGAGAAATCAAGGAGGCCGTTAGATTCCTCCACGCTCAGCCAATCTCCTTGATTTCCTGACATCAGTCACCTGAGGGACCGTGACAATAGCCTTTTTGAAAATTATGGTCCATTACCAAGCTGTGCAGACCACGGGAATAAAGTTAGAATGTTGTTTATCCCCCCAAAAAATGTATAATGTAAAAACTCGATAGTGGTATTGCTGATATTCCCCATCCCTCCCAAGAAACAGTTAATAAAAATCTGATTTTATGTGTACCCCAAAATGGTACCATTAAAAACTACAACTTGTCCTACAAAAAACAAGCCCTCATACAGCTATATCAACTGAAAAAGTTATAGCTATTAGAATGCAACAATGAAAAAAATTGCTTGCGCTTGGCAGCTGAAGGCATCTGTGTTGATCCCAGTGGCGTGCCTAGGGGGGGCGGGGAGTGCAGTCCACCCCGGGTGCCAGAAGCAATGAGCGCTTCCATAAATACAAATGGAAGCACTCATTGCTGGAGCGCTGACGCCCACATACTGTGGCGGGGCATGGGAGAGCATGGTAGGTCTGAGGCCTACGCGGTAGTGAAATCCCAGTGCAGGCGTGCGTGATGACATCATCGCACGTGCCTGTGCCAGGACACAGCAGCACAGTGAAGTGTGCGTGCCTTCCTCTGCGAGCAAGCGCAGGTGAGTATTTAGCTTTTAGTTTTTTGTTTAGTTTTTTAATTTTTATGTGTTAACTTTGGGGGACGGACAGAAGGACATGTGGGGGGTAAATATTATGGTGGGATATTGTGTGGGGGCAAATTATTATGCGAGGGATTACTATGTGGGGGAAAATTATTATGGGAGGGATTACTATGTAGGGGAAAATTATTATGGGAGGTATTACTATGTGGGGGACAATTATTATGGGAGGGATTACTATGCGTGGGGAAAATTACTATATGGGGCAATGTGGGAGAAACTACTGTGTGGGGCAAATTTCTATATGGGGCAGTGTGGGGGAAATTACTGTGTGGGGGCAGTGTGTGTAAAATTATTGTGTGGGGGCAGTGTAGGGGAAATTACTGTGTGAGGGGGCAGTGTGGGGGAAATTATTGTGTGGGGGCAATGTGGAGGAAACTACTGTGTGGGGGCAGTGTGTGGGGAGACTACTGTGTAGAGGCAGTGTAGGGGAAATTACTGTGTGGGGGCAATGTGGGGGAAATTACTGTGTGGGGCAGTGTGGGGGAAACTACTGTATGGGGGCAGTCTGGGGAAATTACTGCGTGGGGGCAGTGTGGGTTAAATTACTGTGTGGGGGCAGTGTGGGGGAAATTACTGTGTGGGGGAAGTGTGGAGTAAATTACTGTGTGGGTGCAGTATGCGGGAAATTACTGTGTGGGGTGCAGTGTGGGGAAAACTACTGTGTGAGGGAAATAACTGTGTGGGGGAAGTGTGGAGGAAATTACTGTGTGGGGGCAGTTGGGAGATTTACTGTGTGGGAGAAACTACTGTGTGGGGAAAATTACTGTATGGGGCAGTGTGGGGGGGAAACTACTGAGTGGGGGCAGTGTGGAGGAAATTACTGTGGGGAGAACTACTGTATGGGGGCAGTGTGGGGGAAACTACTGTGTGAGAGAAATAACTGTGTGGGGGAAGTGTGGAGGAAATTACTGTGTGGGGGCAGTGTGGGGAAGATTTACTGTGTGGGGGAAATTACTGTGTGGGGGCAGTGTGGGGAAGATTTACTGTGTGGGGGAAATTACTGTATGGGCAGTGTAGGGGGGGAACTACTGAGTGGGGGCAGTGTGGAGGAAATTACTGTGGGGAGAACTACTGTATGGGGGCAGTGTGGGGGAAACTACTGAGTGGGGGCAGTGTGGAGGAAATTACTGTGGGGGGAACTACTGTATGGGGCAGTGTGGGGTAAATCACTGTGTGGGGGCAGTGTGGAGAAGATTACTGTATGGGGCAGTCTGGGGAAATTACTGTGTGGCGGCAGTGTGGGTTAAATTACTGTGTGGGGGCAGTGTGGGTGAAATTACTGTGTGGGGGAAGTGTGGAGTAAATTACTGTGTGGGGGCAGTGTGGGGGAAATGACTGTGTGGGGGGCAGTGTGGGGGAAATGACTGTGTGGGGGGCAGTGTGGGGAAAACTACTGTGTGGGGGGCAGTGTGGGGGAAACTACTGTGTGGGGTGCAGTGTGGGGAAAATAAATGTGTGGGGTAAATAAATGTGTGGGGGAAGTGTGGAGGAAATTACTGTGTGGGGGCAGTGTGGGGAAAATTTACTGTGTGGGGGAAATTACTGTGTGGGGGAAATTACTGTGTGGGGCAGTGTGTGGGGAAACTACTGAGTGGGGGCAGTGTGGAGGAAATTACTGTGGGGAGAACTACTGTATGGGGGCAGTGTGGGGAAAACAACTGAGTGGGGGCAGTGTGGAGGAAATTACTGTGGGGGAACTACTGTATGGGGGTAGTGTGGGGTAAATCACTGTGTGGGGGCAGTGTGGAGGAAATTACTGTGGGGGGAACTATTGTATGGGGCAGTGTGGGGTAAATCACTGTGTGGGGGCAGTGTGGAGAAAAGTACTGTATGGGGCAGTGTTGGGGAAATTACTGTATGACGGCAGCGTGGGAGGCGTTGCTATTTGGTAGGCACTGTAGGGGCAATTCTATTTATTACTGGGGGCACTCTATGGGACATTATAACTGCTGTAGACACTATAGGGACATTTGGGGTCATTTATTAAACTGGTGTAAAGTAGAACTGGCTTAGTTGCCCATAGCAGCCAATTAGATTCCACCTTTCATATTTGACAGCTCTTTTGGAAATCCAGTTCTACTTTACACGAGTTTCATAAATGACCCCAATTATGTCTACTGGGGTCACTATTTTTTCAGCAGTATAGTACCTGGGGCATTGGGAATACAACGGGCACAGTATTGGTGGTGGCAGCAGGATGACATTGTTGGGACACCAGGATGGGGAGGTTGATGGAAAAACTGAGAAATCAAATGTGTTTGTATTACAAACTCTGTAGAGATGAGATGCGGCTGAAAGAATTTGTCATGGCGGTCTAACGGAGGAGAAGAGGAAAGAAAAGGTCTACATGACAGGAGATGTCCTTGGATGTAAGAGGTATGTGGTCAAGTATTGGGAGGGAGGGGGTGCCAGAGAAAGGACCCGCCCCGGGTGCCAAAACACCCTAGGCACGCCACTAGTTGGTCCCATGTTCATATGTGCCTGCACTTTAACTGACAGGGCCAAGCAGTGAAAATATAATCAGGCCTAGCCATGTCAAGTGAAGAGGGTGCTGCAGTTGCAGAGAGAGCAGAGCCTCTAGAGGCTCCTAGAGGCTCATTTGCATACATTGCATCAGTGATGCGGGCATATAAGAACATAGGACCAACATAGATGCCTTGGAATGGCAACCTTTAAACAACACAGTGAACACCGTAAATAAATTCCACAAAATAATGTAAAAATTGCTGTTTTTTATCTTTTCCCATAAAAATATTAGAATAAAGTTATTTACTACACTAATCCCTTAAAATAAAAAATAGAAAATGGTTACAAAAGGGTTAAAAATGCAATTGTGTCCCCTGAGTTGTATGCCAACAAGGCTTACTGCAGACACATATTAAAAATCTACAATAAAAAAATACATTTTTGGGAGGTATTTTGCAAATTTAATGTGACTGTTAGGAGGTTAAGGCCCAAACTACAGTCAAATGAACAGTTATTCTAGATGATCCTTTAAGAAATTGTATTAGGTCCTCCCATACTTTTGTACTGAGATGGCATTCTCAAACAATGAAAGATGTCAGCCTGTGGAATATGACAATGAGGGTGATTAAGAGACAGCAGATGACATGTTGCACTATTGTATAAGCCCCGTGCAGAATCATTAGGGATATAGCTTGATATGCATCTTCAAGGAAGAATCAAATTAATTTTGTAGAGTGGCCTCTAAAATCTGTTAGATTTTTTAGTTAGGGATCTACCCATTAAGAGTCCTCTTTCTTGGGCCAATGCTGGGCGATAATCTGCACTCATTTAAATTACTTTTCACATGGTTCAATGCAATGTAAAAGAGGGACAAATGACCGTTATGACAATCACATCTTCCATTCACTTTTCATATAGTAGAGAACTCCTGTCTATACTGCAAGATAAGATCACTTGACAAATAAGCATTTTTCTCATTTGTTGTGTGATCAGAAGCATTTTAACATTGGCCAATTATTGCAAACGTGTATTCATAAGAACTTTGGTTCAAGATAATTGGCCTGATTTGTAACTGGTGTAAAAGGGCCATTACCTGGACAAGTTACAACAAACTATTGTAGGATTAATATGTTTATAAAACCAATTGAATAACCAATAATATTGAGATATACAGTATGTGTGACACTGAATCAACCAACATTGAAAATAACACACACATATAATATAACATAATTTTATTTAAAATTCTCACAATATACATAAATAAACATTAAAAATAGCAGCAATGTAGAAGGTGTTGACACTGAATGTACCCTCCGGTATCCACACATTCTGTAAAGACATATAGAGGACATACAGTCAGGTCCATAAATATTGGGACATCGACACAATTCTTACATTTTTGGCTCTATACACCACCACAATGGATTTGAAATGAAACAAACAAGATGTTCTTTAACTGCAGACTGTCAGCTTTAGTTTGAGGGTATTTACATCCAAATAAGGTGAACGGTGTAGGGATTACAACAGTTTGCATATGTGCCTTCCACTTGTTAAGGAACCAAAAGTAATGGGACAATTGGCTTCTCAGCTGTTCCATGGCCAGGTGTGTGTTATTCCCTCATTATCCCAATTACAATGAGCAGATAAAAGGTCCAGAGTTTATTTCAAGTGTGCTATTTGCATTTGGAATCTGTTGTTGTCAACTCTCAAGATGAGATCCAAAAAGCTGTCACTATCAGTGAAGCAAGTCATCATTAGGCTGAAAAAACTAAACAAACCCATCAGAGATATAGCAAAAACATTCAACGTGGCCAAAACAACTGTTTGGAACTTTCTTAAAAAGAAGGAACGCACCGGTGAGCTCAGCAACACCAAAAGACCCGGAAGACCACGGAAAACAACTGTGGTGGATGACCGAAGAATTCTTTCCCTGGTGATGGCCAGCTAAAACTAATAGAGAAGGGGTCCCTTCTGGCCTGTTTACCAACGTGTTCTATTGAATATTCCCTGGTATGTGTTAGAATGGAATTGAGAGTGCATGATATTAAAGATTCATATTTGTGAATGAGTGAGCACTTGGCTTGTCAGCGCAGAGAATGTAATGGTTGCTACTGCAGAAGACAATGTCTTATCGGAGGCACTGAGGAAATCTGACGAAGCCTTTCTCGGCGAAACTGCACATAGAGGTGCAGCTCTGGTCATACACTTTGGGTTCCAGCATACCAAGGGTAACTTATGTTTTGTTTCATGCATGGTAAGTTTGTTATTTTAGTGTCACTGCTTGCACATAGCATTCTTGCTTCGCCCTTACTATGTGATGTAGTTTGGTTGTCTGTATTCCCATGACGGCTATTCATGTTACCAGCGGTGGGCAAGTCTGCTATGTGTGACCGTATTGATCCTCTACATGTATGCAACACACATATGTTTATATGTTACTTTGGGCAAACTTACAGCTCCCCATTTTTATGCGGTTTTATACCCAGTGTCTATGACTCCTTTTCCCTGTTAGTCCGATATATGTGAGGGTGGTTGCTTACGGTCCCGTCACACGGGGCGTCCCACTCTCCTTTACCTTGTACCTTTGTGTTATATTAATTGTATCATGTCTTAATAAACTACATATATATTTTATATGTGTGTTCTCTCATTTTCTATGGGGTTATTGGTTTTTTGTTGTTGGTTGGCTCAGTATATTATACTAGACCCCAGTGTATTTTATACACACAATTTGAGTTTTTCTTATAGGTTGGTCTAACAATCTGAAAGGTAGATACATGGTGTAGCTAATAATCTACGTACCGTATACAGTACAGACCAAAAGTTTGGACACATCTTCTCATTCAAAGAGTTTTCGTTATTTTCATGACTATGAAAATTGTAGATTCACACTGAAGGCATAAAGACTATGAATTAAATCATGTGGAATTATATACATAACAAAAAAGTGTGAAACAACTGAAAATATGTCATATTCTAGGTTCCTCAAAGTAGCGACCTTTTGCTTTGATTACTGCTTTGCACACTTTTGGCATTCTCTTGATGAGCTTCAAGAGGTAGTCACCTGAAACAGTCTTAAAGGAGTTCCCAGAGATGCTTAGCACTTGTTGGCCCTTTTGCCTTTACTCTGCAGTCCAGCTCACCCCTAACCATCTCGATTGGGTTCAGGTCCGGTGACTGTGGAGGCCAGGTCATCTGGCGCAGCACCCCATCACTCTCCTTCATGGTCAAATAGCCCTTACACAGCCTGGAGGTGTGTTTGGGGTCATTGTCCTGTTGAAAAATAAATGATGGTACAACTAAACGCAAACCGGATGGAATAGCATGCCGCTGCAAGATGCTGTGCTGGTTCAGTATGCCTTCAATTTTGAATAAATCCCCAACAGTGTCACCAGTAAAGCACCCCCACACCATCACACCTCCTCCTCCATGCTTCACAGTGGGAACCGGGCATGTAGAGTCCATCCGTTCACCTTTTCTGCGTCGCACAAAGACACGGTGGTTGGAACCAAAGATCTCAAATTTGGACTCATCAGACCAAAGCACATATTTCCACTGGTCTAATGTCCATTCCTTGTGTTCTTTAGCCCAAACAAGTCTCTTCTGCTTGTTGCCTGTCCTTAGCAGTGGTTTCCTAGCAGATATTCTACCAGGAAGGCCTGATTCACACAGTCTCCTCTTAACAGTTGTTCTAGAGATGTGTCTGCTGCTAGAACTCTGTGTGGCATTGACCTGGTCTCTAATCTGAGCTGCTGTTAACCTGCGATTTCTAAGGCTGGTGACTCGGATGAACTTATCCTCCGCAGCAGAGGTGACTCTTGGTCTTCCTTTCCTGGGGCGGTCCGCATGTGAGCCAGTTTCTTTGTACCGCTTGATGGTTTTTGTGACTGCACTTGGGGACACTTTCAAAGTTTTCCCAATTTTTCGGACTGACTGACCTTCATTTCTTAAAATAATGATGGCCACTCGTTTTCCTTTACTTAGCTAATTTTTTCTTGCCATAATACAAATTCTAACAGTCTATTCAGTAGGACTATCAGCTGTGTATCCACCTGACTTCTCCACAACGCAACTGATGCTCCCACCCCCATTTATAAGGCAAGAAATTCCACTTATTAAACCTGACAGGGCACACCTGTGAAGTAAAAACCATTTCAGGTGACTACCTCTTGAAGCTCATCAAGAGAATGCCAAGAGTGTGCAAAGCAGTAATCAAAGCAAAAGGTGGCTACTTTGAAGAACCTAGAATATGACATATTTTCAGTTGTTTCACACTTTTTTGTTATGTATATAATTCCACATGTGTTAATTCATCGTTTTGATGCCTTCAGTGTGAATCTACAATTTTCATAGTCATGAAAATAAAGAAAACTCTTTGAATGAGAAGGTGTGTCCAAACTTTTGGTCTGTACTGTATATTAGTAAAGGTTTCTAAAAACAAGAGGACTGTAGTAATATTCAAAAAACTATTTTGAGGTAGAGTTTCCTTTAATATTTGCCTGATGTGGAAAAGTACAATATTGCAATAGATTGCCCTGGAGGCACCAACTAAATACTTCTGTAATTACAAGCATTGCTCACGCAGCAGGCATTTTATATGAGATTATTGTACCTAGTAGTTAATGGGAGGAGTCCTCGAGTTTATATATGAGAGATTTCTGCAACGGTATCAAACTATTTCACAGGAAAACTTGAATCTCTGCTTCCAGACACCACACCACCGAATCATGTCTAGCTTCTTAAACCAAGCCCAGCAGAAAGCTGATGAAACCGGTAAGCAATCAAATAAACTAGCTCTAGTACCTATTACTTAGAGTCAGTTCACATGGAGATAATGATATAAGAGGTAGGATGAAAGGGGGACCTTTTACATGTAGCTGAGGCTAGTTTCACACGAGCGTATTCAGTGCAGGAAATCAGCTCCTTGGGTCAGAGGTATTTGCCATCCTTGAATGCTGCCCCTATGACATGGACCCACAGCATTATAATGATTTATAATACTGTGTGTTCCCACTCAATATCAACTCTAATGATTGGCACTTAGGGAATTGTTGGAGTACAATTTATTAGAGTTGAGATTGGGCAGGAACACACAACATTATAAATCATTATAGTGCCGTGGGTCCAAGTCATAGCAGCAGCATTCAGGATGGGAAATACCTCTGATGGAGGTACATGAGCCGATACGCTCGTGTGAAATGGCCTTTCTCATTGAACGGTTTAAGCATATATCTTGTTTTAAGAAGATTTCTCCAGCTTACGGCACTTAATTCCTGTTGATATTGTGGGGACTTGCTCTGGTAGACAGGATTAGCTGACGCAGTATAGAGGCAACAACAAGTTCTTTGGTTTAAACAGTTCAGTGTTTTATTCACACTTTAGGCAAGTGACAAAACAAGCAGTCATAATCAAACAAAAAGTCACCTTGCGGCTCTAAGGGGGGGGGGGGGGCAGAAGATATGAGCGCTTCCATCAGCTTCCATTAATGCAGAGCTCATTGCTAGAGCGCCGGGAGCTGCGGACCTGTCACTCACCGTGCAGCTCCCAGTGCTCCTCCCCTCCGGGCCGGCGGCGCACAGAATGGTGAAGCAGGAAGACTTCTCCCCGCTCCACCATTCAGCCTGCAGACACTGATCACGCTGCCAGCCTGTGTGGGGAGAGCCTGCAGCCCAGAAATCTGCATAAGCTCCACCCACGGTGCTATAAAGCGATCTGTGCCTGCAGGGAAGAGAGGTATGTGAGCTTTTTTTATTTATTTTTTTATGCAGAGGTGGCACAGAGGGCTTTATTACTATGGGAGCGGCACAAAGGACTTTATTACTATGGAGGGGGCACAGAGGGCATTACTACTATGGAGGGGGCACAGAGGGCATTACTAATGTGAAGGGGGCACAATGGGGATTATTACTGTGCAGGGGGCGCAGAGATGGCATAACTACTATGAGAGGGGCACAATGTGGGCATAACTACTGTGAGAGGGCACAATGTGGGCATAACTACTGTGAGGGGGCACACATCTGTACAAAACTACTGTAAAGGTTGTACAATGATGGCAATACTACTGTGAGGGGGTACCCTTTTTTGGTATTGGGGGAGAGGGGCGAGAGAAAGGACCAGCCCCAGGTGCCAAACACCCTAGGCACGCCACTGATTGGAAACCAACTCATGCTATCCATTCAGCCCCTGCGATGGCTGAAAATATGTGACATCACTATATCTGTTTAAAGAAGCACTCTAGCAGTGCAAAAAAGTTGATTGTTAAAGAATAGCGTGGAGGCTCTTGTATACGCCTTGTATATACTCGTTTTAGTTGATCTATTTATGGATTGTCTACTATCCTGGTTCCTTCTTCCACTGTCATATGGTTCCCTAATGCAGTTCACATTTCCAATGATGCTTTTGGCGCAGACAAATGCTGGAGTGCTTCTTTAATTGGCATAGAGCAGAAAAAAATAGAAGGTCTTAAAGAAGAACTAGCTATTGGAGATTGGTAATAAAGTACAGTTTTTGCATTTGGACGGGGCTCATGTTTTTCCTGCATTTATTGACGTACCGAAGTATTACAAATGTAACTGCACATATAGAATAGTCTTTCTAATGTAATGATATGAAGAAATGGCCATGCGTAGATATCCTTCCATGACAGATTTGACTTTGAGAACAATATTTCCTCCTGTCCTTTCTTGCTGGCATCTGTAATTGTAACTTTTTTTTTTACTAACATATTACATAAATTACATAAACAGCATCTGTTGAAACTAAATGGAGAAAAACTGTTCCCAAACTTCTCTACGTAGTAAAGCAGCTTATAGTAAATGTCTATAATACAGAACTTTTAATCGATTTCTCCTTTCTGACAGTTAAGCAAGGAGAACAGACAGTCCAGGATTGTGTTGATAAAGGCAAAGAAGTTGGTCAACAAGGTAGGTTTATATCAGCATTTACACATATATAACAATATGTTTAGATGCCAACCGTTTGATTTAGGGCTCTTTCACACTTGTGTATTTCTTTTCCGGCATAGAGTTCCATCGTCGGGGCTGTATGTCGGAAAAATCCTGATCAGGATTATCCCCATGCATTCTGAATGGAGAGAAATCCGTTCAGGATGCATCAGGATGTCTTCAGTTCCGGACCGGAACATTTTTTTGCCGGAGAAAATACCGCAGCATGCTGCGCTTTTTGCTCCGGCCAAAAATCCTGAACACTTGCCGCAAGGCCGGATCCGGAATTAATGCCCATTGAAAGGCATTAATCCGGATCCGGCCTTAAGCTAAATGTCGTTTCGTCGTTTAGCTTTTTCTGAATGGTTACCTTGGCTGCCAGGACGCTAAAGTCCTGTTTGCCATGGTTAAGTGTAGTGGGGAGCAGTATACTTACCGTCCGTGCGGCTCCCAGGGCGTCAGGGCGCCCCTCGCGCATGGATCGCGTGACGTCATTCTGGAGCGCCCCGGGAGCCACACAGGCGGTAAGTATACTGCTCCCCCGCTCCCCACTACTACTATGGCAGCCAGGAGTTTAATAGCGTCCTGGCTGCCATAGTAACACTGAACGCATTTTGAAGACTGATCAGTCTTCAAATGCTTTCAGTTCACTTGCGTTTTTCCAGATCCGGCGTGTAATTCCGGCAAATGGAGTACACGACGGATCCTGGACAACGCAAGTGTGAAAGAGGCCTTAAAGGAGTTCTCCTGGATTAGAAAAACATACCTGCTTTCTTCTAAAAGCAGCACCAACCCTGTCCATGTGTTGTATCTGGTATTACTACTGACTCTCATTGAAGTGAAAGGGGTTCAACTGCAAAAACACACACTTGTGGACAAGGGTGATGCTGGTTTTAGAAGAAAGCAAACCTCTTTTTCTTGTACTGGACAACCCCTTTAATTTTCACACACACACCTTCTCTCAACTTTCAAAAAAGGCTTACAGCGTTCTAAGGCAGATTTTATGTAGCATTTTTCTAAATATTTTGCCCAATATTCAACAGGAATATCTGAAACACACTATGAACAAAGGGCCAGATTTATCATTACTCTGACAGCTCACTCCACTTTCACATATGGCTAAAGTCAGTTTTAGCCAAGTCAGATTTATGATCGGCCCTTTAAGACTGTAATAAACGTGGTTTGACGGTAGCAGTTTATCCGTCAGTAAGCAGCTTTACAAAAGTCGCACATCTTTACGAAAAAGTCGCACGTTCTATTAAAAAGTCTCATAAGATAAGCATGGTCCTCACTTGAGTGAAATTGCGCATTTTTTTGCGACTTTTTAAATAGCCCCAATAGTAAATCTGTCTAGAGATTCATTTACATAAGAAAGCACGCCCACTTTCAGAAAACTGGTGAGCATAGGGCAGAGCAGAAAAAAGTCGCAAATTTGTGCGCAGTTTTAGCGTTTGCGCATTTTTTTTTGCGCATTTTTCACTCCATTATTCTGACGAGCTAATGATAAATCTGGCCCTATGTGTTTTGCTTGTGCCATGTTTACTCACTGGTGTGATTTTTGGGTCAGTGGCAATTTATTTTAAAAAGTATCATGCTTTAGGCATGTTTTTCAAGCATTTTTTCTACAGAATTCTGTATTGGGAAATAAAATATGTCTAAAAAAAGGTCAAAAATATAAAATATATAAATATATCAAAAATAAAAAAAACACCCAGCATAAAATTTATGGTATTTTTAACATTTCCCCCCCATGCCACAAAAGGTGTGTGAATGAAGCCTAAGGCCTCTTGCACACGACCGTATGGTTATTTCAGAGTTTTGCGGTCCATTTTAAACTGATAGGTTTTTCTGATTTTTTGTTTCAGTAGTGTTTCCGTTTCCATTCCGCTTCCGTTCTGTTTTGCTATTCCGTTTTTCCGTTTAGTTTCCCTTTTTTTGCGGATCGCAAACGGAAACGAAAGCATGACATATACAGTATACAGTAATTACATAGAAAAATTGGGCTGGGCATAACATTTTCAATAGATGGTTCCACGTTCCATTCTGTTTTTTTTACAGCCCCATTGACTTGAATAGAGCCACGGAACGTGATTTGCGGGCAATAATAGGACATGTTCTATCTTTGAACGGAATGGGAAAACAGAAATATGGAAACATTCCGTTTTTTGTTTTTTTTTGCGGACCCATTGAAATGAATGGTACCATATATGGACCGTATACGGAACGGAAATGGAAAAAAAAAAGGTTTGTGTGCAAGAGGCCTAAAAGAGATGTCTGAGAGTTTAAAGGGCTTTTCTGGGAGTTTAATATTGATGATAGGTCATCCTGAGTCATCATTAGGATAGATCAACAATATCTGATGGGTGTTTGAAGAGGTTGTGGTGCTCCAGTGAGCTTCCCAGCCTACTCACAGCTTGCCAAGCACAGTGTCGTCTATTGTTTAGCGGCTGTGGTTTGTACTGCAGCCCTGGCTCATTGACTTGAATGGGACTGAGCTGCACCTAGGTCATGTGACCGATGAACGTGACATTGCTGGCCTCTTCAAACACCTGGTCAGCAGGGTGTCAGGAGTCGGACCCCCACCGATCTGATACTGATGACCAATCCTGAGGATACAGGTGAAACATTAAAAATTAGAATATCGTGCAGAGTTCATTTATTTCAGTAATGCAACTTAAAAAGTGAAACTAAGATTTGAGATAGACTCATTACATTTGATTATGGCTTACAGATTATGAAACCCCAAAGTCTCAATTTTGAGGTACCCTTTGCTCACGGGATATGGATTAATTAGCTGACTAGAGTGTGACACTTTGAGCCTAGAATATTGAACCTTTTTACAAAATTCTAATTTTAAGCTGCATTAATGCAATTCCTTTTAATTTGCATTAGGCCTCATGCACACGACCGTTGTGTGCATCCGTGTCCGTTGTTCCGTTTACCGTGATTTTCTGCGGACCCATTGACTTTCTATGGGTCAGTTGAAAACTCGGAAAATGCACCGTTTGTCATCCGCGTCCGTGATCCGTGTTTCATGTCCGTCAAAAAAAAAAGGGCCTGTCCTTTTTTGACGGACAACGGTTCGCGGACCCATTCAAGTCAATGGGTCCGTGAAAGAGCACGGAGGCACACAAGATTGTCATCCGCGTACGTGATCCGTGTCCGTTTTTTTTCCTATCATTTTCAAAGCAAACTTGACTTAGATTTTTTTTCACTTTTCTGGTCTGGTGATCCTCCAAAAATCAAGGAAGACCACACGGAAGAAAAAACGGACACGGATCACGGAACAACGGAACCCCGTTTTGAGGACCGTGAAAAAATACTGCTGTGTGCATGAGGCCTTACTGAAATAAATGGACTTTTGCACGAAATTCTAATTTTTCGAGTTTCACCTGTATATCAATATTAAACACCTGGAAAACCTATTAAAAAAATTGAACTAGTTGAAATAATTTTTTTTAACTCTCCGGTGCTCTTCACTGGTGCAGGGAAGAATTAGCAATTAAATAATGTTTGTTTTTTATGTTATTTCCTGTAGCCAATTTTATTTCTCAAAGTCTTGGATGACCCCCCTTTAATCAAAATGTTTACATGTTTAATGTCTGAGAATACCTGGGATTTAAAATAGAAGATAAGCTTTTCCCTCCATTTACATGGTGTCTCAGAAATGTAGTAGGACAAATCTTAAAAAGACTTGTGAGTGACCAGTAAACAAAGCTTTGACCTGAAGTATCCATAAAAATAGTTAAGATGTACAATAATATGTAAGGTACCGACAGATTTCCAATGCCCGGTAATGATTGATTGGCAAATAGACTGCCCATGGGTTACCTTACAAAAACATGTTAATTATTATATCCATAACATATTCCATTCTGTTCTAGTTATTGACCAAGGATGTCAAACTGCCAAAAACACGTGTGATGAAGTAACAGGACAAGTTGGTGATAAGCTCACTGGTGGATGGAAGAAGCACTCATAATACAAAAAAGTCATAATTCTGAACATGATTTTAAATAAATAATTTGTATTTACTTTACCCACAGTGGTCATTTTTATTTTTAACAATTCAAAAAGTATATGTCATTTCTTTTATGTTTTATTCTTCAAAAGTCCTGCTCACATCTATATTGGCTTTAATGGTTTTAGAAAAGATTTGTCTTCCTTTTAATTAGCCTAGTCGAACATAATTAGAGATGAGCGAATTGAAGTTGACAAAGTGGAATTCTACCCGAATTTCAGGAAAAATTTGATCGCATCTGAATCTGAATTTCTTCACGCTTTGTGGTAACAAATCAAATTTTTTCCTAAAATGGATGCTGCACGTGTTAAGACATGGTCAAGGAACTCTGGGAACGAGGGATGACCCACAATGTCATGCATGCAGCTAGGGATGAGCGAATCGACTTTGGATAAAACATCCGAAGTCGATTCGCACGAAACTTCATTCTAATACCGTACGGAGCAGGAGCTCCACGCAATAGCTGCATAAATTAATTTGCACTGTAAAAAAACATTTCCCGAACTCGGGTTCGGTTCCAATTGTGCATGTACAAACAGAACAACAGAATAAAGTGGTCTTAAAAGGCAAAAAATGCTCAAAACCCCACATGCTGTTGCGCATTTGCAGCCGGGGGAGTAAATCCTGCACATGTGATCCATTGCTAACAGTAATCCCCAGCAAAAATGCATACAATGGAGGATGCCCGCAGTGGACCACATGTACCACAAAGACCAGGGGCGTAGCTAAAGGCTCATGGGCCCTGGTGCAAGAGTTTAGCTTGGGCCCCATATCCCTCATTGCTTTGTGGCCAGGGGCAGGGAAGCACATTGCCTTCCTGCTGCCTGAGGTAAAAATTTAAACTGCATCCCCCACCATGCCAAATTGTTGACCTAACACCTTCCCTCCAGCCAGATGTGTAACTTGACCAGCATGCACCTTCTATAAAACAGGTGTCTTCTCATGTGGTACAAGGGTCTTTGGGGCCCCTCAGGCTCCTGGGCCCGGTAAGATAATTATTATACTGGGGTGTTGGGGGGTGCACTGCGCCCCCAATGTTTATTATATTGGGGGGGTCGCACTGCGCCACCAATGTTTATCATACTGGGGTGTTGAGGGGACGCACTGCACCACCAATGTTTATTATATTGACCTTCTACTATGCATTCTGTATTAAAGAATGCTATTATTTTCCCTTATAACCATGTTATAAGGGAAAATAATACAGTGAATAGACTGTCACCTAGCAACCATGCGTGAAAATCGCACAGCATCCGCACTTGCTTGCGATTTTCACGCAGCCCCATTAACTTCTATGGGGCCTGCGTTGCGTGAAAAACGCACAACATAGAGCATGCTGCGATTTTCACGCAACGCACAAGTGATGTGTGAAAATCACCGCTCATGTGCACAGCCCCATAGAAGTGAATGGGTCCGGATTTAGTGCGGGCGCATTCCGGTATTTTGAATGCCAGATCTGGCACTAATACATTCCTATGGGGAAAAATGCTGGATCCGGCATTCAGGCAAATCTTCAGGTTTTTTTCGCCGGAGATAAAACCGTAGCATGCTGCGGTTTTATCTTTTGCCTAATCAGTCAAAATGACTGAACTGAAGACATCCTGATGCATCCTGAACGGATTGCTCTCTATTCAGAATGCATGGGGATATGCCTGACCAGTTCTTTTCTGGTATAGAGCCCCTAGAACGGAACTCTATGCAGGAAAAGAAAAACGCTTGTGTGAAAGTACTCTAAAATATTAAGTTTAAATCCCCCCTTTCCCAATTTTAGATATAAAATATATAAACAATAAATAAATAAACATATTAGTGCTGTCCAAACTATTAAATTATTAAAAAATATCTCCTATGCGGTGAGCATTCGCCATTTTTTTTGTCACCTTGTCACCCCAAAAAATAGGATAGGACTGTTCTATTATGGGCCGAATGTTTCATAAAATGCGAAATGCATGCGGCTTTTTTGGGTGTTTTTTATTTTTTTTTGCGCTGTATTGAGTGTTGCAATACTTTTTTATGGTGACAAAAGCAAATCAAAATTTTGGTATCAAAACAACTCTACACCGATCTGTCACGATACCAAAATTTTGATTCTGTTTCGATTTGGCGGCAAAAAATTGATTTGGCTCCAAAATGTTTCAGTTCAGGAGCCAATGGCTACTAGGTATTTTTTTTAGTCTGGAGCACTGTTACAGACCCCCAAAAATATGCATTCACCGTACAGAAAAGATCAAGTGATTATGTGGCTGTAGGTATATAAGACGGTCAATGGATATCAATTTTACTGCAGGCCAGTGGAGTACAGGCCCAAAAAATTAGGCATTCACCGGACAGAAAACATCAAGCGATTATGTGGCTAGAGGTATATTAGACGGTCATTGAATATCAATTTAAAATAATGTTTAAAATAACTAAAAATATAAAATTGGATTAAAAACATAGCTAAAGAAATCCCCCCTCCTGAAACCCCCCCAAATGGTAATAGTTTAAATTCGATAACACGTGGTCGTCACAGGGTGTTGAATTCCTCAGAGGCTCCAACAATTAGGCATTCACCGTACAGAAAAGATCAAGTGATTATGTGGCTGTAGGTATATAAGACGGTCAATGTATATCAATTTTACTGCAGGCCAGTGGAGTACAGGCCCCAAAAATTAGGCATTCACCGGACAGAAAACATCAGAGTGATTATGTGGCTAGAGGTATATTAGACGGTCATTGAATATCAATTTAAAATAATGTTTAAAATAACTATAAAAATATAAAATTGGATTAAAAACATGGCTAAAGAAATCCCCCCTCTTGAAAAAAAACCAAATGATAGTAGTTTAAATTCGATAACACGTGGTCGTCACAGGTGTTGAATTCCTCAGAGGCTCCAACAATTAGGCATTCACCGTACAGAAAAGATCAAGTGATTATGTGGCTAGAGGTATATTAGACGGTCATTGAATAACAATGTTACTGCAGGCCAGTGGAGTACAGGCCCCAAACATTAGGCATTCAACGGACAGAAAAGGCCTTTTATGCCGCTGTAATTACATAAGACTTTGTTCTGGGTGGTGGCGGATATGTGTCGACTGTCATGAGGAAATTCAATTAAAAGTGGTCCTCACAGGTGTTAAATTCCTCCAAGATCCATGCCTCATTTATTTTTAGAAAAGTAAGGTAGTCCACACTGTAGTGAGCTACGGTTGAGCGAACTCGAACTGTAAAGTTTGGGTTCGGACTGAACTTTAGGATTTTTAGACCCCAGACCCGAACCCTGAAAATTTCAGTAAAAGTTCGGGTTCGGTGTTCGGCACTTTCTTGGTGCTTTTTGAAAGCCAAAAAGCAAGCGGTTAACTGTCTGACCTTAGAAGCCATCACAGCCATGCCTACTAATGTCATGGCTGTGATTGGCCAGTGTAGCATGTGACCCAGCCTCTATATAAGCTGGAGTCATGTAGCGCTGCATGTCACTCTGCTGTGCTTAGTGTAGGGAGAGGATGTTGCTGGTGATTTGAGGGAGAGAATAGGACTGAATCTTTGCTCAAAATCTGAATCTAACTCAGCGATCTACATATATTGTGTTTTGTGGGTTCAGGGCACAAAGGTTTTTTATCCTGCCCTGAGCCCAGTGACCGAAAAAAAATTACTTTAATAAGTCAGTTAGGTGGGCGGCGGCGGCGGCCGTTTTATGCAAGCTCAGTGCACTAGCACTGTATCTGAGCTTTTGGGACATTGAAAATGCCCTTTTTTGGAAATTTGCAACATCTGGTGCATTTGCAGGTTTAGGCTACTTTCACACTTGCGCTTGATCGGATCCGTTCTGAACGGATCCGATCATATTAATGCAGACGGAGGCTCCGTTCAGTACGGATCCGTCTGCATTAATAACTTAGAAAAAATTCTAAGTCTGAAAGTAGCCTGAGCGGATCCGTTCAGACTTTCAATGTAAAGTCAATGGGGGACGGATCCGCTTGAAGATTGAGCCATATGGTTTCATCTTCAAGCGGATCCGTTCCCATTGACTTACATTGTAAGTCTGAATGGATCCGCTCGCCTCCGCACGGCCAGGAGGACAGCTGAACGCTGCAAGCAGCGTTCAGCTGTCCGCCTGGCCGTGCGGAGCAGAGGCTGAACGCCGCCAGACTGATGCAGTCTGAGCGGATCCGCTCCATTCAGACTGCATCAGGGCTGGACGGAGGCGTTCGGGTCCGCTCGTGAGCTCCTTCAAACGGAGCTCACAAGCGGACCGACGAACGCAAGTGTGAAAGTAGCCTTAGTCAGTGTGCAATTTAAGCTAGAAATACAGCCATCATTTTCAGGGTTTTTAAAAACACACTTTTTTGCCAAAAAACACTATTTTCCTGATCTGCAAGTGTTAAATTCAAGTTTAATATATACAGCTTTCAGATTCTGTTACAAACCCCCCACTTATTTAGCAATATACAACATCTGGATTAGTCAGTGTGCAATTTAAGCTAGAAATACAGCCATCATTTTCTGAGGTTGTAAAAACACACTTTTTTTTGCCAAAAACTAATATTTTCCTGATCTGCAAGTGTTAAATTCAAGTTTAATATATACAGCTTTCATATTCTGTTACCCAAAAAACAAAAACTTTTTGGGCAATATACAACATCTGGATTAGTCAGTCTGCAATTTAAGCTAGAAATACAGCCATCATTTTCTGGGTTTTAAAAACAAACTTTTTTTGCCAAAAAACACTATTTTCCTGATCTGCAAGTGTTAAATTCAAGTTTAACATATACAGCTTTCATATTCTGTTACCCAAAAAACAATTTTGGGGCAATATACATCTGGATTAGTCAGTGTGCAATTTAAGCGAGAAATACAGCCATCATTTTGTTAATTTTTCAAAACACATTTTTTTTGTTAGATTCCACTATTTTTCAGGCCTTCTATATATACAAACTAAAAAGACAGGGTGGCATTAGCAGGAGGTGCTCAAACCCACATGCAGTCGTGCATATATACAGGGGAGCAAATCCTGCACTTGTGGCCCGTTGCTAATGGCGATCCCCAGCAAAATGCATACGGTGGAGGATGCCCGCGGCGAACCACAAGTACCACAATAGACATCTCACACAAGGTAACAAGTGCGTATGTCATAATCAATATAGCAAAACAATATCAAATACAGGTGCACTCTGCAGTCTCACTAAACCCTCAAACTGATTTTAAAATTGAGAGATTAGTCAACATGTCCTACGGTGTAGAACATGTCTACGCCCGGGCACCACGTCAAGGTTTCTCAAGTAGCCCGAGACCTAACGCTCTCCTACCTGAGCCGTATGGGCGATACCAGGAGCCAGTGGGCAAATTACAGGAGCATGAGGCCGACTCACAAACAGCTCACCAGTTACCTCCAGCATGTAACCATGCTTACAATGGGAGGAGGGAGGAGTCTGTGAGTCCCACTCAAGACTGACTGATATGGCCCAGGCCTCACAGGTGCACCTAAATGTGGCCTGTAGATGGAAAACAGGCACATTTAAATTGGAGTTTATACACCTCCAGGAATCTATATATACAAACTAAAAAGACAGGGTGGCATTAGCAGGAGGTGCTCAAACCCGCATGCAGTCGTGCATATATACAGGGGAGCAAATCCTGCACTTGTGGCCCGTTGCTAATGGCGATCCCCAGCAAAATGCATACGGTGGAGGATGCCCACGGCGAACCACAAGTACCACAATAGACATCTCACACAAGGTAACAAGTGCGTATGTCATAATCAATATAACAAAACAATAACAAATACAGGTGCACTCTGCAGTCTCACTAAACCCTCAAACTGATTTTAAAATTGAGAGATTAGTCAACATGTCCTACGGTGTAGAACATGTCTAAGCCTGGGCACCACGTCAAGGTTTCTCAAGTAGCCCGAGACCTAACGCTCTCCTACCTGAGCCGTATGGGCGATACCAGGAGCCAGTGGGCAAATTACAGGAGCATGAGGCCGACTCACAAACAGCTCACCAGTTACCTCCAGCATGTAACCATGCTTACAATGGGAGGAGGGAGGAGTCTGTGAGTCCCACTCAAGACTGACTGATATGGCCCAGGCCTCACAGGTGCACCTAAATGTGACCTGTAGATGGAAAACAGGCACATTTAAATTGGAGTTTATACACCTCCAGGAATCTATATATACAAACTAAAAAGACAGGGTGGCATTAGCAGGAGGTGCTCAAACCCACATGCAGTCGTGCATATATACAGGGGAGCAAATCCTGCACTTGTGGCCCGTTGCTAATGGCGATCCCCAGCAAAATGCATACGGTGGAGGATGCAAGGCCTCCGGTGGAGGAGGCCTTGCAGCATCAGCACATGTGAAATTCCAGGGTTATATACTGCTGTCAAATTCAGTTATTAAACAAACACCCGTTTGGGCAAAAAGAAAATTGTTGGCAGCCTTTGCTGCAGATGTCATTGTGAGATACCGCCTTTACATACTGTCTTTCTATTCAGTTATTTGAAAAAAAGCAATTTTGGCCACAATTCTTTGATAGCGTCCTAGTGTGGATCAGGGCGTGTAAGATACACCCTTTAAATACAAGGGTTCTATTTAGGTATTTGAAATACAGCCATTTTGGGCCAACAAATTTAATTGTGGCCTAGTGTGGATCAGGGCGTGTGAGATACACACTGTATATACAGGGGTTATATTCAGATATTTGAAATACCGCCATTTGGTGCACAAATCTTAAATTAAGGCCTACTGTGTGTCAGGCCGTGTGAGATACACCCTGTATATACAAGGCTTATATTCTTTCATTAATGAAACACCCTTTTTGGGGCAAAATACACAATATTTCATGCCTTGCAGCATCTTGACGTTTGAAATTCCAGGGTTATATACTGCTGCCATATTCAGTTATTAAACTAACACCCGTTTGGGCAAAAAAAAAGCTTTTGATGCACAAATCTTTAATTCAGGCCTACTGTGGGTCAGGCCGTGTGATATACACCCTTTAAATACAGGGGTTTGATTCAGGTATTTGAAATATAGCAATTATGGTCGATTTGTGCCAGTTACTCGCACAAGTGAAAACCCTTTCTTAGGTGAGAGTAGGCGACAGAACCTGCAGCGGTATTTGGTCGGGCCTAATGCGGCTCTACGAATGGTGAGGCCTGAACAAGTACAGGCGATAGTAGATTGGGTTGATGACAGTGGATCCAGTTCCTTCACATTTTCTCCCACCCAGTCTCCTGCTGAAAAACCACAGTTGGCACCTGCAGCCGATGTCCATCAGTCTTTCACCTCACCCCCTTGCAAATCAGCCAAGCAGTCTGAGCCCCAAGTCATGCAGCAGTCTCTTCTGCTTTTTGATGACTCTGTTAGCGGGGTTTCCCAGGGCCATCCACCTAGCCCTGCCCCAGAAGTGGAAGAGACCAATGCACCAATGCCCAACCACTTATCTTTCAAGATGAGTACATGCGAGGACCATCGCAGCACGTCTCAGATGATGACGAAACACAGGTGCCAACTGCTGGGGCTTTCGAAAGTGTGCAGACCGACAAGTAAGGCAGGGGTGAAGACTGGGTGGAAGATGATGCGGAGGACGATGAGGTCCTCGACCCCACATGGAATCAAGGTCATGATAGTGACCTACATAGTCCGGAGGAAGAGGTGGTGGTCGCACAGAGCCACCAGCACAGCAGAAGAGGGAGCAGGGTGCAAAAGCGGAGCGGCCGTCCTCTAGACAGTACGCCTGCTACTGCCCACTGCAGCAAGGGACCAAGCACACCAAAGCTAGCTCCAAGGAGTTCCCTGGCATGGCAGTTCTTCAGACAATGTGCTGACGACAAGACACGAGTGGTTTGCACGCTGTGCAATCAGAGCCTGAAGCGAGGCATAAACGTTCTCAACCTGAGCACAACCTGCATGACCATGCATTGAAGTGCAAAGCATGAGCTGCAGTGGAGTAGACACCTCAAAAACCAAGACAGGTCTCTGGCTCTTCCTGCTTCCTCTTCTGCTGCAGTCTCGGCCTCTTCATCCACCACTGGAGTGACAGTGCCACCTGCCACCCCGCAAAAAGAGGAAATGCCAGCAACACCAACACCTGGGTCACCAATCTCCACAATGTCCCACGGAAGTGTTCAGCTCTCCATCTCCCAAACGCTGGAGAGGAAGAGGAAGTACCCCCCAACCCACCCGCGATCACTAGCCCTGAATGCCAGCATTTCTAAATTACTGGCCTTTGAAATGCTGTCATTCCGTCTGACGGACATGGATTTATGGCGGTGGCTGTCCCACAGTATGTCGTGCCCAGCTGCCACTACTTTTCCAGGAGAGCCATCCCTTCCCTGCACAACCAAGTAGGAGACAAAATCAGGTGTGTACTGCGCAACGCCATCTGTGGCAAGGTGCACCTCACGACGGATACGTGGAACAGTAAGCACGGTCAGGGACATTTATTATAACAGCACACTGGGTAATTGCAGTGGCGACTGGGCCTGAGGCGGATAGCAGTTTGGCACATGTCCTTCCACCACCAAGGATTGCAGGGCGCTTTAGTTTGCCGATTGTTGCATCCTCCTCCTACTCTGCTTCCTCATCCAGTCAGCGTAACACCTTCGCCACCAACTTCACCACAGCCAGGAGTAAACGACAGCAGGCAGTTTTAAAACGTATCTGTTTGGGGGACAAACCCCACACCGCGCAGGAGCTGTAGATGGGCCTTGAACAACAGACCAATGAGTGGTTTGTGCCAGTCAGCCTCAAGCCCGGCCTGGTGGTGTGCGATAATGGGCGAAGTCTCGTAGCAGCTCTGGGACTAGCCGGTTTGACGCACATCCCTTGCCTGTGCTGAATTTGGTGGTGCAGAGATTCCCTAAAAATTACCCCGATATGTCAGAGCTGCTGCATAAAGGGCGGGCCGTCTGTGCGCGCTTTCAGCCTTTTCACCCTGCTGCTTCCCTGTCAGCGCTGCAGAGTAACTTCAGCCTTCCCGCTCACCGCCTCATATGCGACGTGCCCACAAGGTGGAACTCCACCTTGTATATGCTGGCAAGACTGTGTGAGCAGCAGCAGGCGATAGTGGAGTTTCAGCTGCAGCACGCACAGGTGAGTCGCTCGGCAGAACAGCACCACTTCACCACCAATGACTGGGCCTCCATGCGAGACCTGTGTTCCTTGTTGAGCTGCTTCGAGTACTCCATCAACATGGCCAGTGCCGATAACGCCATTCTCAGCGTTACTATCCCACTTCTATGCCTCCTTGAAAAAAACACTGCTGGCTATGATGGAAGAGGATGTGGCACAGGAGGAGGAGGAAGAGGGATCATTTCGTAGGGTTTACGGCCAGTCATTCACAAGTGGCTCCGAGGGTGGGTTCCTGCACCCACAAACGCCAATTGTCCAACCAGGGCACAGTTCTGGAGGATGAGGAGGATGAGGAGGTGGAGGATGAGGAGGAGGAGATCGAGGAGGAGGAGGAGATCGAGGAGGAGGAACCATGTTCACAGCAGGTTGGCACCCAGACCAGCTCATGGCCATCACTGGAGCATGGCTGGGGGGATACAGAGGACACAGACGATACACCTCCCAAAGAGGACAGCTTTTCAATACCTCTGGGCAGCCTGGCACACATGAGCGATTACATGCTGCAGTGTCTTCTCAACGACCGCCGACTTGCCCACATTCTAACTTGTGCTGATTACTGGGTGGCCACGCCGCTGGATCCCCGTTACAACGACAACGTACCATCCTTAATTCTCTCACTGGAGCCTGATCATAAGATGCGCGAGTACAAGCGCACGCTGGTAGATGCGCTGCTAGTGGCATTCCCAACTGACAGCAGGGGCACAGTGGAAGCACAAGGCGAAGGCAGAGGACGAGCAAGAGGTCGCCAACGCAGCTGGGGCAGCGCCAGGACCTCAGAAGGCAGGGTTAGCATGGCCGAAATGTGGAAAAGCTTTGTCAGCATGCCACAACAACCAGCACCACCAGCTGGCAAGGGGCGTCATCACAGACAAGCGCAGCCGCCTGTCGACAGCCAATGTAGACAAGCTTACGTTCATTAAAATGAACCAGGCATGGATCCCTTAGGACTTGTCCGTACCTTGTGCAGAATAGACATGTATATCGGCACTAACCAGCCATTGTTATACTGCAGCGCAATTGCTTATTCTTGTATTTTGGATATTTCACACTCTTTTAGAGTGTACCCTAATTTAAAAAAAGAAAATTAAAACCAAAAACCTGTGTTGGCTACCTTGTCCTCCTCCACCACCGCTTCCACCTACATCGCTATGTCCACCGCCTCCTCAAACTCCTACTCCACATAGAACTCCACCTCATAAATCAATTTTTATTTATTTATTTGTACGTATTTTATTTTATATCATTTCATTAATTTGTCAGTTACATTTTCTGGTGAAATTCACAAATTTTGGGGTGTATAGTACCACTGCTATACCTAGTAGGCAGGTTAAAAAAAAAAATCTAATTGTCATTTACATTTTCGGGTGAAATTCTCAAATTTTTGGGTGTGAAGTACCAATGCTATACCTAGTAGACAGGTTAAACAATAAAAAAAAAATGTCTTTTACGTTTTATGGTGTGATGTACCACTGCTATACCTAGTAGACAGGTAAAAAAAAATCAATAATTTGTCTGTTACATTTACGGGTGAAATTCACCAATTTTTGGGTGCGATGTACCACTGCTATACCTAGTAGACAAGTAAAAAAATTCACTAATTTGTCTGTTACATTTTCAGTTGAAATTCAACAATTTTTGGGTGTGAAGTACCACTGCTACACCTAGTAGACCGGTAAAAAAGAACATTTTTCAGTTACATTTTAGGGTCAAATTCACAAATTTTTGGGTGTAATATACCCCTCCTCTACCCAGTTGACAGCTTAATAAATTTCAATAATTTTTATTTTACATTTTCGGGTGACAATAAACAATTTTTTTCTGTCATAGACCCCTGCTCTACCAAGTAGACAGGTTAATGTCTGTAATTTTTCTGTTGCATTCTTGGGTTGACATTATACAATTTTAGATGTGAATAAACCCCTGCTCTGCATAGGTGACAGGGAATAAAATTTCTGAAATGCTGCTTTAATTGATGCGCGCCACCTCCTTTGATTCAATGCTTAAACTTAAACAAGTTGTACCACATTTGCACTTCAATAATTTGTCCCACATTTCCGCTATACTCTTTTGGCCAACATTTGGGCTTCTGTAATTTGTACAACATTTGCACCTCAATAGCTTTTCCCACATTTCCGGTTGATTCTTTTGGCCCACATTTGGGCTCCTATAATTTGTACAACATTTATGCCTTAATAGCTTTTCTCACATTTCCGCTTGACTCTTTTGGCCCACATTTGGGCTTCTATAATTTGTCCCACATTTGCACCTCAATAGCTTTTCCCACATTTCTGCTCGATCAAATTTTTTTAAAATAAATTTATCTCCCTTAAATTTGGTCTCTTTTGGTGTTGCGAGCGATCAGGCTCCTGACCCAGAGACTGTTGAGGAGGACATCAGTGACATGCAGACAGTACTCGATGATGATGTAGCTGATCGCGCTTGGGAGCCTGGTGGATTAGGGGCTTCATCATCATTGGAAGAGGAGAGGGTGGCAGCTTGCCAGTGAGGCAGCGGCGGAGGCAGCAAGTCGCTAGCATGGCCGGAAGTCAGCAGGGTGGCAGCAGTGGCAGGTTGGGAGCCAAACGTGCCTGGGTTAGATCACCCGCTTCACAGGAGCCTACCTGCCCGGAAAGTAGCGGTGCAGGGGTTAACAGAAGCAGCGGCGGTAGCAGTCAGTCAGTGCAGAGTGTTGGGGGTAAAAATCACCATGGTGACTGACCCATGGAACCATGGTGACTGACAACGGGAAGAACATGGTGTCGGCACTGCGTCAAGGAGGGCATGTGTTTAATTTGGTTGTCAAGCGGTTCCTGAATTCTTCCACCCATCTGCAATACACCCTAAAAATGGCCAGAAAAATTTGCATGCATTTCAGCCACTCGTACACCGCAAAGCACACCCTCCTTGAGCTGCAGTGACAGAACGGCATCCCCCAACATAGGCTGATATGAGACGTTTCCACGCATTGGAATTCCACCCTCCATATTTTGGACCGACTGTACAAACAGAGAAAGGCCATAAACGATTTCCTGATGATCCAAGCGGACAGGAGTACTCCCCTGTGTAACTTCAATGTCAGCCAGTGGCAGCTCATGCATGACACCTGTCGTTTGCTCAGGCCCTTTGAGAAGGCCACGTTATTTGTCAGTCGCCAGGACTACGGAATGAACAATGTCATTCCACTGCTTCATGTCCTGGAACAGATGCTGGTAAATCTGGCTGGTCAGGGGACTGGAGATGTGGCACCTAGATCTCACGGCCAAATGAGCCTTTGGGGGCTAAACTGGGGGAGGAGGACATTGGAGCACAAACAATGTATAGTAAAATGGGTGGTTTTTACACACAGGTGACAGGAAAGGAGGAGCAGGAGCAGAGGACCCATACATATCATGGCAGTATGCAGTGGAGATGGAGGCAGGGAGTCTCTTCGAGTCACTTGCACAAATGGCCCGATGCATGCTCACTTGCTTTTGTAGTGACAGACGAATTGTCAGCATTCGGCAGAGGGATAACTTCTGGCGTTCCACCTTGTTGCACTCTTGCTACCGGTCCAAAATGGGTGCCTTTCTTACACCCACTGAGAGGGAGAACAAACTGAACTACTATAGTGAAATTCTATGTAGTCAGTTGGCCGATGCCTATCTGCGCCATTGTCCATCCTCTCACAGGTCTGACTGGGGGGCCCTCTGCGTTCATTTTCCTCTGCCATGGCTGCTGTGGCAGGGTGTGGGGGGGGGGGGGGGGGTAGGAGCAGCTCCTGCTCCATCATCACCAACTCGAGTCTAGAGTCGCTGATGAGCAGTTCTTTTCACCCGCCTAGTTAAGTAACTACTCACCAGCAGCAGCAGCAGCTAGACCTGGAGCAGGACCAGAACCAGCAGGTGGTGGCATATTTGGACACTATCCTGCCACCCCACATCAAAGATCCGCTGGACTACTAGGCAGCCAAACTGGATTTGTGTCACCGCCAGCTCTCTGAGAAGGTCTGGCAGACGTTCTTCTGTACCTCTTGCATGATGTTCTTTGTTTTGGTTTCACTTTGTCATCTCCTTTCCTTCTCTCAGCTGTCACTTATTCATACTAATTGCCTCCCTTTATATTCCCTCCCATATTGCCTTCACTTTGCGGTTTATACTACTTCCTAGACTGAAGTGATCACTGCTGGAGACGTCTGTTACTGCTTGTTCAGATAAGTCCTTTCTTGTATTGTGTTTCTTTTCTGGCTTGAGTCTAGGTGACCCTGACTCCCTCCGTATTAAGTGCAGGGAGCCGGTGGTCATGTCCCCTCACTATTATAGGGTTTTCAGGTGTCACACAGTCTAGGTATGAGGGCATGCAATTGTCTACCTCTGAGACCCTTGTATGTGCTTAGCAGTCAGGGTGAGCTCTTAGGGTTTTTCAGGGGCCACCTTTATGCTCCATAGTTTGAGATCAAGCCAGGCGGATGTTTATCCATAACTTCCAGCTATCTGCAATATCATCCGTGACAATTTGTGGCTGCAACTGGCAGAGTTTGCCCTAGAAAAGCTGTCCTGCCCAGTCAGTAGTGTGGCATAAGACTGGGTGTTTAGTGCAGCGGAGGCCATAGTTACCCCAAGAAGAACTCGCCTGTCCACCCAAAATCTGGGAAAAAGACTGACCTTTGTCAAAATGAATCAGGTGTGGATCAGCCAGGATTTCCACCCACCAATGCCTGATACATCAGACTAGATCATCCATGGTGCCACACCAACACTTTGACAAAAGAGACTGGTTTCTTTTGGCTACCTGCCTCAGCTACTATTTCGATGTTAAAAATAGAAGATAAATGAGGGGCACTCCGTGTAAGGGAATACAAATAGCAAATGAATAATGGCTAGATTTTATTAATCCTATAAAAAAGCCAATGCATCAAACAATCACAATGTTAAAAACATCCATAAAATGTAATAAAATGCATATCCATAAATAAAATGCATAAAATAAAATGAATATCCAATGGAATAGGGCTCTGAGAAAAATTCGTAGGACAATCATGAAAGTCCACAAATTCGTGTTCGCGCATAATCAACAGTCCCCACAATAGGAATAATCGCACCGGGTCTTTATACACTTGGAGAGTTCGTTCTTAACTCAGGCCTGTATCAAGCTCCAAATGAATCGCATACACGATCTGACTATGTCAGAAAAATCGTATTCTGTACTGTCCGATTTAAATCCTCCAGTAAATTCGAATAGTCAGAAATATCAATAATCGTGAAGGGAATCTCTTACCCTGTTCCGTCACTGGCTCGATATAATGGATCGCAAACACAGCCGATCTTACCCAAACGCGGCATCCCACGTGGTATGGAGTATCGTGACTCCTCGGCTGGAATAGTAGTAAGACAATCGATCCTTCTTAAAGATGCAGCCTCTAGTTCGAGACAGGGTAGTGCTCCAGATGCGAAAGTCACCCCGAATAAGGTTATTTCCTCCTTGTAAATCCTGATTTCTTGGGGAACAGCTCACTGTCCCAACTGGCCCTGACACGTTTCAGGGTATACACCCCTTTCTCAGTGTATACCCTGAAACGCGTCTGGGCCAGTTGGGACAGTGAGCCGTTCCCCAAGAAATCAGGATTTACGAGGAGGAAATAACCTTATTCGGGGTGACTTTCGCATCTGGAGCACTACCCTGTCTCGGTCTATAGGATCGTCACGAGTAAGCCAAAGTCAGAACCAGGAGGGAACACCAAGACCAAGGGATGAGACAGACAGAAGTCTAACACGAGAAGGAGAACAGCAAACCAGGTAAGTAATCGCAGGAAGGACCTCAATAATAGGCAGTCTGTGGCCAGCAGATTGCCTGTTTAAATAGGGCGCTGGTGGAGTCATGTGACGTGGCCAGCATCACATGACTGCTGAGTTCTAATACAGCCGAGCGCAGTGGCGTATCTATCACGAGGCAAACAAGGCATTTGACGAGGGCGGCACTTGCCAATGGGGCGGCAAAATGCCTTGTTTGCCCATTGTCCCATCCGTCTTCTATGTCGGTATACTCAGAAGATCTGATGGTATATTCTAACCCCGAGGCGTTCCCATGGTGACGGGGACGCTTGCCTGGGGGTTAGAATATACCATCGGATCTGAGTTTTTACGCTCTCAGTGAGATTGTGAAAACTCAAATCTGATGGTATATTCTAACCCCCAGGCATTCCCATGGTGATAGGGACGCTTGCCTGGGGGTTAGAATATACAGGGCCACGCCGCTCACAGAAGTACATTTATAAACTAATCAGTAACTTTAACTTTAATCATTGCTGATCTCTTTACTTGGATACCTTACTCTGTCTTAGCTCCGGTAACATCAGGCAGTGCGGGCGGGCGGCGCTCACTCACTGACGTCACGCGCCTGCTCCTCTCACTAGGCGGTGCAGGCGTGTGACTTTAGTGAGTGAGCACCGCCCGCCCGCACTGCCTGCTGTTACCGGAGCTAAGACAGAGTAAGGTATCCAAGTAAAGAGATCAGCAATGATTAAAGTTAAAGTTACTGATTAGTTTATAAATATACTCCTGTGAACGTCGGGGACGGGGATCTGTGGATGTCACTGTTTAGGGGAGGGGGATCTGTGGATGGCACTGTTTAGGGGAAGGGGATCTGTGGATGTCACTGTTTAGGGGAGGGGGATCTGTGGATGTCATCATTTATTTGACCCTTCTGATCTGTCAGAAGGAAGCAAAAATGAGACGCACAACGTATCCTGTGTATATAACAGCTGTAAGGCCTGCGTGACATGGTCCCTATTTTGCATCAGAATTGGCTTATGATTTGGTAGCCAAAAGCAGGAGTGGGTACAAAACACAGAAGACATGCAAATATTTCATTCACGTGTCCTCTCTGTCTTGGATCCACTCCTGTTTTTTTTGGCTTTAGCAATTCTGATGGATTACGGACCAAATGCTGACTGAGTGAAGGCAGGATACTCCACAGACAGGATCCGTTTTTTGGGGGTTATTGTTCTGACGGATCAGAGGAATGGCAAAGTAATCAGTGACGTCAACACAAACTTACTGCTAACACCCACTCCACTCTGTTGGGGGGGCTCTACTTGTATAAGCGTTTAATAGAACAGGTTCTGTAGAAATCTATGTGGAAGCAGCTGACAATGGTATTAAAGGAGTGAGCTTCTTCTTGACGCTAACATTGACCTGTAAGGGCTCATGCACATGATGTATGTATTTTTCAGTCCGCAAAAAACGGATCCACAAAAAATACAGATGACATCCGTGTGCATTCTGTATTTTGCGGAACGGAACAGATGGCCCCTAATAGAACAGTACTATCCTTGTCCGTAATGCGGACAATAATAGGACATGTTCTATTTTTTTGAGGAACAGAAATACGGACATATGGAAACAGACTGCACATGGAGTAACTTCCATTTTTTTTTTGCGGACCTATTGAAATGAATGGTTCCGCATACGGTCCGCAAAAAAATGGACACGTAAAGAAAATACGTTCGTGTGCATTAGCCCTAAGGCTGAGTTCACACTTGAGTATTTTGGTCAGTTTTGGCTCAGTAACTGCCCAAATAAGTGAAATGTGCAGTGATTCTAAGAGCGACGCCTGTCATCTACATGTCATACTGACTCACAGTATTATTTCACTACCACAGCAGACTCCCTATTCATGTTACTGCAAGGCACAGTGTTCTACACCACTATAAAGGCTCTCTGCAGCCAGGAAATAGCTGTTTTTAATGCGATTCAAATAAATTCAGATCTAACCAATTATTTTCGGAAAAGTCGGTGAATCGGCCGAATCAAATTTTTCAGAAATTCACTCATCTCTAAACATAATGTGCTTTTGAGGAGTCAAAACTGCTGACAAACTCCCTTTTAGTACTGCCAGGTCCACCCAGGAGCACTTGCAGCCCTAAAAAGCCAATTAACATTAACTCCATTTGCAATATAATTTTTGCCAGAACTAGGTTCAAAAAGTGGCATCTGAGTACAATATTTATTAACACTTACCACCACAATTACCAATATTCACAACATTTCCAGTCAACTTATTATTTAAAGGGGTTTTCCAGGACTTACAAATTGATTACCTACAATCAGGATAGTGGAGGTCTGACTGCTAATCAACTCTTGGAAGGGAGAGCACTGTGACCTCCTCCTTGGCTTGTGATGTCATGTCCATTGGTCACAAGGCTTTTGCACAGCTCAGTCCAATTCAAACAAATAGGATTGAGCTGCAGTATCATGTACACCCAGGAAAACAATATGATGCTGTGGTTCGTATATTAATAAGATTCCACATTGCTCTTTCTTGCCCTGCAGATCAACCAAACAACTGATTGGTAGAGTGCCTGGAGTCAAACCCTGGCCTCACCAATCAGATATTGATGACCTATTGTAGAGATAAATCTTCAGTTTTTTAAGCCCCAGAAATCTATTTGAAAGATCTTGAACAGAAACGTAGTATTGAACAATATCAGCTCATTCTGCAGAATGCTACACATTCTCCATTAGGTATTCACTAAGTTGGTGAAATCAAAGGTAACAGATGCAAGTTGATTATCTATTGTTGTATCTCAAAAATAAGGAAGAAGAAATAAAATAATGTGTCCTGGTTTCTTTAAAAATAATGCACTTCAGACCCAAATTAGGTCTGATATTTATTACTTACTGGATCTGAACCAAAAGGAAAATTGCAGCAGCTAATAGCTGTTGTGCCTTTGCCGAAATGGGGGTGAGCACGCACGTTTTTTTTTACCTATCAATAATTGTGCACTATGGAGTACCTTTCTTTTTATTCTGAAATTTATTTTCAACAATATTATTTGGGTGATAAGACACATACCAGAATGAAAACTCTTATACCTACCCTACTATCTTGAGTAATTTTGTAATTGTAGGACACAGCAGACCTCTGTAGTAATGCTGCTGTAGTAACACTAGAAAAAATCTAGAATTAGAATGTCATTACTTATGCATATACAAGTAAAATCCACACTAAAAGTGAAATAAGTAGTATGGTTTTAGACAGTGAAATTAAATTATAGGACATAATATTTTGGATTAATTGCAAGTTTCTAGATCGAAAGACAATACATTCAACAGAGTTAATTAGCATACTTTGTTCACTGACATATTTAATATCATGACTGGTGTTCAGTGAATCGGAGTCCACGCAATGAGTAAACCTGCTGAAGCTGAATTTCCTTGTCCTTCTTGGTGGCAGATCAATTTACCCTGAAATAGTGTTAAAAAAAAAACAAAAAAAAAAAAAAACATACTTACCTGATCGATTTGCTCTCGACGGTCTAGCCACCTCCTCTTGCTTGAAGATCTCGCACAAAACCCTGTGTACGGTGACGTATGACATCACCACAGCCGCGCAAGATTTCGCACTAGATCTTTAAGCAAAAAAAGAAACAGGTCACACCTTTGAAGACGGTCAAGTACGTGTTTTGGATAAGGAGGCCGATTGGTACAAACGAGGTCTGAAGGAGGCCATCTACATAAAAATGAAGAAGCCAAGCTTGAATAGAGGCGGGGATGTCTACCCCCCGGGTAGACATCTATTGTCTGCCACATACAATGCTGTCTTAACACCTTTTTCTGGGAAATCTTTATCACCTACTGACTCCAATTAGGATAATGGCATCAACACCTTTGACCTCATGCTGGGTATAATGACCTCTGACTCCATGCTGGGTATAATTACCAGATGTTCCCGGGGTCCAGGAAGTCTTGCGGCAGGCCAGGAAATCTATGGCCATTTTAGAAGATCCTACTTGGCCATGTCTCTCCTTGCTGACATTCAGCGGCGACACCACCTGCACGTCAGGCATCTGATTTGTGACTGCCCGACAAGATGGAACTCCACCTTGTATGTGCTTGATAGGCTGCTCCCGCAGAAACGTGCAGTTAACAACTACCTGTATGAACTTTGCGGCAGGTTAGGTTCTGGGGAGATTGGGGTTTGTTCACCACGCCAGTGGCTGCTTATGCGCGATGCATGCAGACTTTTGCGGCCATTTGATGAGATCACCAAACTGGTCAGTCGCAGCTAGGGCGCCATCTTTCTGGAGCGTGCGTTGCGTCGTGTCATTGATCAAGCCGTCGAGGAGCTGGAAGATGAGGAAGTTCGCAATGCTGGATGAATTCCCAGGGGGGGGGCTACTCCATCTGAGACAAGTCAACAACAGGAGTCTGAAGAGGAGTCAGAGGAGGATGGTGCCAGGGCGGTGGAGGAGCAAGAAGAGCATGCTTTAAACATTTCTGGGATCCCTGGTGTTGTCCGTGGATGGGAGGAGGAGAACGAGGATGACATTATCCTGGATGATGAGCAGGAGCCAGGCCACTCCACCTCTTCCAGTTTAGTGCAAATGGGGGCCTTCATGTCCCAGTGTTTGAAGAGGGACCCCCGTATAAAAAGCATAAAGGGCAAGGACCAGTACTGGGTGGCAATGTACTTAGACCCCTGGTACAAACACAAAATGGCGGAAATGTTACGACTATCACAGAGGTCTGTCAGAATGCAGCACTTCCAGGCCTTGCTTCGAGAAATGCTGCATTCTACTTTTGCGGGCGCTGGCAGAGGAATTTCCACTCACAGAGAAACAGTTGCGGGTACTAATCCTTCCACGCATGCAAGAAGATTTGAAGATGTGTTGGTGACTTCGGATATGAGATCATTCTTGCAGCCAACCCATCGACAGCTGTCCTCCGGATCCAGCCTCATGGAACATCTAGACCAACAGGTGTCCGACTACATCGGGTAACGGCCGATGTGGACGCTCTGAGAAGCGATGAACCCCTGGACCATGGGTGTGCAGGCTTGACCTGTGGCCAGAGCTGGCACAATTTGCCATGGAACTGTTGGCTTGCCCCTCGTCCAGTGTCCTGTCCGAAAGGACGTTCAGCGCAGCAGAGGGGGGGGGATCGTGACCGATAACCGCACTCTCCAAGCTTACGACAGTGTGGATTACCTCACATTTCTAAAAATGAATGAGGCAAGGATCTCAGAGGAATTCAACACATGTGACGAGTCGACCACGTTTGATTGAATTTCCTCATGACAGCCCACAAATATCCTCCACAACCCTGAACAAATCATGATGTCTGTCTTAGATAAATACAGCAGCATAAAAGGCCTTTTATGTCCGTTGAATGCCTAATTTTTGGGGCCTGTACTGGCCGAAAGTTACATATTTATCCTGTGACCGCCTAATGTACCTTCAGCTACAGAATCCAAAGTTCTTTGCTGCCAGGCAATGCCTATTGCCTACTTTTTGGGACCTGTACTAGCCGATTGTCACATATTTATCCTGTGAACGCCTAATGTACCTCCAGCCACAGAATCCAAACTTCTTTGCTGTCAGATGAATGCAAATTGGCTAATTTTTGGGGCCTATACTGGACGACAGTTACATTTTTATCCTGTGTCATGTGACTGTGCCCCCACCCTGTGCTGTGCGCCTCACCCCGTACTATGCCCCCTTATACACTGCATTGTGATCTCTTACCACACCCTGTGCAGTGCCCCTAGTCATTTCCTATACTGTGCCCTCTTATACTCTTTTATCCAGTCATGGTATGGCAGTGTTATCCGGTCACTGTGCAGAGGTGTTATCCGGTCAATGTATAGCGGTGGTACCCAATATCTGGATGCCCATAACGTATCCCTTTCCATGCCCATACCATCCTTTTTTAGACCTGGCATGAGCAGGAAAAATATGCAGATTGCGGTGCTAAGGACCTTTGCGCCACAGTCTGTGTTAGAAAGACGCCTAACATAGACATATTTCTATGTAATAAATGATCGCCTAATTGTATTATCATTCGGGGGTAGGGCTAATATCTTTATATTATATAGATTCTAGTGTATTATACTGTGCCCTTTATTTCCCAGTAGAAAATGATCATTGGGATACACAGTCCTCATCCCTGACCACCAGGACCAGTTAGCTCTCTGTCAGTACATGGCAGCGTCCCACCGATGTGTACTGGTGCTTATTCTGACACTAGGGCTGGGTTCACATCCGATTTTTACAATCCATTTAATGCATACCAAAAATGTATGCGTTAACACATGCCTCAGACTGATGCCGTACAGTGGCGTCCGTTCAGCCAACAGTTTGATGGTAGAAAACAAATAATAATTACGTTAATGTATGCATTTTTTTTAAATAGATACAAAACATGATACAAAAACAGGATACAAAAACATGCTGGAGTGCTGGACATTTGTATACATCAAACCAATAGGAAATAACATTCTTCTAGGCTCCAGCAGGGCACATTTTTGAGAGTTTCCCTTTAAGATGCATAAAAATGGCCCCTGATTAAAATAAATATTTTTGTGGGAATTTTTGCCAATGATCCCCCTCTGGTATATCACTGTCCATGTTGTGGAACTATTTGTGTACTTCTAGTAAGTGTTTGCTGGCTGCAAATATGAGCTGAAGGTTTTTCAGGTTCGCCTGCCATTAAAGTGAATGGGGCCCGCCGCGAACTTGCGGTTCGTGAATATTTGATTGCATTAGAGCGATCGCGAACCGTCCCGGGCGATGTTCGTCCATCACTAAAAATCTGTGACATTTAGTCTAATTTTTCGCTGCTGGTGGCAGCGACATTACCTGCGCTACATCTCCTGTATAATGTTTGCGCATCATAAATATCAGCGACATTGAGTTTAATTTATTTGCGCGTACACTTACAAAACCTTCGCTACTGTACGTTGGACACACTTGTAAGCATATATACCATTTAATATGCAGAAAGCGGGAAGTAAGGGACGGGGAAGTGGCCGTGTAGCTGATGGCACACGCAGAGGCCGTTGCCCTGGGCGCAGTGAAACTGTGCCTGTTGCCAGAGCTCAAGAAACAGACTCATCCACAATATCTAGCTTCATGTCCCAGTTTGCAGGATGGCGCAGGACACCACTCTGAGAAGTCACACTAGTGCGACCAGGTGGTCGGATGGATTCCAGCAGATATTGCTTCCAGTCAGTTAAGCACCACCCTGTCTTCCACAAAGTCCAGTCTCAGTAGCCAAGTCTGGTCAACAGAATCCTCACCCTGATGCTTCTTCCTCCCACCATGGAGAATCTTGGCAAACAAGTGATCCCACAATCGGATATTACGAGGCGCTCTTTTCATTTCATATTTGGGCCTCTCGCCAAGCCCGCTTGAAGAGGGACATGAGGAGATCGTGTGCACTGATGCCCAAACTCTTGAGCATCCACAGTCACAAGAAGATGACGGTGGGGAACGGCAACTAGTGTTTCACGAGTTGGCTGATGATGAGACAGTTGCCAATTGGCCAAAGTCAATGGCAATTAGTGTCTCAAGAGGTTGATGATTAGGAGGAGACACAGTTGTCAATAAGTGAGGTTGTTGTTAGGTCAACAAGTCAGGAGGATGACCAGAGTGAGGAAGTGGAAGAGAAGGTGGTGGACGATGAAATAACTGACCCAACCTGGGAAGGTGGCAAGCTGAGCGAGGACAGCAGTATAGAGGGGGAGAGATCTGCAGCACCGCAATAGGCTGGAAGAGGAAGTGTGGGGGCAAAGGGGATAAACAGGCCCGCAACTGTTCCCCGGAGCACCCCCTTGTGGCAGTCTCCCTTGCCAAGGGCTAGGTGTTCCGCAGTCTGGAGCTTTTTTGAGGAAAGTGCAGACGATAAAAGAATTATCATTTGCAACCTGTGCCGCACCAAAATGAGCAGGGGTGTGAGCACTAGCAACCTCACTATCCCTAGCATGGTCTGCCACATGCACCATAATAGGTGGGCCAAACCCCTAGGTCCACAATCAGTGTCTGCGGGTCACACCACTGCCTACTCTTCCCCTGTGTTACATGCTGGCCAATCCCCTGTCCAAGACGCTAAGCTGGATGCCTCCTGCCCTGCACCTGAACTTTCGCAAGCACCATCAGCTAGCACATCCACTTCTGTGTCCCAGCGCAGCGTACAGATGTCCATACACCAGGCCTTTGAACGAAAGCACAAATACCTAGCTACCCACCCACAGACCATAGCACTAAATGTGCACCTTTCCAAATTGCTGGCCCTGGAAATGTTGCCATTTAGGCTTGCGGACACTGAGGCTTTCTGCAGCCTGATGGTGGTGGCGGTCACCCAGCCACCACTATTTTTCCTGGGGTGCCATCTCCACCATACAGCACCATGTGTCCAGTAACATCACCTGTGCCCTGACCAATGCAGTTATTGGGAAGGTCCACTTAACGACTGACACATGCTTGTGGCCAGGGATGATACATTTCCCTGATGGCACACTGGGTGAATGTTTTGGAGCCCAGGAGCGAGTAGTACCCTTGGATGGGACAGGTGCTACCGACGCCAAGGATTGCGGGCCCTACTTCCATCTGAATTTCCGCAACCACCTACATTAGTGGCTGCAACCCCCTTCTCCTCCACCTCCTCCTCCACTTCCACCTCTGAATTATCATCTTGCAGCACCAGTCAGCCTACAGTCAGTAGCTGGAAGCAGTGTAGCCCTGCAGTGGGGAAGTGGCAACAGGCTGTGCTTAAACTAATATGTTTAGGTGACAAACAGCACACCGCCGCAGAGCTGTGGCAGGGTATAAGGGACAAGAGTGAGCTGTGGCTCTCGCCACTCAACATAGAACCAGGCATGGTTGTGTCTGATAATGGCCGTAACTTGGTGGCAGCTTTGGAGCTCGGCAAGCTCACACACATACCATGCCTAGCCCACGTGTTCAACTTAGTGGTTTAGCGGTTTCTCCAAACCTACCCCAATTTGTCTGAGCTACTGGTGAAGGTGCGCCGCATGTGTGCCCATTTCCGAAAGTCATCTACAGCTGCCGCCGGCCTGGCAACGCTGCAGCAGCGCTTGCAATTGCCAGCTCAACAACTGTTGTGCGACATGAGCACGCGCTGGAACTCCACGTTACACATGTTGGCCAGGCTTTGTGAGCAGCAGAGGGCAGTAGTGGAATACCAGCTGCAACATGGTCGTCACCTTTTTAGTCTGCTTCCGCTCTTTACAAGCGACGAGTAGGCATGGATGTCTGACCTGTTCAGCGTGGATGGGCCAAAAGAAAGAAGAGGGTGAGGAGATTGAGAGTTATCCTTCTGATGAGGACCGCGAAGTCTTGTCTGTTGGGACTCTGGCACACATGGTTGACTTTATGTTATGCTGCCTTTCCAGTGGCCTTCGCATCATACGCATTTTGGTCAACACCGATTACTGGTTGTTCACCCTTCTTGACCCACACTACACAGAGAACTTCTAATCTCTCATTCCTGTGGTGGAGAGGACTAGCAAAATGGTGCAATACCAGATGGTACTTGTGGAAATGAGGGGAACACACAGCAGTTCCAACAGAGGCAAGGCAACGCTTTCCAAGGCCTGGGACAGTTTTATGACACCCTGCCAGCAACCTCACCCTGCTGCGCGGCCCAGTGTCACAAGGAGATAAAAGTTTTGGAAGATTGTGAAGTATGTAGCAGACCGTGTCAGCATACTCAATAATCCCTCTGTGCCTTACAACTATTGGGTGTCCAAGCTGGACATGTGGCACGAACTGGCGCTATATGCCTTGGAGGTGCTGGCCTGTCCTGCCGCCAGCGTTTTGTCAGAGTGGGTATTTAGTGCTGCTGGGGGCATAATAACTGATAAGCTCATCTGCCTGTGAACTGAAAATTCTGACAGGTTGACTCTTAGCAAAATAAACAAGACCTGGTTTGCCCTTGACTTCTCTACTCCACCAGAGGAAAGCGGCTGAACATAAAGGCACTTTAAATGTGACTTTTATGGTGTATTGAATACACTGTATTCCCATGAACTCCTTCCACCACAAAAAAGGGTATATGGTTCAATCTTCCTTTTCTCATCACCTTCCCCCTCCTCCTCCATATCAACATGCTTATTAGGCTGCCCTCGCTGCTAATGTTTTAGAGGGTCAGCTCAGCAGCAGGCCCTCAACCATAATTTTTTCAATGGTCAGCTCAGCAGCAGGCCCTTAACTATAATATTTTTGATGGTCAGCTCAGCAGCAGGCCCTCAACCACAATATTTTCTGATGGTCAGCTCAGCAGCAGGCCCTCGCCCATAATGTTTTAGATGGTTACATCAGCAGCAGGCCCTCGCCCATAATGTTGTATATGGTCAGCTTACCAGCAGACCCTCAACCATAATTTTTTAGATGGTCAGATCAGCAGCAGGCCCTTGCCCATGTTTTATATGGTCACAACAGCAGCAGGCCCTCGTCCACGTTTTCGATGGTCAGCTCAGAGCAGATCTCCGCCCATAATTTTTTCCATGGTTAGATCAGCAGCAGGGCCTTGCCCCTAATGTTTCAGAGAGTCAGCTCACCAGCAGACCCTCAACCATAATTTTTTAGATGGTCAAATCAGCAGCAGGCCCTTGCCCATAATGTTTTAGAGGGTCACCAGCAGGCCTTTGCTCCTAATGTTTTTGAGGTTCACCAGCAGGCCATTAATCATAATTTTTTAAGGGCGTGTATGATGTCCTCCTTTATGTGTAATAAAGGGTGTATTGGAGTGCCGGTTCCTTGTAATTTTTGGCAGCCCTTTCACTTAGTGCATAGGCTTTATGAGTGTATAAGTCTCACTACCTGAACAACCTTGTACCACAATGTGAATGAGGCCCTCCTTTATGTGATATACAGGTTGTATCGGAGTGCCTCTTCCTTGTAATTTTTGACAGCACTTGCACTTTATATAGAAGTAAATATATAGGAAAGAATGTTTCCTAACAATTTTTCCTCTAAAATCGATTTTATCTTCAGTTTTGTGCGTATTATTGTCAGTCTGTAAAATTGGTGTACTACTCGGACAACATCGTTCCCTGCAGCTCCCAAGATGCATCCAGACATCCCCCCCATGCTGCTCCCGAACCATTTCAGTGGTGTTTCCATCAATTTCTGACCTTTTCATGTGAACCAGACACCCTCCCCTCTTTAGAGCAGGGGGTGCCTGGTTTAATGCTCTGATTCTCCCATTGACTTCCATTGTGCTAAGGTGCTCAGTAGAGCACCCGGGCATCCTGAGGTGTTCTACTCTTGCACCCAAGCACTTTGGCAACTTTGCTATTGGTAGCAAGGGATGTTGCTAAGCTCTGACAAAGATACTGCAGCCTTCTCATTGGCCCACAAGCAAGAAGGGAGGTTACTGAGGGAAAAAAATAAAAATCAAGAATTTTTGTGATTATGAATATATAGCACTATATTCTACATCTTCGCAAATTCTCAAAGTGCCGATATTCGCGATAAAAATTCACAATTAGAATATTCACAAGCAACACTAGTCGCCAGTCACTGCTATTCCTGCATTATTCACACTAGTAAACCCGGATTTGTGTGCCGATGGTGTGCAACTCCCTCTGCCATCCCACTATGGTGGAGATCCAAAGACCTGTCGTGGATTCCTGAACCAGTGTCTGATCCACTTTGAGTTGCATAGGCAGAAGTTTTCCACTGAGTGGTCCAAGGTTGCCTTCATTTTGTCCCTGCTGTCTCATGAGGCCCTTGCTTGGGCAAATCATATTTGGGAACAAGGAGGTACAGAGACCACTAATCTACATGAAAAGAAAAAAGGCTCCAGCACCAATTGTAGACGTTTTTCCGGTCCCGATCTTTATAGGGTCCATCTTTGCTCTTTAACCACTTAAGGACCACAGGTTTATACCCCCCTAGTGACCAGGCCCTTTTTTACAAATCGGCACTCCACAACTTTAGCGGTTTATTGCTCGGTCATGCAACTTACCACCCAAATGAATTTTACCTCCTTTTCTTCTCACTAATAGAGCTTTCATTTGGTGGTATTTCATTGCCGCTGACATTTTTACTTTTTTTGTTATTAATCGAAATTTAACGATTTTTTTGCAAAAAAATGACATTTTTCATTTTCAGCTGTAAAATTTTGCAAAAAAAACGACATCCATATATACATTTTTCGCCAAATTTATTGTTCTACATGTCTTTGATAAAAAAAAAATGTTTGGGCAAAAAAAAAAATGGTTTGGGTAAAAGTTATAGCATTTGCAAACTATGGTACAAAAATGTGAATTTCCGCTTTTTGAAACAGCTCTGACTTTCTGAGCACCTGTCATAATTCCTGAGGTTCTACAATGCCCAAACAGTAGAAAACCCCCACAAATGACCCCATTTCGGAAAGTAGACACCCTAAGGTATTCGCTGATGGGCATAGTGAGTTCATAGAACTTTTTATTTTTTGTCACAAGTTAGCGGAAAATGATGATGATTTTATTTTTTTTATTTTTTCTTACAAAGTCTCATATTCCACTAACTTGCGACAAAAAATAAAAAATTCTAAAAACTTGCCATGCCCCTCACGGAATACCTTGGGGTGTCTTCTTTCCAAAATGGGGTCACTTGTGGGGTAGTTATACTGCCCTGGCAATTTTTTTATACTTCCCATTTTTTTATACAAAGTTGGCATTTGACCAAGATATTTTTCTCACCCAGCATGGGTATATGTAAAATGACACCCCAAAACACATTCCCCAACTTCTCCTGAGTACGGCGATACCAGATGTGTCACACTTTTTTGCTGCCAAGGTGGGCAAAGGGGCACATATTCCAAAGTGCACCTTTTGGATTTCACCGGTCATTTTTTACACATTTTGATTGCAAAGTACTTCTCACACATTTGGGCCCCTAAATTGCCAGGGCAGTATAACTACGCCACAAGTGACCCCATTTTGGAAAGAAGACACCCCAAGGTATTCCGTGAGGGGCATGGCGAGTTCCTAGAATTTTTTATTTTTTGTCACAAGTTAGCGGAAAATGATGATTTTTTATTTTTTATCTTTTTTCCTTACAAAGTCTCATATTCCACTAACTTGCGACAAAAAATAAAAAATTCTAGGAACTCGCCATGCCCCTCACGGAATACCTTGGGGTGTCTTCTTTCCAAAATGGGGTCACTTGTGGCGTAGTTATACTGCCCTGGCAATTTAGGGGCCCAAATGTGTGAGAAGTACTTTGCAATCAAAATGTGTAAAAAATGGCCGGTGAAATCCGAAAGGTGCACTTTGGAATATGTGCCCCTTTGCCCACCTTGGCATCAAAAAAGTGTCACACATCTGGTATCGCCGTACTCAGGAGAAGTTGGGGAATGTGTTTTGGGGTATCATTTTACATATACCCATGCTGGGTGAGAGAAATATCTTGGCAAAAGACAACTTTTCCCATTTTTTTATACAAAGTTGGCATTTGACCAAGATATTTTTGTCACCCAGCATGGGTATATGTAAAATGACACCCCAAAACACATTCCCCAACTTCTCCTGAGTACGGCGATACCAGATGTGTCACACTTTTTTGCTGCCAAGGTGGGCAAAGGGGCACATATTCCAAAGTGCACCTTTCGGATTTTGCAGGGCATTTTTTACACATTTTGATTGCAAAGTTCTTCTCACACATTTGGGCCCCTAAATTGCCAGGGCAGTATAACTACGCCACAAGTGACCCCATTTTGGAAAGAAGACACCCCAAGGTATTCCGTGAGGGGCATGGCGAGTTCCTAGAATTTTTAATTTTTTGTCGCAAGTTAGTGGAATATGAGACTTTGTAAGGAAAAAAGAAAAAAAAAGAAAAATCATCATTTTCCGCTAACTTGTGACAAAAAATAAAAAATTCTAGGAACTCGCCGTGCCCCTCACGGAATACCTTGGGGTGTCTTCTTTCCAAAATGGGGTCACTTGTGGCGTAGTTATACTGCCCTGGCAATTTAGGGGCCCAAATGTGTAAGAAGTACCTTGCAATCAAAATGTGTAAAAAATGGCCGGTGAAATCCGAAAGGTGCACTTTGGAATATGCGCCCCTTTGCCCACCTTGGCATCAAAAAAGTGTGACACATCTGGTATCGCCGTACTCAGGAGAAGTTGGGGAATGTGTTTTGGGGTGTCATTTTACATATACCCATGCTGGGTGAGAGAAATATCTTGGCAAAAGACAACTTTTCCCATTTTTTTATACAAAGTTGGCATTTGACCAAGATATTTTTCTCACCCAGCATGGGTATATGTAAAATGACACCCCAAAACACATTCCCCAACTTCTCCTGAGTACGGCGATACCACATGTGTGACACTTTTTTGCAGCCTAGATGCGCAAAGGGGCCCAAATTCCTTTTAGGAGGGCATTTTTAGACATTTGGATCCCAGACTTCTTCTCACACTTTCGGGCCCCTAAAAAGCCAGGGCAGTATAAATACCCCACATGTGACCCCACTTTGGAAAGAAGACACCCCAAGGTATTCAATGAGGGGCCTGGCGAGTTCCTAGAATTTTTTTTTTTTTTGCATAAGTTAGCGGATATTGATTTTTTTTTGTTTTTTTCTCACAAAGTCTCACTTTCCGCTAACTTAGGACAAAAATTTCAATCTTTCATGGACTCAATATGCCCCTCACGGAATACCTTGGGGTGTCTTCTTTCCGAAATGGGGTCACATGTGGGGTATTTATACTGCCCTGGCTTTTTAGGGGCCCTAAAGCGTGAGAAGAAGTCTGGAATATAAATGTCTAAAAATGTTTACGCATTTGGATTCCGTGAGGGGTATGGTGCGTCCATGTGAGATTTTATTTTTTGACACAAGTTAGTGGAATATGAGACTTTGTAAGAAAAAACAAAAGCAAAAACAAACAAAAAATTTCCGCTAACTTGTGCCAAAAGAAATGTCTGAATGGAGCCTTACAGGGGGGGTTATCAATGACAGGGGGTGACCAGGGTAATCAGGGTGATCACCCCCCTGTCACTGATCACCCCCCCTGTAAGGCTCCATTCAGACATCCGCATGATTTTTTACGGATCCATGGATACATGTATCGGATCCACAAAACGCATGCGGACGTCTGAATGGAGCCTTACAGGGGGGTTATCAATGACAGGGGGTGATCAGGGTAATCACCCCCCTGTCATTGATCACCCCCCCTGTAAGGCTCCATTGAGACATCCGCATTATTTTTTACGGATCCATGGATACATGGATCGGATCCACAAAACGCATGCGGACGTCTGAATGAAGCCTTACAGGGGGGTTATCAATGACAGGGGGTGATCAGGGTAATCACCCCCCTGTCATTGATCACCCCCCCTGTAAGGCTCCATTGAGACATCCGCATGATTTTTTACGGATCCATGGATACATGGATCGGATCCACAAAACGCATGCGGACGTCTGAATGGAGCCTTACAGGGGGGTTATCAAGGACAGGGGGTGATCAGGGTAATCAGGGTGATCACCCCCCTGTCACTGATCACCCCCCCTGTAAGGCTCCATTCAGACATCCGCATGATTTTTTACGGATCCATGGATACATGGATCGGATCCACAAAACGCATGCGGACGTCTGAATGGAGCCTTACAGGGGGGTTATCAATGACAGGGGGTGATCAGGGTAATCAGGGTGATCACCCCCCTGTCACTGATCACCCCCCCTGTAAGGCTCCATTCAGACATCCGCATGATTTTTTACGGATCCATGGATACATGGATCGGATCCACAAAACGCATGCGGACGTCTGAATGGAGCCTTACAGGGGGGTTATCAATGACAGGGGGTGATCAGGGTAATCAGGGTGATCACCCCCCTGTCACTGATCACCCCCCCTGTAAGGCTCCATTCAGACATCCGCATGATTTTTTACGGATCCATGGATACATGGATCGGATCCACAAAACGCATGCGGACGTCTGAATGGAGCCTTACAGGGGGGTTATCAATGACAGGGGGTGATCAGGGTAATCACCCCCCTGTCACTGATCACCCCCCCTGTAAGGCTCCATTCAGACATCCGCATGATTTTTTACGGATCCATGGATACATGGATCGGATCCACAAAACGCATGCTGACGTCTGAATGGAGCCTTACAGGGGGGTTATCAATGACAGGGGGGTGATCAGGGAGTGTATATGGGTGATCACCCGCCTGTCATTGATCACCCCCTGTAAGGCTCCATTCAGACGTCCGAATGTGTTTTGCGGATCCGATCCATGTATCCATGGATCCGTAAAAATCATGCGGACGTCTGAATGGAGCCTTACAGGGGAGGGATCAATGACAGGGGGTGATCATGGTGTGTATTTGGGTGATCACCCGCCTGTCATTGATCACCCCCCTGTAAGGCTCCATTCAGACGTCCGTATGCTTTTTGCGGATCCGATCCATGTATCCGTGGATCCGTAAAAATCATACGGACGTCTGAACGGAGCCTGACAGGGGGGGGTGATCAATGACAGGGCGGTGATCAATGACAGGGGGGTGATCAGGGAGTTTATATGGGGTGATCATGGGTGATCAGGGGTTTATAAGGGGTTAATAAGTGACGGGGGGGGGGTGTAGTGTAGTGTTTGGTGCGACTGTACTGACCTACCTGAGTCCTCTGGTGGTCGATCCTAACAAAAGGGACCACCAGAGGACCAGGTAGGAGGTATATTAGACGCTGTTATGAAAACAGCGTCTAATATACCTGTTAGGGGTTAAAAAATTCGGATCTCCAGCCTGCCAGCGAGCGATCGCCGCTGGCATGCTGGAGATCCACTCGCTTACCTTCCGTTCCTGTGAGCGCGCGCGCCTGTGTGCGCGCGTTCACAGGAAATCTCGCGTCTCGCGAGATGACGCCTATTGGCGTTAGTGTGACCTGGGAGAGCCGCCGCGATGACGCCTTTCGGCGTTAGCGCGGCGGCAAGCGGTTAAATAGGGTCCATCTTTGCTCTCCCAACCCACAAAGTGAGGGGTTTGGGAGAAACAAGGTGGAGGTGGGCCTGATCAGCAGCACGTGAAACACCTGTTCAAACAAACACACCCGTGACATATACCATCCATTTTAGTAATAAAACAAAACAAAATAATTTCTGCGAGTAAGTGCAGCCAAGCTGGTCATTGATAACACATATTATTCAGACAAATGCTGGGATAAATAAACCATACATAGGGAATCATGTTTATATATAATTATTTTTTAAAAAAAATCCTCAAATAAAGGTACACCAGATCTCATAGTCCTTATATATTATAGTTGCATCCCATTTGAATATTTATTTATGCCATTACCAATATCCCTATAATGTGACCAATTAAAAAAAGACACCTTAGTTTATATTTAGGTTTAATAATAACAAATAATCTTTCCTGGCTACCTTACAGCTGGTCTTTGAAGAGCCTGGCCGTACATCCTCCACTGTATCAGCTCTTTTGCATCTACGACAGGGTTCCTTGTCTGTGGGTCAGTATGCCATTCAGTTTTGTACCATGGCTGCTAAACTTGCATGGAACAATGAGGCTCAACTGGCAGTGTTCTGGGAGGGCCTTTCTGATCGGATTAAGGATGAATTAGCTGGTTGTGACTGTCCGTCTACTCTGAATGACATGATCACCAGTGAAGAGCGGCAAAGGTTGTATTCAAATTTGCGATATTTAATGAATATTTTGGTGAATATTCATCATATATTCGCTAATTCGAGAATTCATGATCTCCAGTCATTATTTACTTGATTGTGAAAATCGACAATCTCAAAATTTGCGATCAACACTACTACTAAAGTCAAAGATATTGCAGCCTTCTCATTAGCCCACAAGCAAGAAGCATTGAGGGATCATGGGTACTGATGAAAAAAATAGAATATTCGCGATTACAAACATATAGCACTATATTCAAAATATTCGCAAATTCTCAAAGTACCAATATTCGAGATAAAAATTTGTGATTAGAATATTCGTGATCAACACTACTGATCACCTTGACCACAAGGATAGATATGCATTTCGGAGAGCGTTCTAAGGAGGTCGCATACACCAGAAGACCACCTCGTTTGGCTCCATCCTTCCAGAGGCCGATTCTTCCTCTACACACCACATCTGAAGAGCCCATGCAAATAAAGAGCCTTTGATTGTCTGACCAGGAACATTTACGCTGCAAAGCAGATAACCTGTTTCTGTATTGTGGAGGCAAGGCCCACTTTGTGCATAATTGTCCACAGAAGCCGGGAAACGCCAATGTCTAGGATCAGTTGGAGAGGTGGTTCGAGACAAGGAGAAGTCCTCTCTGAAACTTTCAGTTCCAGTGACTCACTCTCACAAGGGAGTCACACTGTCTTGGACTCTGGGTCAGCCGGTAACTTCATTAAGCAAGCTCTGATCCATCAGTACCAGCTCCCTACCATTTGTCTAGAAAGGCCTCTGTCTGTGGCTTCCGTAAATGGACTGACACTTCCCGAACCTATGCTTTCTGTTACTATGCCCCTTAAGCAAATAAGGGTTCTGCATTCTGAGATGATTTACTTCTATGTGCTGCCAGCATCCGTGAATCCGGTTCTCCTTGGTCTTCCCTGGCTGCACACTCTAGTTTTGGACTGGCACTCCAGTCAGAATCTGCATTGGGAATCATCCTGCTTATCAGAGGTTCCGACCTGCTTCCTCGCCTACTGAACCTGTAGACCTGTCCGGACTTTCGCATCAGTATGTGCCAGTTTTGTGGATGTCTTCAGTAAGAAAGAGGCCAAGATCCTGCTTCCGCATCGTCTATATGATTGTCTGATTAACCTTCTGCCTGGTGCCACTCCTCCTGGTGGTCGAGTCTACCCACTCTTACTTCCCAAGACCCAAGCAATATCTTATTACATCAAGGAGAATCTCGAGAGGGGGTTTATCCGGAAATCTACTTCAACAGCCGATGCTGGGAACTTCTTTTTGCAGAAAAAAGATGGAGCTTTATGGCCCTGTATCGACTATCAAGGTCTGAATAAGGTCACAGTCAAGAATCGATACCCTGTTCCGCTAATCTCCGAACTCTTTGACAGGATCCGGGGAGCTAAGGTCTTCACAAAATTCGACCTGCGCGGCGCATACAACCTTATCCGTATTCGAAAGGGAGATGAGTGGAAGACTGCTTTCAACACTTGTGATGGTCACTAATGCTCCCGCAGTATTCTGGGAGTTGGTAAACAATATCTTGCTTTATGTCTGTGTGATAGTGTACCTGGACAATATAGTGATCTATTCGCCAGATTTGAACACTCACCAGAAGCATATACGGTTAGTTTTACAGCGGTTGAGAGAGAATCGACTTTATGCCAAATTTGAGAAATGCATCTTTGAAAAAACGACTGTACCGTTCCTCAGATACATAATCTTGGATGCCGGGTTGCAGATGGATCCTGAGAAATTGAATGCAGTAATGGATGCACCACCTACAGGGTCTTTGTGCTATACAGCGCTTCCTTGTATTTGCTAATTTCTATCGTCCGTTCATCCAGAATTTTTCATCTCTTTCATCTCCACTCTTACTAAGAAAGGGGTGAATGCTAGAGTCTGGACTCCTGAGGAGGAAGCCGCCTTCGTTCAATTAAAAAGGTCCTTTGCTTCTGCACCTGTTTTGCATTATCCCGATGTCTCCTGCCAATTCTTTTTAGAAGTGGACGCCTCCTCCATAGGAGCCAGTGCTGTTTTACTACAGAAAGGTTCCAGGGGCAAGATGCTTATACAGTCAGGTCCATAAATATTGGGACATCAACACAATTCTAACATTTTTGGCTCTATGCACAACCACAATGGATTTGAAATGAAATGAACAAGATGTGCTTTAACTGTAGACTGTCAGCTTTAATTTGAGGGTGTTTACATCAGGTGAACGGTGTAGGAATTACAACAGTTTGCATAGGTGCCTCCCACTTGTTAAAGGAATAAAAATAATGGGACAATTGGCTTCTCAGCTGTCCCACGGCCAGGTGTGTGTTATTCTCTCATTATCCCAATTACAATGAGCAGATGAAAGGTCCAGAGTTCATTTCAAGTGTTCTATTTGCATTTGGAATCTGTTGCTGTCAACTTTCAAGATGAGATCCAAAGAGCTGTCACTATCAATGAAGAAAGCCATCATAAGGCTGAAAAAACAAAACAAACTCATCAGAGAGATAGCAAAAACATTAGGCTTGACCAAAACAACTGTTTGGAACATTCTTAAAAAGAAGGAACGCACCGGTGAGCTCAGCAACACCAAAAGACCCGGAACACCACGGAAAACAACTGTAGTGGATGGCCAAAGAATTCTTTCCCTGGTAAAGAAAACACCCTTTACAACAGTTGGCCAGATCAATAACACTCTCCAGGAGGTAGGTGTATGTGTGTCAAAGTCAATAATCAAGAGAAGACTTCACCAGAGTGAATACAGAGGGTTCACCACAAGATGTAAACCATTGGTGAGCCTCAAAACAGGAAGGCCAGATTAGAGTTTGCCAAACAACATCTAAAAAAGCCTTCTCACAGTTCTGGAACAACATCCTATGGACAGATGAGACCAAGATCAACTTTTACCAGAGTGATGGGAAGAGAAGTGTCTGGAGAAAAAAAATGAACTACTCATGATCCTAAGCATACCACCTCATCAGTGAAGCATGGTGGTGGTAGTGTCATGGCGTGGGCATGTACGGCTGCCAATGGAACTGGTATTTATTGATTATGTGAATGCTTACAAAAGCAGCAGGATGAATTCTGAAGTGTTTTGGGCAATATTATCTGCTCATATTCAGCCAAAAGCTTCAGAACTCATTGAACGGCGCTTCACAGTGCAGATGGACAATGACCCAAAGCATAGCGCAAAAGCAACCAAAGAGTTTTTTAAGGGAAATAAGTGGGATGTTATGCAATGGCCAAGTCAATCAGCTGATCTGAATCTGATTTGAGCATGCATTTCACTTGCTGAAGAAAAAACTGAAGGGAAAATGCCCCAAGAACAAGCAGGAACTGAAGACAGTTGCAGTAGAGGCCTGGCAGAGCATCACCAGGAATGAAACCCAACGTCTGGTGATGTCTATGAGTTCCAGACTTCAGGTTGTAATTGACTGCAAAGGATTTGCAACCAAGTATTAAAAAGTAAAAGTTTGATTTATGATTATTATTATGTCCCATTACTTTTGGTCCCTTAACAAGTGGGAGGCAAATATGCAAACTGTTGTAATTCCTACACCGTTCACCTGATTTGGATGTAAATACCCTGAAATTAAGGGTCCATTCACACCTCCGTTGTTTATTTCCTGATCTGTTCCGTTTTTTGCGGAACAGATCTGGACCAGTTCTGTACCCATTCATTTTCAATGGGTCCTAAAAAAAATCGGACAGCACAATGTCCGATTTTTTTTCAGGACCCATTGAAAATGAATGGGTACAGAACTAGTCCAGATATGTTCTGCAAAAAACGGAACAGATCAGGAAAGAAACAACGGACGTGTGAATGGACCCTAAAGCTGACAGTCTGCAGTTAAAGCACATCTAGAGCCAAAAATTTTAGAATTGTGTTGATTTCCCAATATTTATGGACCTGACTGTATGTGGATTTTTCTCCAAGCTCTTCTCCCCTGCTGAGAGCAAATACTATATAGGAGATAGAGAGCTTCTGGCCACAAAACTTGCTTTGGAGGAGTGGCATTATCTATTGTAGGGGGCCCAGAATCCAGTGATAATCTTCACCGACCACAAGAACCTTACTTATCTGCAGACAGCTCAGCGTCTGAACCCTCACCAGACCAGATGGGCACTCTTCTTCTACCATTTTGATTTTGAGCTTCACTTTCACTCGGCTGAGAAAAACATCAAGGCGGATGCTCTTGACTTCTCTGACCAGCAGGAGGAGCCCCAGTACATTGTAGATCCTGCTCACTTGATCACAGTGGCTCCTGTCTTGGTAAAAGACATCCCTCCCGGGAAGACATTCGTGCCATCTGCCAAGAGAAAACATATTCTAGCTTAGGGGCACAACTCCAAACTGGCTGGTCACCCAAAGGATGTGCGTGATTATGTGTCTGCTTGCACTGTCTGTGCTCAGAATAAAGTCTCCAGGACCAAACCACCTGGGCTGTTACCTCTTCCAGAAACCCCATGGACTTTGTTACATATCTGCCCTCTTCTGCCAGATGTACAGTTATCTGGGTGGTCGTGGACTGGATCTCCAAGATGGCGCACTTCGTTCCTTTGGCTGGACTGCCCTCAGCTGCTGAACTTGCTAAACTGTTTGTGAAACACATATTTCGCTTGCATGGTCTACCTTGGCATATTGTTTCCGATTGCGGAGTCCAGTTTACCTCTAAGGCTACTTTCACACCTGCGTTAGGTGCGGGGATCCGTCTGGTATCTGTACAGATGGATCTGCACCTATAATGCAAACGCTTGTATCCGTTCAGAACGGATCCATTTGCATTACCATGGACAAAAAAATATATACAGACGTGGACAAAATTGTTGGTACCCTTTGGTCAATGAAAGAAAAAGTCACAATGGTCACAGAAATAACTTTAATCTGACAAAAGTAATAATAAATTAAAATTCTATAAATGTTAACCAATGAAAGTCAGACATTGTTTTTCAACCATGCTTCAACAGAATTATGTAAAAAAATAAACTCATGAAACAGGCATGGACAAAAATGATGGTACCCCTAACTTAATATTTTGTTGCGCAACCTTTTGAGGCAATCACTGCAATCAAACGCTTCTTGTAACTGTCAATGAGACATCTGCACCTCTCAGCAGGTATTTTGGCCCACTCCTCATGAGCAAACTGCTCCAGTTGTGTCCGGTTTGAAGGGTGCCTTTTCCAGACTGCATGTTTCAGCTCCTTCCAAAGATGCTCAATAGGATTGAGGTCAGGGCTCATAGAAGGCCACTTTAGAATAGTCCAATTTTTTCCTCTTAGCCATTCTTGGGTGTTTTTAGCGGTGTGTTTTGGGTCATTGTCCTGTTGCAAGACCCATGACCTGCGACTGAGACCAAGCTTTCTGACACTGGCTAGTACATTTCTCTCTAGAATTCCTTGATAGTCTTGAGATTTCATTGTACCCTGCACAGATTCAAGACACCCTGTGCCAGACGCAGCAAAGCAGCCCCAGAACATAACAGAGCCTCCTCCATGTTTCACAGTAGGGACAGTGTTCTTTTCTTGATATGCTTCATTTTTTCGTCTGTGAACATACAGCTGATGTGCCTTGGCAAAAACTTCGATTTTTGTCTCATCTGTCCACAGGACATTCTCCCAGAAGCTTTGTGGCTTGTCAACATGTAGTTTGGCATATTCCAGTCTTGCTTTTTTATGATTCGTTTTCAACAATGGTGTCCTCCTTGGTCGTCTCCCATGTAGTCCACTTTGGCTCAAACAACGACGGATGGTGCGATCTGACACTGATGTTCCTTGAGCATGAAGTTCACCTTGAATCTCTTTAGAAGTCTTTCTAGGCTCTTTTGTTACCATTCGGATTATCCGTCTCTTAGATTTGTCATCAATTTTCCTCCTGCGGCCACGTCCAGGGAGGTTGGCTACAGTCCCATGGATCTTAAACTTATGAATAATATGTGCAACTGTACTCACAGGAACATCTAGTTGCTTGGAGATGGTCTTATAGCCTTTACCTTTAACATGCTTGTCTATAATTTTCTTTCTGATCTCTTGAGACAGCTCTTTCCTTTGCTTCCTCTGGTCCATGTCGAGTGTGGTACACACCATATCACCAAACAACACAGTGATTACCTGGAGCCATATATATAGGCCCAATGGCTGATTACAAGGTTGTAGACACCTGTGATGCTAATTAGTGGACACACCTTGAATTAACATGTCCCTTTGGTCACATTATGTTCTGTGTTTTCTAGGGGTACCATCATTTTTGTCCATGCCTGTTTCATGAGTTTATTTTTTTACATAATTCTGTTGAAGCATGGTTGAAAAACAATGTCTGACTTTCATTGGTTAACATTTATAGAATTTTAATTTATTATTACTTTTGTCAGATTAAAGTTATTTCTGTGACCATTGTGACTTTTTCTTTCATTGACCAAAGGGTACCAACAATTTTGTCCACGTCTGTATATATTTTTTTTGTTCATGATAATGCAAACGGATCCGTTTTGACTTACACTGAAAGTCAATGGGAGGTGGATCAGTTTTCAATAGTACCATATTGCAGCGTTTTGGTGTCCGCCTCCAGAGCGGAATGGAGGCTGAACGGAGGCAAACTGATGCATTCTGAACGGATCCTTATCCATTCAGAATGCATTGGGGCTAAACTGATCCATTTTGGGCCGCTTGTGAGAGCCCTGAAACGGATCTCACAAGCATACCCAGAAACGCCAGTGTGAAAGTAGCCTAAGCTCTGGAGAGCTTTTTGCCAGCTGCTCAAAATTGAGCTGGACTTCTCTTCCGGTTATCATCTCCAGACCGATGGGCAAGTGGAGCGGGTCAATCAAATATTAGAGAACTATATCCGGCATTTGCGACAACTATTGTCCTATAACAACCACTCTAGCGAGTCTACTGGATCCTCTCTGTTCTTTGTTGTTTATGGACTACACCCTCATACTCCTATTCCTGTTCCTACATCTTCTGAGGTACCATCTGCGGATTCCTCTTTGCATCAACAAAGCGGTGACTCACATGAAAACAAATGCAGACAATAGAAGAAGAAAACCGCCTCAGCACTCGTCAGGATATAAGGTATGGCTCTCCTCTAAAAATATCCACTTAAGGGTTTCCAGTTTCAAGTTTGCTACTAGGTTCCTCGGACCCTTTGAAGTATTGAGGAGGATCAACAAGTGACATATAAGTTAGGTCTGCCTCTCTCTCTCTTCATATTCCTAATGCCTTCCACGTGTCCTTACCAAAACTTGTAGTTCTTAATTGGGCTCCATCTACTCCTTCTACTCCAACTCCGGTATCTGGAGATTCTGACGAGATATTTGAGGTCAAAGATATCATGGACATTAAGAAGCGTGGCAAGAAGACCTACTATCTTGTGGACTGGAAGGGCTTTGGTCCTGAGGAGAGGTCTTGGGAACCAGAGGAGAACATTCATGCTCCGAACTTGGTAAAAAGGTCTCGTCGTGGACTCAAGAAGAGGGGGCATAAGGAGGGGTAATACTGTAACAGAGGCTGCTGTGCGCCGCCATTCCCCAGCTTACCGCCGCAGTCCCAGGCGCTGTGTTCAGCGGTAATCTGCTGCCAGTGTTTCATTTCAGCCCTGGCCACAGCATGCTTGCTGCTTGTTTCCTGCAGCATTTCCTTAAGGGCCACTGCGTGTCACTTCCTGTGCTTTAAGGTTTGGATCACGTGACCTCGCTGACCAATCCTAGCCCTCCTGCACATATATAAGTGGCTCAGCCCCCTTCCCAGATGCCTCAGTGTCAAAGTCCTTGTGTCCTGTTAGGGTTCCTGATATCTGCTTGTGTTCTGGACTCAAACTTGTATTCCTGGACTCTGCTACCTGTTTGATCCCTACCTGCTTGCCTTGACTCTCATGTTGCTGACCCAGATTGCCTGACTCGTACCTGTGCCACTTGCTCTGACCTGTTGCCTGTTTGACTTCTCCTCTGCCTCATCCTTCGGTCCTGCACTGTTGCTCCTGGTTATGACTCAGTCTGCTGACAATACCTGTACCTCTGTTACCTTGCTCACATACCTCCTGGTCCGCCTGGACCAGCTGCCTCGTGTGCCAATCCTCCTTAAGAGGTAGCAACCTGGTGTTCCCCTCAGGAAAGTCTATCCTTACCATCAGGGGTACTGTGAAGATCAAGGTGTTCACTTAGACAACGCCCTTAGAGGAGGTATGACACATGGCACAATGGGTTCACACCTGCTGGTTCGTGACCAGCAGTAATTTTACTTCCCTTGTGTCCTAACCAGAAGACCAATAATAGTGTAATTCTGCCCCTCTGGGCTAGTAGGACAGATGGAATATTTAAATGACACATTTTTAAAACTCAATATTATAAAAAATATTTTTGTCTGATTTTAAGTTTAGCAGTAATAATTGATGGCAAATTAAATAGAACATATTTTCCTACTGTAGTAGGCAGCACAGAGAGATACAACTCCTATAAGGATATTTTACTGCTGCTGCAAGAGAAAGATATTATCTGTTAGTATAATAGTAGATATAAAAAGTAGGATGAGAGTGCAATAGCTCTATTGCTATATCATTGACAGGGCCAGGCATGATGATGTTTACTCTGACTGCACCTTTCAATAAAAGTGCAGAGGGCAGTTGCAGAGAGAGCAGATTTGTACCTATGACACTGGCTGACCTGTTACATGTGCACTTGGCAGCTGAAGGCATCTGTGTCGGTCCCATGTTCCTATGTAAAAACACCAAAAAACAAGAATGTTATTTGTATAAAAATAATTAATTTTATTAAATAACATAGAACAATAAATATCAGTATAAGTCAAAAGGGATAGGACATGAAGAAACGAGCCTCTAGAATAGGGCTCAACAATGCGGATAATCGCACTTGAGGGAAATTGCACCCTGAGCAGCCACAGTTGAAAAAGTGGTAAAGAGTCGGATGACAATAGAATGAGTAATAGGTGGTGATGACAATACCATATCCCCACAACCAAACTATCCTGGCATCCTCCTCATTGAAACCCAGGTTGATAGTAAGACTGCGGCTGTATAATGATATAACTGGTGACAAATGACTACTAAATGATAACAAATACCACCAGTCCAACCCACACTGAGTCTCATATTACATACCCATATTGCTGCTGCTCATGGTGTCAATAGATCCCCAAATGTCTCAACCTCGACACATGTTTCGCCACGTAGGGTTCGTCAGGAGGTACTAACCAATGTTCATATGTGCCTGCAGGGCTGTGGAGTCGGAGTCGGAGTCGAGGAGTCGGAGTCGGAGTCAATTTTGGGTACCTGGAGTCGGAGTCGGAGTCGGCAAAAAATGAACCGACTCCGACTCCGACTCCTACTAAATTTAAATTGGAATAAAAAAATAAAAAAGCAAGTTTAAATGTCCGAATTCATAAACAGTTATAATTAATGACTTCTCTACTGTAAGAATAAAGGCCAATGCATGCAGTGCCTCACGTAACCGCAAAACAAACGCGTTCAGTGATGTGAAGAAGCATGCTTTTCATATGCTTCACTATATGGTACGCAATGCACAATTAGGAGTGGCAATACATATACTTTGCATTGTGTTGTGTTCTGATGTTACAGGGAACACAATGCCCATGGTTAACATAGCCTCTCACTGATAAGGGATTAAGTAAATATGTGTTTTGCAGGACTAGAGACACTTGTATAAGTGAAGGGAATGGAGGGTCAATAGTTCAAGACTGAAGCTGTAAACCATGGATGTCAAACTCATGGCCCTCCAGATGTTGCAAAACTACAACTCCTATCATTCCCTGATAGCTGTAGTTTGCCCAGGCATGATGGGAGTTGTAGTTTTGCAACAGCTGGAGGGCCACGAGTTTGACATCCCTGCTGTAAACCATTGGAAAAACTGCTGTCATTCAGCTAAGGCTATAAAACGTGTAAACTCAGAATGTTATCTTAAACTTTAAACATGACTATGGGATTCTTCTAGGGAAATCATGTTTTAAAATAAATGTCCCTTCTTGGATCCTCCCACTGCCCTGTCTTCAGCAGAAGATCAGCACACAAAGGAGAAGGCAGCAGCTTCTGCCCAACTACCTCTCTGTGCTAGAAGAGCTTAGAAGAACTTCTTTCTTTCCTTCAAGGAATGTATAAAATACATTTGCATATTAAATACAGAGGAGTCGGAGTCGGGGAGTCGGAGTCGGAGTCGGAAGTACAAAAAACTGAGGAGTCGGAGTCGGAGTCGGAGCATTTATCTACCGACTCCACAGCCCTGTGTGCCTGTACTCTGATTAACAGGCAGTGAAAATATCATCACGCCTGGCCCTGTCGATCAATGTGGAGAGGGCATAGCCTCTAGGTGTAAAAGCAACGCCCCCATTGCTCCTAGATGTTCATTTGCATATATTAAAACATCATTTTTCTCAGCAATGTGGGCACATATCAATATGGGACCAACACATGCCTTCGGCTGCACATGCAACAAGTCAGCCAGTCTCATAGGTGCAAATCTGCTGACAGGTGCCCTTTAAAACAAGACAAGAATTGCTCTAAATCTTGAGTTACAGAACTTATAAAGTGGGCCAGGAGTTAGAGCTGCAGGTATACAATGCAATCACTTAGATGCTTTCACTTTAAAAAAAAAAAAATGTATGTTGTGGCCTTGTGCCAAAATAAAATAAAAAGACCCCATCATTCCCCAGAACTCTATGGGCCCGATGACAGCGAAAGCACAATGTTCAAAATCTTCCATTCATTGGGGGACACAGAGAGACCTGCTGCCACTAGGAGGCGGACACAAAGCAGTTAAAAGTGTTCACCCCTCCCATCAGCTATACACTTCCTACAGGTACTAAACTAAATCAGTATGTTCCAAAGCAGTAGGAGGATAATAAGGAAGAGTAGGCCAATCACAACGTAGGAATCTAGAATAAAGGAAACCCGAAATGAGCAAGTCAGAGGACATAGACAAAAAACAAACTAGTCAACTATAGGCCAAAATAAATTATAGAGTGGATGCCGTTTCCCCCAATGCACAGAAGAGAAAAGGATTTTACAGTAAGTGCTAAAAATAAAAATTCTCATCCGTGTCATTAGTGGACACAAAAAGACCTTGGGATATTCCAAAGCAGTACCCAGGGTGGGAAAAAAATGCGTTATGAACAGTTATGTGTGGTTAGCGCACTGCCGTCTGAAAAACTTTGCCACCCACTGCTGCATCAGGGGATGCAAAGGTGTGCAGCCAATAAAACTTGGAAAAGGTGTGTAGAGACAGCCAGGTAGTGGCCTTACACACTTGAAGAGCAGAAACTGGTGATGCACTGCCGAAGAGGCCAGTACAGAAAAGGCAGAGTTAGCGGACGGTCAAAATGGAAGCTCCTTGCACTTAGAGTGATATGCTTCAGTGATGGCAAAGCGGATCCAACAAGAGATAGTGGATTTGGAGGCCACCAGACTCTTTCTAGGACTGTCATAACAAAGAGAGAATCCAACCTCCGAAACAAGGCCGTAGAGGAGAGAAACATTCGTATTGCCCAAACTACATCCAGGGAATAGACAGCATATTCCTTAGATGAAAAAGGGGCTGGACAATATGAGAGCAAGACAATATCCTCATTAACCCCTTTCTGACCACATCATGTACATTTATGTCGGCGGTCGGGTATTTAAAAATGGCGCCCTCTAGCGACCACAGTGGGCAAATGTGACCACGGCATCTGGGAGCTCAAAAACTGTGAGGATCAGGGGAGTCAGATAGTGTGTGCAGCAGCCTCAGTCCTCCTGAATAATCTGAGGCTGCCGCACATACTGTAAGTTCCTATGGAGAGCCTGCCAGTGGCAGAGCTCCATAGGAACATTCTTATAGACGCTAATGCTAATGCATTGTGGTCTATGAGAAAATCAATCTGATGATTGCTTTCTCGTTTCCTAGGGAAACTATTAAAAAGTGTAAAAAATAAGTTTTTAAAAATATTAAACAAAATGTAAAAAATATAAAAATTGGGATCACCCCACCCTTTTCCCCAAAATAAAAATAAAAATACATAAACAATTAAGAAAATAAACCTCAAGGGCATTGCCCTGTGCAACAACGCTCAAACTATTAAAATATAAAAATATTTGTCCCATACGGCAAAACAGAAATAAACATCAAAATGACCCATTAGACATTTTTCTGTCACTTCACTTCCTACAAAAAAGTGATTAAACCCTATTTGATTTTATTTTTTTACCGCTTCCCACTACATTGTATGCAACGATAAATTGTGCCATTAGAAAGGACAACAAGCCCTCATATGGCTTTTTTTTGAAGGCTGGGAGTGAAAAAACTGAAAATCACTCGGTCTTGAAGTGGTTAAAATGAAAGACCAATGCAATCATTGCTAAAATGGAGGGAACTGGTCTGAGGACAACCTTGTCCTGGTGAGGTTCTGAGGATGACTTTGTCCAGGTGAATCACAGTGAAAAGGGATTTACATGACAAGGCTGCCAATTCCGAGAATATGCCATGGCGGCTAAAAAAAAGCACTACCTTAAATTGAAGGATGCATAGGGAAATGTCCTATAAGGCTTCAGAGGAAAAATTCTGCAATGTGTCTAAAACAAGGTTAACGTCCCAGGGAGGTAAGGGGCATTGATAAAGCAGAGCCTCCTGAGCCACCTCCTAAAGAAAAGTACACACCAGCAGATTAAAAGCTAGAGGTCATTGAAAAATTGCCAACAAGGTGAAAAAACCTGACCCATGAGAGTACAGAGACCCAGACTCGCATCCAAACCTGTCTGAAGGAAGGAGGAAATGCATGGGAGAACTGCATGAGAGAATATTGTGATTTTTCGCACCAGTGGAAAAAAGCATTCAATGGCTTGGTAGATGTGGAGGGAAACTGGCTTCCTGGCCTTGATCATGGTCTGGATGACAGATTCTGAGAACCCCCTGGCTCTAAAAATGGCAGCTTTAACAACCATGCTGTTATATGCAATAAAGGAAATTGTCCCGTAGGGAAAGAGGCTAGGTTTCATCCACCAGAATAGTGATCACAGACGTATACCAGACCTACTGAGGCCAGTCTGATGCAACTAGGATGGAGGGAGACTCTCTGCCCAAATTTTCTGGAGGAGCCATGGTAGAAGAGGAATTGAAGGAAATACATAAGGGAATGTGAATTGGCTCCAAGGAATGACTAGAGTGCTACAGGCAGAGCAAGGGGGTCATGAGAGACGGAAATTGACGAATTGAAGTGCGATACCTCTTCTCTGTCCTTTTTACTCCATTTCTGTTGAGGTGGGGTGCCATCATGTCCACATCCGGTGCGCCCTAGCAGTTGCAAATTTCCCAAAAACCTTGAGAATTGAGCTTTTATTCTCCTGTGTCCACAAGTTCTCTGCTTAGAAATTCTATGATCCAGTTGTCCATGGAATAGCAGACAAAGCTAAGATGTAACATTCGGCCGATCTGAAGATACAAGATGCCTCCACCATGGTGGTGGGAGTCTACATATCACCTTGATTAGTGAGGAACCCCATCGCTGTTGAATTGTCTGTCTGGATGCAGACTGGGTGTCCAAACAGATGGCTGGTCCAATTCTGTACAGCTTGTTCAGCTTGTTGATAGGGAGAAGGGACTCTCACAAGACCACTCCCCTTACACTGTTTGAGACCAAAGGACTATTCCCCATCTGTGGAATTTGTCAAGATCACTACCAATCAGAGAGGAATAAAGGATCAACCCATTGTCAGCACTGGAGAGGACAGCTACCACTAGAGGGAATAATGGCCTGACATTGACATGTTGTCACGGAAGGTGAGGGAAGGGAAGCAAACAAAACACAACAAATTTACAGAAAACAGCAGGCTAGGCCCCCACAGCTAGGGAACAGGGGAAGGTCACCACCTGATAGTCCCTGAGCTTTTCCCTGGCTGCTACCAACATGAACAAATCTTGATGGTAGAAGTGTACATGCACTTGAACCTAAGCCCTGCTGCAACAGATACAAACCCTCAGCTAGGGAGCAGGAGAAAAGACAACAGGTTCCTTGCACCAGATAAAGGAACCCGTGTCTACCTAAGGCCTAGCCGGTACAAACAACAGAAGGGAAGGAAGGAGGGCTTAACTGAAGATGAACTGGGAGCAGGAGCTCCACAAAACACCAGCAGCGAACTCCAGGAGAAACTATAAACCGCAAGGGCTATAGTGAGAGGCAGGTATAAATAGCATCACTAGCAAACTAATGAGCAGAACTTGTGAGGGGGTGGGATCCTGCCCAAAGCCACAACAAAGCAATCTGTCAGATAGAATCACGTGCAGCAAGTCTGACAGATCTTCTCAGATCACTCACAGGGCAGGGCGTGACACATGTGTATCTGGACATCCAGGGAGGATGAAGACTTGTCCCATTTCAACAGGATTGCGAGTTGAAGAGGCAGAATCAAAATGAGCATAGAGGACTGCTTCCATGGCTGCAAACATGAGACCCAGGATTTGTATGCAGAGGCAAATTGGGAATGGACAATTATGGCAAATCTAAAGAATGCTGCTGCGTAGTGTCGAGAATATACAGAAAAAGGCTTCATATAAAAGAATGGATCAAATAAAAGATTTCAAATGATTACTGATCCTCGAGGAGGACATATATAACACCTCAAAAAGAGTTCGATCGGTTAATTAATTATGTTGTGCAATCAGTAAAACAAGGTACAAGCATCTATGCAAAAATATAAATTATTTATTATACAATAAAATACAATCAAAGATTAATCAATGTGAAACTCAATCTGCAATGATACAGTGATATGCAGTACCCAAAACACAAAAACCAGCGTATACACAGTACATCTCAGACAGAAGAATATATTACAATCCGACTTGACCACAATTCTTAGATATAAAAACTCAATAATGTTATGATACAAACCCTTGCTCTGCACAAACCAGTGCCATCAACTCTCCCCCCCACTGTGCAATTTTTTTCCACCCCTTGTGCCATCAGCTCCACTCCCCCGGTGCCTTCAGCATTACTCCCCACCCCAGTGCCATCAGCTCTCCCCCACCCCAGTGCCATCAGCTCCACTGCCGCAGTGCCATCATCTCCCCTTTGTGCCATCAGCTTTACTCCACCCCTTGTGCCATCAGCTTTACTCCACCCCTTGTGCCATCATCTATCCCCCCCAGTGCCTCCAGCTCCACTCATCCAGTGCCTTCAGCTCTCCCCCCTTGTGCCATCATCTCTCCACCCATTGTACCATCACCTGTCCCTCCTTCTGCCCTCAGCTTTACTCCCCCAGGGCCATCAGCTTTACTCCCCCAGTGCCATCATCTCTCCCCCCTTATGCCATCAGCTCTCCCTCACCCCAGTGCCATCAGCTCCACTCCTCAGTGCCATCAGCTCTCCCCCACCCCAGTGCCATCAGCTCCACTCCTCCAGTGCCATCAGCACTCCCCAACCAGTGATATCAGCTCTCCCCCAGTGACATCATCTCTCCCCCCCATTGTGCTATCAGCTCTCCCCCTTGTACCATTATCTGCCCCCCCCCTTGTGCCATCAGCTCCACTCCCCCAGTCCTTTCAGTTCTCCCCACCCAGTGCCATCAGCTCTCCCCCACTCCAGTGCCTTCAGGTCTCCCCACCCAGTGTCATCAGCTCCACTCCCCCAGTGCCTTCAGGTCTCCCCACTGCCATCAGCTCTCCCCCACCCCATAGCCATCAGCTCTACTCCCCCAGTGCCATCATCTGTACCCCCTTGTGCCATCAGCTTTACTCCCCCCTTGTGCCATCATCTGCCCCCCAATGTGCCATCATCTGCCCCCATTGTGCCATCATCTCCCCCCCAAGTGCCTCCAGCTCCACTCCTCTAGTGCCATCAGCTCTCCCCCACCCCATAGCCATCAGCTCTACTCCCCCAGTGCCATCAGCTCTCCCCCCATTGTGCCAACACCTTTCCCCCTTGTGCCATCATCTCTTCCCCCTTGTGCCATCATCTCTTCCCCCTTGTGCCATCATATCTCCTCCCCATTGTGCTATCATCTCTCCCCCCCTTGTGCCATCATCTCTCCACCCATTGTGCCATCAGCTCTCCCAATTGTGCCATCACCTGTCCCCCTTGTACCATCAGCTCTACTCCCCCAGTGCCATCATCTCTCCCCCTTGTACCATCCTCTCTCCCCCATTGTGCCATCATCTGCCCCCCAATGTGCCATCATCTCCCCCCAAGTGCCTCCAGCTCCACTCCTCTAGTGCCATCAGCTCTCCCCCACCCCATAGCCATCAGCTCTACTCCCCCAGTGCCATCAGCTCTCCCCCCATTGTGCCATTACCTTTCCCCCTTGTGCCATCATCTCTTCCCCCTTGTGCCATCATATCTCCTCCCCATTGTGCTATCATCTCTCCTGTCGTGCCTTTTCATAGGTAAATACATTGATATCCAATTCATTTTTAGTCAAGATGGATGTTCATTACCTTTAAGAGCCATGCTCGCTATAGTTACAATTTTGTATGTCTTGAGAAGGCCAAAGTAAGGTCACACGAAGGTTTCTACTTTTTAGTGTTATTCTTCTCATGAATGTACCAGTCTGAGAAGAGGCCTTCTTATCTACTGATAAATTTATGACGGGAGGTAAAGATAAGCTCTATGCAGCTGGTGATAATTACCTATACAATTAGGCATTTATCAATGAAGCAAATATATAATATTCATGTATTCATTTAATGAACCTTAGTCCTTAGCATAAGACAATCAGTAGGACATATAATATATATTATACTGTTATATGTTATGAAGACAACATGTATCCAGTATATTATATATATTTCTCATTAGGAGAATCTTTGTCTCTAAAAGAGTGTCTGTGAAGATGTGTGTTTTGTAACAATTATTCACCTCTTTGGTGTAACAGGAGATACTGTTATCTCTGTGAGAAAACAAGGAGATTCAAGTTATTTACGATATACAAATAAACAGTGAGAGAAACATCGAGAGAGACGTCTGGAGGTCTGTCTCTAATTGCTACAAGTGTCAAATCTAATCCCTATAGCCTTGAATTAAAGCTTTTAAGGTCAATTGTATATTATACCTTTATTCAGACTTACAGAAGTTAACCCTTTATACTATGATGCAAATAGCTTACACAGCAGTGCCACCTAGGTATGAGTAGGTGACATTACAACAGTAGCAAAAGTGCATTCTGGGTAAGGTTATGATGTCATTTCTTATCAATGATCACACCCATCCGACAATGATTGGAAAGCTCCAAATTAGGAAGGTGTGGCTAACTGATAAGTTTGTGATCATAAACCATACACAGGGCGGGAGAAAAGGACAGAGAACAGAGACACACACAAGAAAGAGAGGAAAGAGAAGTAAAGCTGTCTAGAGGGGTCTATCAAGATGGAAGCCATGGTGAGATGTGCTATGATGGACCACCCAGCTTTCCTAGGAGCAGAAGTGAGATTTCTACTAGGACTTGGTAAGAGATACAGAAAATGATATTTCATTTTATTAAGACTAATTTGATAGTGTGGGTGAAATTATACCATCTAGATTGGCGAATAAATACATAATTAAATTAATTGATCATCTCCATATTGAGATGTAGTTTTAGGATATTGTGAGACTTCATTCTACCTGCAGAAGAATCAAGACTCATAATCTAGCAAAGCAGTAAATAATTGCTTAGATATATATATATTGATAGAACATTCTTCGCCAAGCTAAGTGATGGTTTCCCACAGGAAAGACTTATTTCAAGTCCTTTCCATTTAAGATATGGTCTAGCAAAGATCATATATCCCTGTCATTTGTCTTAATAGTCTTACCAAAGTTATATGTGTGAAAATAGTCCAGGATGGGGGGAAGGATACAGTTATCTCTTCTAAGCTATATCCTTGAATGGATTTGCCCATGCCTGAAGTCATGTGATGTGTAGTTGGTTAGAGGGGGGAAGAATGTATTTAGCCTTCCATATTGATGTCTAGGAATAGACATGCCCATCCTGATATCATGAGGTTTTCTCTGAACAAAAGTAATATATATACGTATAACTTATGTTCCTACTTTGATATCCGAACTTAATAATAGCTTTGTTATAATGTGACAAGTTATTTTCACTCACATGTATTGTTAAGCTTGTAATGCTATATATATTCATTTGCATGTATCATTGTGTTTATCTACTTATATATGTTTATAATCTTGTAACCAATAAATCTGCATATTTTTATAAACCTGTGTATTATTGTATAATGCAGAACTACATGTTTTATCATTAACGTCATCTCACGTCAAAAAGAACTTATTTATCTGAGGAAATAGTCGGCCTCAGATGTGAATTGTATTAATTAGGTTGTCTACAATTCACCAGGTCATGATTTTAAGAATTTATGACAAAATTTATAAAATTAAATTTTTTATGATTAATTATTTTTATGACCATAATTAATAATTCTTAATTGAATTATTACAACCCGACACTCCCCCCCTTGTGCCATCATCTCTCCACCCATTGTGCCATCAGCTCTCCCAATTGTGCCATCACCTGTCCCCCTTGTACCATCAGCTCTACTCCCCCAGTGCCATCATCTCTCCCCCTTGTACCATCCTCTATCCCCCCATTGTGCCATCAGCTCCACTCCCCCATTGTGCCATCACCTCTCCCCCTTTATGCCATCAGGTTTACTCCCCCAGTGCCATCATCTCTCCCCCCTTGTGCCATCATCTCTCCCCCTTGTGCTATCAGCTCTCCCCCACCCCAGTGCCATCATCTCTCCTCCCCATTGTGCTATCATCTCTCCACCCATTGTGCCATCAGTTCTCCCCATTGTGCCATCATCTCCCCCCCCCTTGTGCCATCATCTCTCCACCCATTGTGCCATCAGCTCTACTCCCCCAGTGCCATCATCTCTCCCCCTTGTACCATCCTCTCCCCTCCCATTGTGCCATCAGCTCCACTCCCCCATTGTGCCATCACCTCTCCCCCTTTATGCCATCAGCTTTACTCCCCCAGTGCCATCATCTCTCCCCCCTTGTGCCATCAGCTCTACCCCTTGTGCCATCAGATATCCCCCCATTGTGCCACCAGCTCTCCCCCCTTGTGCAATAGTCTCTGCTGCCGTGCTCCTCCTGACACCCGGATTGCACAGCATCATTGATTGCTAGGACGCTGTGCACTCCGGGCGCCCGGCCTTAGTCGCGCCCCACCCACTCCATCGTTCCTCGCTGCTCTGCGCCTGACGTCACACACCGCGTCAGGTCACTGCATGCGTACGTCAGGAGGTCAGTGCAGCGCAGGACCATGGACGTGCTGTTAAGTGTCCGGAGGCCCCCTGCTGGAAAGGTGAGTATTCCAAGGGCAGCAGGAGACCACGGAGCGGGAGTAATAGCAAGCGCTTCACTCCTGCTCCGTGGTGACATGACACAAACAATTCTTTGATGCAAAAAATTTGCATTCAGGATTTTTTTGTGTCGAATTACTCGATTGAATCGAGTAATCGTTTCAGCCCTACACACAAGTTCTATATTATTAAGCCTGGTATTGACTATGGAATGAAATTATTCAAATCAGAGAGTTACCTCTTAATTCAATATTTAGGTCTTTTATTCAGTAATATGCATCTTTACTGAATAGTGACAATATTGATGTAGCACTTTTAACAACTATACATCCGCCAAAAGCGGGGAGTTTGCTAAATATCAGGCTGATTAATTTATATCAATATTACACAAAATAAAGTTATACATTACCGAGAATGCAGATGATGTGCAAAGACTAAGTCAGCTCTAAGGTACGATCTGATCATTAGGATCTTTCTCCTGGGTTTTCTTTGTTTCTCTGTGTTTTCATGGTTCCCCCTTGTCTTTTTACTGTTGCTCTTTTTTTTTTTCTGTTTCTCTCATATGTATGTGGTTTATGACCACAAACTTATCAGTTAGACACACCTTCCTAGCTTGGAGTTTTCCAATCATTATCGGCTAGGAGTGTACAGTGCCTTGTAAAAGTATTCACCCCCCTTGACTTTTTTTGTATTTTGTTACATTACAGCCTTAAGTTCAATGTTTTGTTAATCTGAATTTTATGTGATGGCTCAGAACACAATAGTCTAAGTTGGTGAAGTGAAATGAGAAAAATATATAAATAAAACTATTGTTTAGAAATAGAAAACAGAAAATTGGCATGTGTGAATGTATTAACCCCCTCTGTTAGGAAGCCCATAAAAAGCTCTGGTGCAACCAATTACCTTCAGAAGTCACAATTCGTGAAATGATAACCACCTGTGTGCAATCTAAGTGTCACATGATCTGTCATTAGAAGATAAAAGAGGAATAGGAGGCAGCGCCTCATGTGTGGTATAGTAGGATAATTGATAAAAGAGGTAAGTGAAAACTCTTACCGGATAGTGTTGTGATGAGTCACAACACCTATATGAAGCTTCTGCTGATTTGCCCGATCAGCATGCGGGGTGCCTGCGCTGCTGCCTAGGTTCCAGCCCCGTGCCTTGGAAGCAATCGTCGGGGAGAAGTATCGTTTGTAGAGAAGAAATAGAATGAACCTTTTAGATGGCGCTGTCAGCAGGAGTCAGAAACAGGTAGGTATTGTTAACACAATACTTTTTTATTTTCAGTCAACGCGTTTCAGGGGAGGAGGGCCCCCTTCATCAGGACAATATACAACATAAAGCCACATTCACATGTGGCGGTTATTTAAACTCAAAAAAGGCGCGTGAGGCCAAGGGGGGGGGGGGGGGGTGGAGCAGGGGAGGGGGAAAGGGTGGGGGGTAAGTAAGCATCTTAAAATCGTGGAAGGCTGTCATCTGGTATTCAGTCCCTTGTTAAGTCCCTTACTGATCCCTTTAAAATTATATATAGTGTGGACCTCATTCATTTTAAAGAAGGGGAAATAAATAAGATAAAATGGTTATATATATGTATAGCTAGAGCGGTTGAATTTGGTCATCTTTTAAGAAGGTTAGAGATGGATTAGTCTAGTATTAAGACTTCTTTTTTTTTTTTTTTTTTCCTCTCTCTCCCCCCAAAAAGTCTTAATACTAGACTAATTGTCCTTAATACTAGACTATTTCTAATAGAAATATTGTCCTGATGAAGGGGGCCCTCCGCCCCTGAAACGCGTTGACTGAAAATAAAAAAGTATTGTGTTAACAATACCTACCTGTTTCTGACTCCTGCTGACAGCGCCATCTAAAAGGTTCATTCTATTTCTTCTCTACAAATGATCTGTCATTACATATACACACCTTTTTTAAAAGGCCCCAGAGGCTGCAACACCTAAGGAAGAGGCATCACTAACCAAACACTGCCATGAAGACCAAGGGACAATGTTGTTGAGAAGTACGAGTCAAGGTTAGGTTATACAAAAATATCCAAATCTTTGATGATCCCCAGGAGCACCATCAAATCTATCATAACCAAATGGAAAGAACATGGCACAACAGCAAACCTACCGAGAGACGGTAGCCCACCAAAACTCACAGACCGGGCAAAGAGGGCATTAATCAGAACGGCAGCACAGAGACCTAAGGTAATCCTGGAGGAACTGCAGAGTTCCACAGCAGAGACTGGAGTATCTGTACATAGGACGACAATAAGCTGTAAGGTCCATAGAGTTGGGCTTTATGGCAGAGTGGCCAGAAGAAAGCCATTACTTTCAGATAAAAACAATAAGGCATGTTGCGAGTTTGCGAAAAGGCATGTTGGATGCTCCCAAAATGTATGGAGGAAGGTGCTCTGGTCTGATGAGACAAAAATTTAACTTTTCGGACATCAAAGAAAATGCTATGTCTGGCGCAAACCCAACATATCACATCACCCAAAGAACACCATCCCCTCAGTGAACCATGGTGGTAAGCAGCATCATGCTGTGGGGAAGTTTTTCAGCAGCCGGGACTGGGAAACTGGTCAGAGTTGAGGGAAAGATAGATGGTACTAAAAACAGGGATATTCTTGAGCAAAACCTGTACAACTCTGTGAGTAATTTGAGGCTTGGATGGAGGTTCACCTTCCAGGAGGACAATGATCCCAAACACACTCCTAAAGCAACACTTGAGTGGTTAAAGGGGAAACATGTAAATGTGTTGGAATGGCCTAGTCCAAGCACAGATCTCAATCCAATAGAAAATCTGTGGTCAGACTTAAAGATTGCTGTTCACAAGTGCAAACCATCCAACTTGAACGAGCTGTAGCAGTTTTGCAAGGAGGAATGGGCAAAAATCCCAGTTGGTAAGATGTGGCAAGCTCATAGAGACTTATCCAAAGCGACTTGGAGCTGTGATTGCCACAAAAGGTGGATATACAAAGTAGTGACTTTAGGGGGGTGAATAGTTATGCACATTGACTTTTTCTGCTATTTTGTCCTATTTGTTGTTTGCTTCACAATAAATAAATAAAAAACACATCTTCAACGTTGTGGGCATGTTCTGTAAATTAAATGATGCAAATCCTCAAACAATCCATGTTAATTCCAGGTTGTGAGGCACCAAAATACTTTTGCAAGGCACTGTACATATGATAAGAACTGTGTATATTGTATAACCCAAAATGCACTTCAGCTGTTGGTGTAATGTTACTCATTTACCCCTAGGTGACACTATTACCTAAGCTGTTAGTATCATTCTATTAAAGGGGTTCTGCACTTTCAATTAACTGATGATCTATCCTCTGGATAGATCATCAGCTTCTGATCAGTGGGGGTCCGACACCCGGGACCCCCGCCGATCAGCTGTTTGAGAAGGCAGCGGTGCTCCAGCAGCGCCGCGGCCTTCTCACTGTTTACCGCCGGGCCGCCCGCACACTGACGTCACGACTTGTATCAACTAGAGTGGGTGCGGCTAAGCTCTGTTCACTTGAATGGAGCTTAGCCGCGCCCACTCTAGTTGATACAAGTCGTGACGTCAGTGGGCGGGCGGCCCGGCGGTAAACAGTGAGAAGGCCGCGGCGCTGCTGGAGCACCGCTGCCTTCTCAAACAGCTGATCGGCGGGGGTCCCGGGTGTCGGACCCCCACTGATCAGAAGCTGATGATCTATCCAGAGGATAGATCATCAGTTAATTGAAAGTGCAGAACCCCTTTAAGGGTTTAATATCCAAGTATGACTTTATCTCACATTCTATACACATGACCTCTGGAAATTAAATCAAAGCTATAGGGATTAATTCTGACACTTCTACCAATTAAGCACAGACTTTTAGGCTTTGAATGTTTCTTACTCATTAATAGTAAATACAAAATGTCATTTTAGCATACAGCAAATATACAAACTATCTTAAGTCAACAATAGTCAAGGTAGTATGCTAATGACCTATATGTAGCAAAGTGTAGTCCATATGATTTTATAGACAATTTTTTTATAAACAAGATTTTATGAAACGCAAAAATCTAAATCTCTGTTCATCCAATGTGGTGACAAGGTATTTAATTCAAAATTCCAAAAGGATTCACGTTGTTTTAAACGTGCAATCCGGTTACCTCCTCTTCTTGCCATCAGCACGTGTTCCAAAACTTGAAATGGAAGTTGATTGATTTGATGCTTTGCAGAAATAAAATTACATGGAATGGGAAGTTTTTTAGCCGCGAATTTCACTTATGCTTCAAGATACGGTCTCGAACGTTCTGGATAGTCTCACCCACATAGGCTAATCCGCACGGGCATTTAATCAAATAGACCACATAAGAAGAATGCATGTGTAGAGGTCTCTAGAGGGGTACACTTTGCCTGAATATGGATGTATGATTCTATTACCTTTGATCACATTAGTGCATTGGGCACAATTAAGGCAGGGGTACGTGCCTGTTTTTTTAGGCGCTAGAGTAGTTTGTCTAAGTCTAGGTTTGAGTGGACCTACAGTATATCAGCACACACTAATTTGTCTTTTAAATTGGCCAGTCTCTTGTAGCAGGGTGTTGGAATTCAGTAACGCTTGGATAGGATTGTTAAAGAATCGGTCAATGTTTTTTAACTATAGATTGAATTTTAGAAACATAGAATGTGTCGGCAGATAAGAACCATTTGGCCCATCTAGTCTGCCCAATATATCTGAATCCTATGAATAGTCCCTGGCCCTATCTTATATGAAGGATAGCCTTATGCCTATCCCATGCATGCTTAAACTCATTCACTGTATTTGCAGCTACCACTTCTGCAGGAAGGCTATTCCATGCATCCACTACTCTCCCATCTACTACTCTCTTTAGGCGCAAAGGGATGATAGGTAATTGCCTCTGCTACACCAACGGGTGATTGATGGTTAGTTAAAATAACACATCTTTACAGATACTTATTAACAAAGTCCATACTTAACTGTTTTCATCATATAATAGGAATATAATGCGTTACTACTAAGAAATATATGATAACAAATGCATAAATGTCCTTAATAATACGTAACAATATAAAACAATACATTCAGTATGTCTTATTGATTTTCTTTTACAAAACTAAGGTTGATTATATGGGTATATAGATATTACAGATTTTCTGCTTCATTAATAAATACCAAATTGTAGAGGTAATTAGCACCAACCAGCTGCATCCAGAGAATATCCTTATCTCAGCCATAAATCCATAAGGAGACAAGAAGGCCTCTAGCATATTTAGATAAATATTTTATACACTTATAAAAAAGCACAACAAGGAAGAATAACTCTTACCAGATGGGTATCAGTGCACATACCTAGGAATACATTGGAAGGGTCTCAGGTTGGATTTCTGGACGTTGATCAACCAACTTACTCATTGAAAAATATCCAAGACTATTGTAAGACAGCCTAGGTTAGAATTCCTGGATGGGGTTTTCACTAGGATGTGATCCAGGTAGGGAATTGCAACAATTTCTTTCAGATGAAGAACCATGAGTGAAGCAAAGACCTTGGTGAATGTCCATGGAGACTGATGCCAGGCCAAATGGAAGGGCCACAAATTGCAAGTGGACAGTCCCCACTGCAAATCTTAAGCTATGCTGATGCGGGAAGCTGATTGGAATGTGTAGATAGGCATTGGATGTCTATTGATGACAGCGATTTATACGGAAGTGGACTTGGAGGAGGATAGTTTGGAAGAGCTGATGTGAGGGTGCCATGAGGGGTGGGGATTAAAGTAGGGTTTCTTTTTGTGTTCCTGAGAAGTCTCGGATCTACAGGGGCTTGGAAAGCACCGGAAGTAAAGTATGGTCCATGGAGTAATTGGAACGAGCCAACTCTTACCCCCAGTGGCATCTGAGGATGATCTTGTCCATCCTCTTACAGAACAGCCAGTTGCCAGGAATGGGAAGAGCTGTGAGTGCTTGTTTTAGAGGTTGTTGTCGGATGCCTAGCAAAAAAGCCAGAGTTCTACAAATGGCTACTAGCAGTGCTGAGGAACAAGCCAATGATCTGGCCGCATCCAGTGAAGCTTCTAAAAAACGGAGGAACTGGCATGGAAAATTGAAGTGCAAAATTCAGCAGCAAGTTTTGCCATCAAATATCCAGGAGTGGAGGCGAGAAGTCCATTCAGCTGTAGCTTTGGTGACCCATGTGGAGGGCAAAGATGGGACAGACAGCTGGCCCGAGCATCAAATGATGATTTTGAAAAAGATTCTAGTTTTGTATCCGTTTGGTTGGGAGCTGGAAGCTGCATCCACCATAGGTAGAGTAGTTATGCTTGCCCAGGCCGTGGATCTACAACAGGTGGAAAGGACCATTTTTTAACAAAGTCCTCTGAGAAAGGGTAGAGTAGATATAGGCATTTTGGAATGTTGAAATACTATTCCTTGGACAGATATTGACATCCAATGGTTCAGAAAATATTTTGGAGATGCCGATGAGACTGATGAAATGAAATCCTTTCTTGGGAGGAAGAGGATTCAGTTTCCTTGACTTGAAGAGTCTCAATTCAAACTGATATAAGACTGTGAATCATAACGAAGAGAGTTTGGACAACTTTTCCTTATTCATCAATTGCTCAGAAGTTCAGATTTTCATACAGGAAAGAAAGCATCAAATCTGTGTTTCCCTAGGCAAGAATGTACAGGTTCTTGGGGAAGTAGACGTAAGGGAGGATCTGGGAAGGTTTTTGGGACATCCCCTGGTTGTCATTTTCTCTGGGGAACTACAAAAAAAAAAGAGATGCGTTGCAGCATCTCCACTATAGAGAAAGAGACATTCAGGACTATTTTGGTAATGGAGTGTCAAAAAGACTGTACTGCTGTACACTAATATGAATCTTCTCGTCAATCACAACGGGCTATTTTTCATCGGACATTGAAAACACCATCCAGCTCCTCCTCTTCCAGACTCTCCTATAGGGAACAAGAATTTGCCACAAAGTAATGCCAGACTCTGTAAATAAAAAAAGGGTTTATCCTACTTGCAAACACATCCTTGTTAAAAGCACAAACCACATGCACATCCACACTACACATGCATTAGGGCGTGGATGTGCATGCCATTTTAAGACTTTGATGTGCTTTTAACAAGGATGTGTTTTTAAGTACAATAAACCCTTTTTTTTTTATTCACGGAGTCTGGCAATACTTCACCATTGTGGCGAATCCTTGACCCCTATAGGAGATCTGGAAGAGGAGAGACGCCTTTCTGGAAAGCTGGATGATGTTTTCAATGTCAGATAAAAAATAGCCTGTTGTGATTGACGAGGAGATTCATATTTGTGTACAGCAGCGCGGTCTGTTTGCCTTTATTGCTTTTAACCCCCTCCCGACCTTTGACGTACTGTTACATCATGGAAACCACCGAGTTCCCGCAATTTGACGTAATAGTACGTACTAGTGATCGGGAGGGCACTGGAGCAATGCGAGCGCGATCACTGCAGGGGCCCGGCAGTCCATGGTAGTCGGGCCCCTGCTGTATCCACCGGCAGTCGCTGTAAAAGCCGATGCCTGCGGATAAACCCCTTCTATGCCGCGGTCCACGCTGACCGCGACATAGAAGAGGTTTGTGTCGGGTGAGGGAGAGCATCGAGTCCCCGCGCTGCTGTGGCAGGGACCTGATGCGACACAAGGCAGTAGAGGCTGCCCAATGCCTTGCACGGCGTCGGGAACTGCCTTCTACGGGAGCCGAGGAGATCCAGCCTCGGGCTGGGTCTCCTAGGCAACCTGTTAGTGTATTACTCACTGTCATACATTAACAGGCAATGCATTACAATACAGACGTATTGTAATGCATTGCAGAGGGGATCAGACCCCCAAAAGTGAATGTCATAAATAAAGTAAAGTTAAAAAAAATGTTTTTAATCAAATTTATAAAGTAAAAAAAACACGTATATTAGGTATCGCTGCGTCCGTAATGACCGGCTTTATAAATATATCACATGATCCACCCTGTCCGATAAACACCATAAAAATAAAAACAGAGTAAAAAAAAGCCATTTTTGTCACCTTACATCACAAAAATTGCAACAGCAAGTGATCAAAAAAGCGTATCAGACTGTCACCTCACCCCGAAAATAATGAGACCCTACCTGAGAGAATCGGTTCAAAAAAATAAAAGAGCTATGGCTCTCAGACTATGAGACACTAAAATATGATTATTTTTTGCTTTCAAACTGCTATTATTGTGCTAAAGTGAAAAAAATAAAAAAAAGTATACATATTAGGTATCGCCACGTCCATAACAAACAGCTCTATAAAAATATCACATGACCTAACCACTCAGGTGAACACCGTAAAAATAAAAATCCACCCTGTCCGATAAACACCATAAATATAAAAACAGTGTAAAAAAAAAGCCATTTTTGTCACATTACATCACAAAAATTGCAACAGCAAGTGATCAAAAAGGCGTATGCCCCCCAAAATAGTACCAATCAGACTGTCACCTCATCCCGCAAAAAATGAGACACTACCTGAGAGAATCGGTCAAAAAATAAAATAAAGCTATGGCTCTCAGTCTTTGAGACACTAAAGTATCATTATTTTGGTTTCAAAAATACTATTATTGTGTAAAACTTAAATAAAAAATAAAAAGTAGACATATTAGGTATTGCCACGTGCGTAACAATCTGCTCTATAAAAAAGTCACATGACCTAATCCCTCGGTTAAACGCTGTAAAAATAAAAAAGGTGCCAAAACAAAAAAATTTTTGTTACCTTGCCTCACAAAAAACATAATATAGAGCAATAAAAATTATCATATGTACCCCAAAATAGTAGCCGTTTACGATCACATGTGGGGTGTTTCTGTAAACCGCAGAATCAGGGTTACAAATATTAAGTTTTATTTGGCTGTTAACCCTTGCTTTGCTACTGGAAAAATTGATTAAAAGGTAAAATCTGCCAAAAAAGTGAAATGTTGAAATTTCATCTCCAATTTCCATCAATTCTTGTGGAACACCTAAAGGGTTAAGAAAGCTTGTAAAATCAGCTTTGTATACCTTGATGGGTGTAGTTTCTAAAATGGGGTCATTTTTGGGTGGTTTCTATTATGTAAGCCTCACAAAGTGACTTCAGACCTGAACTGGTCCTTAACCCCCTAAGGACTCAGCCCTATTTCACCTTAAGGACTTGGCCATTTTTTACAAATCTGACCAGTGTCACTTTAAGTGCTCATAACTTTAAAACACTTTGAACTTATCCAGGCCATTCTGAGATTGTTTTTTCGTCACATATTGTACTTCATGACACTGGTAAAATGAAGTCAAAATTTTGTATTTTTTTTGCATAAAAAAATACCTAATTTAGCAGAAATTTGGAAAAATTAGCAAATTTCAAAGTTTCAGTTTCTTTACTTCTGTAATACATAGTAATACCCCCAAAAATTGTGACGACTTTACATTCCCCATATGTCTCATGTTTGAATTATTTTGGGAATTATATTTTATTTTTTGGGGATGTTACAAGGCTTAGAAGTTTAGAAGCAAATCTTGAAATTTTTCCGAAATTTACAAAAACCCAATTTTTAGGAACCACTACAGCTCTGAAGTCACTTTGCGAGGCTTACATAATAGAAACCGCCCAAAAATGACCCCATTCTATAAACTACACCACTCAAGGTATTCAAAACTGATTTTACAAACTTTGTTAACCCTTTAGGTGTTTCACAAGAGTTATTGGCAAATGGGGATGAAATTTGAGAATTTCATTTTTTTGCCTAATTTTCCATTTTAACCCATTTTTCCACTAACAAAGCATGGGTTAACAGCCAAACAAGACTGTATCTTTATTGCCCTGACTCTGCTGTTTACAGAAACACCCCATATGTGGCCGTAAACTACTGTACGACCACACAGCAGGGCCGTAGAGTGAAAGGTGCGCCATATGGTTTTTGTAAGCCAGATTTTGCTGGACTGGTTTTTTGACACCATGTCCCATTTGAAGCCCCCTGATGCACCCCTAGAGTAGAAAATCCATAAAAGTGACCCCCATCTAAGAAACTACACCCTTCAAGGTATTCAAAACTGATTTTACAAACTGTTAACCCTTTAGGTGTTGCACAAGATTTAATGTAAAATAGAGATACAATTTCAAAATTTCACTTATTTGGCAGATTTTCCATGAATATTTTTTTTTCCAGTTACAAAGCAAGGGTTAACAGCCAAACAAAACTCATTATTTATGGGCCTAATTCTGTAGTTTACAGAAACACCCCATATGTGGTTGTAAACCGCTGTACGGGCACACAGCAGGGCGCAGAAGGAAAGGAATGCCATAAGGTTTTTGGAAGGCAGATTTTGCTGGACAGTTTTTTTTGACACCATGTCCCATTTGAAGCCCCCCTGATGCACCCCTAGAGTAGAAACTCCAAAAAAGTGACCCCATTTTAGAAACTACGGGATAGGGTGGCAGTTGTTTTGGTACTAGTTTAGGGTACATATGATTTTCGGTTGCTCTATATTACACTTTTTGTGAGGCAAGGTAACTAGAAATAGCTTTTTTGGCACGTTTTTTATTTTTATTTTTATTTACAACATTCATCTGACAGGTTGTAGAGCAGGTTGTAACAGACGCGGTGATACCTAATATGTATACAATTTTTTTTATTTATGTAAGTTTTATATAATGACTTCATTTTTAAAACCAAAAAAATGTTTTAGTGTCTCCATAATCTAGGAGCCATAGTTTTTTAAGTTTTTGGGCGATTATCTTAAGTAGGGTCTCATTTTTTGCGGGATGAGCTCTCCTGCAGTTATAAGTAATAATGCATTTGAATAACTATAGACAACAGACATATCAAAATAAGATATAGCAGTTGAGAATAATGAGGGCATAAATATCCGCAATGACAGATGTATAGGACAGACCATCTAAATTGGGTCTTCAAATGTATGCAGTAACGATATAAGAATAGTGAGATGTACCATTGCAGGTAATGTCAGTGATGAGGGCCATTCAGAAGCATATAGGATAATGGCTAAAGATGTTACAAAGGTTCCACTCAGCCCAGCTGGACTGAAGAATAGGATTAAAAGTATGGGACACTTTGAGTTGTATGCAACAATTGTCAATTTGTCCTTGAATATCGACCTACAGGAATAAAAGATGTATTGTGGGTTCAGGATTTCACTTGTACCTGATCTACCAGACGGTACTGATGTACCTCAGTGCCCCAGTACATAGTAGTTCTGAGTGGATACCCTGTTTTGAATCACTTGACATACCTGTAATGGTACCTCAGTCCGGAAAATCTAAGTCCCGACGCATGCGCAAAGATCGGTTTCGATTTTCCAAGTTCTGGCGCATGCTCAGTGATAAATCGGAAACCAGACAAGCCGATTTTAAAGTATAAGCGCATGCGCATAGGGTGTTCTGGATCTTGACCTTTACCAGATGACATCATAAGAGAGAGACGGAGCGGTGATTGGCCCCAGTGACGCTGACAACACGAGTACGTAGGTCCTGAGTGGTTAAGATGATCTGATGACCCGCCCTAGGACTATAAAGTATTGTGCATAGCAAACGCTTGTGTTGCCTGTAGCTCCATTCCCCTGAAGAAGCCACCGTGTGTGGTGAAACATGTCGGGGGAGCTACGTTGTATTACCTTTTAAGAATATGTTAGGGATAGCGGATCTGTAGCACTTGACCTGCAGACGCAGTGCGTTTCAGATCAGAATTACGAGGGTAGTGTAGATATAGTTGACTGTGCTGACAGCGAATAGGATGCCATAACAATTCAGTAGGACTCATTCCTCCAACAATTATTAACATGATAGTTTATAATCTGGTTAGATACCACACCAGTAGATAATCAAAAGTGAAGAGATGCCAGTGGCAAACTTTTGAGATATATCACATGATATTTAATAAACATCATTCACAAAAGGATACAATTGTAATATAGCTAGTATATAGTGACAGTGTCACAAATTTACCCCGTATACACTATTCACTTTCATATATATTTTTAAGTACTCTCAACAGAGTTTTTCTTCTTTTGTACTATGTGTTATGTATGTCAATAATAAATAATAAAAGTTATGTTTTAAAATAGACCTCAAACAGGAATTATTAGTCTCATGACTATTGGATTATAAATATTGATCTCCTGGGTCCAGTGGATCTTTTGGATTTAATTATAATACAGTACAGAACACTATATAGGGTTCTGTACTGTATTTTACTTACACTGAACAGCACCATGGACAGCAGGACGCCTGAGAAGGCGTCCTGTTGCCATGGGAACCTTCCCCGTCTGCCACAACTTCGCATACGGGGAAGGGTGAGCACGGGGCTGTGGGGGGCTCTCTCCCTCTCCATCGGGGGGCTGCAAAGGCACAGCAGCCCTCCGATGGGAGAGGGAGGGAGCTCCCTGACCGATGACAGTTAACCTTTTCCATACCGCGGTCTGTACGGACCGTGGTATGGAAAGGGTTAAACGGCTGACATCTGCACAGATGTCAGCCGTTTATACCAGGGTGTTAGCAATGTGCTGACACCCTGGTATAACCACTAGAAGCCAACGAATTTTCAAGGGGAGGCGCGCGGGGGATCGCGATCCCGCCTGCCGCACCGCCCGCCTCCCGCACCGCCCGCACCACCTGTGACCCCCCCCCTGCACCACCCGCCCACATAAATCATGCAGGGGGGTGCAAATCGGCATTTTGGGCATTTTTAAAGTTTCTGATCAACCGCGGGGATCAGAAACTGCAGAAATCGCAGCAAACCGCAGGTCTGAATTGACCTGCGGTTTGCGGCGATCACCGACCCCCCCCCCCCCTGGCATTGTGACAGGATGCTGGTTGAATGATTCAGCCGGCATCCCGTTGCGATTAACCCCCGCGGCGCCGGAATGCCTATTTAAAGTTAGGACGTACCGGTACCCCCTGAGTCCTTAAAGACTCGGGAAATAGGGCGTACCGGTACACCCTGCATCCTTAAGGGGTTAAAAAGTGGGTTTGGGAAATTTTCCGAAAATTTCAAGATTTGCTTCCATAATTCTAAGCCTTCTAACAGTCCCCAAAAATAAAATTTCATTTTCAAAATGAACCAAACATGAAGTAGACATATGGGGAATGTAAAGTAATTACTATTTTTGAAGGTATTACTATTATAAAAGTAGAGAAATTGAAATTTGGAAATGTTTCCAATTTTTGGGTAAATTTTGTATTTTTTTATGAATAAAAATGTATTTTTTCTTAAAGTTATTTTTACCACTGTCATGAAGTACAATATGTGATGAGAAAACAATCTCAGAATGGCCTGTACAGGGAGTGCAGAATTATTAGGCAAATGAGTATTTTGACCACATCATCCTCTTTATGCATGTTGTCTGAGGGTCCATTCACACGTCCGTTGTTTGTTTCCTGATCTGTTCCGTTTTTTGCGGAACAGATCTGGACCAATGAATGGGTCCAGATCTGGTTCAGCAAAAAACGGAACAGATCAGGAAAGTAACAACGGACGTGTGAATGGACCCTTACTCCAAGCTGTATAGACTCGAAAGCCTACTACCAATTAAGCATATTAGGTGATGTGCATCTCTGTAATGAGAAGGGGTGTGGTCTAATGACATCAACACCCTATATCAGGTGTGCATAATTATTAGGCAACTTCCTTTCCTTTGGCAAAATGGGTCAAAAGAAGGACTTGACAGGCTCAGAAAAGTCAAAAATAGTGAGATATCTTGCAGAGGGATGCAGCACTCTTAAATTGCAAAGCTTCTGAAGCGTGATCATCGAACAATCAAGCGTTTCATTCAAAATAGTCAACAGGGTCGCAAGAAGCGTGTGGAAAAACCAAGGCGCAAAATAACTGCCCATGAACTGAGAAAAGTCAAGCGTGCAGCTGCCAAGATGCCACTTGCCACCAGTTTGGCCATATTTCAGAGCTGCAACATCACTGGCATGCCCAAAAGCACAAGGTGTGCAATACTTAGAGACATGGCCAAGGTAAGAAAGGCTGAAAGACGACCACCACTGAACAAGACACACAAGCTGAAACGTCAAGACTGGGCCAAGAAATATCTCAAGACTGATTTTTCTAAGGTTTTATGGACTGATGAAATCAGATTGAGTCTTGATGGGCCAGATGGATGGGCCCGTGGCTGGATTGGTAAAGGGCAGAGAGCTCCAGTCCGACTCAGACGCCAGCAAGGTGGAGGTGGAGTCCTGGTTTGGGCTGGTATCATCAAAGATGAGCTTGTGGGGCCTTTTCGGGTTGAGGATGGAGTCAAGCTCAACTCCCAGTCCTACTGCCAGTTTCTGGAAGACACCTTCTTCAAGCAGTGGTACAGGAAGAAGTCTGCATCCTTCAAGAAAAACATGATTTTCATGCAGGACAATGCTCCATCACACGCGTCCAAGTACTCCACAGCGTGGCTGGCAAGAAAGGGTATAAAAGAAGAAAAACTAATGACATGGCCTCCTTGTTCACCTGATCTGAACCCCATTGAGAACCTGTGGTCCATCATCAAATGTGAGATTTACAAGGAGGGAAAACAGTACACCTCTCTGAACAGTGTCTGGGAGGCTGTGGTTGCTGCTGCACGCAATGTTGATGGTGAACAGATCAAAACACTGACAGAATCCATGGATGGCAGGCTTTTGAGTGTCCTTGCAAAGAAAGGTGGCTATATTGGTCACTGATCTGTTTTTGTTTTGTTTTGAATGTCAGAAATGTATATTTGTGAATGTTGAGATGTTATATTGGTTTCACTGGTAAAAATAAATAATTGAAATGGGTATATATTTGTTTTTTGTTAAGTTGCCTAATAATTATGCACAGTAATAGTCACCTGCACACACAGATATCCCCCTAAAATAGCTAAAACTAAAAACTAACTAAAAACTACTTCCAAAAATATTCAGCTTTGATATTAATGAGTTTTTTGGGTTCATTGAGAACATGGTTGTTGTTCAATAATAAAATTAATCCTCAAAAATACAACTTGCCTAATAATTCTGCACTCCCTGTATAAGTAAAAGCGTTTGAAGTTATCGCCACATAAAGTGACATGTCAGATTTGCAAAAAATGAAAACAGGCCCGGGGTTGAAGGGGTTAAAGTGTGAGCCTTACCCACGTCACCGTTTGGACTGCAACGCTCAAATATATAATGACGTATTGTAGTGGTTTTCAAATTTTTATGGTAATGCAGTGTGCCTACTTCAAGTCAACTGTCATCTGAGAGGAGTGCTGCATCTTTTGTCATTTTTGGTGGATTGCAGACCGATTCAAGTCATTGGGTCAGCATCCGCAGCACAGAGTTCACACAGCCGGCGATCGTGTATTGTGGACCGCAATTTGTAGTCTGCAATACAGGCACTCATTTGTGTGGATGAGTCCTTCCTGTAGCTAATCACTGCATACACTTCCCTACTATATATCTGCCCTGCTGGTCTTTTAAATGGGGAAGACATATTTTGAACAGAATTACAGGAATGTAAGCCATCTTTCACACGAGCGTAGCGGATTGGCTCCAGATGCATTCAGTGAAACTCGCACCATTTTGAAAGCAAGTTCAGTCAGTTTTGTCTGCAATTATGTTCAGTTTTATTCTGCGCGGGTGCAATGCGTTTTTCACGCATGATATTAAAATAAAATTAAAAACACTGAAGGTTTACAAACATTTCTTAGCAACCATCTGTGAAAAACGCGTTGCATCTACACATGCTATGAGTTTTTCACTAAAGTCCTATTCACTTCTATTGGGCCAGGGCTGCATGAAAAACACAGAATATAGAACATGCTGCGTTTTTCACGCAACGCAGAACTAATGCGTAAAAAAAAAAAAAAAAAAAAAAAAAAAAAAGCGCTCATGTACATAGACCCATTGAAATAAATGGGTCAGAATTCAGTGCGGGTGCGTTCATGTCACGCATCGCACCCGCACAGGAAAACTTGCTTGTGTTAACCGCCTCCGGACCGCCTAACGCAGATTCACGTTCCGGAGGCGGCAGCGCCGCGCAGAGTCACGCATATACGCGTCATGTCGCGAGACGCGCTTAGCCGGCGGGCCGGCAAAAGTTAGAGGGGGGTCACGTCACCAGCCTGCCAGCCAATGATCGTTGCTGGCAGGCTGGCGATTTTTAAAAAAACAAATCACAAGCCAGCTAACATTAGTAAATATGATGTGTTAAATGGCTTCCCTGCTCCTCTGCTGGTCCTTTTCATCGGTTGGTTCCAGCAGAGGAGCAGGCTTCACAGTGAGTAGGACCAAACACTACACATAGCCCCAGATCACCCCCCTGCACCCCAATTAACCCCTTGTTTACCCCTTCTTGCCCCTGTCAATCACTAGTGAAAGTGAAAAAAGTGATTAGTGTAAACTGTCACTTTTTTTTTTCACTGGTATTGACTGTTAGGTTTTAGGGATAGTTTAGGCCCCTTGGTTAGGTAGTTTAGCGATCATTTAGCGCCCAGCCCAACGCACCGCAGTCACTTATTCGCTGATTAGCGTATCGCTAATCAGCTTTTGTACTTTTATAGTATCTGGAAGTGATCAAAACTGATCACAGTCAGATCTATAATAGTATTAGTGTCAGCTTAGCTCGCCCTCCACCCAAAACGCAGTGTTTGCCCGATCAGGCCTGATCGGTCGCCCACGCCCGCCCCACCGCAGTGACAAAAATTATTATTTTTTTGATCACTGCAAATCAGTTTTGATATTTTTATCAACCGCAGCGGCCTCCGGTACTTCGCTAGCCTCCCATTTGTAAGACAGGCTTGCTTTTTTTCTTGTGTAGTCTCAGGGAATACCCCTAAATTTAGTTGCCCAAATGTCAAACAGGGGGTATTCGCCTACAGGCTTCTGACCCAGTCGGATGAGGAATGGGAACCCTCATCTGATTAATCTAGCGGGTCAGAATATGAACCTGTAGAAAGCAGTGGCAGTCTGACCCAAAGTTCGGACGAGGAGGTTGAGGTCCCTGATACCACCAGGCGTACCCGGCCCTGTGTCGCTAGACCACAGGTTGTGCAGGATCGGCTTCAAGGGCAGCAGAGTGGGGCTGGCGCTGTCGGATTACGTGGTGAGGCATACACCAGCAGCGCAGCCCTCCCTGGACCTAGTACCAGCACTGCCGTACAACATGGTGAAGTGGCGAGCACCAGAAGGGCAGTTGAAGCTGGTACGGTGGCACGTGCATTAGTTACCCAGTCGCAGCCACCGCACAGACGGGCCCGTAGACCCCCTAGAATCCCTGAGGTGCTGGCAAATCCTGATTGGCAGTCCCCAACTTCAGCCGCACCTGTAGTTCCCCCTTTCACCTCCCAGTCTGGAGTTCGGGTTGAGACAGCCCAGATCGGTTCGGCCCTGGGATTTTTTGAGCTGTTCTTGACTGCGGAGCTCTTGGACTTAGTTGTGGCAGAAACAAATCGGTATGCCACTCAATTTATATCCGCCAACCTGGGAAGCTATTATGCCCAGCCTTTCTGGTGGAAACCAGTCCAAGTTTCCGAAATTACAATTTTTCTGGGCCTTCTCCTCAACATGGGTCTAACCAAAAAGCATGAATTGCGGTCATATTGGTCCACGAAGCCAATTCATCACATGCCCATGTTCTCTGCTGCTATGTCCAGGGCACGTTTTGAGGCCATCCTGCGTTTCCTGCACTTTAGCAACAACACCACCTCCCGTCCCAGAGGCCACCCAGCTTTTGACCGGCTCCACAAAATTCGGCCCCTCATAGACCACTTCAACCAGAAAGTTAAAAAACCTAGAATTTTTTATTTTTTGTCACAAGTTAGCGGAAAATGATGATTTTTTTTTTTCCCTTACAAAGTCTCATATTCCACTAACTTGCGACAAAAAATAGAAAATTCTAGGAACTCGCCATGCCCCTCACGGAGTACCTTGGGGTGTCTTCTTTTCAAAATGGGGTCACTTGTGGGGTAGTTATACTGTCCTGGCATTTTAGGGGCCCATATGCGTGAGAAGTAGTTTGCAATCAAAATATGTAAAAAATGACCGGTGAAATCCGAAAGGTGCTCTTTGGAATGTGTGCCCCTTTGTCCACCTAGGCTGCAAAAAAGTGTCACACATGTGGTATCGCCGTACTCAGGAGAAGTTGGGGAATGTGTTTTGGGGTGTCATTTTACATATACCCATGCCGGGTGAGAGAAATATCTTGGCAATAGACAACATTCCCATTTTTTTTATACAAAGTTGGCATTTGACCAAGATATTTCTCTCACCCAGCATGGGTATATGTAAAATGACACCCCAAAACACATTCCCCAACTTCTCCTGAGTACGGCGATACCACATGTGTGACACTTTTTTACAGCCTAGGGGCGCAAAAGGGGCACAAATTCCAAAGAGCACCTTTCGGATTTCACCGGTCATTTTTTACAGATTTTGATTGCAAACTACTTCTCACGCATATGGGCCCCTAAAATGCCAGGGCAGTTTAACTACCCCACAACTGACCCCATTTTGGAAAGAAGACACCCCAAGGTATTCCGTGAGGGGCACGGCGAGTTCCTAGAATTTTTTAGTTTTTGTCACAAGTTAGCGGAAAATTATGATTTTTTTTTTTCTTACAAAGTCTCATATTCCACTAACTTGTGACAAAAAATAAAAACGTCCATGAACTCACTATACCCATCACGAAATACCTTGGGGTGTCTTCTTTCCAAAATGGGGTCACTTGTGGGGTAGTTATACTGCCCTGGCATTTTAGGGGCCCATATGCGTGAGAAGTAGTTTGCAATCAAAATGTGTAAAAAATGGCCTGTGAAATCCAAAAGGTGCTCTTTGGAATGTGTGCCCCTTTGCCCACCTTGGCTGCAAAAAAGTGTCACACATGTGGTATCGCCGTACTCAGGAGAAGTTGGGGAATGTGTTTTGGGGTGTCATTTTACATATACCTATGCTGGGTGAGAGAAATATCTTGGCAAAAGACAACATTTCCCATTTTTTTATAAAAAGTTGGCATTTGACCAAGATATTTATCTCACCCAGCATGGGTATATGTAAAATGACACCCCAAAACACATTCCCTAACTTCTCCTGAGTACGGCGATACCACATGTGTGACACTTTTTTGCAGCCTAGGTGGGCAAAGGGGCACACATTCCAAAGAGTACCTTTCGGATTTCACCGGTCATTTTTTACAGATTTTGATTTCAAACCTCTTCTCACGCATCTGGGCCCCTAAAATGCCAGGGCAGTATAACTACCCCACAAGTGACCCCATTTTGGAAAGAAGACACCCCAAGGTATTTTGTGATGGGCATACTGAGTTCATGGAAGTTTTTGTTTTTTGTCACAAGTTAGTGGAATATGAGACTTTGTAAGAAAGAAAAAAATAATAATAATCATCATTTTCCGCTAACTTGTGACAAAAAATAAAAAGTTCTATGAACTCACTATGCCCATCAGCGAATACCTTAGGGTGTCTACTTTCCGAAAGGGGGTCATTTGTGGGGGTTTTCTACTGTCTGGGCATTGTAGAACCTCAGGAAACATGACAGGTGCTCAGAAAGTCAGAGCTGCTTCAAAAAGCGGAAATTCACATTTTTGTACCATAGTTTGTAAACGCTATAACTTTTACTCAAACCATTTTTTTTTTACCCAAACATTTTTTTTTATCAAAGACATGTAGAACAATAAATTTAGCAAAAAATTTATATATGGATGTCGTTTTTTTTTGCAAAATTTTACAACTGAAAGTGAAAAAGGTCATTTTTTTGCAAAAAAAAATCGTTAAATTTCGATTAATAACAAAAAAAGTAAAAATGTCAGCAGCAATGAAATACCACCAAATGAAAGCTCTATTAGTGAGAGGAAAAGGAGGTAAAATTCATTTGGGTGGTAAGTTGCATGACCGAGCAATAAACGGTGAAAGTAGTGTAGTGCAGAAGTGTAAAAAGTGGCCTGGTCATTAAGGGTGTTTCAGCTAGGGGGGTTGAAGTGGTTAAAGGGGCTTAACATGGAATGAGGGGAGAGGCCTGAACTGCCAGGAGGGATTTGATTGGTGATGTCATCCTGTAATTCACAGGAAGTCACCCACAAGGGAGAGAACAAGTTCCTGTTGATATAGAGTAGTGTTGAGTGCGAATATTCGAATTGCGAATATTTCGAATATGGTGCTATATATTCACTATATCGAATAGCGGGAATGTTATGAATGATCGCGTGAGGAATCGATCTTATGAGTGACGTAATCATGTCACGTGACATGTGCCCTGGTTTCGGTTTTGCATTGCTTCCAGTGGAGTTTGGCGTGCATTCTATCTTAAAATTGGCAATCGAAAATGGGCAAAATTCGATTTCAAAAGGAAGTAGAAGAAATTCTTCTCACTGTAAGTAATATTGTATTACAGCACTGTATTTTATTTCATATTGCATGCATGTCAGAACAATATTTAGCATTAGAAACACTCGGCCTACATCTAAGGCTACTTTCACACTTGCGTTCGGAGCGGATCTGCTCCTATAATGCAGACGATGGGATCCGTTCAGAACGGATTAGTCTGCATTATATTTCAGAAAAAATTCTAAGTGTTAAAGTTAGTCAGACGGATCCGTCCTGACTTTACATTGAAAGTCAATGGGGGACGGATCCGTTTGAAGTTGAGCCATATTGTGTCAACTTCAAACGGATCCGTCCCCATTGACTTATTATTTATATGTAGATTGAGTGTTGCTAAATATTCGTGTATGCAAATATATATTTTTTTCTCCCCCCCCCCCCTTTAAATCTAATATTTCCTCTTTAACCCCTTCAAGACCAGGCCTATTTTCATTTTTGTTTTTTCTTCCGTCATGTTCCAAAAGCTATAACTTTATTTTTCCGTTCACATAGCTATAGGAGGGCTTTTTTTTTTTTGCAGGACAAGATGCATTTTTTAATGCCACCATTTAATTTACCATGTTTTGTATTTGAAAAAAATGTTTTATATGTGAAATTATGAAAAGGGTGGGGATTCAAACTTTTAATATAGTGGTGTTTATTTAAACTTTATTTAACTTTTCTTTTTACAGCATTTAGCCCCCAGCAATTAGGCTCGTACATGGGATCTTTTGATCCCGTCTCCTATTCACGATTATAGAGATCTATTACGGTGAATAGGATTTTTACACACTCAATTCTGCGCTGTGCCTTGTGCATAGCTCAGTATGGAGAAAGCCATGGCCGGCCTGAATAGCTTCAGCAGCGTCCATGCTGCCATGGCAACTGATCGGAGCCCCGCGATTTCACTGCAGGGGCTCCGATTGGAAGGAAGATGGAGGCGCATCACGTCACAGGTGCCGCAATGAGCCTTGATTGCGGTACCTGAGGGGTTGAATGGCAGGGACGGCACGATCGCTGCTTCCTGTTAGTGCGGCCGGATGTCGGCTGTATCATATAGCGGGCAGATCGTGTGTATGGAGCGGGCTCACTGCAGATGCCCGCTCCATACATCCCGTGTCACGCAATGACATACCTTTACGTGATAATGTGTGAAGGGGTTAAAGATGTAACTACTTTTTGATTACTTTTTTTGTGGATATTTCTTTGAATATTTGTATAATAAAAAAAAAAATTGTGATGATATGCTTTCATCTTTATCCTTCAGCGCTTTCTGGAGCGGGGAAACCCTTGGACCAGCAAGAGGGTAGAAAAACTGGCCATCGTACGGTCTGTCCGGACCGAATTAAAATTAAAAAGTGGCATATGGCACGACCACAAGGCCATTCAAAAAAAGTATTGTGACCTGAAACGCTTACACCCAGATCAGGTCGATGAGTATAGTCGGCGATTATGCCCAGGTACAATGCTTCACTCAGTAATGTATATATTCAGTTATGCTGCTAATCCGTACAGATGTAGTAGGGTTAACACACAACCTCTTAACTCAAATTTCTAAACTCATCACGTAATCTTGAAACACAAGGTATTTTTAAAATATCTTAAAGGGAGTCTGTCACCTCCATATGGCCATATACAGTGCTTACATAGCTCTGTAGCACACCTATACAGGATTGTAACGGTACCTTTGTCTTTAGACTTGCACCAGCAGGAAAAACGAAGTTTAACTCATATGCAAATGAGCACTCGCAAGTGCCCAGGGGCGGCGTTCAGTGTGTAGGTGCCCAGGGGCGGCGTTCAGTGTGTAGGTGCCCAGGCTGCTCTGCCTTCTTTTCACTTTACTCCTCCCCAGTCTCTGCCTTTGCCTGCCCTCCAAGTCCGGACCTATCGATGAGACTCCCTTTAACACATTTAATTGCATTAAGTTTACATAACACGTCTGATAAAGCATGTGTGTTAACGCTACTACATCCGTGTTTCATCCCTTTTCAAATGATTACTTAATACCTGGCGTGACATGTACAAAATCTTCTGGTTTCAGCATATATCCCTGCCTCGCTGAGATTGTATATATATTGTTATACACACAGCGCGGTACTGATGTATGATGTCACCGGATGATTTCATACGTTTCACACGTTTATATCTACATAAACTGCAAACATCATTCAGCATTCCGGTCAACTTCCCCGACCATTACATACATCCCCCACTTAATTTGCATGGGATTCAAGATATAGATAGATAGATATCTATCTATCTTCCGCAAAAACTATGAAACTCAACCATCGATTTAAACGAAACTTGGTATACACATCCCTTGCTACCTGGAAATAAATCTTGCAGGGTCTCTGCTCTCTACGACGTACACGAGATATTCCCAAAAAATGACCTGTATTATCCAATACAAGCATGCCAGCCTTTCACTTAAATCCTAACTGCCAATTGACGGGAGCTGTGGAGTTCACAGTTAAAGGGACGTTCACTGTGAAAGCCATTGTGTATTAGGTCTGGTCATCATCAAAGTCACAAAGTGACAGTTAAAGGGGAGACTTTAAGCCGCCTTCTAATTATAAAGTTACTGTGACAACTAAATCAACAGATCTTCAAAATGCGGCTTAGCAGACAGTATAATGCTGGCAGCCACAAAAAATGATATACCTAACAACACCATCCAATAACCCCTCATCTAATTTCCGAACTGTTGTTTGCTTTACCTAAACATCCAATACCCAGCCACAATACCCTATAGGGCACCTTCCTAACAATTCCCATGTTACCTCATGCTACCTTGTAACTTAGACTAGTTTTTTTTTTAGTTTTTTTTAAAAACAAAAGGTAAATCCACAATTGGTATAATTCATAATCCCATGCAGATTCCACCATATAGGAATGTCTTGATCTTTACCTTGGTTATGGTTTATGAGTGGTTTGTGTAAATTCTTAACATTGTGTCATTATTACAAGTCAACCCGTTCCCTCGGTCCGCCACCACAAAAAAAAAAAAAAAAAAAAAAAAGAACGAGAAGGAGGGAGAAAATGTGGAGGCGCCCATGGAGGAGGAGAGAGAAAATGTGGAGGCCCCCATAGAGGAGGAGGGAGAAAATGTGAAGGCCCCTTCACCCCCAGATGTTGGCGAGACAGAGGCCACTGAGGAGGAGGCCGGACCTTCCCAGCCACCTGATTCCGCCCCCCCAGCTCCAGAAGAGGAGGAAGAGGTGGTCTACACCCCCCACCGGGAGGGTAAATACAGGTCCTTCTAAAAAAGATTAGCATATTGTGATAAAGTTCATTATTTTCTGTAATGTACTGATAAACATTAGACTTTCATATATTTTAGATTCATTACACACAACTGAAGTAGTTCAAGCCTTTTATTGTTTTAATATTGATGATTTTGGCATACAGCTCATGAAAACCCAAAATTCCTATCTAAAAAAATTAGCATATTTCATCCGACCAATAAAAGAAAAGTGTTTTTAATACAAAAAAAGTCAACCTTCAAATAATTATGTTCAGTTATGCACTCAATACTTGGTCGGGAATCCTTTTGCAGAAATGACTGCTTCAATGCGGCGTGGCAGGGAGGCAATCAGCCTGTGGTACTGCTGAGGTGTTATGGAGGCCCAGGATGCTTCGATAGCGGCCTTAAGCTCATCCAGAGTGTTGGGTCTTGCGTCTCTCAACTTTCTCTTCCCAATATCCCACAGATTCTCTATGGGGTTCAGGTCAGGAGAGTTGGCAGGCCAATTGAGCACAGTAATACCATGGTCAGTAAACCATTTACCAGTGGTTTTGGCACTGTGAGTAGGTGCCAGGTCGTGCTGAAAAATGAAATCTCCATCTCCATAAAGCTTTTCAGCAGATGGAAGCATGAAGTGCTCCAAAATCTCCTGATAGCTTGCTGCATTGACCCTGCCCTTGATAAAACACAGTGGACCAACACCAGCAGCTAACATGGCACCCCAGACCATCACTGACTGTGGGTACTTGACACTGGACTTCAGGCATTTTGGCATTTCCCTCTCCCCAGTCTTCCTCCAGACTCTGGCACCTTGATTTCCGAAAGACATGCAAAATCTGCTTTCATCCGAAAAAAGTACTTTGGACCACTGAGCAACAGTCCAGTGCTGCTTCTCTGTAGCCCAGGTCAGGCGCTTCTGCCGCTGTTTCTGGTTCAAAAGTGGCTTGACCTGGGGAATGCGGCACCTGTAGCCCATTTCCTGCACACGCCTGTACACGGTGGCTCTGGATGTTTCTACTCCAGACTCAGTCCACTGCTTCCGCAGGTCCCCCAAGGTCTGGAATCGGTCCTTCTCCACAATCTTCCTCAGGGTCCGGTCACCTCTACTCGTTGTGCAGCGTTTTCTGCCACACTTTTTCCTTCCCACAGACTTCCCACTGAGGTGCCTTGATACAGCACTCTGGGAACAGCCTATTCGTTCAGAAATTTCTTTCTGTGTCTTACCCTCTTGCTTGAGGGTGTCAATGATGGCCTTCTGGACAGCAGTCAGGTCGGCAGTCTTACCCATGATTGCGGTTTTGAGTAATGAACCAGGCTGGGAGTTTTTAAAAGCCTCAGGAATCTTTTGCAGGTGTTTAGAATAATTAGTTGATTCAGATGATTAGGTTAATAGCTCATTTAGAGAACCTTTTCATGATATGCTAATTTTTAGAAATAGGAATTTGGGGTTTTCATGAGCTGTATGTCAAAATCATCAATATTAAAACAATAAAAGGCTTGAACTACTTCAGTTGGTGTGTAATGAATCTAAAATATATGAAAGTCTAATGTTTATCAGTACATTACAGAAAATAATTAACTTTATATACAATATGCTTATTTTTTTTTTTAAAGGGATTCTGTCACCTCCCCTAAGGCAAAAAACGATTTAAAACCAGCCATGCAGCACAGCTTACCTGGATTAGGCTGTGCTGTTCAATCTTGAAATCCGTCCAGCAGTTAGTTCAAAAAACGAGTTTGATCAATGAGGAAATGCGTCCTGAAGGTGCCCAGAGGGGCGTTTTTTTCTTCTGAGAGAGCCCAGTCCCGCCCCTTTTTCAGTGCCCAGCCCGCCTTCCTTTTACTTCCTAACCGCCGCCCCCAGCCTGCCACAGCCTCTCCTGCCTCTCCTCCCCCTCCCTCTTGCCGAACGAAGTCTCGCACAGGCGCAGTACCCACTGAGGGCTGCGCCTGTGCGATCATCAGGAGACTGAGGGCGGCAGCTTCATCTTCGTCACTGGGCATGCGCCGAGCCCAGTGACGTCCGATGCTCGCTCTTCCCTCAGTCAGCAGGGAAGAGCGAGCATCGGACGTCACTGGGCTCGGCGCATGCCCAGTGACGAAGATGAAGCTGCCGCCCTCAGTCTCCTGATGATCGCACAGGCGCAGCCCTCAGTGGGTACTGCGCCTGTGCGAGACTTCGTTCGGCAAGAGGGAGGGGGAGGAGAGGCAGGAGAGGCTGTGGCAGGCTGGGGGCGGCGGTTAGGAAGTAAAAGGAAGGCGGGCTGGGCACTGAAAAAGGGGCGGGACTGGGCTCTCAGAAGAAAAAAACGCCCCTCTGGGCACCTTCAGGACGCATTTCCTCATTGATCAAACTCGTTTTTTGAACTAACTGCTGGACGGATTTCAAGATTGAACAGCACAGCCTAATCCAGGTAAGCTGTGCTGCATGGCTGGTTTTAAATCGTTTTTTGCCTTAGGGGAGGTGACAGAATCCCTTTAAGTACCTGTATGTGCACACATTACTATAATTTGATATACATAACATTCACAAGCATCCCACGATCCCCACAACATCCTGCATCTCTGGAGCTGTAATGCACATGTGTAATGAATCTGACAAATAGCAGCCCTTAGTTAAAGGGGTTGTCCGGGATCAAACTTATTTTTTTAAAACATCTTACTCACCTTTAGTAGCCAAGTCTATGTTCCCAAGGTGGTTTGAGGTATCTTTTACACTGGAGCATGGCTCCTACAGCCCTGAACACATTGTTTACATATCTGTTTATCTGTTTCTTCACTTCCTGCCGCACTGCATTGTGGGTCTCAGTGCAGGGCAGCGTCTGCTGATTTCTCCTGTCTAACATAGTGTCCCTGCACCCACCCCCCTCATACATATTCATGAATCCTGCACAGCCTCCACTCCTCCTTCGATCCGCCCCCCTCATACATATTCATCCTCTTGCCTCATATTCCTCTGGCATATGTACAACCATAAACTTCTCCTTACTCGATCTCTGGCATCTGTCATGTGCTCAGTGTTTGCAGCGCTTAGAGACAATCGGACACCGTCACACTGTAAGGGGCACGCTCCCACGTGCATCCATAAACACAAACATACCAGACACCGTCACTGTAAGGGGCACCCTTCCACATGCATCCATAAACATACCGAACACAGTCACTGTAAGGGGCACACTTCCACATGCATCCATAAATATACCGGAACACAGTCACTGTAAGGGGCACGCTCCCACATGCATCTATAAACATACCAGACACCGTCACACTGTAAGGGGCACGCTCCCATCTTTATCTATCTATCTATATATATCAAGGTAAACCTTATATACTGACCAGTTGAAACCGATGTATAACCACAGGAAAGTGAAATGCACACACACTGCAGCTCCAAAAGGAGAATGTGCAAAAAAGATTCATTCCAAAACACAAGTACGGGGCTAAAAAAATTATTTTAAACTAGACAAAAGCAGCCCCATTACATAAATAGGATTATCCGTTTATTTCAAAACAAAAAAAAAACAAAAAAAAAAAAAAAAAGCAGACTGATTACACTAATATTACCTTTTCCTTCAACTGAGCCATTGTTTTATCTTTTTTTTTTTTTTTTTTTTTTTTACACACTCAACATGCCATTGTCTAAATGCAATATATGCAATTAGCACGGCCATGTCATCCTGTGGTGAAAGGAATTCCTCCTTTCTAAAGCCTTCTGCCCCATTAGCTAGTAATTCTGATGGGAGGAGTTTTCTATGCTAACAAGGGCCGGTGCTGAAGGGCCGGTGATGTCACCGACTGGGGGGCGGGGCTTAGCGCGATGTCGGCCGGACAAGTAAACGCCCCTCCAACCTCTCTGCATCATCATCTAGACTGCCAGTGACGTCACCGGGCTCCGTGAGCAGAGGAAGCTTTGCTCACCTGCCAAGGACCCGGTACGTCACTGAAGATAAGAAAATACTCACTTCCAGCCATGAATTGAAAGCAGGAAAACAGGGCTTCAGCAATATGCTCTAAACATACCACATGCATGTTTGTAATGTTTATGTTATTAGATTACTAATAGACAAATGTCCCCAATCCCAGACAACCCCTTTAACATGGCTGCCTGTTTAGCCGAGTTGCATTTGCACCCCGATTCACAAACGATTATGCCTGGGGGCAGGTTGTTTGTTGGTCCGTAATAGATTGTCCCTCTGCATCAAGTCACGTTCCGCTGAGGCCTACGCTTAATGGCCGGTCGTGAAGTGGTAATGAGGGGACAACAGAAACTAGTGTTATATTAAAATAAAATATGCACTATTTGTCTTATAAGTAACCCTAATTTTAATTATATATTTTTCCCAGTAGTGAACATGGCCATAAGAGAAATGGAGGCCACCAAAAAGGAATTTATTAAAAATGTTGCAGAGCTCCAGAAAATGCAGCATCGTTTTAATAAGATGCGGCAAATGGAGGAAAAAAACCTCCACCGGCTCCGAAAACTCAACAAAATATTATTGGAGCTGAAAAAGTTGCCATAGCTGCTTGCTTTATTATTTTTGTTATAATAAATACATTTTTTACAGTTTGATAAGGCCTCTTTCACACTTGCGTTGTCCGGATCCGGTGTGTACTCCACTTGCCGGAATTACACACCGGATCCGGAAAAACGCAAGTGAACTGAAAGCATTTGAAGACAGATCAGTCTTCAAAATGCGTTCAGTGTTACTATGGCAACCAGGACTTTAAGGCCTCTTTCACACGGGCGTCAGTTTTTTTGCCCGGATAAGAGCCAGGTGCGTTGCGGGAAAATGCGCGATTTTTCCGCGCAAGTGCAAAACATTGTCATGCGTTGCACTCGCGTGAGAAAAATCACGCATGTTTGGTACCCAAACCCGAACTTCTGGGCTTGGGATTGATGTTCTGAAGATTGTATTATTTTCCCTTATAACATGGTTATAAGGGAAAATAATAGCATTCTGAATACAGAATGCACAGTAAAACAGCGCTAGAGGGGTTAAAAAAATAAAATAAAAATTTAACTCACCTTAGTCCACTTGATCGCGAAGCCGGCATCTCCTTGTGTCTCCTCTGCGCTGAACAGGACCTGGGGTGAGCTGCGGCATTAAATACCGGTTAAGGACCTTTGATGACGTCACTCCGGTCGTCACATGATCTTTTACCATGGTGAATCACCATGGTAAAAGACCATGTGATGACCGTAGTGACGTCATCAAAGGTCCTTAACCGGTATTTAATACCGCAGCTCACCCCAGGTCCTGTTCAGCGCAGAGGAGACACAAGGAGATGCCGGCTTCGCGATCAAGTGGACTAAGGTGAGTTAAATTTTTATTTTATTTTTTTAACCCCTCTAGCGCTGTTTTACTATGCATTCTGTATTCAGAATGCTATTATTTTCCCTTATAACCATGTTATAAGGGAAAATAATAATGATCGGGTCTCCATCCCGATAGTCTCCTAGCAACAGTGCGCGAAAATCGCACCGCATCCGTACTTTCTTGCGGATGCTATGCGATTTTCACGCTTCCCATTCACTTCTATGGGACCTGCGTCGCGTGAAAATCGGACAATATAGAGCATGCTGCGATTTTCACTCAACGCACAAGTGATGCGTGAAAATCACCGCTCATGTGCACAGCCCCATAGAAATGAATGGGTCAGGATTCAGTGCGGGTGCAATACGTTCACCGCACGCATCGCACCCGCATGGAAAACTCGCCCGTGTGAAAGGGGCCTAATAGCGTCCTGGCTGCCATAGTAACACTGAACGCATTTTGAAGTACTGGTTGCCATAGTAGTAGTGGGGAGCAGTATACTTACCGTCCGTGCGGCTCCCGGGGCGCTCCAGAATGACGTCAGAGCGCCCCATGCGCATGGATGACGTGCCATGCGTTCACGTCATCCATGCGCGTGGGGCGTCCTGACGTTACTCTGGAGCGCCCCGGGAGCCGCACGGACGGTAAGTATACTGCTCCCCACTACACTTTACCATGGCTGCCAGGACTTTAGCGTCCCGGCAGCCATGGTAACCATTCAGAAAAAGCTAAAACGTCTGATCCGGCAATGCGCCGAAACGATTAGCTTAAGGCCGGATCCGGATCAATGCCTTTCAATGGACATTAATTCCGGATCCGGCCTTGCGGCAAGTGTTCAGGATTTTTGGCCGGAGCAAAAAGCGCAGCATGCTGCGGTATTTTCTCCGGCCAAAAAACATTCCGGTCCTGAACTGAAGACATCCTGATGCATCCTGAACGGATTTCTCTCCATTCAGAATGCATTAGGATAAAACTGATCAGGATTCTTCCGGCATAGAGCCCCGACGACGGAACTCTATGCCGGAAGAAAAGAACGCAGGTGTGAAAGAGCCCTTACGAGTGTTTTTTTATTTTTATGTAATGTTATGGTGTAATTTTAGACATTTGTTGTAAGGCTTCTTTATTCCAGGGTCAGGACAGACAGCATTAGGTACATGGTAACATTGTAGTATACGCCCCACACAACTCAGCAGTGTCAGGACCTACCACAGCAAGTATCGGTAACGGTGGAGTAAAAGGCCCACACATAGGTAAGCAGGATCAGGACAGACTTCAGCATCAGCAGCAGGCATATGCTAAGGGTCCAGTATAAAAGACCTACACATAGCTCGGCCTAACTCAGCAAGACTGTCAGCAGTCTAAATATTCGCAAAATCTCGAAGTGCCGATATTCGCGATTAAAATTCGCAATTTGAATATTCGTGATCAACACTAACGATGAATGCTTTATAGACACTGGTCACAGTCACTGGGCGGTTCTAGTACTGTAAATGACGTCATACACTTTCACGCACGTTTACATTAGGCTACTTTCACACTAGCGTTCGGGGCTCCGCTTGAGAGTTCCATTTGAAGGCTCACAAGCGGCCCCGAACGCATCCGTACTGACCTAATGCATTCTGAGTGGATGCGGATCCGCTCAGAATGCATGAGACTGACACCGGGTGTCCGCGAGCGGAGGACAAACGAACGCTGCTCGCAGCATTCTGGTGTCCTCCTGACCGTGCGGAGGCAAATGTAAGTCAATGGGGTATGGATCCATTTGAAGTTGACACAATATGGCTCAATTTCAAACGGATCCGTCCCCCATTGACTTTCAACGTAAAGTCTGGACGGATCCGTCTGAGCAACTTTCACTTAGAATTTTTTCTAAACTATAATTCAGACGGATCCGTTCTGAACGGATCTCAGTCTGCATTATAGGAGCGGATCCATCTGTGCAGACACCAGACGGATCCGCTCTGAACACAAGTGTGAAAGTAGCCTTAATTAAATTAGGGACAGTGATGGCAAATAAAAAAAATTCACGAATATTCAAAAAAACGAATACATAGCAATATAGTGAATATATTAGTTATTCAACTTCAGCATACACCTCCCCGACAAGCGTCCCGTCACCATGGGAACGCCTGTGGGTTAGAAAATACCATCGGATCTGAGTTTTCCCTGAGAGCGTGAAAACTCAAATCCGATGATATATTCTAACCTACAGGTGTTGCCATGGTTACGGGGACGCTTATCGTGGAGCAGTATGCCAAAGTGGAATAAAAAAAAAAAAAAATTATATAATAAATAAATAAATATATATTCTAAATAACTAATGTATTCTTAATATTGCTCTAACTTAGTATTTTAGAATATTCGGAATATTCTAAAAGACGAAGCTAGAGCAATATTAAGAATATTCGTAAAATACACATATTAGCCTAGCCAGTCAATTAGTCATAGGAACGTTGCTTTATACTGTCAAAAGATCGCAATACGCGATTTATTAAATCGCATATTATTCGCAATAAATGGAATAACGACGAATATTAGTTTGACGAATATTCAATCGAATATTCGCAAAATAGAATATGGCACCTCCCGCTCATCACTAATATAGAGCAAGACGTGAGATCACATGACCAGGTTCCCACAATGAAAAGGTCCAAAATGTATGAATACAACCAAGTCAGGGTGTAGCAAATAATGCTGCTAGAATATTGGTGATAAGTTAGTAATATATGTTCTTATGTAAGAGATCAACATTCCACATAGAAATGCAAGCAGATGGCTCACACATCAGCGATTTCAAGCTAAAACCAGGTGCAACTCTAAACACAGAACAGGTGCAGATCTTCACCTTAGGGATGTCCCGATACTTTTATTTAAGTACTCACCGATACCAATTATAATTAAATAACACATTTATTTTGTGACCACTGACCAACCAAAAGTCCAAAAAACAGCCCCCAGCCTCTCCCTCTTAGCAGCCGCCCCTCCCCAGTATTAGTGGCCACAGGGTCCCCCTCCTCCCCTCCATCATTGGTGGCAGTGGGCAGTGCACCCCCCCCCCCCCAGTATTAATCATTGGTGGCAGTGGGCAGTTCCGATCGGAGTCCCAGCAGTGTAATGCTGGGGCTTCGATCGGTTACCATGGCAGCCAGGACGCTACAGAAGTCCTAGCTGCCATGGTACGTCAGTGAGCAGCATTATACTTACGTGCACGGTGGCCGCCAGGCGCTCCTGTCTGTGCGGCGCATTGCTAATGCTTATAGAATCAGCAATGCACCGCACATACCTATGAGAAGGAGCGTCTGGCGGCCACGGCGCACGCGAGTATAATGCTGCTCACTAACATACAATGATTAATACTGGGGAGGGGGGTGCACTGCCCACTGCAGAGACTGAAGAACATTACCGGCACCCGACCTCTGAGAGGACGCTGTGATCCGCGCAATTAACCCCTCAGGTGTGGCACCTGAGGAGTTAATTGCACGGAACACCGCGTCCTCTCAGAGGTCGGGTGCCGGTAATGCGAGTCACAGAATTCCTTCCCCCACGCCGAACTGCTGAGCGCCGCCGCAAGCGGCCAGCAGGTATCGGCAGTGGTATCGGGGACATTTGCACGAGTACAAGTACTCTACAAATGTCCAGTATCGGTCCCGATACCGGTATCGGGACATCCCTACTTCACCTTAAAACTTCTCTGTGTAGGCTCACAATCAGTGATGGAAATCACGGACCAAACACTGATGTGTGAATGAGGCATTACAGCAATCCCTGCCCTTGGTCCCCACAACCACTTTCTCTCCCACTCCTATTTCATCTGTCTCAGCCTTTTCAACTTGCTCATTCTACACCAGCCAATATCATTTCAACCCATTTACCCACTGAGATAGAGCTGTGCAGTGCAGAGAGGTGATGAAGGACCTGTGTGATGTCATGTGTGTCAAGCTCATGTGCTGTGTGTGAGAAGTAAAGCGTTTCCCCTCTATAAGTTGTTAGTTACCAGGAAACGTTGATCTTTCCTTATACTAACTCTAATGTCCTAACAGCCAACATCATAGAAATGTGCGTTTTAGTTCCTTCCTCTTATACCCCTCTCCATGTACTGTCCACTAATGCCCCATAACAGCCATAGGGTACTTTCACACTAGCAGGTTTTCTTTTCCGGCATTGAGTTCCATCCTAGGGGCTCTATAACAGAAAAGAACTGTTCAGTTTTATCCCCACGCATTCTGAATGGAGAGAAATCCGTTCAGGATTTCTTCAGTTCAGTCTTTTTGACTGTTCAGGACAGAGATAATACCGCAACATGCTGCAGTATTATCTCCAGCCCAAAAAAAAAAAATCGGAACACTTGCCTGAATGCCGAATCAGTTTGCATGCAGATTGCTGGATCTGGCAGGCAGATCCAGCGATGGAACTGCTTGCCGGATCACTCTGCCACAAGTGTGAAAGTAGCCTTACATGCATGAGTAGCAATGACTGGCACTAGAGAGGAAGATCTAATAGATTTCAGGCAGATTGGGAAGGTTTCTAACAAAACAGGCATTTTCTCTCACTGACTATCACAAACTGTTGTCTGGGAAACATCTGTATATATTTGAGTAGGGGAGCGGCGCCCTGGAATAATAGTAAGTCCAGTAAGATCCCAGTGCGCCACTCTACACAGCCCGATAATTATCTTACAATGTTTGGACCGATGAAAGGTCCTCTTTAAGAGGTATTTTCCTCTTAATAAATTTAGGCGCATCTCACGCCAGTGCAGGGAGATCAAGACTGGCATATGGAGGAGCCAGTTTTGATAAACGTCGCCCATTGTGTGATTCGGCAGCAATCCTTTACGTATTGTTCCCTTGATTTTAAGAAGTTAATGAAAACGTTAAACCACAAAATGTATTTTGTAAAGACTTTTATTATAGTATTTGATCATTTGTCATGCTGTTACAAAGTTCTATATTTTGTGACAAATCTCTTTGGATCTACATTGGCAGTTTCTCATAAAAACCATTAGGTTAATGCAAGGCCTTTGAGCGCTAGAAAATATTTGGGCAAATACAGTTTCATTACTGGGGCAGAGGGATCTAACATTGATGGAATAGTAAGACTAACAGCCACTATCTGCTACTTTTTGCAATACAAGACTGCTCAGTGCAAAAAGACAAAATCCATTAAAATGGTAAATGGCAATATAAAAGTTTGACTGTTAAAAACAATTATTATCACATGGGCAAGATGAACCAAATACAGACAGAATGCTTTAAAAATAAAAAATAAAGTGTTTAGCGCAAGTGACTATTTACAGGAGGATATCCCCATGATAAAAAAAAGAAAAAGATAATATTTCAGCAGCAATAGGTCAAAGGAGGCCAGCAGAGATTAATGTGCAAATAAGTCACTGAAAGACTCCCCCTGAAACACTCTACCCAGGGCCTTTCCCACTTTCTTAACCAGGGCACTGGTTTAAGGCTTTTGCAGTATAAAAAAGCTAATTATATATCACATGCAGTCCCACTTGATACAGATTCTCTTTGTCACAGATATTAAATACACAATGACCTGATGAAATTAAAGTTAACCGCTAACTGAACCCAATCTATGACTGCCAAAGTAATTTAACAGTTGAAGTCTAAAGTTTGCTGTTACGTACCCCCCAAAGGCTCCAATAATGAAAGAGAACCCAATGTAACTCAAAACCACTGACTATGGTAATACTATTAAAGGTCTGCAAGATCTTTTTCGATGGTCATCTTTCAGGTCTACACCAGTGGTGTAGGGCATACAAAACTAAAAGTTATGGACGGAAGCATTCAGAAGTAGGATCCTCTATGATGAGTGAGGAGGAAAACAAATGAAGTCTTGTGGTTATATGTAAACTTATAGGATATCTTTCTGATATGGAGGGTTAAAAGACTATCCAACAGACTTCCTTATCTATGTGAAGGTCAGACCAGCCTCATTGTACACCTTGAATACTTTCTCAATGGCATTCACGTAGGCAGCAGTTCTGAGGTCCAAACCCAGGTTGTACTTCATTGCAGTGCGCATGATTTGCTAAAAGAAAGTTGAAGAAATTATGCAAAGAATAAGCAGTCATCGAACTGTTACATGGCAAATCACAACTTAGCATGAAAACTTTTAGCTTCCCCACACACGCTCATGTTTTGGCCAGGTTTTATTCTAATTTTCTGATGCAGCTTTGAAGCTGAACCAAGGTGTGTATTAAAAGAAAGAGAAAGAATCTCCCCTCTCTCTCCCCCCCTTAAAACGGCATCTAAAAACCTGAACCACAGGAGCCTTAAGCAGCTTCAGGTATCCTGATCATTAAAGGGGTTGGCCACCTACTAGCTGCACATGATTTGGGAACAGCACACGCATGCAGCTAATAAGCATTGTTAAACCATCAGCGCCAATGTTTAATAGTTTAATACGACTAATGTAGGTTTCCCTGCTCCCTGTAAATGGCTGCTTAGAGAGTGTCCCATCCATCAGTGGCCTCTATGCACACAGTCAGTCTCTTAAGTGAATTAAGACCACTGATGGACAGGACCACTGATCAGGAAGCTAGTCCTATTAAAATTACTGGACATTCGCACCCAAGTCTTTAAGGAAGACAGCCTCAGAGCCAAATAATCCTACAATCATATGCTCTTCCACCTATCCTAGATTCGTACACACCCTACTATTTGTCCACCACTTACTACTGTACAATTGGCATGTAAGCAAGAAGTATGGGGCAAAAAATAAAAATTATTGACACATGATCTACATACGTGAAGACGCCAGGAATGGTGGCCCACGTAGCCAGGCAAAAAAGCAGGTTTGCTAATGAAATAAATGCTCACTGGATGCGGTTTGTTAATGGCTTTACGGCCTAAAGAAACTAGTCAGTACTTAATGCATTAGAAAACAGACTGCATTCAGTCTTAATGCTGAATTCCCTGCTTCACAAACAAAATTGAGCTGCCCCCCCCCACATTTCTGAATTATCTGGTCAACTTACTCTTGCAGATCTTTCCATGGTATATGCCAAGCCAGAATGCACAATATCCTTTTCAGAAGCACCCTGTAGGGGAAGAAAAGTTGTTAAATTTAAGGTTCACGTTTTAGATTAGTCTTACAGTTATAGTCCAAATAAAAAACCAGTGCCTTTGCTATTTTTATACTACTGGTATGATAGCTTTAAGTCAACTAGAGCATTTCTGTGGCGTTTTTCTTCCAGTTTGGTTTATTTTTGGGTTATTGAGTGGCATTTCTGTTATAGGGGTGGCTTGCTTTTCCAGAGGATTCTTTATAGGACCTCTACTCATGTAAAAGCATATAATTAAAGTCATCCCAGAAAGTTCTATTAACATTGGCTGCAAACTTGATGTCATTTTCTGTTACCAGATAAGTTAGTAAGGTTGTTAGCCATTTTCCTATATGCTCCTGTAAAAATATAAGCTAACCAGTGCAAATAGATTCTTTAGACTGAAAACAGAAAAAATAGTTAACTACCTTATAACCCTACCAAATATATATCACCTTAATCCACTTGATCGTGCAGCCCAGCTTCTCTTCTGTCTTCATTTTTGCTGTGCACAGGAAAAGGACCTTTGATGACGTCACTGCACTCATCACAGGGTCCGTCACATGATCCATTACCATGGTAAACGATCATGTGATAAGCGCAGTGACGTCAAAGGTCCTATTCCTGTGCACAGCAAAGAAGACAGACAGAAGAGATGCTGGCTGCACGAGTGGATTAAAGGAGAGTTATATATTAAAAAAATTTAACCCCTCCAACCCTATTGTACTAAGCATTCTGTATTAAGAATGCTATTTTCCCTTATAACCATGTTATAAGGGAAAATAAAAAACCTACACAACACCTAACCCAAACTTCTGTGAAGTCCAGGTACTAAACATGCAGATTTTTCTCACACGCGTGCACAACGCATTACAATGTTTTGCACCCGCGTAGAAAAAGATGCAAACATGGAACACAAGCGCAGTGAAAACTGACTTGGTTTTAGTGTCAAAATCACACCATTTTCCCTAAATGCACCTGTCCCCAATCTGCAACACCCACGTGAAAGGGGTCTTAAGGTGGAGTTATCAGATATGCTGGAGCTACTGTATGGACATTCTATGTACTGACAATAACGTCCAGTTTTGACACATGAAGATAACAGCTCATAGAAGCACTCACAGATATTCTAGCCTGGAACTCAGCAGTTGGCACCACAGGAATGGATCCACCATGTTTGCCAAACTTTCTTTCCAAGCTTTCCTGGACAGACACTGAAAATTAAAACAGAAAATGTGTTGGTGGTTGTTGGTTTTTGTTTCCCTCTTGTAGTTAGGACATGAGGATTACAAGTAGTGAATACATACTCAGTAAGTGGTAGTTGGAATCTCGTTCATATTTGAAGGTCAGTCTTCCATAGCTTACATGGTTAAGATTCTTCAGCCACTCAAAGTAAGACACTGTAACACCACCAGCATTCAAATATAAGTCCTAAACAAAAACAAATGAAATATGTATTGTAAGAAGATACCTTTAGAAGTCTAATAACAGTTTCTTATTGAGAGAACACAATGGGGGAGATTTATCAAGACTGGCCAGTCTCCCTGCACTGGAGCGAGATGCACCCAATTTATTAAGAGGCAGATGCCTCTTAATTAGGTGCATCTCTGTCCTGCGCCAGAAACTTCATTCTACTCCAGCTAGAACTTTCATCAGCCAATCGCCAAGCCTGGGCCCTTTTCCAAAGTGGCAAGACTAAAAAGTCGCAAATTATGGTGCACACCATAATGTGAAACTTTTACACCAAGGAGTTAAATTAATTTTTTGTTACAGAAGATCTACCCTCTGGACAGATCAGCAGCATCTGATCGGCGGGGGTCTGACACCTGGGATCCCCGCCGATCAGCTGTTTGAGAAGGCAGCGGCACTGGTAGGAGCACCGTGGCAATCTTGCCGTTTACCTCAGGCCCAGTGACATGACTAGCATCACTGGCCTGGGTGCCATTGAAGTGGATGGGGGTTCAACTGCACCTAGGCCAGTGATACTAGTCTTGACGTCACCGAGCCTGCAGGAAACAGGGAAAAGGCCGTGGCACAACTGCCAGTGCTGCCGCCTTCTCAAACAGCTGATTGACCTGGGGTCCGGATGCCGGACCCCAGCCGATCAGATGCTGATTATCCATCCAAAAATAAATAAAGGCAGTTCTATGAACCCTCCAACCAGAAGGAAAATTAAAATGATCTTAAAATTTATCAGCTCATGAATTACTATTCCTGGAATAAGAACTTCAAGTTCAAATATTCAGAACTAATGACCACTAATCAGAGGATCATCCATTAGCATCTGGTCAGTGACATCATAAACATTGATCATGTAGCGTAAGTGCAGCTTAGCCCCATTCAAGCTAGTTAAGTTCACCCATATTTTGGCTTAAACTGTACCAGAACGTAGCACCATTTGGTGCAACTAGCTTTAGAGCACATATCTGACTACCTCAAAATAATGCATGGCTTCGCAGGTAGGTTACAAGGGCGTGGTCCAAGATGCAATGTTTTGTGCACACCAAAGCAAGCCAACCAACAGCTGGTACAGAACTATACAATTGTCCTTCCCTGCACCATCTGTCATCCTGCCTGAGCCACTGCGATAAACCTGGTGCAGGTCTAAACAGCCATTCCATGTTTACGCCATCTACAGGATTTGTAAATCTGCCCCAGTATCTTACTGTATATACTCTATTCGTAATGAAGAACAACATTGAATACTTACTGGAATCACCATGATATTTCTCTCCAGAAATATTTTATCAGCTTCAGGAGTTGTTGGTCCATTAGCCCCCTCTGCAATAATCTAATAAAAAATAAATAAAAAACACACACCTTAGGTAAAGGCAAGATCTCCACTAGCCATTACATGTCAAATGCATTAACTCTACTCTACCTTGGCTTTAATTTTGTACGCATTAGATCTAGTCAGCTGCTTCTCACTGGCTGCTGGGATAAGGATATCACAGTCTGCTTCTAGGATGTTTCCATCATACGGCTGGGCCTTAGGGAACCCAACAATTGTTCCATGTTGCTGTTGGACAAAAATAAATATATATTTTAGAGTGTAAAAAAGCAGTAATTTATTCATCTGGGTCCTGCAGTGGAAGACCGGATTCAGACATCCCCCAATTGGAACATGGTATATAATATGCTACTACATACAATACTACAGTTTTGCACCTATCTCTGATGACCGTGCACTTCAGCAACCTGACTCCCAACTGATCATTTTAACTGCATTCTTAGAGAGGGTTGTCGAGTAAACATTTAGAACACATTACGCTTTTTTCAGCACTAGTCCAAATACTAAATAACACTGCCACCTTGTGGTAACACTTTGTTTAAACTTTTTACAGTAAGGTTTTATGCCTGTAGGAATGACTATGCTTCTTCCCTTGACCTGGTAAATACAAGTCTAAGTGTGTGGTAATGTAGATCAAGCCTCATAACATAATTTATTTAAAACACAACATTAAAGTGGTTATCCAATTTCTCAAACAGCAGGGAGCGGGGTAAGTATATTACCTGTGAGGGTCCGGCACATGGGGCTGTTTGAGAAATTGGATAACCCCATTAATATAACTGTTTGAAAGTAATGTGGCATCGTAATTCTTACTTTACTCTCACACATCTGTTTTAGCATGACTTTGGCAAAATGCGAGTTAGGCCTCATGCACACGACCGTATGTTTTTTTGCGGCCCGCAAAAAAATACAGATGACTTCAATGTGCATCCTGTATTTTGCAGAACATGTCATATTATCCGCATTACAGACAAGGATAGTACTGTTTTTTGCGGAATGGAAATAAACAGAATGCACATGGAGCAACTTCGATTTTTTTTTTTAAACAAACACACACACACACACACACACACACAGGTATTCTGGTTGGTACAAATTATCACTTATCCACATAATAGGGGATAATTAAGATCAGGGGCAAGTTCCTACCACTGACCCCCATCGACCACAAGAATGGGTCCTTTACCCCCTTAAATGATTGGAGCGGCCTGTTGCACATTCATGCTACTACTCCATTTCTATGGGAATTCCGGAGATAAGCGAGCAATGTACTCATCTATCTCCATAGCTTCCATAGAAATGAATGGAGCGCATGCACCAATGCGAGACTGCCCGCTCCGATCTTTTCAGGGGAGGCCCATTCTCTTGATTGGTGTGGGTCACAGCTGATCAGCTGTATGAGGATAGGTCAAATATTAAAAACCCCGGACAACCCCTTTACAGTTATAACTTGTACCAACCAGAATACCCCTTTAAGTGCTCTTAAAAAATTCCTATACAGAGATTTTTAAAGAGGACTTTTCATGGTTTTTATTAATTGATTAATACCTGATGCTGCCACCCTGCCTGATTTTAATATCGCTCCTGTGCCCCGCTGTGTTCCCCCGTAGTTTTCCCACTCGGTATATAAATACTGAGCATTGGTACAGGGAGGAGGAGACGCCAGGGTTTCTCAATGGGCGTATCATTTTCCCTGGCTGTAACGCGATCCAATCACAGCGGAGAGCATCACAGCCAGGGAGAAGATTAGCTTTTTTCTTCTCCCTGGCAGGGTGGCAGCATCAGCTGTGGCGGGGGGAGGAGAGATGAGGATAACTCCACAAGTAAAAAAAGATAGATAGAGATTAATTATATATATATATATATATATATATATATATATATATATATATATATATATATATATCATATATATATATATATCCTCTTTAAATGTGGGCATAACATGGAGACTTGGAGCTAGGGATAAAGAGGACCTGTCACCTAGTAATGGGCAATATATTGGCATGTGGGAAATGGAGTTGCCATTTCTTAATTACCATGGTATTTTAGCAAGTTCATGCACACTTATGGGGATTGGCAGTATATATATAGGAGCATTATTAATATATATCGTAATCACAATACATTTCTTAATATAGTTACCATGGGAATATATTTTATAGTCACCTAACCCTACTGTCACCTATCCTGACTTACAGTATTTGTTTTTGAAACTGTTGCATTCCCCACACTAACAATTCAGAAAAATAATTTCACAGAACTAGGTTTTGCTATTTCTCCATTATTCTTACTAGAAGTTTATGAACAAATTGCCAACATTGGGTGGAAGTCCATGCACAGTCTAACACTATCCAATCAGTGAAGGACAAACTGCCAACTGGTAACTCTCAGTTGAGCTTATTAGTCTTGCCAATCCATTCATAATCTGCTAGTAGGAATAAAAGAGGAATGGCACAACACAGATAAGAAGTTATAATCCCCAATTGCTACTTTATAATAAATGCATCTTCTAGAAATAGGGCCTGTCAGCCCTGGCCTTCACATCCAGGCTTTGAGAGATTCTTTAACTCCAATTCATTTCCTGGTAATAGGTCAGAACACCCTTTTAACTTATTAGTTTAAAGAATTGGCCAATTTCCTAAAGCCCGCACCTAGTATATTTAGGGCATGGGTTTTAGCTGCAGACTACACAAGCGGCAGCTGAATAAGAGGCCCCCCACTGTCACAGAATGCCAGCGTTCCTGAAAAAAGGTGCAATGCATAATTTGTGACTGGGAGCTGATCACCCCATGTTACCTCTGGGCGATTAGGTCTGCCACACTAGAATGTAAAGCTAGACTGTTGACTAGGGGTTCATACACAAAACTACACAAACAGGGTTTACCATTTGACAAGAGGACACTAACCAGTTTGTAGTCTTCAAGCTCTTTGGGGTCAATGCCATCTGGATTCCAGATCGTTCCATCAATTTCCCCAATGCCAACGCATTTGGCACCAAAACGATGAAGATACCGCATAGAATGTAGACCTACATTACCAAACCCCTGCAAAATATTAAAATCGGCATTACATACTGCATTTGGCGATCGGAAAAACCAAATCATTTAGAAAGTCAGTTGATTGTGCATCAAACCTCAAAATACAAATATTAAATCCATGCTTATCACTCCATAAAAGCACAATTCTATTTAATATCATGCATTGACAAGTTACCTACTAGTTCAAATATTCACCTGAATAACAAAGGTTTTATCACCAAAACCTGGGGTCATTCCCAGCTGGCTCATGTATGATGCCTCATTGATGAAGTTCTCAATGCCATGGAAGACACCTCGACCTGTGGCAGACACACGCCCATGAATGCCTCCTTGGCTGATGGGTTTTCCAGTGACACAAGCATGTGCATTGATATCCTGAAAGAATGAAGAGAATAAATGAGTGAATCCGTCACTGTAAGGAAGAGCTACTAACAGATAATCATCAACATATCTGTGTTACACAGGGCCACGTTCTTCATCCACAGCATACAATCAGTTTATCCTAGATTAGTGACAAATGATGTACACAGCGTAGCTCCGATCTCCTCATGCTGAAAGTTACACTTCAGGAGATTGGAGCTGTGCTGCCCTGGTCAGAGTGCCCACAAGCAATTAAAACACCCCACAGTGCCCCAAACACACTGTTCCCCTGACAACCCATCCTCCAACCACCCTTCCTGCCCACAGAACCTAAGTGGTTTTTGTTTTAACAAAAGTAGTGTAGCATACAGATGAAGGTCAATAGGTAGCTTAAAATAGTTGAGGTTAGTGTTAGAGTTAGGAGTTCGTAATAAAAAAAAGGAGGCGACTAAAATATTCTTATCAGAAGAAATGCTAAATTTGATGGTTGAGCAGATCAATTCATCGCTAGTCACCCCACCTCATTACGAACACACCACTATGAGATCTTATTGGTCATCTGATGTGTTGTACGATACCCCCATGTCAAGGGAAGTAATGACTAGACAGCGATTTGAGACAATCCTGCGATTTCTTCATTTCGCTGACACAGTGCCCCCTACATGATGACCCCAACCATATTGGGCTCCATCTGTTCTAAGCTCTGCCATGTGCCCATCTAGCAGTCGACAACCACATATGGGGTGTCACTGTAAACTACAGAATCAGGGTAATAGATAGTTTAGTTTGGCTGTTAATGCTTGCTGTGCTACAGGGAACATTTTTTGAGACTTAACCTGTTCAGGACACAGGGCGTAGCCGTAGGTCCTGAGAATTTCCGATCACCGCCACCCGGTGATTGAGCAGGCACCTCGGCTAAATGTGCGGTCAATTCAGACCTGCGGTTTGCGGCTTTTTATTGTGCGGGCGGCGGCCCCCCATGGGGCTGTAGGGGGAAACTCGATTGCATGGAAGGCAGCGCAATGCCTTCCTGTGACATACCTGTGAGATCCAGCCCCCTGGATCTCACAAGCCGGAAGCTGTAGGAGTAATACAGAGTATTACTCATACTGCCAATGCATTCCAATACAGAAGTATTAGAATGCATTGTAAAGGATTAGGCATACGCCCACCAAAATAGTACCAGACTAACAGTCACCTAATCCCGCAAAAATGAGCCCCTAACCTGACACAATTCGGGGGGGTGGGACGCGACACCCCACACTATGGCTCAGAATACGGAGACCCTAAAACATGTTTTTTGTTTTAAAAAAAAGCTGTTATTGTACATGTTATTTTTATATGTAAATTTTACACAAGAACAGCTTTTTTAACCCCTTAGGGACAGGCCATTTTTTGCAAATCTGACTAGTGTCACTTTAAGTGCTGATCATTTTAAAACGCTTTGACTTATCCAGGCCGTTCTGAGTTGGGTTTTTTGTCACATACGTACTTCGTGACAGTGGGTAAAATGAAGTAAAAAAAAAAAAAAAAAAATTATAATAATGTTACTTAAAAAAAAAAACACCAACTTTACCAAAAATTTGAAAAAAAATTGCTAGTTTCAAGTTCTCTACGTCTATAATACATAGTAATACCTCCAAACATAGTTATTACTCTACATTCCCCATATGTCTACTTCATGTTTGCATCATTTTGGGAATGATATTTTATATTTTGGGGATGTTACAAGGCTTAGAAGTTTGGAAGCAAATCTTGAAATTGAAACTGAACTTTTCAAAAACCCAATTTTTAGGGACCAGTTCAGGTCTGAAGTCACTTTGTGAGGCTTATACAATAGAAACCACCCAAAAATGACCCATTCTAGAAACTACACTCCTCAAGGTATTCAAAACTGATTTTACAAAACTTTGTTAACCCTTTAGGTATTCCACAAGAATTAATGGAAAATAGAGATACAATTTCAAAATTTAACTTTTTGGCAGATTTTCCATTTTAATATTTTTTTTCAGTTACAAAGCAAGGGTTAACAGCCAAACAAAAGTCAATATTTATGGCCCCGATTCTGTAGTTTACCCCCGCTGTACGGGCACACAGGGTGCAGACGGAAAGCAATGCCATACGGTTTCTGGAAGGCAGGTTTTGCTGTTTTTTTTTGTTTTTTGTTTTTTTACACCATGTCCCATTTGAAGCCCCCCTGATGCACCCCTAGAGTAGAAACCCCAAAAAAGTGACCCCATTTTAGAAACTACGGGATAGGGTGGAAGTTTTTTTGGTACTAGTTTAGGGTACAATGATTTTTGGTTGCTCTAAGAAAAAAAATAGCTGTTTTGGCACCGTTTTTTTTTTGTTATTTACAACATTCATCTGACAGGTTAGATTATGTGGTATTTTTATAGACCAGGTTGTCAGGGACGCGGCGATACATAAATAAAAAATAAAAAAAAGTATACATAGTAGGCAAGTTTTACACAAATTTTTTTTTTTAGAAAAAATATATATGTTTTAGTGTCTCCATAGTCTGAGCCATAATTTTTTCAGTTTTTGGGCGATTACCTTGGGTAGGGTATGATTTTTGCGGGATGAGATGACGGTTTTATTGGCACTATTTTGGGGTGCGTGTGACTTTTTGATCGCTTGCTATTACACTTTTTGCGATGTAAGGTGACAAAAAAAAAATATAAAAAATTATTTAGCACAGTTTATATTTTACATTTTTTTTATGGTGTTCATCTGAGGGGTTAGGTCATGTGATATATTTATAGAGCCGGTCGATACGGACGCGGCGATACCCAATATGTATACTCTTTATTTATGCAAGTATTACACAATATCATTTTTGGGAAAAAAATAAATTATGTTTTAGTGTCTACATAATCTGAGCCATAGTTTTTTTTTAATTTTTTCGGCAATTGTCTCCGGTAGGGGCTTATTTTTTGCGGGATGAGGCGACGGTTAGAGTAGCACTATTTTGGTGGGCAAATTGTTTTGATAACTTGCTGTTGTACTTTTTGTGATGTAAGGTGACAAAAAAAAAAAAATATTTCTTTAGCACAGTTTATTTTTTATGGTGTTCATCTGAGGCGTTAGGTCATGTGATATGTTTATAGAGCCGGTTGATACGAACGCGGCTAGACCTAATATGTATACTCCCCCACCCCCCTATTCTTTACCAATATTTTTAACTTTATTGGGGGAAAATGACGTTTTTGTTTATTTTTACTTGAAACAAATTTTTTTTGGGGGGGGGGGGGAACTTTTTTCCATTTTTTTTGTCCCACTTTGGGACTTGGACTTTTGGGCGTCTAATCCTTTGCAATGCATTCCAATACTTCTGTATTGAAATGCATTGGCTGTATGAGTAATACGCCATGTGTCCTTAAGTACCAGGACATACCTGTATGCCCTATGTCCTGAAGAGGTTAAAACAAAAAAAAAAAAAGTGTAATAGCAAGCGATCAAAAAGTCATATGCACCCCAAAATAGTGTCAATCATCTCATCCCGCAAAAAAAATAATCATATCCTACCTAAGATAATCGCCCAAAAACTGAAAAAAAAAAAAAAAAAAAAAAAAAAAACCACACACTATGGCTCTCAGACTATGGAGACACTAAAAACATGTTTTTTTTGTTTCAAAAATAAAATCAGTGTAAAACTTACATAAATAAAAACATTGTATACATATTAGGCATCGCCACATCCGTGACAACCTGCTCTATAAAAATACTACATGATCTAACCTGTCAGATTATTTATTTTTTTTTGTTATTTACAAAAAAGTCCCAAAAAACAGCTATTTCTTGTTACCTTGCCTCACAAAAAGTGTAATATAGAGCAACCAAAAATCATATGTACCCTAAACTAGTACCAACAATACTGCCACCCTAAAAAAATGGCCTGGTCCTTAAGGTGAAATAAGGCTGTGTCCTGAAGGGGTTAATCTCCATTTTCCTTCAATTCTTTGGGAGCACCTAAAGGGTTAACAAAGTTTGTAACATCAGTTTTGATTAACTTGAGGGGTGCAATTTCTAAAATGGCGCCTTTTTTTTGTGGTTTCTACTATGTTAGAGTACTTTCACACTTACGGCAGACAGTTCCGGCGCCGGAACTACCTGCTGGATCCGGCAATCCGGACGCCAATGGATGGCATTTGTAAGACAGATCTGGATGCTTCTGACAAATGCATTGAAGTAGCGGATCCAGTATTTGTTTTTTTTTTTCACAGATTTAAAAGGTCTGCGCATGCGCGGACAGGAAGAAAGGGTCCGTTAATTTTAATGCCGGATCCGACACTAATACATTTCAATGGAAATTAATACTGCATCCGGCATGTGTTCAGGATTTTTGGCCTTGCTGCGGCAAGTGGTGTGTTTTAGAAGTTTTTTGTTTTTTTTTACTAAAAGTGAAACATTGAGTCAAATTTACACTAACATGATGTGTCACAAGAAATCAATCTCAGATATGCTTATATAAGTAAAAGCGTTCCAAACTTATTACCCCATAAAGTGAAACCTGTCAGATTCGCAAAAATCAGTCTGGTAATGAAGGTGCAAAATGGCCCAGTCATTAAGCGGGTGAAACCGTTTACCACAGGAAATTTTAGCCTTTAAGACCTGGCAATCGTTCCACCTTTGGAAACCCATTATTTTATTTTTCTGTTATCTGAGCCATACAAGAGCTTGTTTTGTGGGATAAAGTTACAAAGTTTTCAGTCACTAATGCTGGTCAATGGTTATCACAAGACCAATAAGATTGATTTTTCTAATGGAGCTGTGAAAAAAGTTTTGTTTTTTTTCAGAATGAACAGCATTTTACACTAGTACCTTTTTTGGTGTTCACGACTTTGATAACTTTTTTTTTAAAGCAAGTTAAGCAAAAATACCAACTTTGGCCTAAATACAGTTAAATGTAGTTTCGGTAGGATTGCAGCAAAACTAAGTGAGGTTCTCTTTTATTAAAAAGGAGCAAAATAGATTTTAAGCTTATTCTTATTTTATCTTTTCAATTATGTTTTAACATGTAATTGTTTGATTGCTTGTATAACGCTGTAATAAGCATGCTGCAGAGGTGGACCATAACATCCATCACCACTCAGACCATGTCTTGCAGGGGACAATGGGGTACAGAGGAAGAACCGGTCCTCAATATTCCACATGGATGCCTGTGCTGCAGACTGTCAGCTGAAATATATCGCAGACACCAGCTACTGATGGCACGCACTCAACTAACGAGCCTGTGCCACTGTTGTGCTATATGTACTGTAGTGAGCGGGAACTGCCCACATGCAAGATGCACATAACAAGCAAGGAAGGGCTTACAGTGGAATTAGGGAGGTAAGCACCACATCTAAATGGAAGTCACTTGGCACTGGCATTGTTGTGGCAGCCATTTCAATGCGAAGTGCAAAATCTATGGTTGTAGTATTTGAATTTGCTCCTTAGAAACAGATGTTAAAAATTGCTGTTGGTATATAGGAAACAAACACCATCCCTTCCAACATAGCAGATAAACTGTACTGCAACGGCATTTGAGAGTGCCAGCCAGAATGAAATATGATCACATTATTCATCCACAGAACAGCAGGATTTTTGTTACTTGCTGTAAAATCTCTTTCTCTTCCAGACGACGAACACAGGATAGACCATTGGTGTAGCTGCTACCCGTAGAAGGCAGACGCCAAGCATTAAAAAAAAAAGGTTCAATCCTTGCACCACCTATACCCTTCCAATGGGGTGAGAACAGGAATGGAAGCCTCCAGAGCAGGTCAGAATCAGATAAACCACAAAACAAAAAACTGGCTGGGAGCTGTGTCCTCCAATGAACAGAAGAGAAAGATATTACAGCAAGTCACAGAAAATACAACACATCCATATTATTGGGAGACCCAGGATAGACCATGGGACGTTCCACTGCAGTCTTTATGGTGGAAAGACATCAAGACGTGATCAGCGGACAGCAGCCTCCAAGACCCTACATCCCACTGCTGCATCATTTCGTAAAATGTGCCTAGGGACAACCAGATGGAATGCATGGTAACATGGAAAGATGTTTCCCTGTCTGAACAGAATGACCAGTGTGTTCACCATCGGAGTAACATATTTGACTAAGGCAGGATACAACAAGATCCACGTCCAGCATATCTCCTGAAAGACTTGATGTTTTAGTGCCCAATCTGCAATCCAGAGGTACAAGCCTCCGAATGGGCTGGTATGGGAATTTCTGCCCATTTTAATATCAGAAGGTTCAGTCATGGCTGCCAGTCTTCATGTTCCAATGGCATTCGGATAAATTTGGCCAGTGAAGTCAAACTTTTTCAATTTGGACAGGAACACAAGATGAAGAGTGCAACTGAGCATATTGACTGTTTCCATAGCAGCCACCATGAGCCAGAGGACTTGCATGCAATAGGAGAATTGCTAACATGAGGACTGTTGTGCAGGTGGGAAATCTTTTCCAGTGGAAGGATGACTGATCAGATGGATGGCAAAGCACATCCCGAGGAAGATTCATTGGTAGAAAAAAAACAGGTTGGATTTCTGGATATTCCTTGGGAATGGAAGGAGGAGTGAAGGAGAATTCTATTTTGTATCCATCCTATATGAGCTTAAGCTTTTGTACCCAAGCATCTGAAACATGGGAAAGCCAGACCTCCTGAAACTAATGTACCCCCCCCCCCCCCCCTTAGATGGGGGCCTTTATTAATGCAAAGGAAGAGGTCTTTCACAGGAGATTTTTTTTTGGTCCCGAGGGGCCTTAGAATAAGCCACTCATGCTTGGACAGCACCAAAAGCAACAAAAGTAACATCTGGATCTCTTGAAGCTGTTAGTGTGAGCTGATCTGTTTTCTGGCAGGTGTGTGCTCTCAAGATTATTTTGTCTTGTTTCTTAAAGAGGCAGGCACCAGAGAATGGGAGGGCTGTGACGACTCTTAGAAACATTGCCTGCCACCAACACAAAAAGCCACAGGGTTCTACAGATAGGCAAGAGCAGTGCTGAGGAATGTGCATGGAGGCTTCACAGGTATAGGAGATGGCATAGAACAGGGATGCTCAACCTGCAGCGGTTGTAAAACTACAACTCCCATCATGCCCTGCTGTAGAATGATAGCTGTAGGCTGTCTGGGCATGCTCGGGAGTTGTAGTTTTGCAACAGCTGGAGGGCCATAGGTTGGGCATCTCTGGCATAGAAAATTCCCAGGGAGATAGCTGCTAGCTCCTCCAGAGATTTTTCTGTCGGCTACCCTGAGGATTTGGAGACAGACTACCCAATCTTTTGGTTGGAGGAGGGTGGTACAGCCAGGTCCATAAATATTGGGACAGTGACACAATTCTAACATTTTTGGCTCTATACACCACCACAATGGATTTGAAATGAAACAATCAAGATGTACTTTAACTGCAGACTGTCAGCTTTAGTTTGGGGGTATTTACATCCAAATCAAGTGAACGGTGTAGGAATTACAACAGTTTGCATATGTGCCTCCCACTTGTTAAGGGACCAAAAGTAATGGGACAGAATACTGCAACGGTCTTCAGTTCCTGATTGTTCTTGGGGTATTTTCCCTTCAGTTTTGTCTTCAACAAGTGAAATGCATGCTCAAATCGGATTCAGGTCAGGTGATTGACTTGGCCATTGCATGACATTCCACTTCTTTCCCTTAAACCTTGGTTGCTTTTGCAGTATGCTTTGGGTCATTGTCCATCTGCACTGTGAAGCGCCGTCCAATGAGTTCTGAAGCATTTGGCTGAATATGAGCAGATAATATGGCCCCAAACACTTCAGAATTCATCCTGCTGCTTTTGTCAGCAGTCACATCATCAATAAATACAAGAGAACCAGTTCCATTGGCAGTCATACATGCTCATGCCATGACACTATCACCATGCTTCACTGATGAGGTGGTATGCTTAGGATCATGAGCAGTTCCTTTCCTTATCCATACTCTTCTCTTCCAATTACTCTGGTACAAGTTGATCTTGGTCTCATCTGTCCATAGGATGTTGTTCGAGAACTGAAGTTTTTTTCAGATGTCGTTTGGCAAACTCTAATCTGGCCTTCCTGTTTTTTGAGGCTCACCAATGGTTTACATCTTGTGGTGAACCCTCTGTATTCACTCTGGTGAAGTCTTCACTTGATTGTTGACTTCGATACACATACACCTACCTCCTGTGTGTTGATCTGGCTAACTGTTGTGAAGGGTATTTTCTTCACCAGGGAAAGAATTATTCGGTCATCCACCACAGTTGTTTTCCGTGGTCTTCCGGTGTTGCTGAGCTCACTGATGCGTTCCTTTTTAAGACTGGTTTCAAACAGTAGTTTTGGCCACGCCTAATGTTTTTGCCATCTCTGATAGGTTTGTTTTCTTTTATTTATTTTTTTCAGCCTAATGATGGCTTGCTTCACTGATAGTAACAGCTCTTTGGGTGTCAACTTGAGCATTGACAGCAACAGATTCCAAATGCAAATATCAGACTTGAAATGAACTCTGGACCTTTTATTTGCTCATTGTAATTGGGATAACACCTGGCCATGGAACAGCTGAGAAGCCAATTGTCCCATTACTTTTGGTCCCTTAACAAGTGGGAGACACACATGCAAACTGTTGTAATTCCTCAAATTAAAGTTGACAGTCTGCAGTTAAAGCACATCTTGTTTGTTTCAAATCCATTGTGGTGGTGTATAGAGCCAAAAATGTTAGAATAGTGTTGGTGTCCCAATATTTTTGGACCCGACCATGTCTGGCCAGGTGGATCCACAATGGGGTGGAAGGAATAAAAAAGAGGGTTCAAGTGTTTAGGCTTAGCAGAACTCTGGTCTGGGAAGATACACTTCTTGGAAAGAACCTTTCTTGGGTGGAAGTGGTTTTGGTAACCTGTAAAGTCAACTACAGTTGAAATGTGATGGTCCATCATAGATGAAATTTTGGATTACTGCTACTCATCTTTAGTTTCACCCTATCTGAGCAATCTCTTTCTGGAGAGGATGCCTCAGACTAATGCCCTCTAGGTGGTGAAGAGGGCCATAAGGGAGAATCTGTTACTTCTTAGGGTGTACCTACTGGGACACAGACAAAGGGTAGTGAGGTAGAAGTCTTGCATCATTTCGGAAACAAGTGCGTTCAGTCCAAGTCAACGGAAATCTGGGTCAGTGGCTGGTGAATGCAGGTAGAGGGAGATATGTTCTGACTGATTGCACTTTAGTTTGGCAAGAAGAGCATGCAAAATAAGCGACCAAGGTCAATGCCTTTTTGAGGTGCTGCGTTTTGGGGTGTGACGGGGCGAAGCCAGGAAGAGAAGATCTTACCCAGTCTGTGTTGGTGTCCACAAAGACTATGACCAATTCCAGAAGAGCATGTCCACTGACCGGAAAAAAAAAAAAAAAAAAAAAAAAGCTCCGTAGGAGCGTTATTGCCCGTTATGGACACTGCGCCTGTGACATGAGCACATCATTATGACATCTAAAGCTGTGCGACTCTGCCCAACCACCACTGTAATTATTTGTACTCCCATAATGCAGTAGTTACAAGTTACAACGAGGTTGGGCAGAAACACATAGCATAAAATTATAATGTGAGCCGCTCATGTCACAGGAGCAGTGTTCATAACAGGAAGTCATGGAGCACATTTCCCCACAGTGGACACACTCGTCTGAAATTAGTCTAAGAGATAGGGCTCTATCAGAAGCACTGAATGGGGTCAGCTGATGGAGGAGGAAGGGTAACCTCCTGGTAGCCAAAGAGTATTGTAAACCACGAGGAGTCAGAGGCTATAAGCACAGAAGGTGGGTGATCCAGAGTCTGCTCTGAATTAAAACGCCCTAGCCCAGAAAGTGCAACCTAGTTACAGCTCAAGCCAGGGCCTAAATTAGCTGTATGAAATGTCTGGGGGGACATAATGGATGCCACTGTGAGGCCAAGTTGACCGCAAGGACCATCAAAGGGTGCCAACAAAGAACTCTCCCCCCTTTGGGCCAGGAAAGGAGGGGGTCAGGACACAGCACATGGTTGCACTAGTTAAAGAGCCAGTTTGGGACACAGTGACCAATGAACACAAATAGAGAAGAGGCTCAGCGAGATGGGACCTGGTGGCACGATACCTAACTATCTGTCACTGGGAGGGTCCTCCTAGAGGTCCAGATCCAGCAGGGTATAATTATCTCAGGGAAGGGCAGTAGCATTTGAAAGATTGGAATGTCTGCACCCCAAGGTAACTTTCAGGTTGATTAGGGTTGCTGCCGTACCTCTTATGCCAGAGGCAGGAAAAGCAGTGGGCTTGGTAACTCGCTGATCTACACCGTCTCAAACAGAGAGGAAAGGAGTTGAAGACCTGCAAAACAATAAGCTAAAACTGATTTAGCTTAGTCCCTGTGGGAAGGGTGTATGGCAGGAGGATCAAGCACTTATGCTTAATCGCCAACTCCCAGTGGCAGCAGCTATACCCATTATCCATCATGTGTCCCCAATGACAAGGATGAGAAAATATAATTAGGAGCAAAATAAACTCACTGTGTGCCCAATTGTGTTGGCATAGGTGTCTGCAATCCATGACATTTCCCTCTCCCCAGTACTCATATCAGGGGCAGGAACATCAATACCAGGCCCTATAGAGAGAAAAAACAAAAACACACACGTTACAGAACAGTCAATGTACACAAAGTACAACCAATGTCCAAAAAAGAAAAAGTTCAGAGGGCTGGTAATTATACCAAATTTTTACAATTTCCAAATACCTTGGCACAGTAAAACACTTAAAAAATTAAAATGCTGCTACGTTACTAGAGTACAGAGTAGGGACAGTTGCATGAGGACAAATTGTAGCTTTCATTGGCACCATTATGGGTTGCACACTGCACCTTATATTTGATGGATTCCACAATCCCTTCTCCCTCTGCAGTGCTGGTCGGGCATTTGTTATAGCAGCCACAATAAACGTTTGGGCTGTTGCTGCATCACTTGCTGTAGATTGCATGAGAAGCAAACGAACACTGACAATGACCCATAGGATTTCTTCGCTGAGCAGAGACATTTTCAGTGGTAGCCTCTTGTATAGGAAAGGGTCATCTGCCGCAATTATCTTTACAGTTGAGAAAAAGGTACCTCACCGCCACTTCTGTTGGCCTTACAGCTTCAAATAAACCAAATATGGCTATTTTTTTTTCTTTCTTGGTGGAGGTGTGAGAAGCATGCCACTGTAAGCAGCTCAGGCAGACGGGTTTAGCAGTATTCAATCTCACCGGGTCAAATGATTTCAATCTTCTTAATAGTGCCACGCAGAACTGATTACCGCTGAAGGGCACTGCACCTGCCTCAATTCCACACAGATCCCCACTAATTTATTAGGCCTCTTTCACACGACCGTTCCCCCCCCCCCCCTCCCAGTTTACGGGCCGCGTTTTTGCGTTCCGTATTAGGTCCACATACAGAACCATTCATTTCAATGGTTCAGGGAAAAACAAAACCTGAACACATAAGGAAATGCATCCATATGTCTTCCGTATCCGTTCCGTTTTTGCGGAACCATCTATTGAAAATGTTATGCCCATCCCAATTTTTTCTATGTAATTACTGTATATAGTATACGGAAAAACTAAACAACGGATCAGTGAAAAACAGACCGCAAAACACTGAAAAAGCCAGACTGTCATGTGCAAGAGTCCTTAACAGGGGGTTACCATACAATAAATGTCTGTATTGGAAAACATTAGGGTCCAGATTATCTGATGATCTATCCTGAGGATAGTTGAGTAGTATTTTGTTAATATAACATTTAAATCAAGTCTTTTGTGTGATTATAATATTTTTTACCATCTAACCTCATCTGTATTGGTTTTGCTGTTAAATTATGTATATCGGTTAATGTTACCTTATTGGGAAAAGTAGTTTTGGTGCTTATATCCTCAGGATAGGTCATCAATTTAAGATACAGGGGTCTGACACCCGGGACCCCCACTGATCAGCTGTTAGGATAGGCCAGGAGCTCTGAGCACCGCAGCCTCTTCCTAGGATATGTGATGTCACCATATGTCACACTGGTCACATGGCCTAGTTGCAGCTCAGTCCCATTGAAGTGAATGCCAAGCACAGCTGCTGTACCATGTAGGGCGCTGGAACAGCTTATTGGCAGGTTTGCCAGGACTAAGGATAGGCAATTAGGATTTCCTGGATACCCCCTTTAAGGCAGTCTTTTAGCCCATATAAAGTTCACATTCAGTAGTCTTATGTGAATCGTTAGATTTAACCCCTGGAGTACCAACTTACCAATGAAGCCTTTCTTGGCAAGTTCTATAGTAAATCTTCTTGTTATTTTTTCAAGTTCCGCATCCTATTTTACAAAAATAGCAACAAAGATTTTAAAAAAAAACAAACAAAAAAAAAAAAAAAACACACACACAATAAAAATAAATATATCAAAACCACTTACTGAATAATTTTTTGTGTTTATTTTCACTCCAGCTTTGGCTCCTCCAAAAGGCACATCTATAAAATTATAAAGAAACTTAGTTTACATACAACTTTAACTAAACTTAAAGCACATCTTGGTGACACTGAACACCCCCATATGGTTACAGGCTGAGAATTTAGGGTGAAAATTAAGCTGAAATGGGCAGTGTGTAGAATTGTAGCAGCCAGCTAACAGTTGTTTGTTTGGAGATCAGGGGTTAACAGTAAGCAGACACCTGGCAATGAGCCAATGTCTCAGTTACTTCATTTTGATAAAAGGCTAATTGGTGGTCCAACGCACGGCCAATTACAGCATCCTGACTTTACCGGGCTATGCATCTGTTCTATTGCCACCTACCCCTAGAAAGGCACCTAGAAGGAGAGACCACATGGGACCTAGCAGGCAGCAGAGGATTGGTGGGGCAATTATTATTATTATTTTTTTTTAATAAAGCTTCAAAAACAAAGGCCAGACATTCCACTTAAAATTGGATCTGCGCCTGCATCTATCCAATTAATTGCAGTTAGAATGTTATTATGCATTATACTGGGAAGCACAATGCTGGCACACATGGCATCAGGCCTTTTACCCGTACTGTATGTGTCCATGTGAAAACTAATGCATACAATCCAAAGTCTTAGAGGACCTGTCACCAATCCAGAAAGGGAGATCTTTCTATATTCTAGCTGGCTATGCTTCCCTGGGCATGGCACACCTTCATTTGTGACTATGCCCCCCCACTCTGCAGTAACATCCTGAGACTTTTGGCTAGTTACTTCTCTTTTCTTTTTGCTAGGGGAGGCCTCCTGATGCAGCGTGATCTAACACTTCTGACGGGAAAGCATCTCACTCGGACCAGATTAAGATGTCCCCCCATCGGAAGCTATGGTACAGCATGGTCTCTAGAGAAGTCACAAAATCACACTGCATCAGATCGTCACAGTGGGGAGAAGCCTAGACGCACCTCTCCAGAAATCTGGAGGGATACCACTGCAGAGTAGGGGGTGGCATAGTCAGAAGTGAAAGTAATACAGTATCTCACTTTTTTGGATTGGTATCAAGTCATCTTTAGTTGATTAACTTAAAAGGGGTTGTTAATACATTTACTACGTAGTGGAAGTTAATCCAAGGCACTTACCAATGTATTGTTATTGTCCATATTGCCTGTTTTGCTGGCTAGATTCATTCCCCCCCCCCCCCCATCACATTATACATTGCTCGTTTCCATGGCTACAACGGCCTGCAATCCATCAGTGGTGGTCGTGCTTGCACACTGTAGGAAAAAGCACCAGCCTTTGTTCAACCGCCCCCACAGTCCTGGCCACCAAAAAGTCCAGCGCTCTTTCCTATAGTGTGTAAGCACCATTTGCTGAAGTGGGAACCCCTTTAAGTAAAGGAATACGTCTTACCTACAACAGCACACTTATAGGTCATTAAAGATGCCAAAGCTTTCACTTCATCAACACTGACATCCGTGCTATAACGAATACCTGCAAGAGAAACAAGTGACAATTATGTAACTTCATGTCCCAAAACTACTGGGAACTGGTGCAGGAACAGAGGGAGACAATACGCCTGGGCAGGTGAGTCAGTGGAAGACTGGTGATGCCAGACAAGACAAAGCCTGGGCATCTCTCAGAACAGCCAGGGATTGTAGGTCTCTGCTCTCATGCTGTGTGCCAGTCTGCATAAAAACATGGGAAGTATGACAGACCGAGGCTATGGACTGTACACCCTATATACACACCATACAAATCAACCCACATTAATTAAGTGTTAAAGGGGTTTCCCTACTGGCAACATTTAACCACATCCATAGAATACTGGATAAGTGATCACTGGTGTCCCGCTGCTGCCACCCTCAGCAATCACGAGAACAGAGATGCCAGAGTGTCCCATGAGGGGGAGAGTTGCACATATGCGATCACAGCTCCATTTACTTTAAATCTCCAGGGGTGCCATAGGAGTAAAGGGAATGGTAGTCACTCATGTGAACCACTACTGCATTCTTATGGGGCACTAACCTTGAGATCAAAAAAGGTCCCATCAGGACCCCAGTGAACAGACACTTATCCAGTAGTCTGAGGAGTGAGGTTAACTATTGCTAGTGGGGGACACCCTTTAATACCGTGCATACATGTAGTAAATAAACTTGTACCGCTCAATGTGAAGCCCACAGTGTTACCAAGACTAACCTTCCACTTCAGAAGACGGAGAGCCTATGAGTCACTGGATGACTCACTACAAACTCACTCACATTTTCCACTGAATAAACACCAAAAAAGTCGTTGGATGAAAACTCACCACTCCCTGACGTAGGGAATGCAAACCGAGCTTTCCTGCCATTAAACAGCACTTAACGCAGTAATAGATTGCACACGGCAACTAGCAACGCAACCCATAAAGCCCTGTATGCCCAAGTTCAGCCCATAAACATAAGCACAATATATGGAGCCGGGGCAGGAACTGGCAGCATTCACAGAGGTGGGCAGAGGACACAGATAAGGACACTGCTATCCGATTACTGCAGAAAGCCCCATGTAGCATCCAGTAATAGGGGAGGGCTGTGCATCTACAGGTAGAAGGGAAGATGTTATACTGCAGGTGACTGACATTTTTATACAGAATTGGCAAGGGTGTTAGGAAACCGACCCTCACCATCTGATACTAAAGGCCTGTCCTGAAGACATCACCGTTATGTCACTGCACAACCACTTTAAAAAGGACTTGGAAGTTCTTAAGCAGGAGAATGCCCGTTTTAAGTTTGGGCAAGATAGTCTGCTCTCCTGAATATAGATGCCCAACGGCATAGATAAGTTTAGAGTAGGTCGTGCCTGACTAAGACTACCATGGCGCAGGTAGGCGGGCACAGATGTATTTTCATCAAAATATATTGGCTGAGAGTCAGATTTTATCATCTCAGAGTGAGGGCTTAGGGTACTTTCACACTAGCGTTATTCTTTTCCGGCATAGCGTTCCATAATAAGGGCTCCATGCCGGAAAATAACTGATCAGGCATATCCCAATGCATTCTGAATGGATAGAAATCAGTTCAGTTTGCCTTCCGTTCAGTCACCGTCAGGAGTTTTAGCCGGATATAATACCGCAGCATTCTGTCCGTCCAAAATGCCTGGTCAGTTACCGGAATTAATTCCCATTGACTTGTATTAGTGCCGGATCCGGCATCGCAAAACTGGAGGACAGATTCTCCCTTCTGGTCTGCACATGTGCAGCCCAGAAAAACTGTGAAAGACGGCAAGACGGATCCATCCACCCACATGACAAGCGGCGAGACGGATCAGTTCTTGCAATGCATTTGTAGATTGATCAGCACCCGGATCAGTCTACAAATGCTGTCAGTTGTCACGCTGATCGGCGGATCCAGCAGGCAACTCCGACGACGGAACTGCCTGCCGGATCACACAACGCCAGTGTGAAAATAGCCTTAGTCAGTATATTACGTTTGCATCTATTGTGTTAGTGCATTATTTTCCGTGATTTTTTAAAGCTACACCTAAATAAACACCTGTAGATTTCCAGACAGGTCACATGCACCTCTGAACTCACTGGCCATTGCGCTGCTCCAGAACCCACAGGATAAGTGTGATGGCTGGGGGTCCTTCCAGTTGTCACAAGAACAGGGCTCATATGGCAACCAGTGGAGGTGTGGACACCCAAGGCTGACCATTGCTAGACCCCAAAAGTCTTGGGCTGAAACTACACCAAGGCAAAATGGCTACAAAAAGGCTTACACCCTCATACATGGGCATGTTGGCTTATTTTCTTGGAATCTGCTGAGATGTGAACAGGACACAGGGGTACCATCTGGAGTTTTACTGTTAGAAAAGTTTAGGGCCTCATTAACCAGTCACCTTTGTTCCGATCCATACCCCCACCATTATTCCATCCTCTAATGGGTCCCCATTACTCCTGCGCTGGACAGGAGGGGTCTTTAGTTAACACACTGCTGCCTGTAATTAGTATTTTTATATTACATCGGACAACCTTTTAAGAAAGAGGTTATACTGGTTTAATAAGCAAGTTGACTTACACTTTAGTGATATATCATCTCCCTAAAGCAAGGCCTCTTGCACACGAATGCACGGGCACCAACCGTGTGGCAGCCGCATGCGGACCACGACCCCATTTACTTGAATAGGGTCCGCAATCCGCCCATTCCACAAAAAGATAGGACAAGTTCTATCTTTTTACGGAATGGAACCCTACAAAAGCACTCCGTAGTGCTTCCATAGGGTTCCGTTCTTCCCTTCCGCATCTCCAGATTTGCAGACCTATTCAAGTGAATGGCTCCGCATCCGTGATGCGGAATGCACGCGGCCGGTGCCCTGTGTATTGCGGACTTGCCGTATGCGGGCTGCAATATGGCCCCGGGGGGCACACGGTCATGTATAGGAGGCCTAAGGGAAATCCATCACATTACAGGAGGTGCACAACTAACCGCAGCGCACAGTTTCACATAAGCAGACTTTTAGGGAGAGCCTCCTGGATCATGTACTAGTTCCCCCATTGTGGATCAGTATCCTGCAGTTCTGCCCGGTTATTACTAAGACTCACTGGTGAACACAGTCCAACTGGCTCAGTGTGCAAGACTGGCTCCTTTAGTGGCTGTCCTCAAGAAATCACCAGCCAGTCATGACAGGGGCACGAGGGAGCCAGACGTTTTTTTCCACCAACTGGTCTGTACAGACCATTTTACTGCATTTACCTGCTAAACTATACACCGAGGTGTTATCATTACAGGCAGGATTAGAATGACAGATAAGACAGGATCCACCACATCTTATCTATTCCTTCCCTGTACAATGACATCTGCACAGGGCATGCCTAGAAGACTCTCCCATAGAAGTCAATAGGGTCCCCTCCTGACCACTGTGGGGCTGCTGTAAATTCTGCTAACAGCTCAGGCAAGATGGCCGCCCCCATAATCATGTTCAGCACGAAACAGAATAAGGGTACTTTCATACTAGCGTCGCTGGATTCTGGAAGGCAGTTCCATCAATCTGGATGCAGATCAGTCTCACAAGAGTATTGCAATACTGGATCCGTCTCTCTGGTTGTCATCCAGAAAAACGGATCCAGTATTTATCTTTCACATTTTTAAAAGGTCTACGCATGGATGCGTTTTTCCAGAACACTTTCCATAACAGTGTCATCCACAGATTCTCCCCCCCCCCCCCATAACAGTGTCATCCACAGATTCTCCCCCCCCCCATAACAGTGTCATCCACAGATTCTCCCCCCCCCCCCATAACAGTGTCATCCACAGATTCTCCCCCCCCCCATAACAGTGTCATCCACAGATTCTCCCCCCCCCCCATAACAGTGTCATCCACAGATTCCCCCCCCCCCATAACAGTGTCATCCACAGATTCCCCCCCCCCCATAACAGTGTCATCCACAGATTCCCCCCCCCCCATAACAGTGTCATCCACAGATTCCCCCCCCCCATAACAGTGTCATCCACAGATTCCCCCCCCCCCATAACAGTGTCATCCACAGATTCCCCCCCCCCCATAACAGTGTCATCCACAGATTCCCCCCCCCCCATAACAGTGTCATCCACAGATTCTCCCCCCCCATAACAGTGTCATCCACAGATTCTCCCCCCCATAACAGTGTCATCCACAGATTCTCCCCCCCATAACAGTGTCATCCACAGATTCTCCCCCCCATAACAGTGTCATCCACAGATTCTCCCCCCCATAACAGTGTCATCCACAGATTCTCCCCCCCATAACAGTGTCATCCACAGATTCTCCCCCCCATAACAGTGTCATCCACAGATTCTCCCCCCCCATAAACAGTGTCATCCACAGATTCTCCCCCCCATAACAGTGTCATCCACAGATTCTCCCCCCCCATAACAGTGTCATCCACAGATTCTCCCCCCCCCCATAACAGTGTCATCCACAGATTCTCCCCCCCCCCATAACAGTGTCATCCACAGATTCTCCCCCCCCCCATAACAGTGTCATCCACAGATTCTCCCCCCCCCATAACAGTGTCATCCACAGATTCTCCCCCCCCCATAACAGTGTCATCCACAGATTCTCCCCCCCCCATAACAGTGTCATCCACAGATTCCCCATAATAGTGTCATCCACAGACCACCATTAGTTCAAAACCCACCAAAAGCACACATTTGGGTCAAGATTATTTTTTTCTTATCTTCCCCCTCCTCAAAACTCTAGGTGCGTCTTGTGGGTCGGTGGGTCTTATAGGGCGAAAAATGCAGTAGATAAGATGGGATACATTTAGTGATGAGCGATCTAGCGTCTAAAGTTCGGTTATTGAATAATCACGTCATGGATTCTAAATTCCGAACTTTAGACGCCAAACTTAACACAAGTTCTCTCAACAGTAGTGACATTTAGAGCCACATTGACATCTGCCATTTATACCAATGACCGTAGCGCTTCCCAACCTATAGGCTATGCCCCCGACACAATATACACCAGCTGCCTATCATTGACCCTGCAGGTCAGTCATGTGACCTGCCCAAAATAATCCCATTGGTAGCCAAACCTCAGCAAAAGAGAAACACCCCCACCCCAGGAGAGCAGACAGCAATGAATAGCCCAGGGGGGCAAAGATGAGACCCTTCAAACAAAGGCAACACCAAGGTGACTGCCATGTGAGAGCATCTCCGGAAGTGTTATCATAGGGACCGCAGAGGAATTGTGGGTAAGGCTGCAGAGCACTTATGGCCGGTGACAGGATTGACAGGGGGACGAATAAGAGGGCTGTAGCGTCTACCAGGGCACCGCGTGAAGTTCTGCAGCAGCTGCGCCGCCACACTCACCTCCCTTGCAGGGTGTGCGGTGCTGGCTGTGCTGGGCCCTGTAGCCCTCCACCACCTCCCAGTCCCCGTTATCCCTCTTGATGGGGAAGCTGACGCTCAGGACGTGGTTGCAGGGCTTGATGATCCGCAGGATGCCCTTCACCCGCTTCCGCTTCTGCTCCTCCGTCTCCCGGGTGCGCAAGTCCTCCACCAGCTTGTCCTCCACAATGCCAGCGCCCCGGTCGAAGAACCCCTCCACCATCTTGAAAAAGTTGGGGTCGTCCTCCTGGTCCACGGCCTGGCTGTAGCGGCGGAGGAGAGGGGTAGCGGCGGCCGGCAGAGCGGTGTCGGCTGCAGAAGCCAGGGCCCCGCTGCTTCGGGACACGAGTTCCCCTAGATAGCGATACATGGCTGCGGAGCTGGAGCTGGCACAGGACAGGAGCTGGGGTGGGAACTGCAGCGCCGAGCAGCCGCCTATATAAGGGACACCCCAAGCGCGGCGCCGAGGGGCGTGTGGAGAACGGTCACTACAGACATGCGCGGTCACGGCCGCAGACGAAGGCGGGAAAAGCGCGCTCACGAGCTGCTTGTTTTCCAGCGCCGCTAGATACAAGCCGGAAGCGAAGGGCGACCCGTGACAGCGACTGTGTGTGCACATGTATGTGCTGCTGAGCAACTGCCTCATGTCTCCTCACAGCAAAAGTAGTTCTCTGTAGCTTTCTACCGCCACCATTTTAGTACCTGAACAGAGGACAGTCCCTTCTGCCAGCTTCTTCCTTTCTTGAGTTCACACATTTGTGTGCTAAACAAAGAACATGCGGAATCTGCTCCAGGATTCCCCTGTTTTTTATGTGGTTTGTAGTCTCACAAGGCTGTGTAAATTAACAAGCCTTTCTCCCTTTTAAATCAATAGAGATGATTTGCAAATGTTTTGGGATGTGGAATCTGCACCAAAATCCATGTTGGAAAAACTCAGTGAACAAACCTTTTAAAGGGGATTTTCATCACCATTATTTTTGGACGTACGGGGTCGTGCTGGGTGGCCATCGGGTCCCTGCGCTGCTGTGATGGGGAACCGATGACAAGGAAGGCAGCCCGATTCCTTAGGCAACATGGCTGCCTTCCATGACAGCCTGTGAGAACAACCCCCTGGATCTCACAGGAAGCAGGCCCCTTTGTGTGGATGCACTGCGTGACATGAATGCAGTGCACCTGCACAGAATCCTGACCCATTTATTTCAATGTGTCTGTGTACATGAGCGGTTTTTTATGCATCAGTTTTGAGTCACGTGAAAAACGCAGCATGTTAAATATATTCTGCGGTTTTTACGCAGCCCTGGCCCAATAGAGGCGAATGGGGCTTAAGTGAAAAACTGATGGTTGCTTTAGGCCTCATCACACGGCCGTTGGATGGGCGTATTGCGGCCCGCAAACGGCGGGTCGGCAATCCAAGGCCGCGTGCACCCCGCATCATGGATGCGGACCCATTCACTTGAATGGGTCCACAACTCCGGAGATGTGGAACGGAACACCAAAAGCACTACGCCGTGCTTCCGTGGTGTTTCTTTCCGTTGTTCCACACCGCAAATAAACATGACATGTCATTTTTTTTGCGAGGACACCACAGTTGAATGTGTCCGGCCCACTGCATGGATGTTGCCTGTGCATTGGGGACTGCAATTGCGGTCCCCAATGCATGGAACGGCCGCACAACGGGCGTGTGCATGAGGCCTTAGAGATGTTGTAGGCAAACCCTCATTTTTTTTTATCACGCTTGTGAAAAATAAATCAAAACGCATTGCACCCGCATGGAAAAAACTGAATTCAATCGCAGACAAAACTGACTGAACTTGCTTGAAAAATGGTGCGAGTTCCACTGAACGCAACTGGACCTGATCTGCTCACGCTAATCTGCAAGGAGCCTTACAGGTAATCCATCACAATACAGAAGTATTGTGATGCATTGTAAAGGGGATCATACCCCCAAAAGTTTAAATCCCAGAGTGGGAAAAATAATAAAGTTAAAAAAAATAAGTAAAAAAAATAATTTAAGTTTCAAGTAAAAAAATAAAAAGTGTCCTTTTCCCAAAATAAAGTAAAAAAAAAGTAGGGAAAAAAAGAAAAGTAGACATATTAGGTATCGCGTCCGTATTGACTGGCTCTATAAAAATATCACATGACCTAACTCCTCAGGGGAACACCTTAACCACTTCAGCTCCCCTAGCTTAAACCCCCTTAATGACCAGACCACTTTTTACACTTCTGCACTACACTACTTTCACGGTTTATTGCTCGGTCATACAACTTACCACCCAAATGAATTTTACCTCTTTTTCTTCTCACTAATAGAGCTTTCATTTGGTGGTATTTCATATTAATCTAAATTGACCAACATTTTTGCAAAAAACCCGACATTTTTCACTTTCTGTTGTAAAATTTTTCAATTAAAACTACATTTCTATATAAATTTTTCTCTAAATTTATTGTTCTACATGTCTTTGATAAAAAAAAATGCAATAAGTGTATATTTATTGGTTTGGGTAAAAGTTATAGCGTTTACAAACTATGGTGCAAAAATTAGAATTTACGCACTTTGACTTTCTGAGCACCTGCAATGCCCAGACAGTAGAAACACCCCACAAATTGTAAAAGTCGTCTTTTAGAGAGATATTTCTCTCACCCAGCATCAGTATATGTAAAAAGACACCCCAAAACACATTGCGCTACTTCTCCTGAGTACGGCGATACCAGATGTGTGACACTTTTTTGCAGCCTTGGTGCGCAAAGGGGCCCAAATTCCAATGAGTACCTTTTAGGAGGGCATTTTTAGGCATTTGGATTCCAGACTTCTTCTCACACTTTAGGGCCCATAAAATGCCAGGGCAGTATAAATACCCCACAAGTGACCCCAAGGTATTCCGTGAGGGGCATATCGAGTTCCTAGAATATTTATTTTTGGCACAAGTTAGCGGAAAATGATTTTGTAAGAGAACAAAAAAAATATTTCCGCTAACTTGTGCCCAAAAAAATATATATTCTAGGAACTCGCCATGCCCCTCACGGAATACCTTGGGGTGTCTTCTTTCCAAAATGGGGTCACTTATGGGGTATTTATACTGCCCTGGTATTTTAGGGGCCCTAAAGCATGAGAAAAAGTCTGGAATATAAATGTCTAAACATTTTAATGCATTTGGATTCCGTGATGGGCATAATGAGTTCATGTGAGATTTTATTTTTTGTCACAAGTTAGTGGAATATGAGACTTTGTAAGAAAAAAAAAAAAGCGATTTTTCTGATATGCTAATTAAGCCTCAAGGTGCCCAGAGGGGCATTATTCCTCTCCTCAAGTGCCCAGTAACGCCCCCCTGCAGTGTAATTTATTCACCCCACCATCCTTGCGTCCTCCTTTCTTGACCTCCGAAATCTCGCGCAGCCGCAGTATCGCTGACTGCCCTGCGCCTGTACGATACTCCGGCTCCTGAGGCAACAGCGCTCTGATTATGTCACTGGGCTCGGCGCATGCCCAGTGATACTATTGAGGCTGTTGCCCTCTGGAGCAGGAGTATCGTACAGGCGCAGGCATTTAGCGATACTGCGGGTGCACGAGATTTCGGAGCCCAAGAAAGGAAGACGCAAGGATGGTGGGGTGAATAAATTATATGACGTAGTGGAGGGGGCGGTGCCGTTCGGCAAGGATGTGGGAGTAAATTCATTTCTTAGGGGCGTGTTGGGCTTGGAAGAAAAGCGGGCTGGGCACTGCAGGGGGGAGTTAATGGGCACTTGAGGAGAGGAATAACGCCCCTCTGGGCACCTTGAGGCTTAATTAGCATATCAGAAAAATCGCTTTTTGATCTAAATGAAAAGTTGAATAAAAGCAAGAAAAAAAACTGCTAAAAAAAACATTTTTGGGTCACCTTACATCACTAAAAGTGCAACACCAAGCAATTAAAAAGGCAGTATGCTCCCCAAAAATCATACCAATCTAATCATCACCTTATCCCGCAAAAAATGAGCCCCTACTTAAGACAATCGCCCAAAAAATAAACAAAACTATGGCTCTCAGACTATGGAGACCGTAAAACCTGATTTTTTTTTTTTGTTTCAAAAATGCTTTTATTTTGGTAATTTGTAAAAAAAAAAAAAAAGTACCGGTATACATATTAGGTATTGCCGTGTCTGTAACAACCTGCTCTAAAAAAATAAATAAAAAATAAATAAAAAATCACATGACCTAACCCCTCAGGTGAACAAAAAAGCTATTTTTTCATCAAGAAAAGTATAATACCAAGCGATCAAAAAATCATATGCACCCCAAAATCATACTAATCAAACCGTCATCTCATCCTGCAAAAAATTTGATTCTACCTAAGACAATCGCCCAAAAAAAATAAATAAATATGTCTCTCAATATGGAGACACTAAAACATGATTTTTGTTATGTTTCAAAAAATGATATTATTGTGTAAAACTTAAAAAAATAGAAAAGTATACATATTAGGTATTGCCATGTCCGTAAGGACCTTCTCTATAAAAATATCACATGACCTAACCCCTCAGGTGAACACCGTAAAAAAAAAAAAAAAAAAAAATCACAGGAAGTGTAATAGCAAGTGATTTTCACGCATCAGTTCTGCGTTACGTGAAAAACGCAGCATGTTCTATATTCAGCGTTTTTTACGCAGCCCTGGCCCAATAGAGGGGAATGCACCCCAAAATAGTACCAATCAAACCATCATCTCATCCCACAAAAAAAATTAACCACTACCTAAGACAATCCATAAAAAATAAAATAGGGCTCTCGGAAAATGGCAACACAAAAACAAGATTTTATTCTGTTCAAAAATTAAATCACTGTGTGAAACTTTTCCAGCATCTAATTGCACATGAACGTGCCAGGATGTATAGTCACACTTCCAAAAATAATTCAATTTCCAATGTTGACTGGGTATATTAGTGCATTAAAACATAACTTTTACTAAATATGCCATAAAATAGAGTGGTTAAAAACACCAACTAACAATGAGCACTTAAACTGAACCCCTACCTGCACATCCAATAACTGCCCAAGATAGAAAAAAGGTAATATACAGTCCTACCGCCTCAGATGTGTAGATTGCAGATGGCTGTACTGGTGTGTATGATATCCTTCAGTGCAGTGGCCAAGAATAATGAGGACGGGTGCTAGGTTGCACATGGGCAGCAAGAGCCAGTAACCCTAATTTAGGTTCCCTCACAGTTATACTAAGGAGGGGACTATTACATTTAGCTGCCTAGCAGACACAGAGCACCCACACAGATAGGGGCGACCCCGTACGTAACCTGTCCCTAGTTAAGGGCCTATTCCCTATGCTTGCCCTCACTAATCCCTACATGCCACGTTTCGTCCTCATCATAGGACACATCAGGGGAGTGTAATAGTGAAGTTATACTGAAAAACACAAAAGACAAACAACCACAATTACTATCCATACTTAGAAGGGCTCAGTCAGTGAACACCAGAGATATAGTGTCCATTAAGCAGCCCTTTACTTACTAGTAAGGTATCGTATCTACTCCTAACTCAGGAGGTACAGTCAGACGGTGGTCACACTGTATTCAGATGATGAGAAGTGTCCCATACATCCTGCTGTCTCACCGTTGGTGTAAACGAGTGGGGAGAGCGCTCTTCTGCCCCTCCCCTACTTCCTGTAATGCGCCTGTGGAAGGCACGCTGTGCGTTCCACAGACCGGAAGTCGGGGATCACATGGTACTAGGGCTGCGGGTCACATGGCATCTCATGACTATGACCTCCCCAATTACTGGATACACACAGGGCCATCGCAGCCTGCGAGCCTGCTGTCATAGATAATGGACAGTAAGTTCACTGATTTTAAAGCCTTCAATCAGACTGATAAACAGACTTATTTGACAACTTTCCAGCACAGTTATTAAATTCCTACTACCGCCTCATAGCCCCTCCCTGAATTCCTTTACACACTAGTTTTATTATAAAAAAGGACTGTGCATTAAAGAGGATACGCATAAGCTAATAGTTATTACCAGGGGTAACAGAGTGATATCTTTGAAGGTGTTTGGAACCGCGCTGCTTGAGACTATGTTCTCCGGTTCACCGGTGAATAAAGCAGGGCACCAGCCTCTCTCCTCTTGCCCTGCTTTATTCACCGGTGAACCGGAGAACATAGTCTCAAGCAGCGCGGTTCCAAACACGTTCATTACCTGACTATTCGGTGTGAACGACCTACCACGCCAAACCGGGACCAGCAGCGCAAGTACTTGTCTGTGTTGGGACACAGGATTGACTTTTATATTTTATTTTAGAGTGATATCTTTGGACCCTCAAATGGTTGTATGGTAAAAATTGGGCCTACCCTATTAACCCTCCCCTACATAGCAAACATTGCGCATCAAATTGGTCAGCTACAGAAGCCATACATTGGGCATCCGGGAGGTCATGTGGAGTGGGAAGGGGAAGTTGCTGTTATTTAGTAATTACTTAAATAGTGGACTCTTTTAGACGCACATTAATCAATCTACCATACCTTTAAATGAAACAGCTACAATTCTTTAAGGGGTGTAGTTTCCAAAATGGGGTCACTTTTTGAGGGTTTCCACTGTATGGGTACGTCAGGGTCTCTTCAAATACAAAATGGTGCCTAAAAACCATTCTAGCAAAATCTGCCTCCAAAATCCATATGGGGCTCCTTTTCTTCTGACCACTGCCACATGCCCATAGAGCAGTTTACCACATATGGAGTATTTCTGTGAACTGCAGAATCAGAGTACTATATATTGAGGTTTATTTTGCTGTTAACCCTCGTTGTGTTGCCTAGAAAAAATGTATTAACATAAAAAAAATATACCAAAAAAGTGAAATTTAGAAATTTCACCTCCATTTTCCTTTAATTCTTGTGGAACATCTCAAGGGTTTTGAATAATTTGAGGGGTATAGTTTTTAAAATGGGGTCATTTATGGTTGGTTTCCATTATGTAAGCCCCTCAAAATCACTTCATAACTGAATTGGTGCTCAAAAAAATTGTTTTGAAAATTTTGTTGAAAATGTGAAAAATTGCTTCTAAACTTCTAAGTCTTCTAATGTCCTAAAAAAATAAAATGACATACAAAATGATGACAACATAAAAGTAGACATATGGGAAATGTTAAGTAATCAATATTTTATGAGGTATCACTTTCTGTTTTAAAAGCAGAGAAACTGAAATTTTTAAAATTGCACATTTTTCATAATTTTTGGTAAATTCAGGATTTTTTTTTAATAAAAAAAGGTGAAATATATTGACTCAAATTGATGACTGTCATGAAGTACAATGTGTCATGAGAAAACAGTCTCAGAATGGCTTGGATAAGTAAAAGTGTTCCAAAGCAATTACCACATATAGTGTCAGAATTGCAAAAATCGGCCTGGGATTTAAGGTGAAACGTGCCTCTGTACTGAAGGGGTAAATGGTGCTTTAAAATAAATAATAATACTCGCCTGAAAAAGCTCTTAGCCATACAGACTATGTAATAAAATGGCTTTTGCAAGGTATATAAAAACAATGATTCTTCTACAGCCTCATGCAGACGTCCGTGGAACACGGTCTGTGAGATACCAGACTGGCATTGCAGGAGCGCACATCATCATAGCAACCAATGACACCATGCAGTCCTGCAATGCCAGTCTGGTATCTCACAGACCGTGTTCCACAGACATCTGCTTAACCCTGGGTTCACACCTGAGCGTTCCGAAAGGAGCGCTCTGTATGCGTGATTGTACGGGCGTTTACAATCACGCATACAGAGACAGGCGAACACACATTGTCACGCATTCCCTAAAGTCTATGTACGGGAACGCGCGACAAAACGCCCCAAAAAAGCTCAAGAACTTGTTTGAGCGTCGGGCGTTTTACAGCGCGATCGTACGCGCTGTAAAACGCCCAGGTGAGAACCATTCCCGTAGGGAAGCATTGGTTTCTCCTTCTTGAGCGTTTTACGCGCTGTAAAACGCTCAGGTGTGAACTTAGGGTAAGGCCTCATGCACACGGACGTTGCCCAGCCGTGCCCTTATTGCTGCCTGCAAACAGCAGGTCCCCAGTATACGGGCACCGGCCGTATGTGGACCCATTCTAGGGTTTCCAACCAGAATTGTTCTGGACAACTTATGCCAAAATCACGGACAGCAAACATTTTTTACTGACGTACTGGAAAACCATAATGAATGATAAATATAAGTAACGCATGTCTATAGCTCAATATCATGGTAAGAACTCATTATCAGCATTTACTGTGAGCTGTAAAATTATGATAATTACTGCCAAAATATTTCAGTAAAAACCTCTGGCATAAAAATAAAATAAAATCATGGACGTATCTATTTTTTTCACGGACACAAGAAAAAGGACTATGGAGTGCTTCCATGGGGTTTCTCTCTGTGGCTCCTCACCGCAAAAAAATAGAACATGTTGTATTTTTTTGCAGTGCAGACGGATCACGGACCCATTCAGGTTGAATGGGTCTGGATCCGTCTGCGGCAGCCGCACGGATGGTGCCCATGCATTTGTGCCCATGCACAGTAAGGCTGGGCAATGGCCATGTGCATAAGGCCTAATACATGTGAGGTCCAGATAAAGGTCTTTGATCTCAAGCCTTCAAACCCTTTGGCACTGCTGAGATATTTCTGTTACTGAGCATTCTAAGCAAATAATCCTACAAATTTTCTGCACAGGTTCCCAAATTCTCTTTTCAGGACTAAAGCCTTTCCACTTGACAAAGTAAACAATTTACCTCTGCTTCTTATCTCATATTCATGAACTTGGAAGGCGAGAACAGATTCCAAATGCTTGGTGTTGTGGGTATAGCGATTCAGCCCCACAGGGTTCCACAGAGACGGTATGATTCTTCTAGCAGTACACAGGGAGGCAGGAATATACAACCTGCTGGCCAAAACTGAGACCAGGGAAATAAATATGAAGGTAGATAGCACAGGGTTAATAGTGGCTCACCCTTATGAAAACCAGGTCAGGTGCTCTCACTAAGGTGTGGTTCGCCCAAACCACAATGGCAAGTAAGAAATTGTATAAAATATATAGTGGGCACTCAATAACTGGCGCTACACATCAGGTCCATCTAGTTATAATCACAGTACATTTATTCAACAATAATTAGAACAGTAAATATGGTAAATATTACGGTCTATCAATAGATTCCAGATATGCGAATGTGTATGATAAAAATCCTGTAAGACTGTTCATTAAAATTCACATGTATAAATATAGGCGCTGAACTTAGCGCTTCAGAGAGTCTCAATCGTTTAGCTCACTGCTAGGGAGTGTAGTCCTCAGTCTCACCGAGTGTCGATGATAAGTTATTACTCACTCTTTGATGTCCGGCTGGCTGGCGGCGTCCCACCACAGGTCAGTGCACTCACCCGACTTCCTTGCTGTATTATGGAGTATCCTCCAATATTAAGTTTCCACGATACCGCTGCGGTAGTTGGCCACCTCCTCGTAGCTTACAGCTGTATGTCCCCACGTGTTGCTGGCGTCCTGCGTATTACCAGCGTTCCACGTGATCAGGACGTCAAGGTATCCTTGTTCATTAATTGGTCTAGGTTCCTGTAGAGAATCGGGGGTGGTGTCAAACTGCCATCTATGCGGTTTTGTCTGTAGCTGATCAGCTGATGTTTCCAATATAGTGAGGTGTCTTTTCAATATAAGGATCTCATCCGCTATACGCGTTTCAAGGTCTCAGATCTCTTCCTCAGTAGCTAGTTATGAGATCCTCCATTGCTTCCTTATATACCCAAACGGGTTACACCTCTTTTACTTGATCAAAGTTCATTATAAGATCTGGTTTGGATTAAAGTGGTTTTCGGATCTTTCATTATATCACTCAGCTGATATTGTCGCTCCTTAGTCAGCTTATAGATTGATAATCGGAATATACTTCCAACAGACCTTATTAACTGCGATAGATATCTTCATAACAATAGATTTTAATAAAATTTACAATAAACATTTCATGCGAACAAAGGCAAGCGAAAATCTTGCGAAAACTTTTCTTGAAAATTCATAAAATTATAACATTATTCCAATTTTTATCCAATTTTCATATAAGACTCTCTTCTATGTATAGTACTAAAATATCATTAAAATAATAATTTAACTAAAAGTAATCTGGATTCCTATGTAGTTCATATTGATAATGATGTATGGAGGTGGGGGCTCCTAGCGAAGGAGAGATCGGAGTGCTGATAATACAGCTACAACGCCGATGTCTCATCCGCAGGGGGCACCCACCCCAAAGTTTCCTCCCATTTACAGGAAACCGAATATTTCAAAATCTGCATTAAGACCTTCAGGTAACAGGGTATTAAAATCGTATATACGTCGTATTGTACGAAAGAAGAGGACTACATTAAAGAAGCTATGTCCATGAAGGAACAGTTTTTGACAAAAAATATCCTTTAAAACAGGTCGAGAAATCCTTAGAAGAAGTGAAAAATATGGATAGGAAAATGTTTTTTGAGGAAAAAAGAGAGCCTAGAATAGGAATTGACCCCAAAATAGGAGATCTAATGAGGATTATTTTACCCTTTAGTGCACAATATAGGAAGATTGAAGCCATTATTCACAATCATTGGCATCATATTACAAATGACAAAGTGATAGGACCATATCTAACTAACGGCCCACAAGTAGTGTACACAAGAGCACCTAATCTGGCCCTTAAAATAGCACCGACTGTTAAAAATAAAAAGAACAATACCCCAAAAAATTATTTCAATCTAAAGGGATTTTATAGGTGCAATACTTGCAGTAATTGCAAAAATACTAAATTTCCGAAAAAAACAAACATAGTCTCCTCTACATCTCTACATTGACGTATGAAATCGATACATTCCTATCATGTAATACATCAAATGTCCTGTACCTAATTGAGTGCCCCTGTAAAAAACAATATATAGGGAGAACAAAAAGGTTATTAAAGGTCAGGATTGCAGAACATATGACTAAGATCAGAACAGGATATGAGAAGCACTCATTGTCTAAACACTTTAAATATTACCATAACCAAGACCCCTCCCAACTAAGATTTATGGCATTTGAAAAAATAGATATACATTGGAGGGGAGGGGATCATATCTCCAATATGTCAAGACAGGAAGCGAGATGTATATACGATTTTAATACCCTGTTACCTGAAGGTCTTAATGCAGATTTTGAAATATTCGGTTTCCTGTAAATGGGAGAAAACTTTGGGGTGGGTGCCCCCTGCGGATGAGACATCAGCGTTGTAGCTGTATTATCAGCACTCCGATCTCTCCTTCGCTAGGAGCCCCCACCTCCATACATCATTATCAATAGGAACTACATAGGAATCCAGATTACTTTTAGTTAAATTATTATTTTAATGAGATCTTAGTACTATACATAGAAGAGAGTCTTATATGAAAATTGGATAAAAATTTGAATAATTTTATGAATTTGAGAAAAATTTTCGCAAGATTTTGCTTGCCTTTTTTCGCATGAAATTTTTTCGCATGGAATGTTTATTGTAAATTTTATTAAAATCTATTGTTATGAAGATATATATCGCAGTTAATAAGGTCTGTTGGAAGTATATTCCGATTATTCAATCTATAAGCTGACTAAGGAGCGACAATATCAGCTGAGTGATATAATGAAAGATCCGAAAACCACTTTAATCCAAACCAGATCTTATAATGAACTTTGATCAAGTAAAAGAGGTGTAACCCGTTTGGGTATATAAGGAAGCAATGGAGGATCTCATAACTAGCTACTGAGGAAGAGATCTGAGACCTTGAAACGTGTATAGCGGATGAGATCCTTATATTGAAAAGACACCTCACTATATTGGAAACATCAGCTACAGACAAAACTGCATAGATGGCAGTTTGACACCACCCCCGATTCTCTACAGGAACCTAAACCAATTAATGAACAAGGATACCTTGACGTCCTGATCACGTGGAACGCTGGTAATACGCAGGACGCCAGCAACACGTGGGGACATACAGCTGTAAGCTATGAGGAGGTGACCAACTACCGCAGCGGTATCGTGGAAACTCAATATTGGAGGATACTCCATAATACAGCAAGGAAGTCGGGTGAGTGCACTGACCTGTGGTGGGACGCCGCCAGCCAGCCGGACATCAAAGAGTGAGTAATAACTTATCATCGACACTCGGTGAGACTGAGGACTACACTCCCTAGCAGTGAGCTAAACGATTGAGACTCTCTGAAGCGCTAAGTTCAACGCCTATATTTATACATGTGAATTTTAATGAACAGTCTTACAGGATTTTTATCATACACATTCGCATATCTGGAATCTATTGATAGACCGTAATATTTACCATATTTACTGTTCTAATTATTGTTGAATAGATGTACTGTGATTATAACTAGATGGACCTGATGTGTAGCGCCAGTTATTGAGTGCCCACTATATATTTTATATAAATATGAAGGTGCCTTCAGACAAATATGTATGGATGGCTGCCGCACTTTATCTTCAGGTTGACACTAAGGCAAAATGCCAACATTTCCTATTAGCAAATTTGTTGTTAACAGCTTTTAAAAACAGCTGTTGTCAGCCGTTTTCTGGATGCATAGATATACTGTAAAAGAAGAAACCCTTTGGAAGTTCACTCATGGCTGTTGCTTGGATTCGCATTAGAGAAGTGGATGTTTGAACCCCAGTTTGTTTGGTACTGACTAGACTGAAGTGCCAGGTTCTAAACCCTCAAACCATGTAAGACTTTGCGGGTTAGATTCCCAGGTTGTGGGCCGCAGAACAGACAGCAGTTGGTGGTGGGTATGCTGCATCAGACATCTTGAACAGTTCTGTTTGCACATATGTTCTAAGTAACCCATTTTTAAAGAGAGTTGATTCATAGGCAGTGCACACCAAACTCTGTTTATTCATTCAAGAATGAAGCCTGGTGTCTTCACTGTTAGGCCTCTTTCTCACGGGCGTCATATTTTTGGCCCGGATAAGAGGCAGGATTTTTCTGCGTGAGTGCAAAACATTGTAATGCGTTTTGCACGCGCGTGAGAAAAATCGCGCATGTTTGGTACCCAAACCCGGCTTGGGATCGGTGTTCTGTAGATTGCATTATTTTCCCTTATAACATAACATGGTCCGTTACATGATCTTTTACCATGGTGATGGATCATGTGATGAGCAAGTGGATTAAGGCGAGTTAAATGATTTTTTATTTTTTTTAACCCCTCCAGCGCTATCACGCAGCCCCATAGAAATGAATGGATCGGGATTCAGTGCAGGTGCAATGCGTTCAACTCACGCATCGCAGCCGCGTTTTTACTACGTTGACTATGTGCAAACGTGGCCACCCTCCATTCTCCAATATGGGAGTTTTGAACATATCCAAGACTGGCTCAGCTATTTTGGGCGGTCCCATAATTAAATGGAGAGATCTTCTCTTGCCTGACTTGCTCTACATTTGTGCGCTTGCTCAGCTATTTTCAGAAGGCCCATAGCAGTAAATGAAGAGCAAGCCAATCATGCGCGATGTGCTCTCCTTTATTTTTTTTAAGGATCCCGTTCTAGAGATGGAAGTAGGCATAGGGCAACTGCGCCTATCTGACATTGATGGCATATCCTAGCGATTATGCCACGAGCCGTGTTATACTTAATAGGTTTTCATGTCGTCTATATTCAAAACATGATATATCTTTAAGTAATGTCAAGGGTTTCATTTTTATAATTTAGTTTAAAAAAAGAAAGACCTGCACAGTAAAATGTGCAGCGAGAAATTTAGCATAATCATCAAACCCTTAGGCCCCTTTCACATGGGTGAGTATTCCGCGCTGGTGCGATGCGCGAGTTGAATGCATTGCACCTGCACTGAATCCAGACCCATTCATTTCGATGGGGCTGTTCACATGAGCTGTGATTTTCACGCATTACTTATGCGTTGCGTGAAAATTGCAGCATGTTCTATATTCTGCATTTTTCACGTAACGCAGGCCCCATAGAAATGAATGGGGTTGCGTGAAAATCGCGATTTTTCACGCATGGTTGCTAGGTGACAGTCTATTCACTGTATTATTTTCCCTTATAACATGGTTATAAGGGAAAATAATGACATTTTAACCCTCAATTGAGGGTTAAAAAAAATAAAAAAATTAACTCACCTTCTCCTCTTGATCGCGTAGTTGCCGGTCTCTTCTTTACTTCTTTAATGATGAGCTGTGGGCTAAAGGACCTGTGTTGATGTCAGATCACATGCTCTAATCACATGGTCCATCACCACGGTGATGGACCATGTGATTGGAGCATGTTATCTGACGTCACCACAGGTCCTAGCCGGTAGTTTATCATTAAAGAAGTAAAGAAGAGACCGGGAACTACGCGATCAAGAGGAGAAGGTGAGTTAATTTTTTTCATTTTTTTAACCCTCAATTGATCACCTACTAAGCAATCTGTATTCAGAATGCTATTATTTTCCCTTATAACCATTTTCCCGTAACGGACCCGCCTCTTATCCGGGCCAAAAATATGACGCTCGTGTGAAAGAGGCCTTAGAAAGAATTTCTCCGGATTATCTGGTCCTGCTCCCTGGCTTCATTCTATAATCTTCCTATCCCAAACTTCTGGCAAGGATACGGACAGGGTCACATGCACCTTGTGCATCCAATGGCTGGCCTCAGCAGTGACATTTCCCCAAGTGACATGTCATTGCTGGATCGCATGCCACTTGGGGACAAGTCAGTTATGCTGAAGCCAGTCATTGGGTGCAAGGGCACACATGACCCTGTATATACCATGGCCAGAGGTAAACAAGTCTGGGACAGGAAAATCTTGGAACAGAGCCAGGACACAGGACTGGAGCAGCAGGGAGTAGGCGAGTATAAATCATTCATTAGGTCAACATGGTAAGCAAATCCTGAAAAAACCCTTTAGCTGCTTCCCGATATCCCCCGTATAAGTAAGGTGCTGCCATACATACACATCTGGGTGGGTTTGACAGCACACAAACTGCATTCATAAGATCAGTGCAGGGGCCTGGCTGTGACTACTGGGATCGGATATAGCTCCAGTCCTGGCCGATGCAGCAGTCAATGCTGAGCACAGCGTCTTATGCTAGTTTCACACTGGCCTTTATCTTTTCCCATGCTGTTGCCCTGTCAGATCCGTACTACAGTTTACCCGCATGCTGCCGGAATTCTGCCCGACCCCATTCACTATAATGGAGATGAGCCTGAGATCCAGCCGCAGCACGGCAAATATGCAGAGAGGCGGCCGGACAAAAAACGCTGCGTGTTTTTGTCCAGCCATCTCTCGGTATATTTGCTGTGCTGCGTCCATATCTCAGCCGTTCCCCATTATAGTGAATGGGTCCGGGCAGACTGTAAAAATCATTGTGTAAAACTTACATCAATAAAAAAAAAGTATACATATTAGGTATCGCCGCATCCGTGACAACCTGGTCTATATAAAAATATCACATGATATAATGTCAGATGATTGTTGTAAATAATAAAAACGGTGCCAAAACAGCTATTTCTTGTTATCTTGTCTCACAAAAAGTGTAACGTAGAGCAACCAAAAATTATATGTACCCTAAACTAGTACCAACAATACTGACACCCTATCCGGTAGTTTCTAATATGGGGCCACTTTTTTGGAGTTTCTACTCTAGGGGTGCATCAGGGGGGCTTCAAATGGGACATGGTGTGAAAAAACCAGTCCAGCAAAACCTGCCTTCCAAAAACCGTATGGCACTCCTTTCCTTCTGCGCCCTGCCGTGTGCCCGTACAGTGGTTTACGACCACATGTGGGGTGTTTCTGTAAACTGCAGAATCTGGGCCAAAAAAGTGAAATTTTTAAATTGTATCTCTATTGTCCATTAATTCTTGTGGAACACCTAAAGGGTTAACATAGTTTGTAAAATCAGTTTTGAATACATTGAGGGGTGTAGTTTCTAAAATGGGGTCATTTTTGGGTGGTTTCTATTGTATAAGCCTCGCAAAGTGACATCAGACCCGAACTGGTCCCTAAAATGTGGGTTTTTGAAAATGTCAGAAAAATTTCAAGATTTGCTTCTAAACTTCTAAGTCTTGTAACATCCCCAAAAAATAAAATATTCTCAAAATTATCCAAACATGAAGTAGACATTATAGTACAGTGGGGAATGTAGAGTAATAACTATTTTGGAGATATTACTATGTATTATAGAAGTAGAGAAATTGAAACTTGAAAATTTGCTATTTTTTACACATTTATGGTAAATTTTGTATTGTTTTTATAAATAAAAATTAATTTTTTGACTTCATTTTACCAGTGTCATGAAGTACCATATGTGTCGAAAAAACTCAGAATGGCCTGGATAAGTCAAAGCGTTTTAAAGTTATCACCACTTAAAGTGACACTGGTCAGATTTGCAAAAAATGGCTGGGTCTTTAAGGCAAAATAGGGCTGAGTCCTTAAGGGGTTAATAAATGTCCCCCTCGGTCTTTTCCATGTTCAAGCAGAGTTTCGTGTATTAAGCTGGCTATATACATTAGATGCAACAATAGCCTCACCATCAGATAGCAATGCAGGAAAAAAGGAGAAGCCTGGAACGCCCATATACAGTAATAATATCCTAAAACACCTCCTGCACCTCAAGCCCTTACTTACAAAAAAAAAGTCAAATAGAAAATGCAACATATAAGAAAAATCTTCATACCCCTTAGTGTTGAAGAAATGTGATGTAGAGGTTTGTCACCCTAAGGCCTCATGCAGACGACCGTTTTTCGGGTCCGCATGAGAGCCGCAGTTTTTGCGGCTCAGGTGCAGACCCATTCACTTCAATAGGGCCGCACAAGATGCGGACCGCACCCCGTATGCTGTCCGCATTCTTTGCTCTGTTCCGTGGCCCCGCAAAAAAAATATAGCATGTCCTATTTTTGTCCGTTTTGCGCAAATTGCGGAAGGCACACGGACGGCTTCCGTTTTTGCAGATCCGTGGTTTGCAGACCGGTCGTGTGCATGAGGCCTTAAAGGGGTTTTCTGGTTGTTACAAGTTATCCACAGGATAGGTGTTAACTATTAGATCTGTGGGGGTCTGATGGCTGGGCCCCACACTATTACGAGAATGGAGACCCTATACCTCTCAGAAACCCCCGTGATGAGAACAGAGTGGCATGTGCACTGCCGCTCAATTCATCTTTATAGGATTTCTGGAAAAGGCGAGTACAGCACAAAGATGAATGGAGCAGGTCAGATTGTATGCCTCACCTGCGACTCCATTCATTTCAAGGGATTCTGAGGGGTATAGGGTCAATTTTCTCATTATAGGTGGAGGTAGGATGATTTTGGTGGAAACAGCTGACCATCTAATGTGTATGGGAGCCTCCCAAATCTCTCATGACGGCAGATGTCAGGGCAGATAAGGAGTGTCTGATCCTTTTGTTCTCTGGTAGATCCTACTAACAACACATACTTGCTCAGCTGAGCCAACATGTGTATGAGGGGATTGCGAGTGTCGTTCAGGCCATGGGCATACATAGAAATCATTAGGCCCCATGCCCCATCCTTAGCCCCCCCCCCCCCCCCTACTACCTATTCCTGGACCCTCCTCCTGGCTGCCTGCTACTATTTTTTATATAATTTGTCACCTCACCCCCCCCCCCATAAACTGTGCTTGTTGCTGCGAATAATATACAGTGTGCCATACCCCCATAAATGATGCCTTTTGCTGAGTAAAATATATAGTGTGCCATACCCTCCACCAACATGAACTACTTACTGTATGCCTATATAGTGTGCCATACCAGCTAAGAACTATGCCTATTGCTGTATATAATCTGCATATAATATATAGTGTGCCATACCCTCCACCAACATGAACTACTGTATGCCTATATAGTGTGCCATACCAGCTAAGAACTATGCCTATTGCTGCATATAATATATAGTGTGTCATATACTGCCTGCTGCAGCATATTATGTAGTGCGCCATGCATCCCACCCCCCCCCCCCTTAAAAGTGTGCCTGCTACATATAATGGATAGTGTGCTTTAGCCTCCAATGATCTGTGGTTGTTGCTCCCTATTATATAGTGTGCTATACCCCCCTTCCCTGTGAATGGTGATGCCCCACCTCCCCCCTTATTCACTGCCTTGGCCCCAGCCTCCATGAACTTTTATTTTGAACCTGTAGTAAATGGTGCTGACTTTACTTACACAGTAAGCTGCTCGGCTGTCACTTACACTGGAGTGCCTAGCCTCAGACTCCCACACGGCACTGCTCACTAAAGTTTCTCTGCTGGTGCAGGCTCTGCTAGCACTGCAAATGCTGATTGGCCAGCCCAGCAAGGAGACAAAACACACACACAGAGCTAGAGTCTGGACTTGAGAGACGGCAGCTAGACACTGATGTGTTGGGTAAGGCCTCTTGCACACGACCGTATGCCCTCCGAGATATACGGTCCTTGAGCGGGCCATATGTCCCGAGGCGGCATTGATCATGCGCACGGGAGCACACAGTATTATAGACTACAATGATGCTGTGCTCGTTGGGCCGCCCACTGGACTATTGTCCCGCACTCATATGATCTTATGAGTGCTGGACAATAGTCCCGCTGGCAGCCCGACATGCACAGCATCATTGTAATCTATGATGCAGTGTGCTCCCATGCGTATGATCAATCCTGCTCTGGGACATATGGCCCGCTCACAGACCGTATATCTCGGAGGGTATACGGTTGTGTGCAAGAGCCCTAAGGAGGAGGGGGAGAGCAGGGAGCTGAAAGGCAATGACTGAGTCCAAGGCAGGACTTGGGAAGTGACAGGAGCTTGTATGTGTAATTAGTGGACATCCATGGCCGGGACCCTTTCCCCCAGGGGCTTTATAGCAGCTGCGTGGTCGGCCTCTATTGGAGGTAAACCACTGGTTCAGGCAACAGGCCAGCCTTAGAGAGGATGTTTAGTGAAAGAAAGATGTGGTCAGAAAAGTAAGATTACTGAGTCCTAATCTATATAGCGATATAAATACTTTGCATTCTTCACTTCTCCTTACGTTATATAGGGCGGTCTACTAAACCATTTCCTTTATGTGGTTTTCACTGGATAACGGATAACAGAAGAATGACATACTACCCATTATAGGAGATACTGGAAGTAGTTTCCCATACTTACCAACATATTTTTCATCTAAGCCCTGAGAATGTGCTGAGCCTATCTGGGAACACCCACTTATGGGTGGGACTTACATAAACGCCACAGGCTAATTCGGGACAGTTGGCAACAATGGTTTACACCAGCGGCTATGCAAAGCTGTGTCCGATTTGTTATGTTCAGGAACACCTTCTGCAACACACATGTCCGATATTCCAAACATGAATTTCAATTTGCTGTCTCAGTTTGGGCACAGTCTGAGGATTGCTTTCATTAAACCTAGCGTTCAGGTAACCACATAGATAAAAGTTGCACATCGTTAGGTCTGATGACCATGGAGGCCACAACCCTTTGCTCACCATTCATTCTTTTGTGAATGCCACAGGAACTCTGGTCTGTATTCCACATTCACTGCTAGGCTGACAATTAATTTCAATAGCATATCCTACCAATGGTCCCTGAAAACCACTGACCGAACACGGATGCCATTCTTGTTGTGTCAGTGGTGTTCATGGACCTGTAGGCTTCAATAGGCGTGTTTGGTCCACAAGACCAAAGTAGTGCATTTCTCCATGGGTTTTCCACTGTCCCATGGCCAGTGTAGAATTACTGATGTGTGTTAAAATCAATAGATACGTGAGCTGTCTGTGGAGAATACAGACAGCACACATCCGGGATTCACTGACACCTGAAATGGGTTTAACTCTTGCATCACTGACGCTCAGTAAGGCTTCAGGTGAAGCAGTATCACATCATTAACATGTGGTTCTGTTGATGTGCTCCTGCAGGGCTGATTTTCACAAGAATTTCCTTGGGCATCTCATAATCCACCTGGTGTCTTATGCCACTTCCACACCAGTCCATGTATGCTGCTTTTCTCTGGAACAGAAAGGTCTGGAAACTTGCTAGTAAAAGTACTGTATATATTTAAAGGAGCGTCTGTACCTCTGCTATAGCAATTCTTTGTTGAATTGAATACAGCATGTTGGTCTCATACACGTACAACAGAGTACCAATCGACTGGCAGGGAAGGATACGATGAGCCTCATTCATGTATCTGGTAAAATGAAAGCTGAGCTCTGATTGGTTGTCATGGACAACAGTTTTAGAGTGCATTTACATGACCGTAAGTGTTTTGTGGTCCACAAATTACGGATCTGCAAAACACCGGTACCAGCCGTATGCGTTCCCTATGATAGAAATGACATGCTCTCTCTATTTTGCAGGGCCGTGGTGTACTGTCCACATGTTTTGCAGGCCTGATAAGCTTTAGGCTGCATCCACACAACCATCGCGGATATGCAAAATATGGACACTGGCCATGTGCATCCTGCATTTTCCCCTTCCCCAGGTCCCGAACTATGTAACAAATGCCTATTCATGTCTGCAAAATGAACAAGAATAAGACATATTCTATTTTTTTGCGGGGCCATGAAATGGACTTAAAGACGTAGACAGCACATGGTGTGCTGTTCGTATCTTTTGCGGCCCTGTTGAAATTAATGGGTCCACATCCAATCTGCATTTTTTGCGGATCAAAAATACAGTTGTGTGAATTGGGCCTTATCCTGTACAAACCACAGAGGAGAAACCATGTTCTGTTTGTCATGGCCCATCCTATATATTGTTTGGAGGATTAAGGGCCCATTCACATGACCAAAACCATTTTGCATAATTGCATGCACATTGCTCCTTATGTTTCCAATGCCTATCCTTGTCCACAAAATGAACAAGAATAGGACATGTTCCATCTTTTTTGTGGGGGCCCAGAAAAGATATACAGATGCGGACAGCACTCTTTTGTCACCCCATTGAAATGAATGGGTCCACATACGACCGGCAAAATATGCGGATCGGGACGGACCGAAAATACAGTCATGTGAATAGGCCCTAAACAGTGATCTTCAGAAGCTGAATTCAAGAAAGGCAATAAAACAAGAATGGAGCGAACCACTAGTGTATAACTTGTGGGGAGCCATGATGTCATGGCAACCTACAAGTTATGGCATTAATTATATTAAACTTACCTGTGTTTAAGAGTTTGGTTTAATCTCTGGGTCTGTTGGATCTCAGGGCCTTCTGGTCAGCTGATTGGAGAGTTTTTCTAACGGTCTTTCAGTACCTATAAAAGAAGAAATCATCGTCACTGGCGCATTCACGTAAGTATTGGGTAGTGGGTAAAACTTTATACAAACACACTGATGGCTAATTTACTGTTTAAAAGTTTTTCTGAAGGTTTTTACGTACCTCATTTTGAAGGTCCGGGTTGTGTTATTGTAGAAAATGCATATTCTGTTAAGAAAAATTTAGATATTGTTAAGGATAAAATATTGTCTGAATTGTCTGCAGGCAGAATAGCTGGTCCGTTTGATTCCCCTCCCTTTATTAATTTTCGTATTTCTCCTTTAGCTATTGTCCCTAAGAAAGAATGTAATTCATATCGACTCATTCATAATTTATCTTTTCCAAAATTTTCTTCCCTCAACGATGAAATTGATAAGAATAAAGCTAGTGTTAAATATTCTTCCTTTGATCAAGCTTTGGAGTTTCTTCAGAAAGCTGGTAGACACTCTCTCTTAGCTAAAGCAGATATAAAATCTGCATTCAGATTATTACCAATTAATCCTGCTGGTTATAACTCTCTTGGGTTTAAATTTTTGGACAAGTTCTTTTATGATAGGGCCCTACCCATGGGTTTTACTCTATCTTGCTTCTATTTTGAAGCGTTTTCCACATTTTTACATTGGATAGTAGAAGTTCATTCTTATTCCGGATTTATTTTACACTACTTAGATGATTTTTTATTTATAGGTCATAAGGATACTCCAGAATGTTTGAATCTTCTTAACAGATTCATAGCAGTATCTGATTATTTTAATGTACCTTTGGCTGTGGAAAAAACAGTTCTTCCCACTACTACTTTAAAATTTTTAGGTATTTGCATTAACACGGATACTATGGAATTTAGTATTCCTATGGTAAAAATTTCCAAAACTATTTATATTTTATCTTCAATGGTAAGCAAGGGAAAAACTACTTTGAAACGATTGCAGTCATTACTTGGATCCCTAAATTTTATCACTAGAGTAATTCCCATGGGAAGGTTATTTTAAAAGACTTTACGCAGCAACTGCAGGTAAGTCTTCTCATCATTCGTATATTAGATTAACAAGGGAATTAAAAAGTGATATTAACATATGGCTACAATTTCTGAAAGACTTCAATGGACATACAATTTGGCAGGAAGAATTTATAGACTCTGACTCACTTTCCTTTTTTACTGATGCTTCGGGTGCCATTGGTTACGGAGCATTCTTCAACAACAATTGGTCTGCTGAAAAATGGCCTCAATCTTGGTTAGACAACAAATATTATTCTAAAAATTTAGTTTTTCTTGAACTTTTCCCTGTTTTGGTTTCTTTATTAATTTGGCATGAGGAATTTCAAAACAGACGCATTTTATTATGTTCAGACAACATGGGTGTTGTATTTGCCATAAATTGTTTGTCGTCCAAGTCTCCTCTAGTATCTTCTCTATTACGAAAATTGGTTTTGCACTGTCTCAAATTTAATATTTGGTTAAAAGCAAAATTTATTCCAGGTAGAAATAACATCATTGCTGATGCTTTGTCTCGTCAGCAGCTCTCGAAATTTTTCGCAATGGCAACTCAGGCATCTTTGAAAGGAATACCTTGTCCAGATCAGTTATGGAGTATTACAGAAGAATAAATAACGAATTATTAATTAATTCGTTAGCCAAGAATACATGGGCAGCCTATTCTGCTGCATGGTTCGATTGGACGGAGTTCTGCAGTAAGGGTCGATTAACAGCCACAGAATTTAATTTGGAGAATTTCAACACTTTTATAATTTACCTTTGGAAGAGGGGAATGGCAGCTGAATCTATCTCAAAAAGATTATCTGCTATTTCTTTCTTTTTTAAATTGAATGGTCACAATTGATAAAACCAATCCATTATCTATTCAACAATTAGCCGGAATTATAAAACAATTACCTAAAATTTGTTCTTCATCTTATGAAGAATGTTTGTTTTCTGCAGCTTTTTCTTTGACTTTTTTTGCCGCTCTACGAATTGGAGAGATTGCAGCGGAAAACAAACATTCTGGTCCTCCTTTAATTATTTCAGACTTATTAATTGTTAATGAACAAGTCAAATTATTCATAAAAAAGTCCAAAACAGATCAAATGGGAAAAGGTATTTGGCTTACTCTTAATAAATTCTCTTATAAATGTATCTGCCCATTTGAACATATGTCAAAGTGGTTAAGTATGAGAGAGAAAGCATTTCCTGCATTATTCTCTCATGTTGATGGATCATATTTAACAAAATACCAATTTAACTTTGTTTTACGTAAGAGTTTGCAAAGTTTAGGTCATATAAATCTAAACATTTCTGCACATTCGTTTCGCATTTGTGCAGCAACATTTGCGGCAAAAATAGGTTTAAATTCTTCCATTATAAAACGCATTGGAAGATGGAATTCCAATTGCTACAAGCGTTATATCAGACCTAATCTACTTATTCATTAATTGCAGGAACCAAACGGAATATTTGGATATTTGGTGACGACCTAATTAGATGTGTCATGGAACTATCCAATATCAGAAAATCCACAAAAAATTTAGGTTTTTCTGAGGAAGTTTGTATCAAGTGGAGTACATTTCCTAACCTCCGGATTTCAAACATTATTTTTGAAGTTGACTATTTGTTCTCAAAATGTTACATTCCTGATTTAGTAATTTTGCATGTTGGGTCTTTTGATATAGGTAAAATAAAAACTCATTTGTTGATTTATGAACTACAGGAATTGATGTGCAAGATAAGACAAATTTTACAGAATTCTGTTCTCTTATTTTCGGATATTATTCCTAAATTTACTTGGTCAAGTCCTGAATTGTCCTTTTTGGATAAAATAAGGAAAAGAGTCAATAAAAAAATGGAGAATTTGATGTTAAGTATGGGGCAATTTTCTTACAGACATGTAGAACTTGAAGGTTTTTTAAAAGGACTTTATTGTCCTGGGCTGGATCAGCTTTCAGAAATAGGTTGTGATATCTTTATTTCTGACCTTCAAAATATGATTGAGAAATATGCTACTTAATTGATTGCGATGCTTTGGTGGCCACTTCGTTTCCGATTTGGCGCTTTGGGGGTTAAGTCACTCTCTGAGTGGACTGACGGTTATTATTTGGATTAATTTAGTTGGTTGATGGTTAATTGGTATTCTGTTTGTTATACTTCAATAATTATTGGAAAACGTAATAAGCATCGCGGCCATTTAAGTACCATAAATTTAAATAAAGTTCAATTTGGTTTACTTTAATTACATGTAATTGTCTTTATTCTGGTGTAATGGTTGCTTATGACATCATGGAGCGAACCACTAGTGTATAACTTGTGGGGAGCCATGATGTCATGGCAACCTACAAGTTATGGCATTAATTATATTAAAGTTACCTGGGTTTAAGAGTTTGGTTTAATCCCTGGGTCTGTTGATCTCGGCGCCTTCTGGTCAGCTGATTGGAGAGTTTTTCTAACGGTCTTTCAGTACCTATAAAAGAAGAAATCATCGTCACTGGCGCATTCACGTAAGTATTTTCTCCAGATCCCTCCCTCTTTCTTTTTGATTAGTCGCTTGCTTATTGACGGGGGTTAAGTCTCTCTCTATTTGGATTAATTTGGTTGGTTGATGGTTAATTGGTATTCTGTTTGTTATACTTCAATAATTATTGGAAAACGTAATAAGCATCGCGGCCATTTAAGTACCATAAATTTAAATAAAGTTCAATTTGGTTTACTTTAATTACGTGTAATTGTCTTTATTCTGGTGTAATGGTTGCTTATGACATCATGGAAGTGGGCATGTACGTGTATGTGACATTGAGCATAGGACGGTATTTATTTTCTATATGGTGTGTCCCCCCCCCCCCTCCCTTGTTGCTTTCTCCCTGTCTTTTCCCTCCTTTTTTCCTTGTAACACAGGTAATTTATGCTTCACCAGAGGTAAAGCGAAATAAAACTGCTGATTGGTCCCTGGTTACTTACCCGTTGCTGGGTACCTGAATTCTGCCCAGTACTGATTGGACAACCAAGGCCAGGAGGCGGGAATTTGGACTATTTGAACAGGTGTCCACTGGTCCGGCGCTTGTCTGCCCTTTTAACAGCTGAAGCTGAAGTGAAAGCCCCGGAGTATCGCCAGCATAGCTGCAAAAGAGCTTATTTGCTGAGCCGGCATCTCTGGGCAGCAGCTAAGCAGCGGCGGTAGCGCTGAAACGGCACTGAAGGTTATCGGCATCGGTGAAAGAGAAGAGGGATCAGCGGAGGAAGGAAAGAGTAAAAGAGCCGAAGCTAAAGCCGGCGTCCTTACCTGAGGATCCGAAGTGGGAAGAAGAAGTGTCCTAGGCTGAAGCTGCGGCATGGAGGAGCTTCTGAAGCAGCTCATTCTGCGCTCCGAGTCAAGCGGTGGAGAGGAGTGGGACTTTGGCTTAGTTTGATGTTGCTGCAGAGAGCTGGTTTCCAAGCTAGGACAAATATTTAACTGGCGTCTAGTGCTACTTTTAAAAAAGGCGTATGCTATGCATACAATGAATCGGCATGCAAATGGTTAGCTAATTGCAGGTGCCGTCACAAATGTTCATTTTGTGCTGGTGTTCCTCCCAGTTTTCGCTGCTTTAACCACCTCCCGACCGCCTAACGCGCCGATGCGTCCGGGAGGTGGTTCATTTGTTCCTCCTGGACGCATCGGCGCGTCATCTCGCGATACCCGAGATTTCCTGTGAACGCGCGCACGCAGGCGCGCGCGCTCACAGGAACAGAAGGTAAGCGAGTGGATCTCCAGCCTGCCAGCGGCGATCGCTCGCTGGCAGGCTGGAGATGTGATTTTTTTTAACCCCTAAAGGTATATTAGACGCTGTTTTGATAACAGCGTCTAATATACCTACTACCTGGTCCTCTGGTGGTCCCTTTTGTTAGGATCGACCACCAGAGGACACAGGTAGGTCAGTGAAGTCGCACCAAACACTACACTCCACCCCCCACCCCCCCTGTCACTTATTAACCCCTTATAAACCCCTGATCACCCCATATAAACTCCCTGATCACCCCCCCTGTCATTGATCACCCCCCTGTCATTGATCACCCCCCTGTCAGGCTCCGTTCAGACGTCCGTATGATTTTTACGGATCCACAGATACATGGATCGGATCCGCAAAACACATACGGACGTCTGAATGGAGCCTTACAGGGGGGTGATCAATGACAGGCGGGTGATCACCCATATAGATTCCCTGATCACCCCCTGTCATTGATCACCCCCCTACAAGGCTCCATTCAGACGTCCGTATGATTTTTACGGATCCATGGATACATGGATCGGATCCGCAAAACACATGCGGACGTCTGAATGGAGCCTTACAGGGGGGTGATCAATGACAGGCGGGTGATCACCCATATAGATTCCCTGATCACCCCCTGTCATTGATCACCCCCCTGCAAGGCTCCATTCAGACGTCCGTATGATTTTTACGGATCCATGGATACATGAATCGGATCCGCAAAACACATGCGGCCGTCTGAATGGAGCCTTACAGGGGGGTGATCATCCCATATACACTCCCTGATCACCCCCTGTCATTGATCACCCCCCTGTAAGGCTCCATTCAGATATCCGCATGTGTTTTGCGGATCCGATCCATGTATCCATGGATCCGTAAAAATCATGCGGACGTCTGAATGGAGCCTTACAGGGGGTGATCAATGACAGGGGGTGATCACCCATATACACTCCCTGATCACCCCCTGTCATTGATCACCCCCCTGTAAGGCTCCATTCAGACGTCCGCATGTGTTTTGCGGATCCGATCCATGTATCCATGGATCCGTAAAAATCATGCGGACGTCTGAATGGAGCCTTACCAGGGGGGTGATCAATGACAGGGGGTGATCACCCATATACACTCCCTGATCACCCCCTGTCATTGATCACCCCCCTGTAAGGCTCCATTCAGATGTCCGCATGTGTTTTGCGGATCCGATCCATGGATCCGTAAAAATCATGCGGACGTCTGAATGGAGCCTTACAGGGGGTGATCAATGACAGGGGGTGATCACCCATATACACTCCCTGATCACCCCCTGTCATTGATCACCCCCCTGTAAGGCTCCATTCAGACGTCCGCATGTGTTTTGCGGATCCGATCCATGTATCCATGGATCCGTAAAAATCATGCGGACGTCTGAATGGAGCCTTACCAGGGGGGTGATCAATGACAGGGGGTGATCACCCATATACACTCCCTGATCACCCCCTGTCATTGATCACCCCCCTGTAAGGCTCCATTCAGATGTCCGCATGTGTTTTGCGGATCCGATCCATGTATCCATTGATCCGTAAAAATCATGCGGACGTCTGAATGGAGCCTTACCAGGGGGGTGATCAATGACAGGGGGTGATCACCCATATACACTCCCTGATCACCCCCTGTCATTGATCACCCCCTGTCATTGATCACCCCCCTGTAAGGCTCCATTCAGACGTCCGCATGTGTTTTTGCGGATACGATCCATGTATCCATGGATCCGTAAAAATCATACGGACGTCTGAATGGAGCGTGACAGGGGGGTGATCAGGGAATCTATATGGGTGATCACCCCCCTGTCATTGATCACCCCCCCTGTAAGGCTCCATTCAGACATTTTTTTTGGCACAAGTTAGCGGAAATATATATTTTTTTTGTTTGTTTTTTCTTACTAAGTCTCATATTCCACTAACTTGTGTCAAAAAATAAAATCTCACATGGACGCACCATACCCCTCACGGAATCCAAATGCGTAAACATTTTTAGACATTTATATTCCAGACTTCTTCTCACGCTTTAGGGCCCCTAAAAAGCCAGGGCAGTATAAATACCCCACATGTGACCCCATTTCGGAAAGAAGACACCCCAAGGTATTCGCTGAGGGGCATATTGAGTCCATGAAAGATTGAAATTTTTGTCCTAAGTTAGCGGAAAGTGAGACTTTGTGAGAAAAAAAAAAAAAAAAAAATCAATTTCCGCTAACTTATGCAAAAAAAATAAAAATTCTATGAACTCGCCAGGCCCCTCATTGAATACCTTGGGGTGTCTTCTTTCCAAAGTGGGGTCACATGTGGGGTATTTATACTGCCCTGGCTTTTTAGGGGCCCTAAAGCGTGAGAAGAAGTCTGGGATCCAAATGTCTAAAAATGCCCTCCTAAAAGGAATTTGGGCACCTTTGCGCATCTAGGCTGCAAAAAAGTGTGACACATCTGGTATCGCCGTACTCAGGAGAAGTTGGGGAATGTGTTTTGGTGTGTCATTTTACATATACCCATGCTGGGTGAGAAAAATATCTTGGTCAAATGCCAACTTTGTATAAAAAAATGGGAAAAGTTGTCTTTTGCCAAGATATTTCTCTCACCCAGCATGGGTATATGTAAAATGACACCCCAAAACACATTCACCAACTTCTCCTGAGTACGGCGATACCAGATGTGTGACACTTTTTTGATGCCAAGGTGGGCAAAGGGGCACATATTCCAAAGTGCACCTTTCGGATTTCACCAGTCATTTTTTACAGATTTTGATTGCAAACTACTTCTCACACATATGGGCCCCTAAATTGCTAGGGCAGTATAACTACCCCACAAGTGACCCCATTTTGGAAAGAAGACACCCCAAGGTATTCTGTGAGGGGCATGGTGAGTTCCTAGAATTTTTTATTTTTTGTCGCAAGTTAGTGGAATATGAGACTTTGTAAGAAAAAAAAAAAAAAATCATCATCATTTTCCGCTAACTTGTGACAAAAAATAAAAAGTTCTATGAACTCACTATGCCCATCAGCGAATACCTTAGGGTGTCTACTTTCCGAAATGGGGTCATTTGTGGGGTTTTTCTACTGTTTGGGCATTGTAGAACCTCAGAAATCATGACAGGTGCTCAGAAAATCAGAGCTGTTTCAAAAAGCGGAAATTCACATTTTTGTACCATAGTTTGTAAACGCTATAACTTTTACCCAAACCATTTTTTTTTTTTGCCCAAACATTTTTTTTTCATCAAAGACATGTAGAACAATAAATTTGGCGAAAAATTTATATATGGATGTCGTTTTTTTTGCAAAATTTTACAGCTGAAAGTGAAAAATGTCATTTTTTTGCAAAAAAATCGTTACATTTTGATTAATAACAAAAAAAGTAAAAATGTCAGCAGCAATAAAATACCACCAAATGAAAGCTCCATTAGTGAGAAGAAAAGGAGGTAAAATTCATTTGGGTGGTAAGTTGCATGACCGAGCGATAAACGGTGAAAGGAGTGTAGTGCCGAAGTGTAAAAAGTGCTCTGGTCATGAAGGGGGTTTCAGCTAGCGGGGCTGAAGTGGTTAAGAAGTCGAATCAATCATCCTTGCAAGGACATAATAGTAGAGAATTTCCAAAAAGCTAAACTGCCGGTGAAATTGGAAAAAATGCGACCTTGGCTAGAATTGTTTCCAGACTGGCTGAAGTGGTTTTTCGTATGGTTTTTATGTCCCAAAATCTTTTAGGTAAAAGTTGTGTTTGGTTTGATAATTTGCCATCAGTTAAGCGGAACTTGTATATAGTTAAACAGAAAATTGATAAAGAAACTAAAGAAGGTAGAGTTGAAGGCCCTTTTGTTTCTCCCCCTTTTTCGGATTTTAGGCTGTCCCCGTTAGGCTTAGTACCAAAGAAAGATCCCAGTGACTATAGATCAGGGGTGGCCAACCTTACAGACCCAAAGAGCCCAAAAAAAAAGTGTATGACTACCAGGAGCCACAAGCTATACATTTACACACGAGTCACTGTATTTTTCGCCCTACAAGATGCACCTAGGTTTTAACAAAGAAAAATAAGTTAAAAAAAAAATTAATCTGATCTGAGCTCTTATAAAAATATTTTTTCTTATTTTTCATTAGCAGAGAAAAAAAAAATATATATTTTTTTTTCATAAGACCTCATATCAGATTTCTAAATCAGATCCCCAATCCTCATCTGACCTACAATAAGATCACCAAACTTCATTAGGCCTCCAAATCAGACCCCCAATGCTCGGATCCGACAAACACAAATCAGACTCCCAGTGTCAGACCCTCAGTGCTCAGATCTCCCCCTTCTCAGATTTGACCCCCCATGCTCAAACAAGCCCCCCATCCTCAGATCTGCCCCCCATGCTCAGATCAGACCCCCATTGCCCAGATCAGGACCCCCCCATGCTCAGATCAGACCCCCATTGCCCAGATCAGGACCCCACCCCATGCTCAGATCAGAACCTCCCATGCTAAGATCAGACCCCCATGCTCAGCTCTATCATTTAAAAAAATCTCTTCCCTCTCCTGATCAGGCACTGGGCTCCTTCTCGGGCACCTAATACTCTGCAGGTCTGACACGCTCTCCACTGTGACCTGATGAGCACAACATCAGGTCATAGTGCGTGTCTCAACGTACTAGGTTCTCGCACTGTGTGCATCAGGACGTAGTGTAGAGTGAGCTGGAGCTGCAAAGTAGTAACAGTGCCTGATCAGGAAAAGAGATCTGAAAATGGAGTGGAGAGTGAGCCGTCCTTACTGCTTCCTGGCTCCACAGCTAGAGCCTCACTTGAAGAAGCAAAGAGCCGCATGTGGCTCAAGAGCCACGGGTTGGCCACCCCTGCTATAGATTGATTTATCATATCCATTGAAGTCATCTCTTAATGATTGTTTGGATAAAGAGACAGCGTCAGTCTCTTATTCATCGTTTGATGACGCAGTTTATCTATTAAATTCTGTTGGCGAAGGTTGTTTTTTAGCTAAGGCTTGTTTTTATTATAAGACGTTTTCTTCTTTTTGTACATTGGGTAGTTACAGAGGTTTGTCAAGTATGTTACATTATTTAGATGATTTTCTGTTTGTAGGTTCATTTAGTGAGTGTTCAAGTTGTTTGGTTTTATGCAGATTTGTAAGCAGTTTGGTGTCCCGTTAGCTCAAGAGAACTCAAGAGAAGACGGTTTGGCCTTCTAAGGAAATTTAGTTTTTAGGTATCAGTATTGATTCTGTTAATAAAGAATTCAGGCTGCCTATGGATAAAATAAATAAAACACTATTAGCCATTAGGAAGATTCTTTTAGTGAAAAAAGGTTCAGTTGAGAGAATTGTAGAGTTTGTTGGGCCTATTAGCCTTTGCTTCTACGGTTATTCCAGTGGGCCGAGTTTTTTTCAATGAGATTATATATGGCAACGAAAGAGTTAAAATCTCCTTACACGTATATTCGAATTACTAGAGATTTGAGAGATGATTTGGCTGTTTGGGAGGAGTTTTTAATTCATTTTAATGGACATAGAATATGGCAAGAGATATTCAAAGAAGCCGGTGCTTTAGGTTTATTCACTGACGCTCCTGGTTCCTGGGGTTATGGAGCCTTTTTCGGTGGTCAGAATTATTTCCCATCGTTGTTTCATTAGTGATTTGGGGTTACGCTTTAACGAATAAAAGAGTTTTCATTTTCTTGGATAATAAAGGTGTCATTTTTGCTATTGATTGTTTATCTTCTCATTGCAAAATAGTGGTGAAGTTATTGCATTATCGAGTTCATTGTTTTTTAGCGCTAAATTTGTGGATCAAAGCTAAGTATATTGCTAGTAAAGATAATTCTATAGCTGATTCCCTTTCCCACACCTAGTGGGAAAGGTTCTTTTATTTAGTACCGGAAGTGGAGAAAAAGGGTATTCCATGTCCGGATCAGGTTTGTAATCTTATCCGGGAATGATCTGCAGCTTTATTCAGAAGTCTTTAGCTCCCCGAACGTGGTATGGTTATTCTCTTTCTTGGAGGAGATGGTGTCAGTTTTGTTCTGGTAGGAAGGTCTTTTGTTTTAATTCCGACGTGAATCAATTTTTTTTATTTTTTTTATGTTCGTTATTGGAGGATGGTTTAGGTTTTTCTGCTTTTATTAAGGTTGTTCGTGGGGTTTCATTTTTCTTTAAGTTAGCCGGTTACCAGTCGTTCTCCAATCAGTTTATAGTTAAGCAGTTTTTGAAAGGGGTCAGGAGGGAGTTAGTTTGTTCAGATGTTAGAAGACCAATTTCGTTTGAATTATTGGAAAAGATTGTGTCAGTTTTAAGGTTTTGTACGTATTCGGTTTATGAGTAGGGATGAGCGAACTCGAACTGTATAGTTCGGGTTCGTACCGAATTTTGGGGTGTCCGTGACACGGACCCGAACCCGGACATTTTCGTAAAAGTCCGGGTTCGGGTTCGGTGTTCGTCGCTTTCTTCGCGCTTTTGTGACGCTTTCTTGGCGCTTTTTGAAAGGCTGCAAAGCAGCCAATCAACAAGCGTCATACTACTTGCCCCAAGAGGCCATCACAGCCATGCCTACTATTGGCATGGCTGTGATTGGCCAGAGCACCATGTGACCCAGCCTCTATTTAAGCTGGAGTCACATAGCGCCGCCCGTCACTCTGCTCTGATTAGCGTAGGGAGAGGTTGCGGCTGCGACAGTAGGGCGAGATTAGGCAGATTAACTCCTCCAAAGGACTTGATTAACTGATCGATCTGCAGCTGTGGATCATTGAGCTGCTGATCCTCAATTGCTCACTGTTTTTAGGCTGCACAGACCGTTTGTCAGTCACATTTTTCTGGGGTGATCGGCGGCCATTTTGTGTCTTGTGGTGCGCCAGCACAAGCTGCGACCAAGTGCATTTAACCCTCAATGGTGTGGTTGTTTTTTGGCTAAAGCCTACATCAGGGTGAAGCTGTCACACCAAGTGCATTTAACCAGCAATAGTCTGTTCATTTTTTGGCCATATACAAAATCAGGGGCAAGCTGCGCCTGTCACCAAGTGCATTTAACCCTCAATGGTGTGGTTGTTTTTTGGCTAAAGCCTACATCAGGGTGAAGCTGTCACACCAAGTGCATTTAACCAGCAATAGTCTGTTCATTTTTTGGCCATATACTAAATCAGGGGCAAGCTGCGCCTGTCACCAAGTGCATTTAACCCTCAATGGTGTGGTTGTTTTTTGGCTAAAGCCTACATCAGGGTGAAGCTGTCACACCAAGTGCATTTAACCAGCAATAGTCTGTTTATTTTTTGGCCATATCCCAGTCTAATTCTGTCACTAAATCCATACCGGTCACCCAGCGCCTAAATACTAGGCCTCAAATTTATATCCCGCTAAATCTGTCCTTAGTGCTGTAGCTGGGCGAGTTATTTAGTGTCCGTTCAAGCACATTTCTTGTTCTGGGTTGAAATACAATTCCCAATTTAGCAATTTCATAATTTAGTGGTTTCTGCTATATCAGAGCTATTTGAAATCTATCCCTAAAAGGGTATATAATATTCAAGGTGCACATTGGGTCATTCAGAATAACTTCACACACACCCGCTACTGTGTATTTCCAAGTCTAATTCTGGCACTAAACCCATACCTGTCACCCAGCGCCTAAATACTAGGCCTCAAATTTATATCCCGCTAAATCTGTCCCTAGTGCTGTAGCTGGGCGAGTTATTTAGTGTCCGTTCAAGCACATTTCTTGTTCTGGGTTGAAATACAATTCCCAATTTAGCAATTTCATAATTGAGTGGTTTCTGCTATATCAGAGCTATTTGAAATCTATCCCTAAAAGGGTATATAATATTCAAGGTGCACATTGGGTCATTCAGAATAACTTCACACACACCCGCTACTGTGTATTTCCAAGTCTAATTCTGGCACTAAACCCATACCTGTCACCCAGCGCCTAAATACTAGGCCTCAAATTTATATCCCGCTGAATTTGAATACAATACATTGGGCCAAATAATATATTTGTTGTTGTGGTGAACCATAACAATGAGAAAAACATCTAGTAAGGGACGCGGACGTGGACATGGTCGTGGACATGGTCGGACATGGTGGGTGACGTGAAGCCTCATTCTCTGCTATGACATGCAGACTGATTCTCTGCTGTCATGAAGCCAGATTGTCTGTTACGGGACCTCTCTGCTCTGCCTGTGTGCTAGGCCTAAATATATGCCAATGGACTGTTGCAGTGGTGGCTGACGTGAAGCCTCATTCTCTGCTATGACATGCAGACTAATTCTCTGCTGACATGAAGACAGATTCTCTGTTACGGGACCTCCCTCCTCTGCCTGGGTGCTGGGCCTAAATATATGCCAATGGACTGTTGCAGTGGTGGCTGACGTGAAGCCTCATTCTCTGCTATGACATGCAGACTGATTCTCTGCTGACATGAAGCCAGATCGTCTGTTACGGGACCTCTCTGCTCTGCCTGTGTGCTAGGCCTAAATATATGCCAATGGACTGTTGCAGTGGTGGGTGACGTGAAGCCTCATTCTCTGCTATGACATGCAGACTGATTCTCTGCTGTCATGAAGCCAGATTGTCTGTTACGGGACCTCTCTGCTCTGCCTGTGTGCTAGGCCTAAATATATGCCAATGGACTGTTGCAGTGGTGGGTGACGTGAAGCCTCATTCTCTGCTATGACATGCAGACTGATTCTCTGCTGACATGAAGCCAGATTGTCTGTTACGGGACCTCTCTCCTCTGCCTGTGTGCTAGGCCTAAATATATGCCAATGGACTGTTGCAGTGGTGGCTGACGTGAAGCCTCATTCTCTGCTATGACATGCAGACTAATTCTCTGCTGACATGAAGCCAGATTGTCTGTTACGGGACCTCTCTCCTCTGCCTGGGTGCTGGGCCTAAATATATGCCAATGGACTGTTGCAGTGGTGGCTGACGTGAAGCCTGATTCTCTGCTATGACATGCAGACTGATTCTCTGCTGACATGAAGCCAGATCCTCTGTTACGGGACCTCTCTCCTCTGCCTGTGTGTGTGCTGGGCCTAAATATATGCCAATGGACTGTTGCAGTGGTGGCTGACATGAAGCCTCATTCTCTGCTATGACATGCAGACTGATTCTCTGCTGACATGAAGCCAGATTCTCTGTTACGGGACCTCTCTCCTCTGCCTGTGTGTGTGCTGGGCCTAAATATATGCCAATGGACTGTTGCAGTGGTGGCTGACGTGAAGCCTCATTCTCTGCTATGACATGCAGACTAATTCTCTGCTGACATGAAGACAGATTCTCTGTTACGGGACCTCCCTCCTCTGCCTGGGTGCTGGGCCTAAATATATGCCAATGGACTGTTGCAGTGGTGGCTGACGTGAAGCCTGATTCTCTGCTATGACATGAAGACTGATTCTCTGCTGACATGAAGCCAGATTGTCTGTTACGGGACCTCTCTCCTCTGCCTGGGTGCCGGGGCCTAAATATCTGAGAATGGACTGTTCCAGTGGTGGGTGACGGGAAGCCAGATTCTCTGCTATGGAACCTCTCTCCAATTGATTTTGGTTAATTTTTATTTATTTAATTTTTATTTTAATTCATTTCCCTATCCACATTTGTTTGCAGGGGATTTACCTACATGTTGCTGCCTTTTGCAGCCCTCTAGCTCTTTCCTGGGCTGTTTTACAGCCTTTTTAGTGCCGAAAAGTTCGGGTCCCCATTGACTTCAATGGGGTTCGGGTTCGGGACGAAGTTCGGATCGGGTTCGGATCCCGAACCCGAACATTTCCGGGATGTTCGGCCGAACTTCTCGAACCCGAACATCCAGGTGTTCGCTCAACTCTATTTATGAGGCATCGCTATTCAAAACCGCTTTTGTTTTGGCCTTTTTGGGGGAAACCCAGGTAGGTGAGCTAGTGGCGGCAAACAAATATTCTCTAGCTCCATTGAGGGTGGAGGATGTGAGGGTTAAGGACAATTTACTTATTGTCTTTATTAGAAGGTCCAAAACAGATCAACTAGCAAGAGGTGCATCGATTAGGCTAGCATCGTTACCCAGATCTTCTTTATGTCTAGTTCAGACAGTAAAGGATTTTTCAGAAATTAGACCCAGGAAGGAGACCTTTTTAATTCATGAAAATGAGTTGGCAATGTCCGTTTATCAATTCAATGCAATGTTAAAAAAGTGTTTGCGGTCATTAAATTTAAGCACTGACCATTACTCGTCTCATTCATTTTGCATTGGCGTGGCGACTGTCACCGCTGGTTTGGGTTTGAATGAGGCGGTAATTAAAATAATTGGTAGGTGGGAGTCTAATAGATACAAATCATATGTCCGCCCTAATTTGTTGTTATGATGTAAATTAATCTCTTTTAGGTTCTAAGCAGTTAACAGTGTAGATTCTAGGCCATTCTTTTGTCTTTTGGGCTGAAAGAAGGGCTGTGGAGCGCAATTACGCGCAGAATTCGTTCATGGGTTCGTTATTTATCTCAGTTTTTTGGTTAGGATTTAAATGTTTGAAATGGAGTCAGATCATTCCGATTTTAAGAGGTGAGTTGCGGTCTTTACCTCAGCCTGATGCTCTGATTATTCACGCTGGGGAGAATGATCTGGGAAAAATCAGAACGATTGAATTAGTAAATCAGATGAAATCTGATTGGACAGATTTGAGTTATATACAGTGCTGCCGATAATAATTCATACCCCTGGCAAATTTTGACTTAGTTACTTTTATTCAACCAGAAAGTAATTTTTTGACGGGAAATGACATAAGTGTCTCCCAAAAGATAATAAGACGATGTACTAGAGGCATTATTGTGGGAAAAAAAAAACATTTCTCAGCTTTTATCTACATTTGAGCAAAAAATACAAGATGTTCTGCACTGTGGAAAATCTCAGAGGACGCGGTCAGAAGCCAAAAGTGACACCTGTGCTGGCCAGGAGGATAGTTAGAGACAGGGCCGTCTTTACCAAGGGGCAAAAGGGGCAGCTGCCCCGGGCCCAGTTGCTCATGGGGGGCCCAAGGCAGCTGCCTCTTGAGCCCTGCTAGCCACTGCCCCGGGTGTCAGGCTGTCAGCTACACAGGGGGTGCTGCCATGCCATGCCTGCCGGCACTGAGTCCCAGGCATCGTACTGTGTTAGAGCTGTGAATGTGATCTAGGACCTTAGATGACATCATCACCATGTGACCAGTAACCTAGCAATATTACTGGTCACATGGCTATGAGGTCATCACAGGTCCTACCAGGAGTGTTGCAGAAGTTAACTGTGGAGATTTTTTGTGTGAAGCTTACATCAGAAAAAGGTGACGGGCTGTTATGTTAATATACTGTAAACTACTGTATAGTGGGGTGCTGTATACTGTGTGGGGGACTGTATACTGTGGGGGGCCTGCATACTGTGTGGTGCTGTATACTATAGGGTGCTATACTGCACACTGTGGGGTGCTGGGGTGCACTGTAACACTAGGGTGAGCCGAGCCCTGGTCTCCTTCCTGCAGAGCAGTGCCCACTTCCAGCCTGAGCCCAGCTGCCCATAGCACTGATCCTGAGCCGCTGGAGTCTTCAGAACTGGAAGTATTTACAGTCATTCACTGTACTCTACCACATGTGTGGATTTTTTTTGTGTGTGTTGTGGTGGAGGGCGTGATTGCCTGCTAAGGTTTGGGAAGGCGGGATCCAGGGGGCCCAAGTAAATTTTTGCCCAGGGTCCAATCAATATTAAAGACGGCCCTGGTTAGAGAGGTGAAAAAGAATCCAAGGATCACCACCAAGGCCATCCTGGTGAATCTGGGCTCTGCTGATGGCAATGTCTCAAGGCAGACAATCCAACGGACACTGCACAATGCAGACCAAGGAGGACGCCACTTCTCCAGATAAGGCTGCTTTCACACTAGCGTTCGGGTTTCCGTTCGTGAGCTCCGTTTGAAGGAGCTCACGAGCGGACCCGAACGCAGCCGTCCAGCCCTGATGCAGTCTGAATGGAGGCGGATCCGCTCAGACTGCATCAGTCTGGCGGCGTTCAGCCTCCGCTCCGCTCGCCTCCGCACGGACAGGCGGACAGCTGAACGCTGCTTGCAGCGTTCGGGTGTCCGCCTGGCCGTGCGGAGGCGTGCGGATCCGTCCAGACTTACAATGTAAGTCAATGGGGACGGATCCGTTTGAAGATGCCACAATGTGGCTCAATCTTCAAGCGGATCCGTCCCCCATTGACTTTACATTGAAAGTCTGGACGGATCCGTCCCAGGCTATTTTCACACTTAGCTTTTTTTAGCTAATATAATGCAGACGGATCCGTTCTGAACGGAGCCTCCGTCTGCATTATTATGGGCGGATCCGTTCAGAACGGATCCGCCCGAACGCTAGTGTGAAAGTAGCCTAAGGCACACAAAAGCTTGCTTGCCCTTTGCAAAAGCTCATCTGGACAAAGAAGAAGACTTCTGGTCTTCTGTGTTATGGCCAGATGAAACAAAAATTGAATTGTTTGGTCACAATGATGTTTCCTTCATTTGGCGTAAAAAAGGAGAAGCCTTCAACCCAAAGAACACCATCCCCACTGTCAAACATGGTGATGGGAACCTAATGCTTTGGGGGTGTTTTTCAACCAATGGACCAGGGAACCTAATCACAGTAAACGGCACCATAAAAAAAGAGCAATACATAAGGATTCTCAACGACAACATCAGGCAGTCTGCAGAAAAACTTGACCTTGGGCACCAGTGGACATTTCAGCATGACAATGATCCAAAACACACAGCAAAAGTGGTGAAGAAATGGTTAGCAGACAACAACATTAATGTTTTGGAGTGGCCCAGCCGGAGTCCAGACTTGAATCCAATTCAGAATCTGTGGAGGGAGCTAAAGATCAGCAGATTGATGGCTTGAAGACCCCCCAACCTGAAAGATTGAGCTTATTGCTAAAGATGAATGGGCAAAAATACCTGTGGAGACATGCAAAAAGCTGGTCTGCAATTATAGGAAGCATTTGATTGCTGTAATAGCCAATAAAGGCTTTTATATTGATTATTGAGAAGGGTATAGACAAGGCGGCAAATCATAATGAGGTGGTTATTTTGGGGGACTTCAACTACCCAGATATAGACTGGGAAACTGAAACTTGTATATCTCATAAAGGAAACAGGTTCTTGGCAATAACCAAAGACAATTACCTCTCCCAACTGGTTCAGGACCCGACTAGAGGGACAGCCATACTGGACTTAGTATTAACCAATAGGCCTGACAGAACAACAGACGTGCAGGTTGGGGGACACCTGGGAAATAGTGACCACAAAGTAATAACCTTCCAATTATCATTCAAAAGAGCGTTTCTACAGGGAGGAACAAAAATACCAAACTTCAAAAAAGCTAAATTTAGCCAACTAAGAGAGGCCATAGGCCTAACTAAATGGGATAAAGTCCTCACAAATAAAAATACAGCCACAAAATGGGATATCTTTAAAAGCATCCTAAAATCTCAGTGTGAGAGGTACATACCGTATGGGAATAAAAGGTTAAGGAACAAAAAGAAACCAATGTGGATAAACAGAACTGTAAAGAAAGCAATAAATGACAAAAAGAAAGCATATAAAACACTAAAACAGGAAGGTAGCACAGAAGCACTAAAAAACTATAAGGAAAAAAATAGAACATGTAAAAAACTAATAAAAGCGGCCAAACTAGAGACCGAGAGATTAATTGCCAAAGAAAGTAAAACTAACCCTAAAATGTTCTTCAATTTATATAAATGCTAAAAAGTATAAATCTGAAGGTGTCGGCCCGTTAAAGAGTAATGAGGGGGAAGTCGCAGAGAGCGACGAGGAGAAAGCAAAGCTGTTAAATATTTTTTTCTCCAATGTATTCACTGAGGAAAATAAACTGTCAGATGACATGCCGAATGTTGAAAAAAATTCCCCATTAAAAGTGTCCTGTCTGACCCAGGAAGAAGTACAACAGCGACTTAAAAAGATTAAAATAGACAAATCGCCAGGACCGGATGGCATACACCCCCGTATCCTAAGGGAATTAAATAATGTCATAGCCAGACCCTTATTTCTGATATTTGCAGATTCTATATTGACAGGGAATGTCCCACAGGACTGGCGCATGGCAAATGTGGTGCCAATATTCAAAAAGGGTACAAAAACAGAGCCTGGAAACTATAGGCCGGTAAGTTTAACATCTGTTGTGGGTAAACTGTTTGAAGGTTTTCTGAGAGATGCTATGTTAGAGCATCTTAACAGAAATAAGCAAATAACACCATATCAGCATGGCTTTGTGAGGGATCGATCATGTCAAACAAATGTAATCAGTTTCTATGAGGAGGTAAGTTCTAGACTTGACAGCGGCGAATCAATGGATGTCGTGGACTTCTCCAAAGCATTTGACACTGTACCACATAAAAGGTTAGTATATAAAATGAGAATGCTCGGACTGAGAGAAAACGTCTGTAAGTGGGTAAATAACTGGCTCAATGATAGAAAACAGAGGGTGGTTATTAATGGTAAATACTCAGATTGGGTCACTGTCACTAGTGGAGTACCTCAGGGGTCAGTATTGGGCCCTATTATCTTCAATATATTTATTAATGATCTTGTAGAAGGCTTGCATAGTAAAATATCAATTTTTGCAGATGACACTAAACTGTGTAAAGTAATAAACACTGATGAGGACAGTATACTACTATAGAGCGATCTGGATAGATTGGAGGCTTGGGCAGATAAGTGGCAGATGAGGTTTAACACTGACAAATGTAAAGTTATGCACATGGGAAGGAATAATGCAAGTCACCCGTACTTATTAAATGGTAAAACACTCAGTAACACTGACATGGAAAAAGATCTAGGAATTTTAATAAACAGCAAACTAAGCTGCAAAAAACAGTGTCAGGCAGCTGCTGCTAAGGCCAATAAGATAATGGGTTGCATCAAAAGGGGCATAGATGCCCGTGATGAGAACATAGTCCTACCACTTTACAAATCGCTAGTCAGACCACACATGGAGTACTGTGTACAGTTCTGGGCTCCTGTAAACAAGGCAGACATAGCAGAGCTGGAGAGGGTCCAGAGGAGGGCAACTAAAGTAATAACTGGAATGGGGCAACTACAGTACCCTGAAAGATTATCAAAATTAGGGTTATTCACTTTAGAAAAAAGACGACTGAGAGGAGATCTAATTAATATGTATAAATATATCACGGGTCAGTACAGAGACTTCTCCCGTCATCTATTTATCCCCAGGACGGTGACTGTGACGAGGGGACATCCTCTGCGTCTGGAGGAAAGAAGGTTTGTACACAAACATAGAAGAGGATTCTTTACTGTAAGAGCAGTGAGACTATGGAACTCGCTGCCTGAGGAGGTGGTGATGGTGAGTACAATAAAGGAATTCAAGAGGGGCCTGGATGTATTTCTGGAGCGTAATAATATTACAGGCTATAGCTACTAGAGAGGGGTCGTTGATCCAGGGAGTTATTCTGATTGCCTGATTGGAGTCGGGAAGGATTTTTTATTCCTCTAAAGTGAGGAAAATTGGCTTCTACCTCACAGGTTTTTTTTGCCTTCCTCTGGATCAACTTGCAGGATGACAGGCCGAACTGGATGGACAAATGTCTTTTTTCGGCCTTATGTGCTATGTTACTATGTTACTATGTATGAATAATTTTGGACTGGACACTTTTTTGCTCAAATGTAAATAAAAGCTGAGAAAAGTTTTTTTTCCACAATAATGCCTCTTGTACATCATCTTATTATCTTTTTGGAGACACCTATGTAATTTCCCATCAAATAATTACTTGCTGGTTGAATAAAAGTAACTTTAAGTCAAAATTTGCCAGGGATATGAATAATTATGGGCAGCACTGTAAGTGCTTTACTGCCTAATGTTAATTCCAAGATTAGTATGGAAAAGTGAGCAATCCAGTTTCATTAATAAAATTATGAAAATGGTTTGGAAAAATACCTTCCAAGTTTAAATGGTTGGAGTTTCAGGCATACTGAGCTGGAAGGCTTTGTGTTAGGGCTATATCGGGACGATTTGGTTCACTTGGTGAAGTTATTGCAAGTGAACCCCCCCCCCTCCTTTTTTCCTTGTAACACAGGTAATTCATGCTTTACCTGAGGTAAAGCGAAATAAAACGGCTGATTGGTCCCTGGATACTTACCTGTTGCTGGGTACCTGAGTTCTGCCCAGTGCTGATTGGACAAGCAAGGCCAGGAGGCGGGAATTTGGACTATTTAAACAGGTGTCCGCTGGTCCGGCGCTTGTCTGCCCTGGAACAGCTGAAGAAAAGAAGACTTCATCCCACCCACCCGCCCCCAAAACGTTTAGTTACGGTCCTGAATTAGAAGGGGGTTAGTCACCCAGCTTTGCTGGGGGAACAGTAATGGTTTACTGGTTTTTAATGGTTATTTATTGATTGAATTTTTAATTATTTATTGAATATTTATTGGTATGTAGATTAACCCTTAATAAAGAACCGTGGCCATTATTTCACCACATAAATTTGTTGTGTGTTTATTTAATTTCTTGGTTTAATGTTATAAGTGTAAAAGTTATTGCTCATATGGCACCATGACATAACAATAGATAGGCACTTCAGTCTGGCAATAGTGAAGCAATCACTTGTGTATTTTCTCCCAGAACTCCCACACAGTTGTCAAGACCAAGGGCACTGGAGGAAAAATACTGCATTTTTCAATAAAAAAAGAGAGAAAAAGTATATGAAATGCAGCAGAAGGTCATTCCCATAACTTATGGTAGAATCAGAGTAGAGGAAAGTAGTGGTAAACAAGTGCATCTTTTTACTCTGTACAACATTCTTTTCTTGGTGTGCAAATAGCGGAACAAATATATTACCGTGGGAAATGTCAGTTTCTAAAGACACTTGCAGGATCCCTTGGACACAGAGATGCTGTCCATTCGTAAAAGCATTCAGTACTGTAAGAACTATAGAAATATAAGGGGTAATTTATAAAACAGGTGTAAAATGGAACTGGCTTAGTTGCCCATAGCAACCAATCAGATTCCACCTTTCATTTTAGACAACTTCTTCGGAAAATAATAGGAGGAATCTGATTGGTTGTTAGGGGCAACTAAGCCAGTTCTTCTTTACACCAGTTTGATAAATGAATGACCCCCATAATATTAACACCTTAAAGGGACTCTGTCACCAGTTTCTAACCCCCCCTTTTAAAACTATTGTTCTCTCCATGGTGCCCTTGTCATTACAAAGCTGTTGTTATAAGATAAATCCGCCGTGTAGTTTTGATAAAAATCGCTTTTATCTAACCTGTCAATCTTCTGGATAAGGTGCCCAGGGCGTTTCTGAAGGTCTGAATCTGCCCCTCTCCGCCGCCGCCGTTGGTGCCCAGCTCCTCCCATGATCCTTTCAGCGCCACCTCGATGTAATGAAATCCGCCTCCGGCTCTCCTCAGTGCCCCCTCCTCCTTTTCAAAGATCCCGCGCGTGCGCACAGGCCTGTGCCAGATGCGCCCGTGCGGACTTTTAGATTCTGCCTCGTTGAGCGAGGTGCGCATGCGCACGAACATGCGCGAACGCGCGCTTCGCTCAACGAGGCAGAATCTAAAAGTCCGCACGGGCGCATCAGGCACAGGCCTGTGCGCACGCGCGGGATCTTTGAAAAGGAGGAGGGGGCACTGAGGAGAGCCGGAGGCGGATTTCATTACATCGAGGTGGCGCTGAAAGGATCATGGGAGGAGCTGGGCACCAACGGCGGCGGCGGAGAGCGGCAGATTCAGACCTTCAGAAACGCCCTGGGCACCTTATCCAGAAGATTGACAGGTTAGATAAAAGCGATTTTTATCAAAACTACACGGCGGATTTATCTTATAACAACAGCTTTGTAATGACAAGGGCACCATGGAGAGAACAATAGTTTTAAAAGGGGGGGTTAGAAACTGGTGACAGAGTCCCTTTAAGGACTCGGCCCTATTTCACCTTAAGGACCAGGCCATTTTTTGCAAATCTGACCAGTGTCAATTTAAGTGCTGATAACTTTAAAACGCTTTGACTTATCCAGGCCATTCTGAGATTGTTTTTTCGTCACATATTGTACTTCATGACACTGGTAAAATCAAGTTAAAAAAAATCATTTTTATTTATAAAAATAAATTCCAAATTTCCAAGTTTCAATTTCTCTACTTCTATAATGCATAGTAATATCTGCAAAAATAGTTACCGGTATTACTTTACATTCCCCATATGTCTACTTCATGTTTGGATAATTTTTGGAATTATATTTTATTTTTTGGGAATGTTACAAGGCTTAGAAGTTTAGAAGCAAATCTTGAAATTTTTCTGAAATTTTCAAAAACCCAATTTTTAGGGACCAGTTCAGGTCTGAAGTCACTTTGCGAGGCTTACATAATAGAAACCACCTAAAAATGACCCCATTCTAGAAACTACACCTCTCAAGGTATTCAAAACTGATTTTACAAACTTTGTTGACCCTTTAGGTGTTTCACAAGAATTATTGGAAAATAGAGATACAATTTCAAAATTCCACTTTTTTGGCAGATTTACCATTTTTATAATTTTACAAAGTTACAAAGCAAGGGTTAACAGCCAAACCAAACTCAATCTTTATAGCCCTGATTCTGTAGTTTACAGAAACACCCCATATGTGGTTGTAAACTGCTGTACGGACACACGGCAGGGCGCAGAAGGAAAGGAATGCCATACGGTTTTTGGAAGGCAGATTTTGCTGGACTGGTCTTTTTGACACCATGTCCCATTTGAAGCCCTGACGCACTCCTAGAGTAGAAACGCCAAAAAAATGGCCCCATTTTAGAAACTACAGGATAGGGTGGCAGTATTGTTGGTACTAGTTTAGGGTACATATAATTTTTGGTTGCTCTATATTACACTTTTTGTGAGGCAAGATAACAAGGAATAGCTGTTTTGGTACGTTTAAATTTTTTGTTATTTACAACATTCATTTGTCAGGTTAGATCATGTAATATTTTTATAGACCAGGTTGTCACGGATGTGGCGATACCTAATATGTATCCTTTTATTTAGGTAAGTTTTCCACAATGATTTCTTTTTTCCATAGTCTGAGAGCCATAATTTTTTCAGTTTTTGGGCGATTACCTTAGGTAGGGTATGATTTTTGCGGGATGAGATGACGGTTTTATTGGCACTATTTTGGGGTGCGTGTGACTTTTTGATCGCTTGCTATTACACTTTTTGTGATGTAAGATGACAAAAAATGGTTTATTTAGCACAGTTTTCATTAAAAAAAATTACGGTGTTCATCTGAGGGGTTAGGTCATGTGATATTTTTATAGAGCCGGGCGATTATGGACCCGGCAATACCTAATATGTATACTTTTTTTTATTTATGTAAGTTTTACACAAAAATATCATTTTTGAAACAAAAAAAAATAATGTTTTACTATTTCCATATTCTGAGAGCCATAGTTTTTTCAGTTTTTGGGCGATTATCTTAGGTAGGGTCTCATTTTTTTCAGGATGAGATGACACTTTGATTGGCACTATTTTGGGGTGAATATGACTTTTTGATCGCTTGCTATTACACTTTTTGTGATGTAAGGTGACAAAAAATTGTTTATTTAGCACAGTTTTAATTTTTGACTGTGTTCATCTGAGGGGTTAGGCCATGGATATTTTTATAGAGCCGGTCGATACGAACGCGGCGATACCAAATATGTATACTTTTTATTTATTTATGTAATTTTTACACAATAACAGCTTTTTTAAAACCAAAAAAATGATGTTTTAGTGTCTCCATATTCTGAGCCATAGTTTTTTTTTTTTGGGGGTCTCAATCTTTTGCGGGACGAGGTGACGGTTAGATTGGTGCTATTTTGGTGGCCAAACGCCTTTTTGATCACTTGCTGTTGTACTTTTTGTGATGTAGGTGACAAAAAAAATGTTTTTTTTAGCACAGTTTTTATTTTTTATGGTGTTCATCTGAGGGGTTAGGTCATGTGATATTTTTATAGAGCCGGTCGATACGGACGCGGCGATACCTAATATATATACACCTTTTTTCCCCCCTTATTTTTTACCATTTTCTTTTTTTACTTTATTTGGGGAAAATGAAGTTTTTGTTTATTTTTACCTGAAACTTTAAATTTTTGGGGGGAAAACTTTATTTTGTAAACTTTTTTTTTTACTTTATATTTCGTACCACTTTGGGACTTGAACTTTTGGGGGTCTAATCCTTTACAATGCATTCCAATACTTCTGTATTGGAATGCATTGGCTGTATGAGTAATACAGTCTGTATTACTCATACAGCTTCCGGAGCCTGTGAGATCCAGGGGGCTGGATCTCACAGGCTCTTCACCGGAAGGCAGTACAGATGCCTCAGGAAGGCGGTTATCAGAACTATACATGACGTACCGATACGTCATGAGTCCTTAAGGACTCGGGATCCATGCCGTACCGGTACAGTACTATGGGATTAAAGTGAACCTGTCACCTCTCCAGACGTGTCTTTTGTAGTAACTATTTGCAACCCCCTTGTAATAACAATTCTGGAGAATCTATTCTTCTCACACTATGATGTGCTATCCCTCTGTTATTCCTGCTAAAGTTATGAATGAATTGTCATTAGCTTGCAGTAAAGGTACAGAAGGGTGTTACCAGTCGGGTGGGGGGGTTGTCCCTGCACAAACTGACACACCAGCTACTGGTGGCACCCTGCAGTATCTTTACTGCAGACTGCTTGCAATTTGTTTTTGCAAAGTAACACAGCACTAGAAACTACTTTCACACTTGCGGCAGGATGGAACCGACAGGCTGTTCACCCTGTCGGATCTGTCCTTCCGCTATTTCGCCGTGCCACCACTCCGTCCCCATTGACTATAATAAGGACGGGGGCTGAGCTCCGGCGCAACACGGCGAAAGGCCGCCCGACTAAAAGTCCTGCATGTGTCCGACTTTTTAGTCCGGTGGCCGCTCACCGCGAACTGCCGTAATGCGCCGGAGCTCCGCCCCGTCCCCATTATAGTCAATGGGGACAGAGCGGCGGTCCGGCTGCACGTCGAAATAGTGGAAGAACGGATCCGACAGGGTGAACAGCCTGTCGAATCCGCCCTGCCGCAAGTGTGAAAGTACCCAAAGATAGAATACACGTTCCAAAATTGTTATTACCAGGGGGATGGAAGTAGTTACTAAAACAGGCATGTCAGGACAGGTTACAGGTCCTCTTCAACAACAATTTACCAGTGGTGAGACTGGATCTCAAGACCCTATAGACATTTTATGACATTTTACAATACTTTACAATACATTTTTTTTTTTACTTGACCTAAATGTGATCTTAAAGTGCCATTTTTTCTTTGTTTAAATTCCATTGTCTAGCTTCCTATGCACAGTATAGGGAGGAACCTGTCAAACATGGGCTAGTGTGCAGGGTTAGGCTACACTGCAACATTTGTAGCACTAATGTTGCGCGACAATTTTTATAATGGCAGGATATGGTGTCGCACTGCAACATGCTGCGACTGCGACGCAACAGTCGCAGAAAAATCCATCTCAAATGGATTTTCTGCGACTGTTGCATCGCAGTTGCAGCATGTTGCATGTTGCAGTGCGACACCATAGACTGCCATTATAAAAATTGTTGCGTGACATTAGTGCAACAAAATGTCGCACGACAAATGTTGTGTAGACGTAGCCTTAGGCTACTTTCACACTAGCGTTTCTATTTTCCAGTATTGAGATACATCATAGGATTTTAATACCAGAGAAAAACGCTTCAGTTTTGTCCCCATTCATTGTCAATGGGGACAAAACGTAACTGAACAGAACTGAATGCTCCAAAATGCATTCCGTTCCATATGGTTGCATTCCCATACCGTCATGGGATGCTGAGCAAAACAGATCCGGCATGACACACAATGTAAGTCAATGGGGATGGATCCGTTTTTTCAGACACAATCTGACACAATAGAAAATTAATCCGTCCAACATTGACTTGCATTGTGGGTCATGATGGATTCATCTTGGCTATGTTAAATATAATACAACCGTATCCATTCATAACAGATGCAGGTGGTTGTATTATCAGTAACGGAAGCGTTTTTCCTGAGCCCTGCCGGATCCAGCAAAAATGCTGGTGTGAAAGTAGCCTTAGCTCACAGCCCGAAATGATTGAACATAGGGTTGGGAGATTTTGCTTAAAAAAATAAATAAATATATATATATATTAATCTCCATTATTTTCAACTTAAAAGGACATCTGTCAGCAGATTTGTACCTATGACACTGGCTGACCTGTTACATGTGCACTTGGCAGCTGAAGACATCTGTGTTGGTCCCATGTTCATATGTGTCCACATTGCTGAGAAAAATGAAGTTGTAACATATGCAAATGAGCCTCTAAGAGCAACGGGGGCGTTGCCTTTACACTTAGAGGCTCTGCAACTTTGTAACTCACTGTTTCCAGTCAGTGCAGCCAGTGTGCAGGTACACCCCCAACTTGTTACCTCCCCTCTGTACCCTTACTGCAGACTGCTAGCAATTTATTCATAGCTTCTAGGAAAAATAATAGAGGAATGGAACAACATAGGGACATAAGAATAGATGCTCCAGAATATTAGTACATGGGGAATGCATGAAGCTATTAAAACAGACATGTCAGGAGTGGCAATAGGTCATCTTTAAACTTCCACAGCTTTTTTAATTTCAGGCACAGGTTGAGTTTTTATGAGAAATTGATTCTATTCCAAAAACTGATGCAAAGTTTGAACCTGTTTTTCTCTGACCTGTGATTAGTTGAAAGGGTTCTCCGGGAATTAGGAAAATAAAAATACTGGCCGGCAATGTAAGGAGACGCGCACCTTTGAGCTCCTGACCAGCACCCAGTAAAATCCTGTGCCATCCTGCAGCTGGAGCCTCCTAATCTGAACTGTACAGTAGTGGAGAAGAGCGTCTCTTTTATCTGATTTAAGGAAAGTTAATGAGCATGTAGCTGGGGTGTAGGAAAGAGTGGGCCTTTTGGAAGATCAAGTACCCCCTGTAAAGTGGGTCCTGGCCAAAGTAATACACAATATCACCCTTCTTATAAATAAAACGAAAGAGTTGGAGAATAGATCACGCCGTAACAATCTCCGCTTGGTGGGAATGCCGTAAAAGGCAGAAGGGGTTAATGCTGTACAGTTCTTTGAAGAGTGGTTTAAAGATAAGTTTGGACAAAACTCCTTGTCCATTATTTGCAATAGAAAGGTCACACAGGGTGCCATTTTGTCCGCCACCACCAGGGGCATCCCACAGACCAATCCTGCTTAGGATCCTGCACTTTCAAGATCGGGACACTATTCTCCGAAATGCAAGAGATCATGTGGATCTACTTATAAATGGTAATAAGATATCCATCTCCCCTGACTTCTCGGCAGAGGTCCAAAGACGACGGGCGAAATTTCTGGATGTTAAAATACGTTTACGTGTGCAGTACTCTATGCTTTCTCCTTCCAAGCTGCGCGTGGTAGCTGGCGGAAACATCCACTTGTTGTCAAGGCCACGGTAATGGTCGTGACTCCTTAACCGCATGCGGTTGCCTGCGGTTTGGTTTGGGTGTTCAGCCACGGGTGAGGGCCGCTGGTGTGTGGCCTCACTTGTGGTTGCTGCGGGCAACTAGTTGTGTTGTGTATGTGTCAGCAGAGCAGCCTGAGCGGTGCTAGGCAGCTTGCTGCAGTGGCATGCGGTTACACCTGACTACCTCTATGTTAGGTGTGTGTGTATGGTGTGCACTGTGTTTTATGTATTGTGTGCACTTCCCCTTTTAGTGGTGTTTTCCCTTCCCTGGTGGTGGAAGGGTTAACTCCCTTTCTGTGTGTGTGAGACACTGGGTGTGTCTGTGTGAGTGTGGCCACTTAGGCCTATAAAGCCTCTGTCTTTGGCATGTCTCAGTGGGTTGCTTCAGCCATGCTTAGCTGGAGCAGCCTCCTGTGAATACCATCTGCCAGTGAGGGCCACCCTTGTGGTCATAAATGTAAAACAAACTCTGACTCTTAGGTTTATGTTGATGTCCACTTGATGTTTTCCCTTCTTATGTTATGCACCTATGGATCCGGCTTCCTGTGTGTTTGTGTGTGTGCTGTGTCCATCTGTGTTAGGGTGTGGACACTTGCTGTCTTGCACGGGATCCAGTCTGAGTGTCTGTGGCAGGTAGGTGTGAAAGTGCTTTTCAGCCTCCTGCCATTCCATAGGCTATTTATGTTCCTTTCCCTGCAGCTTGGCCAGTGAGACCCCTGTTATTCCGTGTCCAGAAGGAACAGGTCGTCTTACCCTGCTCCTTGTTCCAGGGCAATCCTGAGGGCTAGTAGGGACCCCAAGGCATCCGGTGTATGAGTCCTCCCACCTTCAGGTTTGACTCATAATGATAGGAGTCAGGGTCAGTTTAGGGACGCGATAGGAGGTGACCTGCTCCCTAATACTGTTGTCCTGGTCAAGCAGCGCGTAACATCTTCTGGCATCGCACGGCTGAGGGTTTTCCCCATCCTCAGCTGTGACACTTGTTTGAATCACCTGCCCGCTGGATGGATCTGCATGAAAGCTCCTTATGTGACCCTACCTGGCTGACCAAAGGGTCTGACTCTCTTGAATTGGACTGTCACGGAGGATATTACAGCGACCGTTGCAGTATAGTGATAAGTAATATGCCTCCTCTGTATTTCACTCTATTTACCGTTATTATCTCTCTCTCTTTTTTCTATGTTCTACTGTCCACTAGACGGATGCAATGTACAGGAGGCTGTCCTAAGTTTTTACCTTCTTCCCTTCTCCCTGTTCCTGCCCCCCCCTTTTTTTTTTATTATTATCCTTTCTAGGCCTTGTTAGGTTAGCCATCTGTGTATCCTCGTTACATGATTAAGATGCCGCTTGTTCTATGAGAATTGTTGCTGAACGGGGTTCTCTCTTTTTGGAGGTTTTTTTTATGTTCACAGTACAACTGCTTTATTGCAATGCATTGTTAAGGTTAGGCTGTTGGTGCCACTTCTCCATGTTTGCTGGCTTCAGGAAATTCTTGTGCCTCAAGTCCCCTGTGTGGGACAATTGGAGATATTTTTGTTGGGGTTTTCTTGTTATATTGTTTGTATTGGGAGGGCATCTGCGGAGAGACAACTTATCTTTCTTTCCATCCGACCGATGGACACAGATTAATACATATGGGTATATATATCGTGCACATTTCTGTACTCTGTACTATAATTTGTCTCATATAAATGCACATTTCTAAACACTCCCAGAGACTGCTGCATAAACCGTGGATATCACACGCCTACCATTCCACCTTTTCTACACACGCCAGAGGGATTAGTGTTCCAGTCCACAGGACTCTACCCTTTGAATGTTATTCTTCGGACATTGATCCTGACGGCAGATATGTTCGCCTACACTGTTCTATATATAAAGGGCAATTTTTCCTAATTGCTATGTATATTCCACCACCATATTCCTGTGATGTGATAAGGCAGGTGATGACAGCTGTACTTTGGGGCCCTCCAGTGCCGATACTCATGCTGGAAGACTTTAATAAGTACTTAGACCCTTCTCTGGATAAATTCCATCAGGGCCCCACTCTGGCAGGTACCCCAGAAACCTCATTGGCAAGGCTATTGCGCTAGTTGGATCTTCATGATCTGTGGAGACTCCGATATCCTGATGTACGCGAATATTCTTGTTTTTCAACATCTTATAACTCTTTTTCCAGAATAGACATGTCTATTGGGTCCCTGGAGGCCTCATCATATATTTCCTCTATAGAATACCTACCACGTAGTCTGACAGACCACTCCACAATCCGTTTAGAGATGCAATTTGTTAGAGGTAGGAAGCAGTGGACCATTTATGTGGAAACTTAATCCATTCTGGATCCAGCTATTGGATGAGGCAAATCCTCTAACAGAGCAGATTAATTAGTTCTTTCGCTCTAATTTGGGCTCAGCGCTCATGGGGACAGTCTGCGATACTATGAAAGCTTATTTCTGGGGTTTATACATGCACAAAACTAAGAATAGGGGACTTTCTGACTCCTTGCAGCAGGAGGTGCAAGACTCTGAGGCTGCTTATATACGGGACTCATCCACACGGACTGAGTCAGTGTGGAAGGAGGCACAGGATAAACTTAATGATCATTAGATCCAAACTGCAGACAACAAACGTTTCTTCCCGAGACAGAAATATTTTGAAGCAGGTGAAAGCACGGGCAATTTGCTGGCCAGAGTGGTCCACTCGCAGGAAAGCCCATCCAGAATAGTGGCTATCAGAACTAGATGATTTGATTATCCTTAATGAGTTTTATAGATCCTATAAAGAATTATACACCTCATAACTGTAAATGGAGATTAGTGATATCAAATCTTATCTAGCCAATATACCTATCCCGGTGTTGTCTCTGGAATCACCCCATTATCTAGATGAGCCCTTAGAGTTAGAGGAACTTAGGGCGGCCCTTGGTTCTTTCCCCAATGAGAAAACCCCGATATTTAATGGCTTAGTTTTTTTAAAAGATATCAGGAAACCCTTCTCGCTCATCTATTAGACACATTTAATGATGCTTTGCGATTGGGGAAATTGCCGGCAGCTATGAGGGAGGCTGTGGTGGTAGTGTTACCAAAACCTGGAAAGGACCTAACTTTGCTTGACCCTTTAGACCCATCTCCCTTCTGTCGACGGATGTGAAAATACTGGCGAAAGTACTGGCTAATCGTTTGAATAAGGTTATTACCTCCCTCATACATGAAGACCAGTCAGGGTTCCTGCCGGACAAAAGATCAGTGGGCACTGGGTGTCGCGCAGTAATATCCCTAGACACTGCCAAGGCTTTTGACAGCGTTGACTGGGAATATTTGTGGGAGGTTATGGGGTTTGGACAGGGTTTAGGGCAAACAGGGAGTTATCTGCGCAATTTCCATTACACGGGGGAACAAGACAGGATTGTCCACTATCCCCTCTATTGTTCGCTATTGCTATCGAAATCCTGGCCTGCCTCCTGCATGCTTCTCCTGACTGGAAAGGGTTCCCGCTGGGTTCTCAAAAAGAAAAAGTCTCCCTGTATACTGATCACATGCTTCTATATACAGGGGACATAGTGCAATCTATCCACCCAATTATGTGTACATTAATGAATTTGAAAAGCTCTCCGGATTAAGGGACAAATCTGTAACTCTCCCTCTTGATCCCCTTCCATAACAGATGGACTGTATGCAAATCCAGTTACAAGTCACCCACAGCTTTAAGTATCTGGGAGTGGTGATAACACCAACAATTACAGACTCTGTTAAAGTTAATATGGACCCCTTGATTCATAAATGTAATGCCTGGTGTAAATTACCCTTGTCAGTTGTTGGTCGTTGTAATCTAATTAAAATGATACAGATGCCTCAACTTTTTTATATATTGCATAATTCCCCCATGTGGATTCCCCAAAAGGTATTCTATAAGATTCAGGGCATTTTCCGCTCCCTAATGTGGAAAAAGGAACAACCTATAGTTCGTATGGAGACTCTACAGAGGGGCAAAAAGGAGGGAGGTCTCTCTCTCTCCCAAATCCATGGTTATACTTTGTAGCCGCACAAATGCAACACCTTAAGGGATGGGGACAATTTGTTGGCTTGGGGCCCTCGGCTAGAATAGCGTAATTTATTATGAAGCAAAGGGCACCTATTGCTATGGCAGAGTTGGGAAAGCCACAGACATTCTGGGAATTATCCTACAATTTCTCTAATAATGAAAATCTGGTCTAGTTTTAAGGAATTGATTGGTCTTCAAGGATTATATGATAACACGCCTTTGTTGCACAATCCGCAATTACCTGAAATAGTTAGACTAGAAGTTTTTTTTCCCCAGGGGAAGAAAATGGTATTATTTTTTTTCAACGTCTGAGTGAGGCGTAATGAATCTGTTTGCTCAATTACAGCTAGAATTTAGTCTCCCTCATACTGCATTCTACCAATTCCTGCAGCTAAGACATGCATATCAGACGCAGTTTCGGGATGGAATACAAATGTCAGCATCCCCACCGATAGTCCAACAGGTGTTGTGTGGTGGCAGTTCGAAGGGATTCATTTCTATGCTATATAGGCATCTGTTTAATAAATCTACCTCATCTGGATTTTTACCAAAGCTAAATGAGAATAGGACATTGGTACTATAACGAAGAAGCAGTGGAACGCTGCCCTGGCTTTAACTCCTAGCCTAACACTTAGTGAGGCTCAATGATTATCCCAGCTATACCTGGTACATAGAGTGTAAAAAAACAAACTGTATTCTTACACAAGATAGGTCTTCAGAGAAACTCTTGCTGCCCCCGGTGTGGAGCAGAGTAGGCTTCCCTGATGCATATGTTTTAGGAATGTTCTGTGCTGGGGGTCTACTGGAAGGAAGTCTTGCAGATGGTTGCCCAGACGACTTAGTTCCAGAAAGATTCCAGAATCTGTGTGTTAGGTCTCGTAGACTTGTCGGGAGGTGATAGCAGAGTGTCTCTAAGCATTGAAAGAATGCACTTCCAAGGTAGAATACTGATAGCCAAACACTGGATAGAAAAGAACCCACCCACTAAATGGGATTTTGTAAACCGACTTAACAATATTCTGAGATATGAAAGAGAAATATATTTGAAAAGAAGATGCCCAGCTAAGTTTATGGATATTTTAGTTTGAAGTCCCTGGATTGGCGTTGCAGGCTTTTACAAGAGACTGTCTACTGGGTCAACTTTTTGTATTAGGGCAAATGGTATGAGCCTTGGGGACTTCTGTTATGGCTTTGACCTGTGACCATGGGCAAACCCGATATTCTGGACTATGCAATCATCTGTGCAGATAGCGTCACATTGTACCTGCCATGCACCGTCTTCATAACATGAGCTGATGTAGTCGTCTGTCCACAGGGAATTTGGGGTGGGTTGGGTGGTAATTTCTAAAGTATGTACTGTGTGTTTGGGTACTGTATAAAAATCGATATGGCAATAATAAAACATGTTGCAATATTTATATTAAGCTAATATTTTATTATGCTTTGACTCAGATATATGGATCAAGGTAAAAGAAAAATGTAGTCTTTATTCTCAATAAAAATATGCTTGATTTAAAAAAATATAAATAAATATATATTCCTAAATACGGTACCATTCATTAGCTATAATGGTTCATTTTGTCTAGGGAGCAATCATTAGGAGCAATAAAATGTCCACCGTCTTATTAGCACACACAAACGCTGTCCTAATCACACAGGAGGACAAGTTACTTTACAGCACTGAGGTAAAGAGCTGCCTCAGCCTCCTCTCTGCTCTGCTTGTCAGGGATTATAATCCTGAATACAGATGATAAGATCTTCAACTGAATCTCTGTAGAAATTGAGATTATGAGGAGACATGAGGTACAGAGAGAAAGGACAGGACAGGTAATGTGGGGCTGTGGTAATTGAAACTGCATACAAGTGCTGCTGCTCATTATCTACACCCCCACTATCCTCTCTATACTTCATGTCTCCTAATGAACTCAATTCCTACAGAGATTTATCTGAAGATCATATTAAACTGTATTCATGATCATAATCCCTGACATGTAAGAGAGGAAGATGGTGCAGCTCTTTAACTTGTCCTCCTGTGTAATTAGGACAGGTTTTGTGTGAACTAGTAGGATGGCGGACATTTTATTTCTTCTAATGATTGCTCCCCGGACAAAACAAGCAATTATAACTAATGAAAGGTATTTGGGAATATATTTATAATGAAGTAATATTTAAGTATTTTTATTTTCTTACCTTTAAGTAGTTGTTGCAGATATGTCAGTGGGGGGACCGTCGTGTTTCTTCTTTTTTTAACAGATCTTTCAATTGATTTTTTTGATTCAAAGTGTTGAACTGGAAGTATTGCACTAGATTTAGTTGATAGATGGAATGGCACAGACATCTAGTTTTTCACCCAAAAAAAAAAAAAAAAAGCCCATATTTTTTTTCTGAATAAGCCTATGTATCAGTTAAGCTAATCCATTTTTTTTTTAATAAACACTTGATTTAATTGAAACAAAAAACAAGGTGTGAAAGAGCCTGAGATAAGATGGTCAATGATTCATCTGTGAAGATTTCTGTAAAGTATCTGTGTTTGGTCCTTTTTTTGTGCTCCATGTGTTATCCATGTTTCACAGGCACTGCACAGCTAAAAATTTATTTTCAGAGCATCTCTTAATGGTCCGTGAAACATGGATGGCATCCATGTTGTGTCCGTGTTTTTACTGACCCATAGACTATAATGGATGTGATGGATCCATAGACACGGACAAAATAGGGTATGCTTCCGTGCTAAAATGACGGACCCACAGACCGTGCTAAGACACTGATGTGTGAAATGAATGGGTACTAGTGTTGGTCGAGCTCCAAAGTGTTTGGGTGCTTGAGTAGAACACATCGGGATGCTCAAGTGCTCTACCGAGCACAATGGAAGTCACTGGGAGAACCCGAGCATTAAACCAGGCTCCCCTTGCTCTGAAGAGGGGAGGGTGCCTGGTTCATAGGAAAAGGTCAGAAATTGATGGAAACACCACTGAAATGGTTTGTGAACAGCATGGGGAGGATGTCTGGATGCATCTTGGACTCCCAGGTCGCTGCTGGGAACAATGTTGTCTGAGTAGTATGTCACTTTTACAGACTGACAATAATACGCACCAAACCGAAGATAAAATCGATTTTAGAGTAAAAATTGTTAGGAAACATTCTTTCCTGTATATTTACTTGTATATAAAGTGCAACTGCTGCCAAAAATTGCAAGGAAGAGGCACTCCGATACAACCTGTTTATCACATAGAGGAGAGCCTCATTCACATTGTGGTAAAATTGTTCAGGTAGTGGGACTCCTACACTCATAAAGCCTATGCACTAAGGCAGGCATGCTCAACCTGTGGCCCTCCAGCTGTTGTAAAACTACAACTTCCATAATGCCCTGCTGTAGGCGGATAGCTGTAGGCTGTTTGGGCATGCTGGGAGTTGTAGTTTTGAAACAGCTGGAGGGCCGCAGGTTGAGGATGCATGCACTAAGGGAAAGGGCTGCCAAAAATTACAAGGAACCAGCACTCCAATACACCCTTTATTGCACATAGGAGGGCATCATACACACCCTTGAAAAATTATGATTGATGGCCTGCTGGTGATCCTCTAAAACATTAGGGGCGAGGGCCTTCTGCTGATCTGACCATCTAAAACATTAGGGGTGAGGGTCTGCTGCTGAGCTTAACCATCTAAAAATAAGGGGTAAGGGCCTGCTCTAGAGCTGACCATTAGTGTTGATCGCGAATATTCTATTCGCAATTTTTTATTGCGAATATTGGAACTTTGAGAATTTGTGAATATCTAGAATATAGTGCTATATCTTCGTAATCGCGAATATACCCAAGATCCCTCACTGCTTCTTGCTAGTGGGCCAATGAGAAGGCTGCACTATCTATGACTTTAGGAGTAGTGTTGATCGCAAATTTTTATCTCAAATTTTTGCAATCAAGAAAATAATGACTGGAGATCACGTATTCTCGAACTCATGAATGTATGACGAATATTTGCCCAAATATTCACAAAATATTGCAGATTCGAATATTGCCCCTGCCGCTCATCACTGCTGACCATCTTGATGGAGACAGAAAAACGTTTTTTTTTTCAAAAAAATGATTTATTATGTAAAACTGAAAGAAACAAACAAAGTAGACATATGTGATATTATTGCGTCCGTAACAGTCTGCTCTATAAAAATAGCACATTATTCAACCTGTGAGATGTAAAAAATAAAAACAGTGCAAAAACAGCCATTTTTTTGCTTACCCTGCCTGGCACCTTATCCCATAGTTTTCAAAATGGGGTAACTTTTTGGGAGTTTCTACTGTAAGGGTGCATCAGGGGGGCTTCAAATGTGACATGGCATCTATCAACCAGTCCAGCAAAATCTACCTTCCAAAAACCATATGGCGCTCCTTTTCTTCTGTGCCGGCCTTGTGCCCTTACATTAGTTTACGATCACATGTGGGGTGTTTCTGTAAACCACAGAAAAAGCTTAATAAATATTGAGTTTTGTTATGCTGTTAATCCTCAATGTGTTAAAGAAAAAATGGATTAAAATGGAAAATCTGACAAAAAAGTTAAATTTTGAAATTTCATCTCCATTTTCCTTTAATTTTTATGGAGCACCTAAAGGGTTAACAAAGTTAGTAAAATCACTTTTGAATAATTTGAGGAGTGTAGTTTCTACAATGGGGTCATTTATGGGGGGTTTACACTATGTAAGCCCCACAAAATGACTTTAGACCTGAACTGATCCTTAAAAAGTGGGTTTTGGAAATTTGAATTGCTTCTAAAATTCTAAGCCTTCTAATGTCGTAAAAAAAATAAAAAAAAAATGATGGCAACATGAAGTAGACATATGGGGAATTTTAAGTAATAAATATTTTATGAGGTATCACTTTGTTTTAAAGCAGAGAAATAGACATGTTGAAAATGGCGAATTTTTTGAATTTTTGGAATTTTTTGAATTTTTTTTTTTTTTTATACATAAAGGTGAAATATATTGATTCAAATTTATGACTGTTATGAAGTACAATGTGTCATGAGAAAACAATCTCAGAATGGCTTGGATAAGTAAGTGTTCCAAAGTAATTACCAAATAAAGTGACACGTTTGATTTGCAAAAAATGGCTTGGGCAGAAGGGTGAAAACTGGCCCGGAGTAAAAGGGGTTCAAAACCAATTGTTCACTCAGTGTTCATTGTTAATGACCATGGCCCTAAGGGCTAATGCACAAGGCCGTTGGTGTTTTTGCGGTCCGCAAAACACAGATACTGGCCATGTGCGTTCCGCATTTTGTGGAACGGAATGTCCTGCCATCTTTAGAACAGTCCTCTTCTTGTCCATAAAACAGACAAAAATAGGACATATTCAATTTTTTTTTTACAGGTGCCACTGAACGGACATGCGGATACGGACTGTACACAGTGTGCTGTCTATCTTTTGTGATGCCATTGAAGAGAATGGGTCCACATCCAATCTGCATGAGCCCTAACCCACAAAACAGAGCCATCATTAACAAAGAACAAGGAGTAAACTATTTGGTTCTATCTACTTAGTTTGGTTCTGCTGCAGCTTGTGCAACCGCCTATTATTAAGCCATGTCCACCCCGCAGAATGGCACATGGCCATACCCTTACGCTGGGTTCACACCTGAGCGTTTTACAGCGCGTTCCTACGCGCTGTAAAACGCACAACAGGCAAGAACCAATGATTCCCTATGGGAATGGTTCTCACCTGGGCGTTTTACAGCGCGTACGATCGCGCTGTAAAACGCCCGACGCTCAAACAAGTGCTTGAGCTTTTTTTTGGGCGTTTGTCGCGCGTTCCCGCACATAGAAATTCGGGAACGCGCGACAATGTGTGAACGCCAATCTCTGTATGTGCGATTGTAAACGCCCATACAATCGCGCATACAGAGCACTCGTTTCCGAACGCTCAGGTCTGAACCCAGCGTTAGAGCACTGTTCTATCAGTGCAGTGAGTTTCAGACTATGTAGGGACACACTCCTTTAAAAAGGGGAAAAGTAGTACCAAATGTCAATTTATTCATAGACTTCCCGGAGAAATAACAGTACAAGTTCTGAATAAAATAGGATCCAGAATTGTTATTTCATTGAGAATATTTCATTTAGTGAAAATTTTAGGACGAGAGCTGACAGGTCCATTACCCAAAATTTACACATTTAACTTGACACAGCAAAAAATGAATAGACAGACCAGTAACAGACTCCTTCACAGACAATGTCACTGGTAAAACACTGACTGTCTTGTCACAGACATGTGAATAAGGCCTTAACCTTGATGCCAACCAACTTAGACTTCCATAGAATAATATATTGGGGCACATTTACTAATAACTAGGGATGAGCGAACCCGAACTGTATAGTTCGGTTTCGTACCGAATTTTGGGTACCTAAATACTAGGCCTCAAATTTATATTCAGCTGAATTTGAATACAATACATTGGGCCAAATAATATTTTTGTTGTTGTGGTGAACGATAACAATGAGGAAAACATCTAGTAAGGGACGCAGACGTGGACATGGTCGTGGTGGTGTTAGTGGACCCTCTGGTGCTGGGAGAGGACGTGGCCGTTCTGCCACATCCACACGTCCTAGTATACCAACTACCTCAGGTCCCAGTAGCCGCCAGAATTTACAGCGATATATGGTGGGGCTCAACATTTTCGTAAAAGTCCGGGTTCGGGTTCGGTGTTCGTCGCTTTCTTGGCGCTTTTTGAAAGGCTGCAAAGCAGCCAATCAACAAGCGTCATACTACTTGCCCCAAGAGGCCATCACAGCCATGCCTACTATTGGCATGGCTGTGATTGGCCAGAGCACCATGTGACCCAGCCTCTATTTAAGCTGGAGTCACATAGCGCCGCCCGTCACTCTGCTCTGATCAGCATAGGGAGAGGTTGCGGCTGCGACAGTAGGGCGAGATTAGGCAGATTAACTCCTCCAAAGGACTTGATTAATTGATTGATCTGCAGCTGTGGATCATTGAGCTGCTGATACTCAATTGCTCACTGTTTTTAGGCTGCCCAGACCGTTTGTCAGTCACTTTTTTCTGGGGTGATCGGCTGCCATTTTGTGTCTTGTGGTGCGCCAGCACAAGCTGCGACCATGTGCATTTAACCCTCAATGGTGTGGTTGTTTTTTGGCTAAAGCCTACATTAGGGTGAAGCTGTCACACCAAGTGCATTTAACCAGCAATAGTCTGTTTATTTTTTGGCCATATACTACATCAGGGGCAAGCTGCGCCTGTCACCAAGTGCATTTAACCCTCAATGGTGTGGTTGTTTTTTGGCTAAAGCCTACATCAGGGTGAAGCTGTCACACCAAGTGCATTTAACCAGCAATAGTCTGTTTATTTTTTGGCCATATACTACATCAGGGGCAAGCTGCGCCTGTCACCAAGTGCATTTAACCCTCAGTAGTGTGGTTGGTCAAGCTGTCACACCAAGTGCATTTAACCAGCAATCGTCTGTTTATTTTTTGGCCATATACTACATCAGGGGCAAGCTGCGCCTGTCACCAAGTGCATTTAACCCTCAGTAGTGTGGTTGGTCAAGCTGTCACACCAAGTGCATTTAACCATCAATAGTGTGGTTATTTTTTGGCCATATCCCAGTCAGTAAACGTATACCTGTCACCCAGCGCCTAAATACTAGGCCTCAAGTTTATATCCAGCTAAATCTGTCGTTACTGGTGTCCGTCAAAGCACATTTTTTGTTCTGGGTTGATATACAATTCCCAATTTAGCAATTTCATAATTTAGTGGTTTCTGCTGTATCAGAGCTATTTGAAATCTATCCCTAAAAGGGTATATCATATTCAAGGTGCACATAGGGTCATTCAGAATAACTTCACACACCCGCTACTGTGCATTTCCAAGTCTAATTCTGTCAGTAAACCTATACCTGTCACCCAGCGCCTAAATACTAGGCCTCAAATTTATATCCAGCTAAATATGTCGTTACTGCTGTAGCTGGGCAAGTTATTTAGTGTCCGTCAAAGCACAGTTTTTGTTCTGGGTTCAAATACAATTCCCAATTTAGCAATTTCATAATTTAGTGGTTTCTGCTGTATCAGAGCTATTTGAAATCTATCCCTAAAAGGGTATATCATATTCAAGGTGCACATAGGGTCATTCAGAATAACTTCACACACCCGCTACTGTGCATTTCCAAGTCTAATTCTGTCAGTAAACCTATACCTGTCACCCAGCGCCTAAATACTAGGCCTCAAATTTATATTCAGCTGAATTTGAATACAATACATTGGGCCAAATAATATTTTTGTTGTTGTGGTGAACGATAACAATGAGGAAAACATCTAGTAAGGGACGCAGACGTGGACATGGTCGTGGTGGTGTTAGTGGACCCTCTGGTGCTGGGAGAGGACGTGGCCGTTCTGCCACATCCACACGTCCTAGTATACCAACTACCTCAGGTCCCAGTAGCCGCCAGAATTTACAGCGATATATGGTGGGGCCCAATGCCCTTCTAAGGATGGTAAGGCCTGAGCAGGTACAGGCATTAGTCAATTGGGTGGCCGACAGTGGATCCAGCACGTTCACATTATCTCCCACCCAGTCTTCTGCAGAAAGCGCACAGATGGCGCCTGAAAACCAACCCCATCAGTCTGTCACATCACCCCCATGCATATCAGGGAAACTGTCTGAGCCTCAAGTTATGCAGCAGTCTCTTATGCTGTTTGAAGACTCTGCTGGCAGGGTTTCCCAAGGGCATCCACCTAGCCCTTCCCCAGCGGTGGAAGACATAGAATGCACTGACGCACAACCACTTATGTTTCCTGATGATGAGGACATGGGAATACCACCTCAGCAAGTCTCTGATGATGACGAAACACAGGTGCCAACTGCTGCGTCTTTCTGCAGTGTGCAGACTGAACAGGAGGTCAGGGATCAAGACTGGGTGGAAGACGATGCAGGGGACGATGAGGTCCTAGACCCCACATGGAATGAAGGTCGTGCCACTGACTTTCACAGTTCGGAGGAAGAGGCAGTGGTGAGACCGAGCCAACAGCGTAGCAAAAGAGGGAGCAGTGGGCAAAAGCAGAACACCCGCCGCCAAGGGACTCCGCCTGCTACTGACCGCCGCCATCTGGGACCGAGCACCCCAAAGGCAGCTTCAAGGAGTTCCCTGGCATGGCACTTCTTCAAACAATGTGCTGACGACAAGACCCGAGTGGTTTGCACGACGTGCCATCAGAGCTTGAAGCGAGGCATTAACGTTCTGAACCTTAGCACAACCTGCATGAACAGGCACCTGCATGCAAAGCATAAACTGCAGTGGAGTAAACACCTTAAAAACAAGGAAGTCACTCAGGCTCCCCCTGCTACCTCTTCTGCTGCTGCCGCCTCGGCCTCTTCTGCTGCTGCCGCCTCGGCCTCTTCCTCCGCCTCTGGAGGAACGTTGGCACCTGCCGCCCAGCAAACAGGGGATTTACCACCAACACCACCTCCGTCACCAAGCGTCTCAACCATGTCACACGGCAGCGTTCAGCTCTCCATCTCACAAACATTTGAGAGAAAGCGTAAATTCCCACCTAGCCACCCTCGATCCCTGGCCCTGAATGCCAGCATTTCTAAACTACTGGCCTATGAAATGCTGTCATTTAGGCTGGTGGACACAGACAGCTTCAAACAGCTCATGTCGCTTGCTGTCCCACAGTATGTTGTTCCCAGCCGCCACTACTTCTCCAAGAGAGCCGTGCCTTCCCTGCACAACCAAGTATCCGATAAAATCAAGTGTGCACTGCGCAACGCCATCTGTAGCAAGGTCCACCTAACCACAGATACGTGGACCAGTAAGCACGGCCAGGGACGCTATATCTCCCTAACTGCACACTGGGTAAATGTAGTGGCAGCTAGGCGCCAGGCGGAGAGCTGTTTGGCGCACGTCCTTCCGCCGCCAAGGATCGAAGGGCAACATTCTTTGCCTCCTGTTGCCACCTCCTCCTTCTCGGCTTCCTCCTCCTCTTCTTCCACCTGCTCATCCAGTCAGCCACACACCTTCACCACCAACTTCAGCACAGCCCGGGGTAAATGTCAGCAGGCCATTCTGAAACTCATATGTTTGGGGGACAGGCCCCACACCGCACAGGAGTTGTGGCGGGGTATAGAACAACAGACCGACGAGTGGTTGCTGCCAGTGAGCCTCAAGCCCGGCCTGGTGGTGTGCGATAATGGGCGAAATCTCGTTGCAGCTCTGGGACTAGCCGGTTTGACGCACATCCCTTTCCTGGCGCATGTGCTGAATTTGGTGGTGCAGAAGTTCATTCACAACTACCCCGACATATCAGAGCTGCTGCATAAAGTGCGGGCCGTCTGTTCGCGCTTCCGGCGGTCACATCCTGCCGCTGCTCGCCTGTCTGCGCTACAGCGTAACTTCGGCCTTCCCGCTCACCGCCTCATATGCGACGTGCCCACCAGGTGGAACTCCACCTTGCACATGCTGGACAGACTGTGCGAGCAGCAGCAGGCCATAGTGGAGTTTCAGCTGCAGCACGCACGGGTCAGTCGCACTGCGGAACAGCACCACTTCACCACCAATGACTGGGCGAGACCTGTGTGCCCTGTTGCGCTGTTTCGAGTACTCCACCAACATGGCCAGTGGCGATGACGCCGTTATCAGCGTTACAATACCACTTCTATGTCTCCTTGAGAAAACACTTAGGGCGATGATGGAAGAGGAGGTGGCTCAGGAGGAGGAGGAGGAAGAGGGGTCATTTTTAGCACTTTCAGGCCAGTCTCTTTGAAGTGACTCAGAGGGAGGTTTTTTGCAACAGCAGAGGCCAGGTACAAATGTGGCCAGCCAGGGCCCACTACTGGAGGACGAGGAGGACGAGGATGAGGAGGAGGTGGAGGAGGATGAGGATGAAGCATGGTCACAGCGGGGTGGCACCCAACGCAGCTCAGGCCCATCACTGGTGCGTGGCTGGGGGGAAAGGCAGGACGATGACGATACGCCTCCCACAGAGGACAGCTTGTCCTTACCCCTGGGCAGCCTGGCACACATGAGCGACTACATGCTGCAGTGCCTGCGCAACGACAGCAGAGTTGCCCACATTTTAACGTGTGCGGACTACTGGGTTGCCACCCTGCTGGATCCACGCTACAAAGACAATGTGCCCACCTTACTTCCTGCACTGGAGCGTGATAGGAAGATGCGCGAGTACAAGCGCACGTTGGTAGACACGCTACTGAGAGCATTCCCAAATGTCACAGGGGAACAAGTGGAAGGCCAAGGCAGAGGAGGAGCAAGAGGTCGCCAAGGCAGCTGTGTCACGGCCAGCTCCTCTGAGGGCAGGGTTAGCATGGCAGAGATGTGGAAAAGTTTTGTCAACACGCCACAGCTAACTGCACCACCACCTGATACGCAACGTGTAAGCATGAGGCAACGTTTCACTAACATGGTGGAACAGTACGTGTGCACACCCCTCCACGTACTGACTGATGGTTCGGCCCCATTCAACTTCTGGGTCTCTAAATTGTCCACGTGGCCAGAGCTAGCCTTTTATGCCTTAGATGTGCTGGCCTGCCCGGCGGCCAGCGTTTTGTCTGAACGTGTATTCAGCACGTCAGGGGGCGTCATTACAGACAAACGCAGCCGCCTGTCTACAGCCAATGTGGACAAGCTGACGTTCATAAAAATGAACCAGGCATGGATCCCACAGGACCTGTCCGTCCCTTGTCCGGATTAGACATTAACTACCTCCCCTTAACCATATATTATTGTACTCCAGGGCACTTCCTCATTCAATCCTATTTTTATTTTCATTTTACCATTATATTGCGAGGCTACCCAAAGTTGAATGAACCTCTCCTCTGTCTGGGTGCCGGGGCCTAAATATATGCCAATGGACTGTTCCAATGTTGGGTGACGTGAAGCCTGATTCTCTGCTATGACATGCAGACTGATTCTCTGCTGACATGAAGACAGATTCTCTGTTACGGGACCTCTCTCCTCTGCCTGTGTGCTGGGCCTAAATATATGCCAATGGACTGTTCCAATGTTGGGTGACGTGAAGCCTGATTCTCTGCTATGACATGCAGACTGATTCTCTGCTGACATGAAGCCAGATCCTCTGTTACGGGACCTCTCTCCTCTGCCTGGGTGCTGGGCCTAAATATATGACAATGGGCTGTTGCAGTGGTGGCTGACATGAAGCCTGGTTCTCTGCTATGACATGCAGACTGATTCTCTGCTGACATGAAGCCAGATCCTCTGTTACGGGACCTCTCTCCTCTGCCTGGGTGCTGGGCCTAAATATATGACAATGGACTGTTGCACTGGTGGCTGACATGAAGCCTGATTCTCTGCTATGACATGCAGACTGATTCTCTGCTGACATGAAGCCAGATTCTCTGTTACGGGACCTCTCTCCTCTGCCTGTGTGCTGGGCCTAAATATATGCCAATGGACTGTTGCAGTGGTGGCTGACGTGAAGCCTGATTCTCTGCTATGACATGCAGACTGATTCTCTGCTGACATGAAGCCAGATTCTCTGTTACGGGACCTCTCTCCTCTGCCTGGGTGCTGGGCCTAAATATCTGACAATGGACTGTTGCAGTGTTGGGTGACGTGAAGCTTGATTCTCTGCTATGACATGCAGACTGATTCTCTGCTGACATGAAGCCAGATCCTCTGTTACGGGACCTCTCTCCTCTGCCTGGGTGCTGGGCCTAAATATATGACAATGGACTGTTGCACTGGTGGCTGACGTGAAGCCTGATTCTCTGCTATGACATGCAGACTGATTCTCTGCTGACATGAAGCCAGATTCTCTGTTACGGGACCTCTCTCCTCTGCCTGGGTGCTGGGCCTAAATATCTGACAATGGACTGTTGCAGTGTTGGGTGACGTGAAGCCTGATTCTCTGCTATGACATGCAGACTGATTCTCTGCTGACATGAAGCCAGATCCTCTGTTACGGGACCTCTCTCCTCTGCCTGGGTGCTGGGCCTAAATATATGACAATGGACTGTTGCACTGGTGGCTGACGTGAAGCCTGATTTTCTGCTATGACATGCAGACTGATTCTCTGCTGACATGAAGCCAGATCCTCTGTTACGGGACCTCTCTCCTCTGCCTGGGTGCTGGGCCTAAATATCTGACAATGGACTGTTGCACTGGTGGCTGACGTGAAGCCTGATTCTCTGCTATGACATGCAGACTGATTCTCTGCTGATATGAAGACAGATTCTCTGTTACGGGACCTCTCTCCTCTGCCTGGGTGCTGGGCCTAAATATCTGACAATGGACTGTTGCAGTGGTGGCTGACGTGAAGCCTCATTCTCTGCTATGACATGCAGACTGATTCTCTGCTGACATGAAGACAGATTCTCTGTTACGGGACCTCTCTCCTCTGCCTGGGTGCTGGGCCTAAATATCTGAGAATGGACTGTTCCAGTGGTGGCTGACGTGAAGCCTGATTCTCTGCTATGGGACCTCTCTCCAATTGATATTGGTTAATTTTTATTTATTTTATTTTTATTTTTATTCATTTCCCTATCCACATTTGTTTGCAGGGGATTTACCTACATGTTGCTGCCTTTTGCAGCCCTCTAGCCCTTTCCTGGGCTGTTTTACAGCCTTTTTAGTGCCGAAAAGTTCGGGTCCCCATTGACTTCAATTGGGTTCGGGTTCGGGACGAAGTTCGGATCGGGTTCGGATCCCGAACCCGAACATTTCCGGGAAGTTCGGCCGAACTTCTCGAACCCGAACATCCAGGTGTCTGCTCAACTCTACTAATAACATATTTTTACGCCGGTCTTAGTTTCACCCTTGCGCTGCCATCCCTTTTAATCTAATGTATGAATTAGGCACATCTATGTCATCCCTGGCGCCTGGCAAAAAAAATAAAAATATGTGAGCCCCAAATAAGGGACTGCTGACTATTTTTTAGTCACAAGTCCCTTAATAATTGACCCCCATTATTTTTACTATAAAGCATGCTATTAGAATAGATAATTGTGAATGTGAAGCTGTTTGTATTATTCTATGTTAGATGGTTCACATTCCTTGCTCTGAGATTGTCTCTCCTTACACTTGTGTCCCTTCCCCCACTACTTTCTCACATCACAGCTGCTGCTTGCTCATTTACAACCTAAAATAATGACAGATGGCCCATGAATGTAATAGGCATTCAAGTATGGATTCCCAAATCAATATGACCATAGATTTAATTGTAAGCTCTTAATATCCTGTCTATCCTATTTACGAATTATCACAAAATTTCTTGTAGTTATTGCAGTTAATTTACTAAAATCCCTACGCAAGTTTTTTGTGTAAAAAGTCCCTTTTCTGACTATTAATACTCCCATTTGACATTTGGGAGCTGTGGTTCGTGGCAGGGGCTGGAACATCAGCCCCGGTAAATTTACTAACATAAACGCCTGGAAACAAGTGTAAATGTTTCTGAAAGACTGCTCTACTCAGGGAGTGGAGTAGTTTTTCACTCCAGGCGCACAGACTGCCATAGATGCGCCTAATTTATGTAACACATCCTCGTTATGCACATCCTGCAGCAGTGCAGGAGGGGATCAAAGACCATTGTAAAACGCTAGTTTTGTAAATTGATTCCAATATTTACCGGTATACAATAGTTTCTGAAAGATATATTACACATATTAACAACTTCTGTGGTCAAAATTTCATGTGTATCATTTGACACAGTTGGCATAACATTATGTTCTTGATGTGTTCAAGGAAGATTAAACAGTCTTTTTAGTTACTTTTGTAATTGTGCAATCTCCATAGAACTATAATGGTCGCAGAAAAGTTGCACGGCTTTTTTTTGTAATGGTAGTCAATGGTATCACAATGTAACATGCAGTCGCAAAAAATCCGTCCAAGTCAGCTTTTTTGCAACTGTCGCATTGGAGTCACAGCAAGTCGCATTGCAACACCACCGACTATCATTACAAAAAATGTTGCACGGCTATTCTGTGACATGCGTTTCAGTGGAGTCAGACCCTTACTATATTACATGTCAGCACAAGGAAAAACAGCTATATCTTGAAAAATAGTTGGTTTAGGGCTCTTTCACACTTGCGTTCTTGTCTTCCGGCATAGAGTTCCGTCGTCGGGGCTCTATGCCGGTAGAATCCTGATCAGTTTTATCCTAATGCATTCTGAATGGAGTGAAATCCGTTCAGGATGTCTTCAGTTCCGGAACGGAAAGTTTTTGGGCCGGAGAAAATACTGCAGCATGCTGCGCTTTTTGCTCCGGCCAAAAATCCTGAACACTTGCCGCAAGGCCGGATCCGGAATTAATGCCCATTGAAAGGCATTGATCTGGATCCGGCCTTAAGCTAAACGTCGTTTCGGCGCATTGCCGGATACGACGTTTAGCTTTTTCTCAATGGTTACCATGGCTGCCAGGACGCTAAAGTCCTGGCAGCCATGGTAAAGTGGAGCGGGGGAGCAGCATACTTACAATCCGTGCGGCTCCCGGGGCGCTCTAGAGTGACGTCAGGGCGCCCCAAGCGCATGGATCACGTGATCACATGGCACGTCATCCATGCGCATGGGGCGCTCTGACGTCGCTCTGGAGCGCCCCGGGAGCCGCGCTGACTGTAAGTGTGCCAAGTATGCCGCTCCCCGCTCCTACTATGGCAACCAGGACTTTAATAGCGTCCTGGCTGCCATAGTAACACTGAAAGACGGATCCGTCTTCAAATGCTTTCAGTACACTTGCGTTTTTCCGGATCCGGCGTGTACCTCCGGCAAGTGGAGTACACGCCGGATCCGGACAACGCAAGTGTGAAAGAGGACTAAGATAACACCTTTCACTTGTAGCAGAAAAAAACATGCCAAATGTAGTAAGAGGTGGGCGGCTCTTCAGTTGGCATGCTGTGGTGCTCTGCACCCCAGGTCAATTTACCTTGAACATTTTTGGCACCATATAGATGAGCTCTCATCCACAATGATGGTACTGTAATACAATGCAGATTTGACAATTGCAAATATGAAACTGGAAAAACACAAGGTTTCAGTCTTGTGTGGACTAAGCTGAGGACATGAAGGTAACGTATGGACTATTTGCAACCTAAAGGTGCTGTATTATGGATTTGTACTTCAGGAGCTTTTAGTCAAAAGGACATGCTAACTACAATTAACATTTTTTAACCTAATATTTCTAAAAATGTACCCATTCATTCTTCTGTAGAACTGTTGTTATTATATGCAATGGTGGAAACCATAGGTCCTGGGCTGTCAACTAAACTTGAAAGGTATTATATTTTAATACTAATAAGTGACAGTTGCCGGCAGCGGCTGTTCTGCCCTGTTGGTGAACAGCCCAACATCACATTGAAATGGGATCATATGGCTACTTTAAGAGGCCCCCTGGGAGACTCGAGCTCGGGCCACCCACCCAAACCATCCATTTGATGATCCACCACTAATCATTTGCCATCCAATTTCTTGTCTTATAAACACCCTATTGGGTACATAAACATTACTCTTTAATATTTCACCGGTTTAGTATTCTTTTTAAAATTATCGCTATTTATATAGAAAAAATTGGCCAGCATTCTTCACTAAGGCAACAGTAGTGATTACTTGTGTGAGGGCACTATGTCTAGTACTTGTGTAGTTTGCCCTCCTATATGGTTACTGTATGTGACACGCTTAGAGCACAGCCACACAGGATTTTCTGCACCAGATTTTCCACTGTGGATTTTAGTGTGATTCTGCTGTGAAAAGTTAAGCTATGGATTTACTGAAGAATTGGCCTGGATTTTACTTTATACCTTGAAAGGTGTGAAATCCATGGTGGCTATCCACAGAGTAAGGCCTGGTCTACACTGCAACTTTTTGTAGCATGACTGATTTTAAAGGGGTATTTTGGTTATAATAAATTATCCTTTATCCACAGGATAGGGGATAACTTCAGATTAGTGGGGGTCCTACCGCTGGGACCCCCACCAATCACAAGAACAGGGGCCCTGTACCCTGTGGAGCCCCTGAAATGGACAGAACAGCTGGCAGAAATGCATGCCACCACTCCATTCATCTCTATGGAAGCTCTGGAAATGGCAAAGTACAGCGTTCGCCTATCTCCGATGCTCTGATAAAATGAATGGAGGGGGCTCCATCCAGCTGCTCCATCTGTTTCAGGGGGGCTCCACAGGGTACAGGACCCCCCTTCTTGCAATTGGTGGGGGGTCCCAGCAGTAGGACTCCCACCAATTTGATAGTTATCTCCTATCGCAGAATAACTATTGATTGACAGCTGCAGTCCACAGGATTGCATTTAACTGAATGCATTCATTTAAACTGCAGCTGTAGTTCAATAGTTTTAATCAATCAGTTGTTCTACAAAAAGTTGCAAACTTTTCCTTTGCCTAAGGCCTCATGCACGCGACCGTTGTGTGTTTTGCGGTCCGCAAACTGGAAAAATGTTGCCTGGTCTGATAAGTCTTGATTTCTGTTGAGACATTCAAATGGTAGAGTCCGAATTTGGCGTAAACAGAATGAGAACATGTATCCATCATGCCTTGTTACCACTGTGCAGGCTGGTGGTGGTGGTGTAATGGTGGGGGGGATGTTTTCTGGGCACACTTTAGGCCCCTTAGTGCCAATTGGCCATCGTTTAAATGCCACAGCCTACCTGAGCATTGTTTCTGACCATGTCCATCCCTTCATGACCACCATGTACCCATCCTCTGATGGCTACTTCCAGCAGGATAATGCACCATGTCACAAAGCTCGAATCATTTCAAATTGGTTTCTTGAACATGACAATGAGTTCACTGTACTAAAATGGCCCCCACAGTCACCAGATCTCAACCCAATAGAGCATCTTTGGGATGCGGTGGAACGGGAGCTTCGTGCCCTGGATGTGCATCCCTCAAATCTCCATCAACTGCAAGATGCTATCCTATCAATATGGGCCAACATTTCTAAAGAATGCTATCAGCACCTTGTTGAATCAATGCCACGTAGAATTAAGGCAGTTCTGAAGGCAAAGGGGGGTCCAACACCGTATTAGTATGGTGTTCCTAATAATTCTTTAGGTGAGTGTGTGTGTATATATATACAGGTCCTTCTCAAATAATTAGCATATTGTGATAAAGTTCATTATTTTCTGTAATGTACTGATAAACATTAGACTTTTATATATTTTTGATTCATTACACACCAACTGAAGTAGTTCAAGCCTTTTATTGTTTTAATATTGATGACTTTGGCATACAGCTCATGAAAACCCAAATTTCCTATCTCAAAAAATTAGCATATTTCATCTGACCAATAAAAGAAAAGGGTTTTTAATAAAAAAAAAAGTCAACCTTCAAATAATGATGTTCAGTTCTGCACTCAATACTTGGTCGGGAATCCTTTTGCAGAAATGACTGCTTCAATGCGGCGTGGCATGGAGGCAATCAGCCTGTGGCACTGCTGAGGTGTTATGGAGGCCCAGGATGCTTCGATAGCGGCCTTAAGCTCATCCAGAGTGTTGGGTCTTGCGTCTCTCAACTTTCTCTTCCCAATATCTCACAGATTCTCTATGGGGTTCAGGTCAGGAGAGTTGGCAGGCCAATAGAGCACAGTAATACCATGGTCGGTAAACCATTTACCAGTGGTTTTGGCACTGTGAGCAGGTCCCAGGTCGTGCTGAAAAATGAAATCTTCATCTCCATAAAGCTTTTCAGCAGATGGAAGCATGAAGTGCTCCAAAATCTCCTGATAGCTAGCTGCATTGACCCTGCCCTTGATAAAACACAGTGGACCAACACCAGCAGCTGACATGGCACCTCAGACCATCACTGTCTGTGGGTACTTGACACTGGACTTCAGGCATTTTGGCATTTCCCTCTCCCCAGTCTTCCTCCAGACTCTGGCACCTTGATTTCCGAATGACATGCAAAATTAGCTTTCATCCGAAAAAATTACTTTGGACCACTGAGCAACAGTCCAGTGCTGCTTCTCTGTAGCCCAGGTCAGGCGTTTCTGCCGCTGTTTCTGGTTCAAAAGTGGCTTGACCTGGGGAATGCGGCACCTGTAGCCCATTTCCTGCACACGCATGTGGATGTTTCTACTCCAGACTCAGTCCACTGCTTCCGCAGGTCCCCCAAGGTCTGGAATCGGTCCTTCTCCACAATCTTCCTCGGGGTCCGGTCACCTCTTCTCGTTGTGCAGCGTTTTCTGCCACACTTTTTCCTTCCCGCAGACTTCCCACTGAGGTGCCTTGATACAGCACTCTGGGAACAGCCTATTCGTTCAGAAATTTCTTTCTGTGTCTTACCCTCTTGCTTGAGGGTGACAATGATGGCCTTCTGGACAGCAGTCAGGTCGGCAGTCTAACCCATGATTGCGGTTTTGAGTAATGAACCAGGCTGGGAGTTTTTAAAAGCCTCAGGAATCTTTTGCAGGTGTTTAGAGTTAATTCGTTGATTCAGATGATTAGGTTAATAGCTCGTTTAGAGAACCTTTTCATGATATGCTAATTTTTTGAGATAGGAATTTTGGGTTTTCATGAGCTGCATGCCAAAATCATCAATATTAAAACAATAAAAGGCTTGAACTACTTCAGTTAGTGTGTAATGAATCTAAAATATATGAAAGTCTAATGTTTATCAGTACATTACAGAAAATAATGAACTTTATCACAATATGCTAATTTTTTGAGAAGGACCTGTATATATATGTAATTTGATGTTAATTGGAAGCCCTACCGGATTGGTTACACAATGATGATATGTCTTTTATAATACCCTCACTTTCACTGTTTCAATGCTTGAGAAAGGCTCTGCGAGCCGAAACGTCGCGAGTTGTGCCTGTTATGGGTGAATAAATCACTTTTTTTCACTTTTATTTTGGAGTGCATTCTGGACTTTTCTGCTACTATATATATATATATATATACACACACACACACATATACATATATTATAGTAACAACTTAGAGTCACTTAGCTCTCCAGGATCGCCGTCTTCTCACCTTAGATGGTTGGCGCTGTTCAAGAAGCCACTCCAACACTGCAGATGTGGGTCGCTTTTACAGCAGTCAAAAGCATAACCATAAATCCTAGGCTGCCTGTCCCCTAACTACACAGTAGTTTCCCCTCTATCAGGATATGGGTCTACCACCCAGCCACTCAAAACACAACTTAGTGTTCCTACCCCACACAGGGTTAGAGGGTCCTGGTTCCCACAGGCCTTGGCGTAGTCTGCTTCTTCCACAGGCTGGGAGCCCTGCTGAAATAATTCAGCCTACATTTACCTGAGCTCCTCAGCTGGCTGCTAATTACATCTCATTAACAGCCTGGCTGCTACACACAGATGGAAAACCCTATTCCCAAGTCTTTCTTATTCTCACCTTGCTTCCTCTGGGTGAGATACACCATTTCAATGCCACTCACTGTGCCGTGGTGGATGTAGTTGCGACAGGGAGCAGGTAAACAGTGAAGAGAAGGCAGCACTCATATCCTCCTCTGAGGATAGGTCATCAATATAAAGAAAGTGGACAACTCCTTTAATTCCACCCCCATGTATAGCTATCAGTGTAAGAATGCTTTCAAAAATAGAAGAAATAATAGTTTATTTTTATCAATAAAAAAATATATACAAAGTGAAGAAAAGAGAAATCGAAATCAAATCAATACTTGGTGTGACCACTCTTTCCCTTTTTGGGACACTTTTTGAAGTAACTCATCAGGGATGTTATTCCAAACATCTTGGAGAACAAACCAAAGATCTGTGAATGTAGGCATTCCATTACCACAGTCTGTCCTGTCTGTCCTCTATGTACTTCCTGAAGATGAAGATCATAGTAAACTGTATTCAGTATCATAATCCCTGGCAAGCAGAGAGGAGGATTAGCTCTTTACCTCAGTGCTGTGAAGTAACTTGTCCTCCTGTGTGATTAGCACAGGTTTTGTGTGTACTGATAGAATGGCGGCCATTTTATTTTCTCCTAATGATTGCTCCCCAGACAAAGCAAGCCATTATAACTAATGAAAGGTATTTGGGAATATATTTATAATAAAGTAATATTTAACCCCTTAAGGACACAGCCTTTTTACACCTTAGGACCAGGCCATTTTTTGCAAATCTGACCAGTGTCACTTTAAGTGCTGATAACTTTAAAACGCTTTGACTTATCCAGGCCGTTCTGACATTGTTTTTTCGTCACATATTGTACTTCATGACACTAGTAAAATTAAGTCAAAAAAATAATTTTTTTTGCACCAAAAAATACCAAATTTATCAAAAATTTTGAAAAATTAGCAAATTTCAAAGTTTCAGTTTCTCTACTTCTGTAATACATAGTAATACCCCCAAAAATTGTGATGACTTTACATTCCCCATATGTCTACTTCATGTGTGAATTATTTTGGGAATGATATTTTATTTTTTGGGGATGTTATAAGGCTTAGAAGTTTAGGAGCAAATCTTGAAATTTTTCTGAAATTTACAAAAACTAAATTTTTAGGGACCATTTCAGGTCTGAAGTCGCTTTGCGAGGCTTACATAATAGAAACCACCCAAAAATGACCCCATCTAAGAAACTACACCCCTCAAGGTATTCAAAAGTGATTTTACATATGTTGTTAACCCTTTAGGTGTTGCACAAGAGTTATTGGCAAATGGGGATGAAATTTGAGAATTTCATTTTTCTGTCTAATATTTCATTTTTACCCATTTTTTCCACTAACAAAGCAAGGGTTAACAGCCAAACAAGACTGTATCTTTATTGCCCTGACTCTGCAGTTTACAGAAACACCCAATATGTGGCCGTAAACTACTGTACGGCCACACAGCGGGGCGTAGAGTGAAAGGTGCGCCGTATGGTTTTTGTAAGGTTGATTTTTATGGACTGGTTTATTTACACCATGTCCCATTTGAAGCCCCCTGATGCACCCCTAGAGTAGAAACTCCCTAAAAGTGACCCCATCTAAGAAACTACACCCCTCAAGGTATTCAAAACTGGTTTTACATACGTCGTTAACCCTTTAGGTGTTGCACAAGAGTTATTGGCAAATGGGGATGAAATTAGAAAATTTCTTTTTTTGCCTTATTTTCCATTTTAACCCATGTTTTCCACTAACAAATCAAGGGTTAACAGCCAAACAAGACTGTATCTTTATTGCCCTGACTCTGCCGTTTACAGAAACACCCAATATGTGGCCGCAAACTACTGTACGGCCACACAGCGGGGCGTAGAGTGAAAGGTGCGCCGTATGGTTTTTGGAGGGCTGATTTTTATGGACTGGTTTATTTACACCATGTCCCATTTGAAGCCCCCTGATGCACCCCTGGAGTAGAAACTCCCTAAAAGTGACCCCATCTAAGAAACTACACCCCTCAAGGTATTCAAAACTGGTTTTACATACGTCGTTAACCCTTTAGGTGTTGCACAAGAGTTATTGGCAAATGGGGATGAAATTAGAAAATTTCTTTTTTTGCCTTATTTTCCATTTTAACCCATGTTTTCCACTAACAAATCAAGGGTTAACAGCCAAACAAGACTGTATCTTTATTGCCCTGACTCTGCCGTTTACAGAAACACCCAATATGTGGCCGCAAACTACTGTACGGCCACACAGCGGGGCGTAGAGGGAAAGGTGCGCCGTGTGGTTTTTGGAGGGCTGATTTTTATGGACTGGTTTATTTACACCATGTCCCATTTGAAGCCCCCTGATGCACCCCTGGAGTAGAAACTCCCTAAAAGTGACCCCATCTAAGAAACTACACCCCTCAAGGTATTCAAAACTGGTTTTACATACGTCGTTAACCCTTTAGATGTTGCACAAGAGTTATTGGCAAATGGGGATGAAATTTGAAAATTCCATTTTTTTGCCTTATTTTCCATTTTAACCCATGTTTTCCACTAACAAAGCAAGGGTTAACAGCCAAACAAGACTGTATCTTTATTACCCTGACTCTGCCGTTTACAGAAACACCAATATGTGGCCGTACACTACTGTACGGCCACACAGCGGTGCGTAGAGTGAAAGGTGCGCCGTTTGGTTTTTGGAGGGCTGATTTTTATGGACCGGTTTATTTACACCGTGTCCTGTTTCAACCCCCCTGATGCACCCCTGGAGTCGAAACTCCCTAAAAGTGACCCCATCTAAGAAACTACACCCCTCAAGGTATTCAAAACTGGTTTTACATACGTCGTTAACCCTTTAGGTGTTGCACAAGAGTTATTGGCAAATGGGGATGAAATTGGAAAATTTCATTTTTTTGCCTTATTTTCCATTTTAACCCATGTTTTCTACTAACAAAGCAAGGGTTAACAGCCAAACAAGACTGTATCTTTATTACCCTGACTCTGCCGTTTACAGAAACACCCAATATGTGGCCGTAGAGTGAAAGGTGCGCCGTTTGGTTTTTGGAGGGCTGATTTTTATGGACCGGTTTATTTACACCGTGTCCTGTTTCAAACCCCCTGATGCACCCCTGGAGTCGAAACTCCCTAAAAGTGACCCCATTTTGGAAACTACGGGATAAGGTGGCATTTTTTGGGGGAGTATTTTTAGGGCAAATATAATTTTTGGTTGCTCTATATTACATTTTTGTGAGGCAAGGTTACCAAAAATAGAAATTCTGATATTTCATCTCCATTTGCCATTAACTGTTGAGGAACACCTAAAGGGTTAATAAAGTTTGTATAATCATTTTTGAATACCTTGAGGGGTGTAGTTTCTTAGATGGGGTCAATTTTAGGGAGTTTTTACTCTAGGGGGGCATCAGGGGGCCTTCAAAAGGGATATGGTGTCAATAAAAAAGGCCATCAAAATCGGCCTTCCAGAAACCATGTCGGTCCTTTCCTTTTGCGGCCTCCCTTTTACGGATACAGCAGTTTACGACCACAAATGTGGCGTTTCTGTAAACTGCAGTATCAGGGTAATAAATTTTAACTTTTGTTTGGTTGTTAACCCTTGTTTTGTTACCGGAAAAAACGGACTGAAATGGAAAAGTGCCAAAAATAGCGGTTTTGGCACCGTTTTTTTTTTTTTTTTTTAACCGTGTTAATCTGGGTAGTTAGGTCATGGGATATTGTTATAGAGGAGATTCTTACGGACGCGGCAATATCTAATAAGTCTACTTTTTTTTTACAATAATTTAGGTTTTTGACTATATTATCTTTTTTGATACAACATTTTTTTTTGGGTATCTCTAAAGTCTAAGTGTCATTTTTTTTTTTTTCTTTTAGCCAATTATCTTATGTGGGGGCTCATTTTTTGCGGGATGAGCGGACGGTTTTATTGGCACTATTTTGGGGGCTATATGACTTTTTGATCGCTTTCTATTAAACTTTTTATGTAAGGTGACAAAAAAAATATTTTTTTGCACCTATTTTTTTTACTGTGTTAATCTGGGGGGTTGGGTCATGGGGTATTTTTATAGAGGAGATTCTTACGGACGCGGCGATACCTAATAAGTCAACTTTTTTTACAATTATTTAGGTTTTAGACTATATTATCCTTTTTGATACCCTAAAAAAAATTTTGTATCTCTAAAGTCTAAGAGTCATTTTCTATTTTTTTTTTAATCTGATTATCTTATGTGGGGGCTCATTTTTTGCGGGATGAGATGACGGTTTTATTGGCACTAATTTGGGGGCTATATGACTTTTTGATCGCTTGCTATTAAACTTTTTATTATGTAAGGTGACAAAAAAAAACTTTTTTTGCACCTTTTTTTTTTTTTTTTCTGGACCGTGTTAATCTGGGGGGTTAGGTAATGGGGCATTTTTATAGAGGAGATTATTACCGACGCGGCAATACCTATGTCTACTTTTAATAAATTATTTTAGTTTTTTTGGGTGTCTCAAGTCTGAGAACCATTTTTTTTTATCCGATGTCAGTGCTAAATTGGGATATAAATTTAGTACTCCATGGAAGTGTGATACTCCCTGAAGCAACCGTCAATGCAGAGGCCCGGATGATCGGGGCAAGTGTCGCACTGAGTAGTCGTGTCCTTCCGTATCCCCCTCCTGCGACACACTCTGCACTTTTTTTGGGTTCGTCCCTTCTTTCCAGTATGGGGGACCACACCTGGAAAGTGTTGGCCAGGGACGATCCGGGCACCTACAGTTCCCGAGGTACTCCGGCCTGCTCTTTCCCGGTCCGAAAAGATCAGGGCCTTGAGGACTGCCTCATAGAACTGGAGGAATGTCCCTGTGCTGCCAGCGCTTCGGGATAGTACAAAAGAGTTGTACATGGCAACCTGCACCAAGTAGACCGCAACTTTTTTGTACCATGCCCGGGTTTTGCGCATGGCGTTATATGGCTTGAGGACTTGATCAGAGAGATCAACTCCTCCCATATACCGATTGTAAGCGACGATACAATCGGGCTTGAGGACCGTTGCCGCGGTACCTCGCACAGGGACAGGGGTGATGCCGTTACCATGAATTGTGGACAGCATAAGGACATCCCTCTTGTCCTTATACCTGACCAGCAACAGGTTTCCAGTGGTAAGGGCACGGGTCTCACCCCTGGGGATAGGTACCTGGAGGGGGTGGGCAGGGAGGCCGCGTTGATTTTTCCGCACGGTCCCACAAGCGGACGTGGATCTGGCGGCAAGGGACTGGAACAAGGGGATACTGGTATAAAAGTTATCCACGTAAAGGTGGTAACCCTTATCCAGCAGTGGGTACATAAGGTCCCACACAAGTTTCCCGGTAACACCCAGAGTGGGGGGACATTCTGGGGGTTGAATACGGGAATCTCGCCCCTCGTATACACGAAATTTGTAAGTGTACCCTGAGGTACTCTCACAAATTTTGTATAGCTTCACGCCATACCTCGCCCGCTTGGAGGGCACATACTGGCGGAAAATGAGTCTCCCCTTGAACGCAATGAGAGACTCATCAACCGCGACCTCTCTTCCAGGTACATAGGCCTCCATGAATTTGGCCCCAAAGTGATCGATGACCGGCCGTATCTTGTACAGACGGTCATGGGCAGGATCACCTCGGGGGGGACATGCTGCATTATCGGAATAATGCAGACATTTCCGGATGGCCTCAAACCGGGAGCGTGTCATGGCTGTACTGTAAAGTGGGGCCTGGTATAGGACGTCCCCACTCCAGTACAGCCTGACACTGGGTTTTTTGACCAGGCCCATATGCAGCACGAGGCCCCAAAATGTCCTCATTTCGGCTGCACTGACCGGCGTCCAGCCACCGGGCCTGGCCAAAAAGGAGCCCGGGTGTTGAGCGACGAACTGTTGGGCGTACAGATTCGTCTGCTCCACCATCAGATTTACCAGTGGGTCACTGAAAAAATGACAAAAAAAGTCATATTCAGTGTAGCCCACTGTGGAAATCTGGATTCCTGATTGGCCTACAAAATCAGGAATCACAGGCTCGTATCGCTCTGGGCTACACCAGACAAGTTCACCGGCAGGGGGCTCCGGTGGATTTAACTGGTGGGCCGGGAAACCAGTACGAGCCCCAGAGCTGCTCGTACTAGTGTGGGCCACAGGGTCCCTAACATGGCGGTCCCCTTGCTCCGCCTGGCGGCGTCTCCGCCGCCTTGGGGGCTCATCATCATCGCTAGATGATGAGGAGGATGCGGATGACAACAGGAATGTGGGTAAACAATAAAGTATTGGAATCGCACTCACCAGATCTCACGGTCAACCGGAATGCAACAGCCCACCTGGAGTCCAAGATTCTTTAGGGCTCCCTCATGGTGAATCCGAAAAAAAGCAATGGAGGCAGCATATCCGGTAAAAAAACCCTTTATTGGGTCCAGCCAAGTGAACTTGACGTGCAAAAAAGTAGTGACGTTTCGGCCGCTTCACAGCCTTTATCAAACACACTGTGTACTTTAAAGGTACCTGCTTAAATATACTAAAACACACCCCCTATCGATGGGGTGACCAATGACAGAGAAAAGAAATACTGATGTCATTCAAAGTGCGCCCACAGGTGCTCATTCAAAGTGTCTCATTCCTATAAGTTAAGTCCCCTGTCCCACATACCTTCACCTTGCACGTGTGTCACGGCGTATCCAGGGCTCTGGCGCGCATGTCGGGAGAGAGGGAGCAACGTCACTGGCCGCTTTACTCCGAGTCAGCTGACCGCAGGAAGCTCCGCCCCTTCGTCGCACGTCATCACCAGTCTCCCGGCATGGGCGCCGCTGCCAAGGACGCCTGGGAGTCACCTCCTCCCCGCCGCCTGCAAGCGATCGCTCCAGCGCATCGCGCCCACAGCACCAGCAGCCAAGCCCCAGAGCAGGTTGTGCAAATCGGGTATCTCACCTAACGCCTGCGTCCTCTCACACACAGGGGGACATCCGCACATGGGCCGGTAGCAACGCCACGCCTCCAGCCAACAAACCGGCCTTGGTGACGTCGCGGCTCCACCCTCCCCATGCCCGTCTCCCCACACGTCTGTCAGAGACACAACCGAGGTCTGAACCCGCCCCTTGCTGTGACGCGCGGCGTCGGACGACCGCCTGCATGTCAGGGATGAAGAATCAATCCCTTGTAACACACCGTGTTCTGCTCCGTGCGGATCAGGGGATAGGTGAAATCGTGTGTGTATAATACAGAATACAATTAAATAAACACTACACAGGGAACAAGTTGCCATAGTCACTTTACACATTTGTAACTGAGAATTCTATGTTCATTCCGAACGGTTGCAGGGCTTTCATTTCAAAGATCCACTTAAGTTCCTTCTTGCGCAGAATGCGATCCTTGTCACCCCCTCGTCTCAGAGGGCCGACAGAATCAATAATTCTGAAGCGTAGTTGGTTGACCGAGTGTCCACGCTCCACGAAGTGTTTTGCCACTGGTTTATCTATCAGGGCCCTGCGGATATTGCTCTTATGTGAGTTGATGCGCTCCCTGGCTTCCATAGTGGTTTCCCCTATGTAAATGAGGCCACACGGGCACGTGATCATATAAATCACGTCCCGTGACCTACATGTATAGAAGTTTTTTATCTTGTACGGCTTGCCGCTGTAGGGATGGGCAAAGGTATCTCCCTTGAGCATGTTACCACAATTGCAACACCCAAGGCAGGGAAAACAACCCAACTTCCTTGGTTTCAGATACCTCTGCCCATCCCCACGCGGCTCACCCACTTCCGTCCTCACCAATTTGTCACGCAGATTGGTCCCCCTCTTGTATGCCATCATGGGGAAATCTTCAAACTCCTCCACCCTGGGTAATCCTTTATGCAGGATGTGCCACTCTTTACGAATGATCCGCGCTATATCACCACTCTTAGATCCGTATGTGGAGACAAACGGGATCCGTTTGGCCTTCCTCTCCTTCACCTTCCCTTGGAGCGTGGACTCTCGGTCAACCTCCCCCACCTTCAGTGAGATCTTATCCACTAGTCGTCGTGGGTATCCCCTATCCAGGAATTTCTTCCCCATCTCCTCCACCCTCCTCCCAAAGCACTCCTCCCCAGATACCACCCGTCTCACCCTCAACATCTGACTCCAGGGCAACGACTCTACCATCCGTCGGGGGTGGTTGCTCCTGAAGTCTAGCAGGTTGTTCCTATCCGTTGGTTTATGGAAAATATCTGTTTCGATACCTCCCTCCTTAATGTGTACCATCACGTCTAGGAATTGCAGGGAAATTGTCGACATTGTCATGGTAAACCCTAGCCCAGGCACCATATTGTTGAGAAACTCACAAAACAGTTGTAATTCGTCCTGGGAGCCCCCCCACACCACGAAAATGTCGTCGATGTAGCGCCACCAGCACCGGGCTCTCCTAAACAAGTCAGCCTGATAAATGAGTCTGTCCTCCACCTCTGCCATGAACATGTTGGCATACGTGGGCGCCACGTTCGAACCCATGGCCGCTCCACGCAGTTGTTGATAATAGGTGTTCCCAAAACGAAAATTATTTTCGCTTTGGGAACACCTATTATCAACAACTGCGTGGAGTGGCCATGGGTTCGAACGTGGCGCCCACGTATGCCAACATGTTCATGGCAGAGGTGGAGGACAGACTCATTTATCAGGCTGACTTGTTTAGGAGAGCCCGGTGCTGGTGGTGCTACATCGACGACATTTTCGTGGTGTGGGGGGGCTCCCAGGACGAATTACAACTGTTTTGTGAGTTTCTCAACAATATGGTGCCTGGGCTAGGGTTTACCATGACAATGTCGACAATTTCCCTGCAATTCCTAGACGTGATGGTACACATTAAGGAGGGAGGTATCGAAACAGACATTTTCCATAAACCAACGGATAGGAACAACCTGCTAGACTTCAGGAGCAACCACCCCCGACGGATGGTAGAGTCGTTGCCCTGGAGTCAGATGTTGAGGGTGAGACGGGTGGTATCTGGGGAGGAGTGCTTTGGGAGGAGGGTGGAGGAGATGGGGAAGAAATTCCTGGATAGGGGATACCCACGACGACTAGTGGATAAGATCTCACTGAAGGTGGGGGAGGTTGACCGAGAGTCCACGCTCCAAGGGAAGGTGAAGGAGAGGAAGGCCAAACGGATCCCGTTTGTCTCCACATACGGATCTAAGAGTGGTGATATAGCGCGGATCATTCGTAAAGAGTGGCACATCCTGCATAAAGGATTACCCAGGGTGGAGGAGTTTGAAGATTTCCCCATGATGGCATACAAGAGGGGGACCAATCTGCGTGACAAATTGGTGAGGACGGAAGTGGGTGAGCCGCGTGGGGATGGGCAGAGGTATCTGAAACCAAGGAAGTTGGGTTGTTTTCCCTGCCTTGGGTGTTGCAATTGTGGTAACATGCTCAAGGGAGATACCTTTGCCCATCCCTACAGCGGCAAGCCGTACAAGATAAAAAACTTCTATACATGCAGGTCACGGGACGTGATTTATATGATCACGTGCCCGTGTGGCCTCATTTACATAGGGGAAACCACTATGGAAGCCAGGGAGCGCATCAACTCACATAAGAGCAATATCCGCAGGGCCCTGATAGATAAACCAGTGGCAAAACACTTCGTGGAGCGTGGACACTCGGTCAACCAACTACGCTTCAGAATTATTGATTCTGTCGGCCCTCTGAGACGAGGGGGTGACAAGGATCGCATTCTGCGCAAGAAGGAACTTAAGTGGATCTTTGAAATGAAAGCCCTGCAACCGTTCGGAATGAACATAGAATTCTCAGTTACAAATGTGTAAAGTGACTATGGCAACTTGTTCCCTGTGTAGTGTTTATTTAATTGTATTCTGTATTATACACACACGATTTCACCTATCCCCTGATCCGCATGGAGCAGAACACGGTGTGTTACAAGGGATTGATTCTTCATCCCTGACATGCAGGCGGTCGTCCGACGCCGCGCGTCACAGCAAGGGGCGGGTTCAGACCTCGGTTGTGTCTCTGACAGACGTGTGGGGAGACGGGCATGGGGAGGGTGGAGCCGCGACGTCACCAAGGCCGGTTTGTTGGCTGGAGGCGTGGCGTTGCTACCGGCCCATGTGCGGATGTCCCCCTGTGTGTGAGAGGACGCAGGCGTTAGGTGAGATACCCGATTTGCACAACCTGCTCTGGGGCTTGGCTGCTGGTGCTGTGGGCGCGATGCGCTGGAGCGATCGCTTGCAGGCGGCGGGGAGGAGGTGACTCCCAGGCGTCCTTGGCAACGGCGCCCATGCCGGGAGACTGGTGATGACGTGCGACGAAGGGGCGGAGCTTCCTGCGGTCAGCTGACTCGGAGTAAAGCGGCCAGTGACGTTGCTCCCTCTCTCCCGACATGCGCGCCAGAGCCCTGGATACGCCGTGACACACGTGCAAGGTGAAGGTATGTGGGACAGGGGACTTAACTTATAGGAATGAGACACTTTGAATGAGCACCTGTGGGCGCACTTTGAATGACATCAGTATTTCTTTTCTCTGTCATTGGTCACCCCATCGATAGGGGGTGTGTTTTAGTATATTTAAGCAGGTACCTTTAAAGTACACAGTGTGTTTGATAAAGGCTGTGAAGCGGCCGAAACTTCACTACTTTTTTGCACGTCAAGTTCACTTGGCTGGACCCAATAAAGGGTTTTTTTACCGGATATGCTGCCTCCATTGCTTTTTTTCGGATTCACCATGAGGGAGCCCTAAAGAATCTTGGACTCCAGGTGGGCTGTTGCATTCCGGTTGACCGTGAGATCTGGTGAGTGCGATTCCAATACTTCATTGTTTATCACTGTTTGGATTCGTGGAGTCAGCACCGGGGTTTGATCCTCCAACATGGAAGGCACCCCAGGATCTACTAAGGTCAGTGACACCGCCAATGTGAACTCGTGCTTATACACAGAGGAACAGATCCATAGACTCATACATGGAGACAGTGGGGATGTGGCTTTTTTAAGCACCCCCTCTACGGATCTGCTCAAACGTAAATTTGAGCAAGAGTCTAAAAGATTAGTCACATTGGACTTACACTTGAACACGCTGAGAGAATATTACCGCACACAGCGGATACCTCGGGGGTTGAGATCCCATCTCAGACCGACCCTACTCCCTAACAATGAGGAATTCTGCAAAAAATTTGAGTTAATTAACAACAAACATGCGTTTGAATTGATGCTGCTCAATATTGATTTTTTGGGCCAAGAAATCGAGGGGGTGAAAGTGTCCATGACAGCCTTGGAGTCACAGATTCACCACCTACTGACTAGTGACGAGGCTACTACGTTCTTTGATAAAATCAAGAACTACACACTTCGACATAAAATGGAAGTAGAGAAAATCAAACGAGACAAGTGGTACCGGGATCTGGATGATTACCAGACGGGCCAGGTCTACAATTGGCAACAACAGACGCAGAGCAAACCTCGCAGAAAGAAGGGGAGAAAGTTTGAGCAGAGTCGATTTGGCTTCACCACGGGCGAATCTGACTCGTCATACGATACAGGCAAAGCCTCTTTTTTAGGCCCCCCGTCACACGGCCAAGACGTAGGTGCCGTAGGGGGGGAAGAAAACACCACAGACCCCAGAAAAACCTTACCGCCACTGTTCCAGAAACAAAAGAACATACGGGGACGGGCGACGAGACGCAACCAGATCTGACCCTGAACCTGGTTGTTAACATCTCCACGAGACAGCTTTCCGTTGAACAACAACGTGTCCTGGGACGTGGATTATCTTTTTGTCCAGGTCACGATATGGACTGGTTCGATTTGGAACTTGACCTCCAACGTTTTTTCCGCACACTCAGATTGAAGGCCTTCTTCCTTGATAAGGAGGAAAGGACGACGGTACCCACATCGGATGGAGCGGCGAATGCTGACTTTGTCCTAAAGGCATTAGATTTGAGGAACAAGAGTGATTTTGCTCCACCGCGTAGTAATCACATTGTGGAAGCATATATTGCCATTGTTTCTAAACAGATTGAGACCTTGAGGGAGCTGAAGGAGGGGAGGGTGGCATCGAACCTGACAAGGGGGGAAAAAGAGGCACTTAAACAACTGACTGAGGACAAGTCTTTAACGATTAAATCTGCTGATAAGGGAGGGGCGGTGGTGGTGATGGACACACCTAGCTATGAACGGGAAGTACATAGACAGCTGGGTGACCGGGAGGTATATGTTGAACTGCAGAATGATCCCAAGTGGGACATCAAACGTATTTTGGAAACAATTATCGGTGAAGCCCTGGTTGGGGGTATCATCGATATGGATGTTAGGGAATTCCTTCTGATTAAACACCCGGTCACTCCCCTGTTCTATGTACTTCCCAAAATACATAAAAGCTTGGTTGATCCCCCAGGCCGGCCTATTGTGTCGGGCAGGGATTCAATCTTCAGCAACATAGCGATATTTCTTGATAGGGTATTGCGTGTTCATGCCACCAGCGCCCCTTCATACATCAGGGACACCAGCCATTTTTTGTTGAAGCTCAGAGAACTGAGCATGCCTATTGATCCCATCCTCGTCAGTTTCGATGTTGTCTCTCTTTACACCTCCATAGAACACACCTATGGATTGAATGTCGTCGATGTGGCCCTGGCCCGCACCGGGCTCTCCCTGGGCGGCCGTGGGTTTGTCCTCCATCTCTTGGAGGTGGTCCTGAGGCGAAATTATTTTCGCTTTGGGAACACCTATTATCAACAACTGCGTGGAGTGGCCATGGGTTCGAACGTGGCGCCCACGTATGCCAACATGTTCATGGCAGAGGTGGAGGACAGACTCATTTATCAGGCTGACTTGTTTAGGAGAGCCCGGTGCTGGTGGCGCTACATCGACGACATTTTCGTGGTGTGGGGGGGCTCCCAGGACGAATTACAACTGTTTTGTGAGTTTCTCAACAATATGGTGCCTGGGCTAGGGTTTACCATGACAATGTCGACAATTTCCCTGCAATTCCTAGACGTGATGGTACACATTAAGGAGGGAGGTATCGAAACAGATATTTTCCATAAACCAACGGATAGGAACAACCTGCTAGACTTCAGGAGCAACCACCCCCGACGGATGGTAGAGTCGTTGCCCTGGAGTCAGATGTTGAGGGTGAGACGGGTGGTATCTGGGGAGGAGTGCTTTGGGAGGAGGGTGGAGGAGATGGGGAAGAAATTCCTGGATAGGGGATACCCACGACGACTAGTGGATAAGATCTCACTGAAGGTGGGGGAGGTTGACCGAGAGTCCACGCTCCAAGGGAAGGTGAAGGAGAGGAAGGCCAAACGGATCCCGTTTGTCTCCACATACGGATCTAAGAGTGGTGATATAGCGCGGATCATTCGTAAAGAGTGGCACATCCTGCATAAAGGATTACCCAGGGTGGAGGAGTTTGAAGATTTCCCCATGATGGCATACAAGAGGGGGACCAATCTGCGTGACAAATTGGTGAGGACGGAAGTGGGTGAGCCGCGTGGGGATGGGCAGAGGTATCTGAAACCAAGGAAGTTGGGTTGTTTTCCCTGCCTTGGGTGTTGCAATTGTGGTAACATGCTCAAGGGAGATACCTTTGCCCATCCCTACAGCGGCAAGCCGTACAAGATAAAAAACTTCTATACATGCAGGTCACGGGACGTGATTTATATGATCACGTGCCCGTGTGGCCTCATTTACATAGGGGAAACCACTATGGAAGCCAGGGAGCGCATCAACTCACATAAGAGCAATATCCGCAGGGCCCTGATAGATAAACCAGTGGCAAAACACTTCGTGGAGCGTGGACACTCGGTCAACCAACTACGCTTCAGAATTATTGATTCTGTCGGCCCTCTGAGACGAGGGGGTGACAAGGATCGCATTCTGCGCAAGAAGGAACTTAAGTGGATCTTTGAAATGAAAGCCCTGCAACCGTTCGGAATGAACATAGAATTCTCAGTTACAAATGTGTAAAGTGACTATGGCAACTTGTTCCCTGTGTAGTGTTTATTTAATTGTATTCTGTATTATACACACACGATTTCACCTATCCCCTGATCCGCACTGGAGCAGAACACGGTGTGTTACAAGGGATTGATTCTTCATCCCTGACATGCAGGCGGTCGTCCGACGCCGCGCGTCACAGCAAGGGGCGGGTTCAGACCTCGGTTGTGTCTCTGACAGACGTGTGGGGAGACGGGCATGGGGAGGGTGGAGCCGCGACGTCACCAAGGCCGGTTTGTTGGCTGGAGGCGTGGCGTTGCTACCGGCCCATGTGCGGATGTCCCCCTGTGTGTGAGAGGACGCAGGCGTTAGGTGAGATACCCGATTTGCACAACCTGCTCTGGGGCTTGGCTGCTGGTGCTGTGGGCGCGATGCGCTGGAGCGATCGCTTGCAGGCGGCGGGGAGGAGGTGACTCCCAGGCGTCCTTGGCAACGGCGCCCATGCCGGGAGACTGGTGATGACGTGCGACGAAGGGGCGGAGCTTCCTGCGGTCAGCTGACTCGGAGTAAAGCGGCCAGTGACGTTGCTCCCTCTCTCCCGACATGCGCGCCAGAGCCCTGGATACGCCGTGACACACGTGCAAGGTGAAGGTATGTGGGACAGGGGACTTAACTTATAGGAATGAGACACTTTGAATGAGCACCTGTGGGCGCACTTTGAATGACATCAGTATTTCTTTTCTCTGTCATTGGTCACCCCATCGATAGGGGGTGTGTTTTAGTATATTTAAGCAGGTACCTTTAAAGTACACAGTGTGTTTGATAAAGGCTGTGAAGCGGCCGAAACGTCACTACTTTTTTGCACGTCAAGTTCACTTGGCTGGACCCAATAAAGGTTTTTTTTACCGGATATGCTGCCTCCATTGCTTTTTTTCGGATTCAACAGGAATGTGGGGTCATCCTCATCCTCACTGGGACTCTCGGAGTCAGAGGCAATCTGGGCGTATGCCTCCTCGGCCGAGAACGTCCGGCGGGCCATAGGGGAGTGTGTGTCTGCGTGTATATTTGCGTGTGTGTAACTCTTTATTTTGTGTGCGTGTGTGTGGGGGCACGGGTGTTCACGAACTCACCCTAAAACTAACAGAAAAAAAAAAAAATAAACTAACTAAAAAAAGGGCAAAAAATGTGGGGAAAAAAATTCAAAACCGCTGATCAACCGTCCGAAGTTGATCAGCGGTGGGGTGTGCGATGCGCTAACAGTGGCCGGACACTAAGTGCCGGCCACAGTCAGCGTACACGAAAAAAAAAAAATGCACCCCAAAAAAGGTGGGGGGGGGGGGGCAGGGGGTGGGGGGGCAAGTGGCAGCACCCCTGGGGGGTCTAGGGTCACACAGCTGTGCTGTGGACCCCAGACACCCTAACTAGGGTGATGCAATCAAAGTTCAAAAACTAACTTTCCCTTTTTTTTTCCCTGCCTAAACCAAACTTTCCCTAGCTGTCCCTATGTACCTGATGGGGTCCTGGGGGGCACAGATCGGGTCCTGGGGGGCACAGATCGGGTCCTGGGGGGCACAGATCGGGTGCAGCAGACACGTGCAGGCAGCTCCTCTCTCCTCCGGCTCCGGAACACAAAAGGAGGAGGAGAGGAGCGCCTGCCTCTTTTGAATCTGCCGCCGGACCGCCCACAGACCAATCAGAAAGCGATCCTGAGTGGTGATGTCACCATCACCACTCAGGATCGCTGGATGGTGATTGGTGGAGTGAAATCACACCACCATCACCATCCTGTTCCGGGTTATCGGGACTTCAGAGACCCGAATAACCCGGAAACGCAGAAAACCGCAGGTCTGAATTGACCTGCGGTTTTCTGCGATCGCATACATGGGGGGGTCACCGGACCCCCCGGCGCATTTGCTCCAAGTGCCTGCTCAATGATTTGAGCAGGCACGGGGTTCCGATCACCGCCCGCCGTGCGGCGGTGATCGAAAATGCACAGGGCGTACATGTACGCCCTGTGTCCTTAAGTACCAGGGCACAAGGGCGTACCTGTACGCCCTATGTCCTTAAGAGGTTAAAGGGGTTGTCCACTTTCAGGTTACTTGTGACCAATGTGTATGTAAAAAGACTGATTAAAGGTTTTCTTTAGTGCATTATTTTAGGTACTTTCTTATCATTTATGTTTTTTATTATTGTTATATACAGTACTTTGAAATTATACAGGGAGAGCTATCAGTATAGATGGCCTTGCGGTTCGCCCAGCAGTCGTTTTCGCGGCAAACTTTGCATGTTTGCGATTCGCCAAACATGCGAACATATGGAGATATTCGCACCCACCATATTCTTTTACATTGTGAAGAACTTTGACCCATGACACATCCATCAGGTGGTGCACAACAGCCAATTGAGACGTTTCAGCGCATGGACATACCCCCTACCTTATAAATAAACCTGATCTGGCCGCCATTTTACATTCAGTGTTTTGCCAGTGTAGGGAGAGGTTGCTGTGTTTAGCAGGGACAGGCTGTTAGGGACACCAAACGCTAGCTAATAGGGCCATAAAAGTCATTTTAAGGACTAGTATAGGTGTGCTATCTATAGGTGTGATACACAGAGGGTGCGATATACTTATAATATACTTTTATAATGAGTCAAAAACACACAGATCTATATAGTGATCACCTGGAAGTCAGGGGCCTAGAGGGCTTACTAGGGCCATTTTTATATAGGGTAAGGTTCCGGACGGGGTCGCTCTTATCAGGGCGGGTTGTCTGTGGTTAGGCTATCAGGGCCAGAATAGCACCCCCACTGTTGGGCAATATCAGGGACAGTTCTTTGCCCACCCTGTCCTTCAATACCACATCATCATCTAGCCCAGGGATAGATGTTTTTTTTGCTTTCCCTCCGGGATTCATGGATGTGCACTGGAACCCACCGGATTCTGGTAAGACATATGGTTTCTGATTAGGTGCCGCAAAGCACTTGTTATTACCTACCACATCTATGCTTTTAGCTTAAAGGGGTTCTGCACTTTGTTTTAACTGATGATCTATCCTCGGTCTGACGACGATCAGCTGTTTGAGAAGACAGCAGCGCCGCGGCCTTCTCGCTGATTACCGCTGGCCCAGTGATGTCACAAGTAGTATCAACTAGCATGGGCGGGGCTAAGCGCTGTTCACTTGATTGGAGCTTAGCCCCGCCCACGCTAGTTGATACTAGTCATGACGTCACTGGGCCAGCGGTAAACAGTGAGAAGGCCGCGCCGCTGCCTTCTCAAACAGCTGATCGGCGGGGGTCCCGGGTGTCGGACACCCGTCGATCAGATGCTGATGATCTATCCAGAGGATAGATCAGTTAAAACAAAGCGCAGAACCCCTTTAACTTTAATAATTGAATTTATTTTCATTTTGAGAGATATTTTTTCCATTCACACGTCCGCAAAATGGGTCCGCATCAGTTCTGCAATTTTGCGGAACGGGCGCAGACCCATTCATGTTCAATGGGGCCGGAATGTGCTGTCCGCATCCGCATTTGCGGATCCGCACTTCCGCATCTGTGCTTCCGTTTCCGCAAAAAAATAGAACATGTCCTGTTCTTGTCCGCAATTGCAGACAAGATTAGGCATTTTCTATTATAGTGCCGGCGATGTGCGGTCCACAAATTGCGCAATGCACATTGCCGGTGTCCGTGTTTTGTGGATCCGCAAAACACTTACGGACGTGTGAATGGACCCTCATAGTAATATTATTAAAGGTTACGTTTTATCTTCATGTATATTCTAATGGATTGCCTTCTGTGTACAATATTATAATATACTTTCTATGTTAGAAAGTATATTATAGTGCATTTGTGTTGTGCGGCAGTTGTATGCGGTTATGCTGCGATACTGAAGGTATATAGAGGGACAAGCGTTATTGGAACAAATAATTTCTACTGGTGTGATATACCAGTCGCCCCAAACAAATTGCATTTAGGTACTGTATAGTGCATTTGCGCGTACGTGAAAATTATATTGCCGATATTTTGCATTGAAATAAATAATAAATGGAGATCGCAAATTCGAATAATACATCTGGTATGTCACTGTCCATGTTGTGGGACTATTTGTGCACTTCTAGTAATTATTTCTTGGCTGCAAATATGAGCTGAAGGTTTTTCAGGTTCGCCTGCCATTAAAATGAACGGGACTGCTGCGAACTTGCGGTTTGCGAACATTTGATCGCGTTTGCGAACCGTCCCAGCAGATGTTCGTCCATCACTAGCTATCAGTGGTGCTTAATGTTAATGACTAGAGAGTTCTGAAAACTAGCTCTTCAGGTTAGAGGGCTAAAGGGCTGATCTTTGTCAAGAAAGATTAGTGGATGTGTCTGAAAGCAGGAACACAATTTCTGTACGTGCTAGATCTCTCATTTACTCTTCTCCGCCTACCTTAGTATTCAACCTTTTTCTGTAGCCCTGTGAAATAGCAATGAACAAATGAACATACAAGAGAGTACTTTAAATTCTGGAGAGCACTAACTAGATGTTACTGCCAAACTGAGTCTTCATAAGCAAAAGTGCAGAGGAATATCATACTCCTAATTTCAGTCTTAAAATAGGTGTCATTTTTAAGATATGGACATACCCGCAGTCTGAATCCTGCCCCACAATACTACTGCATAATATCATACTGCCAGCAGAAATCATTTTATTGATAATTTAGCAGTCTTTGATTTTGTTTTCTTCTTTTAGGTCCCTGTCTGAGCATTTTAGAACTTTGTTTTCCTAAGTAGAAAGAGCTGTTTGTTCGCCTTTTGAAAGTTCTTCTTGGGAACTGGGTCACAGTCCATTATTTTCCAAATTCCTTGCTGCAAGCCAACAAAATAATGTGAATGTCTCCTTTGCTATTATTCACAAAGTTGGGTTTGGACTCCCCAAAAGAAGCTGGAAGGAAATAAGCTTCTGTTTTGGAAATACTAAGTAATGGTTTAGTTAATAAAACATGACAGCCATTGAAAATATGAAGAAAAATACTGAGGTTGTCCTTTGTATTTTACACCTTTGACCCATTCAGACTCTGACCAGAACTAGATAAAAAGCAACAGTAGTAATGGTCTCCAGTAGGAAAGCACTCTTGAAAAAGAATAATCATTAACCAAAAATTATGGCATTGTGCAGGTAATAACAGAATTCCAGGTTATCTAGAGGATAGGTTATCTTTCATTCTTATTAACCCTTTTCCTACTAGCATCTACCCCCAAAAAAATAATTGCATCTACCAAAATACAATAATTGCCATATACCATGGTGGGGATTTGTCACGCCCTGCACTACATAATGGCTTCTGGCTTCAAAAAGTCACATATAGGAGTTTTTGTGACTTGTTTGGGTCAGTTTTGCAACTTCTTGAGTATAACACCTTCCAGTGCCACCTACAGATTACGAGTGAAAATTTGGCCAGAATTTTTAAAACGTCTCAAAAAAGCTTGTAAGCTGTCTTACATTTAGAACTGGCTCTAGATGCGCTAAAGTTATGGAGAGGCCGTCGCCTCTTCATAACTTCGGCAGATCCACCACCAGCACAGGGCGTTTATTAAGACTGGCATCTAAAATGCCGGTCTTAATAAATGTGCCCCAAAATGTATACTGCAAATAAAAAAAATGGGGGTTAGTCAACAGATCCCAGTATGCAGGTGCACGTTACCATGGCTGAAAGCACAAAAGTAACAAACACAATGCGATAGCACTCTGCAAACACAAATAATAAATGACATAGAATAGTGTCATACGCACCATAAAAATTTACTAATGCTAATGCTACGTTATAAATGTGACATTCTTGGCAAATACATTTTGTACAAAATTATTTGGGCCTGTCCGCTAGCGTCAAGGCGAACTCTTTAGGACAGGAACCTACACTAAATACCACCTCATCTAGTAACATACTGGCTTCCATTAAATTCAGGGAATGCAGGTTCCACGTGCATGCTGAGCCCACACTGCATTATACCTGCTTTGGTACCACAATGGACTCCATTATATTTAGGAAATTCTGGCTCCACATGCATGCTGAGGATTTTTTTTTCTTTATAAATAAAAGGTAAAGATTGCCTCTCTAAGCCCAGCCCCGGTGAACAGATGTCATTGCAGGTGCAAATGTCCTCTAGCCATACATTTAGCCTCAAGTGGCCACCAAATGTATTATATGACATTGATTCAAATTAGTTACCAACCGTAATAAATAAATTGGCTGGTTCCAAACTAGTGGGGCCACTGTTACTAAGCAGATTTCCACCTAATAAGACAAATAAGACACTTTTCTAGGATTAAAAGAAAATTTCTGCATTCTTCCATGGGGCTGAGATGCCATACCACAACCGACTTGTGAATGGGCAACAGTGCTACCATATAATTGCCCATATAGTCCTGCCATTTATTACTCAAATAAAACTGCCATTTAATGCCCTTATACTACCATGATACAATGCCTAAATAATACTGTGATAGTGTCCACATAAAACTGCTATATAGCCCACATAATACTACCATATAGCGCTCAAGGTACAGTGTCCAAACTCCCATGATGCTTAGTTTAAATCAGGCATCCTCAAACTACAGCCCTCCAGCTGTTGCAAAACTACAACTCCCACAATGCCCTGCTGTAGGCTGATACCTGTAAGCTGTTGGGAGTTGTAGTTTAGCAACAGCTGGAGGGCCGCAGTTTGAGGATGCCTGGTTTAAATCTTCAGCTGTCACCAGCCATATCTTCCGCTAGAAGCTGTAACAGTTACAGGGAAAGAGCTACAGCAGACATGCCCCCTGAGAAAGGACCTGTCCCCCCTGAGCTGCCAGTCTGAAATAAATCCAGCTGAACAATTGAAGCAATGAATGGGGAGATCTCTGGATCCATGTGAGTTACAGAGCTGCTTCTAGTTTTGTTCGAATAAGATTGTCATGTCCTATATGATGTCTGATTTTTCTTTTTTTTTACATCTAACTTGGCATAACCTCTTTAAATAACACTGCCATATTTTAGCCAAACAGTGGCAACGCCACAGGTCTGGCAATGCAGTAGATGTGGTTTTGGTTAAGATACTTTAATGGGAGTTTCAAAAGCATTAGCCTTTTTCTACCCCTATGTTTATTTATATAATGCTTAATTACATTACAGTATATAAGTATATAACATTTTAGTAGAATTTACAGTTTTTTTTCCCCCCTAAAATGTAACCATTAAGAATTGTGAAACATGAACTGTACATCAATTTAACTGCTAGACAAAACTTGTGAACTTGAATGCTTTTCAAATGCTTTTCTTGACATTTTGGTTGCAAAAGCACAAAAGGTTCACCATGCAATAAAGTTAAAGGGGTTATCCGGGAATTATGAAAATGAAAACACTGAGGTTAAGAGCTACCTATCCTTCTCTCTGCTCTGTTTGTCAGTATACAGCTGATAAGATCTTCAGATTAATCTCTGTAAGAATGGAGTTCTTGAGGAGACATTAAGTACAGAAGGGAGGGTGTGGATAATGAGCAGCAGCACTTGTATGCAGTCTCCATTACCACAGCCCACAGTCTGTCCTGTCCATCCGATCTGTACTTCATGTCTCCTCACCAACTCCATTCCTAAAGAGATTCAGCTGAAGATTGTATCATCTGTATTCAGGATCATAACTCCTGACAGGTAGAGCAGAGATTGGGCAGCTCTTTAGCTCAGTGATCTGAAGTAACTTGTCCTGCTGAGTGATTAGGACAGATTTTGTGTGTATTAACAGGACAGTGGCCATTTTGTTTCACCTGATGATTGCTCCCTATGAGCCATTATAAATAATGAAAGATATTTGGGAATATATTTATTATAAAGTAATATTTAAGTATTTTAATTTTCTTAATTCCCGGAGAACCCCTTTAATCATGCTGCTTACATATGCAGCTGTATGTGAAAACATGCAACTACTTCTCTTGTAGGTTCTTTTACATGGGCCAATTATCATATATTTGTTCATCGATTATAAGATGAACAAATATACGTGTCTCTAAGCCAGCACCCAAAATTAGAATTTCTGGTCAACAGATCACTCTTTGTAAAAGGGATCTGCTGCCAAGAAACAATGGGGGAGATTTATCAAACTGGTGTAAATTAGAACTGGCTTAGTTGCCCATAGCAACCAATCAGATTCCACATTTCATTTTTGACAGCTCCTTTGGAAAATTATAGCATTATTCAAAGGAGCTGTGAAAAATGAAAGGTGGAATCTAACTGGTTGCTATAGGCAACTAAGCCAGTTCTACTTTACACCAGTTTGATAAATCTCCCCCAATGAATCTGTAGGGGATGACTGATCATAGTACTGACTGCTTATCCCCATACAAAGGAGATAATTGCTGCATATAAATGTATCTCTCATCTCACCTCAATCAGGCATGTATTTGATTTATTCACAATAACTGCCTGTTAAATTGTTCTGTGTAAAAGGATCTTTATTCCTTCCCAATTATTGGTTCCTTCCCAATAATTTCCTGGCACGTTGGTCTGTGTAAATGGACCCTTAGGCTAGTCATGATTTATATACATGGTAGTGTACTGTGTGTATGATTACATAAAAAACATTAGACATTTTAAGCAATCTAGTTTTGAGAAATGAGAAAACGTAAATTACTTTACTTACAAAAGTAAAATATAGTTAAAGAGAACCTGTCACCACAAATACAGTGCATTCTACAGGCATTATAGAACAGAAGAAGTTGAGTAGGCTGATATATAGCTTTGTGGGACAAGATTCAATAACATTTGTAATTTATACATTTAGCCCTTTCTCCACCATTGCTGAATATGTATGGCGCAGCGAGAAGTGACTTCCCGACCCACACTGTATATGTTTGAAATGCTACCCAAGCAGACACAAGAGATCTGCTTGTCTGAAAAGCGGCAGGGGCCCAGCTGTTACTAAGAGCCAGGCCTCTGGTTGTAAACTACAATGTAGGTGGATTAACCCCTTAGATGTGGCGGTCAATGCTGAATGTCACATCTAGGGGGTTGACAGAGGGAGTAGGCTCCCTCTCTGACTCCATCAGTTCCTTGCGATCGCATTCGATGGTTGTTATGACAGCTCAAAGCCTTACAAAGGCCTCAGGGCCTGTCAGCTACAGAAGCCTATGAGACCCAGGCTCCAGGCAGCGTGCAGCAGTTTTTGTCCGTCTGAATCCTGGCATATTTGAGATCTCCACCAGATTCCTTTATAACCAGTGGGCATTGCAGTAACATTTGGCTATGCTGGATCACATGAGGTGTACACTTTAAAAAAATAAATTAAAATTATGCCAAAACAGCAATTTTATGGTCACCTCACCCCACCAAAAATCATATCAAGTGTTAGGGTTTAGCTCTAGCTCCGGGGTCTCAGCCACAGAATTCTTGCTGACAACCGTGTTTATTGTCCAAACAGTGCATTTATTTTGACACCGGCACCAACAAACACTGTACAAAATGAAAATCTGCCCGTCTGGGCTCTACCTAAACATATAATATACAGAGCGCAGTTCATACACTCTCTGGTGCGGCTTTCTCAGCAAGTAGTCCACCAGCCCCCAGGCTGTAGAATGGCCAGTCCTGACCATCTCCCAGCCTTGTGGTCTCTCAGCCTTGCCCAGCTGAGACCACACTCACAGAGCCTCACCAGGCCTCTGTTTGCACACTCCCCCTAACTGACACCCTGGGAGGATCTTTATCCCAGTCTGATTATCGCAGACCTCACCTGCGATCCTCTCTGGTTCAAGGGAACACCTGTGCTGGAAGGGTGTGCATAGGCAGATCCCACTTCCAATCCTATCTGCCAATCCCAATAAAATCCGGCCCAGACTACACCAACAAGAACCTTGTCTCAACAACCTACATGCTGCTCAGACTATTACATCCCGGACTTTAGCTATCCCACCCAGCTGAGGTATCTGAGTGGGATATACAGATCTTCCCGCACTGTCCACCTTATAACATATCCGCTCCTTTTGTTCA